>NC_139801.1:23333777-24019369 GCF_965231275.1 Zosterops lateralis | reverse complement strand
TAGTTCTTCTAGTTCATCTTCTGAGTATGCCAAAGGTTTCCCATACTTGTGGTGTTTAAATATATGCAAAAAGGTAACAGACACAGTGTTCGATGTTCACTAAATGCCATCTTATATATTCTAAAATACTACTTGGAATACATTCTATCATACAGTATTATGCTCTTTAATCTACTCTAAAGGATCAGTTGGGATTTCTCAAATCTATGTCTCAGTTGGGGGTGGGGGTGTTTGGGTTTGCTTTCCAGAGGGACCCCATTCAATGGTTTCCTCCCAGATTTGCCCTAAACCAGGACAAATACATTCAGTGGCACCCAATGTGGGGGCCAAGGCTTGATAAAGTGGAAAAAACTTCTACTGATTGCATTTTGGTTGTACTTACTCTATGTTGGGATAAAGCAGTCAGTAGCCATGTTGCTGCTTGAATTTATGATGTCTCTTGGGGTGGAGGCCTTCTTGTGTTTCTGTTCCCTAGGCTTTTTTTAGGTTTTAATACCTTTCTGGTCCCTGGGTTTATTATCTGATCCGGATATAGCTCCAGTATTCTCCCTAACACATAGCTTTTACATTAGAGGAACAAGGATTAGAATAGCTGTTGTGCTGGGCTCAGTGATAATGATTTATATAAAGTTTATAAAGGTACTGGAGTTTGTGCCAGGTATGTTTGGTTTTTGGTTTCTTCATCCTACCCTGCATCCTAGTTCCAGTAGCATGTCTTTGGGATTTATTAGTAATTGCACCCAGTTTGTTAGAGGAGGAGTAGGGGATGAAGCTTTTCAGCCTTTCCTTTCCTTCTTCTCTTTTGATTCTGTTACGTCACTTTTGGAGAATGTTCAGTTTATCCTGAATGTTAAAGATACCACCTTCCTTGTATTTCATCTGGTAAGCTTCCTCTATACAGTCTAAAGCTTCTCTAGAAGGAGTGCTGAGATTTCCAGAGGAGTTGATGCAACCCCTGACCCAGAAGTAGACCCAGGTGTGGAAAATCCTGTGTGATGTGGAGAATGGGAGAGAATGGGCCTAACCTTGAAGGAATTTTCTGATCCCCCAGCTTGGGAATTTTCATGTGAACAAAATCAGAACCCAGATGAGGTGGGGAAATATCTGGAAGAGAACTGCCATGATGACTCTAAGGAGAAAAAGCTCATTGCAATAAGCTGGGCCCTGGCATATGCTTATTGCATGCTGCTAGATACTATAGGGCAGCAGATAGAGGCAGGGGGACAGGTGTGGTGGTGTGTGATTGAGTTTTCTGAAGTTCTGTATGGTTTTTTGTTATGTTTTATATTTGTTTTAGGAATGGTTTGTTCCTGACACCCCTTACCCTTACCCTCTGATGGTGTCCTCCCTGAGACACACTGTCAATTACCTTGTTAGATCTGGAAGATTCAGGGCAGAAAGCCCTAGGATTCGGTCTGGGTGAGGGGGCAACACCTTTTTCTTTTGTTCTGTTAAGTTCCCCTGTTCTGGGTTACACCCTCCCTTGTTAGCTATTGGCTCTGGGTTCCCCTCTCTGGAGGAATGCCTACTCAGGTAAAAAGGGGTGACCCAAAGCCAGGAGCCTGTCTGTTGCACGAGGTTCGACCGGGACAAGAATAAAGCCTGGTAAACCCAAGCAAGAGTCCCTCTCTTTCTTCCACACCTTTGAGCATGCTCCAGACAGGAATTCCAGACCTGCCAAAAACTCCATCATATCACCACAGGGCAAAGGCTAGCCGGTGGGCAGCCCTGGAGCCATGATAGGCAGGGAGATAAATCAGCAGCCACCCCAGTCACTCAGGCTGCAGCCAACACCCCAGCTACTCAGACTGTAGCTAAACCAGTAGCTAAACCAGATAGTGAGCCTAAGCCAGAAGCTAAACCAGAGTGAGCCTCAACCAATAGCTGTTGCTACTAGCACAAGAAGGAGAAAGCACACAGACAAGACTGATAGAGAAGTGAATGCTGATGATGATGCAGGAGAAGGACTCTAAATGCCTCCTGACATAAAATCAGAAGCCAAACCAACTGGCAGAAGATCAGAAATCACAACTGAGTCTTTTTCCCTGAAGGACCTTTGTGGCCTAAGATAACCTATAACTCGATAACCTATAATTAGTTTGTTAGTCCATCTTTGGGATGCTGCAGGTGAGGCTACAATGCTGGATGGCACTGAAGCGAGGCATTTGGGATCCCTGTCACATGATCTGGTTATCAATCAAGGAATTATGAGGGAGGCTACCCCTTGCAGTCTCTGGGAACAGGTCCTTGGAAGTGTGGCACATAGATATCTGTGTGCAGATGATCTCTATATGCAGCAAACCCAGTGGAAGACCATAGAACAAGGGATTCAATGCTTGAGAGAAATGGCAGTGGCAGAGGTGGTCTTCTCAGATGACCTAAGCACTAGGAACTGACTTGGTACCATGTACATCCATGATGTGGCGAAAACTTGTACAACTTGGGCCACAAGAATACTCTTCTGCTTTAGCAATAACTAAGTGGGATGACACGGAGGTGACCATGCTTGATATGGAGAGGAAGCTCCGAGCATATGCAGATGCCATGCATGGCCCAACACATGCAAGAATTGCAGCTTTGGAAACACATCTGCAGAAATTAGAAGATAAGAATCACAAGAAACTCAGAGATGAGATGAAAGAGGGCTTTCTCCAAATCTCGGCAGTACAGATCAGAGGTTCTGGCACCAAACGCAGGCGTCTCCCAGATAGGGAGAGAAGGGGCACCCCATGAGTTGAGCTATGGGCCCTCCTGCATTATTGTGGGGAAGACATGAGATGGGATGGAAAATCTACTGCTGTTCTGCCACAACGGGTGCACGAATTGTTGGAAGGCAAGACTCGGAGAGGAAGTTCCACCAAAAAGGAAGCAGCTCCAGTTACCCAGGGAAAGAAGGATAACCATTTTTTTTTGCCACGGCCGTCACCCCCACACCGGGTCTTCTCCACACCACGACCACTCTTTCCGAGCCGGGTTTCGCAGATGTGCCGGCCATTCTGGCAGCGGTGGGTTCCCACCCCCGTGGACGCCCCCCCTGTCCCTGGCTCAGCTTCTGGTTGTCCCTGCCACAGTGGCGGCTCCCTCCGAGGTGGCGGCTCCCTCTGTGGCAGCGACTCTCCCTGCAGTGGCTCTCTCAACTGCAGCGGCTTTCCCCGCTGCCTCTGCCACCACGCCGGCACCGACTCCCTCGCTAGCACCCGTCCCCGCGCTGGCACCCTCCCCTCCCACCAGGATGCCCTTGCCTTGCGCAATCCCCGTCTCCTCCGATCCTGCCACTACCGGCTCCCACGCTCCCAGCGTGGGAACCGGGAGTGAAGCTGACTGGAAAGTATCCGTCTGGGATACCAAGGGCTCCGAGCACTGGGCCTTGCTGGTCAGCCAGAGCTTTCGTGTCCCCGCCAGCAGATCTCACTCCTCTCCAGAGGTGGGCAGTGATTCCTCAGATTGAGATAATGATTCTCAGGATCACTGGGCAAAAGTCCGAAGGCAAGCAGCTCTGGAAGGTGACTGGGATTTGGCTGGGAAACTGCAAGTCCTAGCAGTTTCAGTTATATTTAAACGAGGAAGGAACCCCAAAAGAGAAAGGAACTCCAAATGGAAATCTATTCTATACAGTGAACTTATATGCAAAGCATGTAAGGACTATGGAAGAAAATCTCCATATTTTAAAAATTTGTTACAAGTAACTTTCTCAGCTCATGTACTCGTGCCCCATGATCTTCAGCATGTTATGTCCCTTCTCTCACCCACAGAGCTTCTTCTGTGGGAATCAATTTGGAAAAAACAATTAAAAGCATTATTAAAATATTACAGAAGTGAGAATGGGCAAGCTCATTTTACAATATAGCAATTAAGTGGAGATGGAGATTTTAATAAACCCCAAGAACAGGCCCAAAACCTCCCCAGAGCTGTTCTATAGGACATTAAAAATGCTGCTCAAAGTGCTTTATTTCAAAAACCAGATGGCACTACCCCACAACAAAGCTTCTCTGATATTCGCCAAGTGTAGAAATTTTTCCGTGGATGGCAGAGACAAAGAACTTTGCAGACCTGAGATGTTCTAGAAACATGTGGCTTTATTATTACAAGGGTCATGGGTAAAAAGGGCCTGCTTCCAGCCACCAGCCTTGGCTGAAGCAAAGCCCTAAAGAGAGAATGAGGGGAGAGAGAGATAGAAGAGAGCTAAGGGGTTAAAACAGGGTAGGAACAGGGGAAAAACATGGGGAGAAAACAGGAGCAAGTGAGGTGAGAGAGAGGAGAGGAGATGGGCCAAGAGAGGTAAGGGAAGAAGGGTGAGTGGGCCAGAGAAGAGGGTAGGAGACCCAGGAGAAGAGAGAGGTAACGGAAAAAGGTAGGAGAGCCAGGACAAGAGAGGAGAAGAGGGCGATCGTCTTGTTACATTATATTTCTTTTTGTGTTGAATATTCTAATTTACAGTGACCAACCGGCGTGAGATACAAAACCTACAAACTTTGCATGCAGCCTATAAGAACTACTACATTACCATGTCATTTTATATTCTAAACTCTATAGACTCCTTTCTTATGCACTTGTTCCCGGATGTCTTTGCCAAGGTGGAAAGGCAGCATTCTTGTCTTTCGTTTTCCTGTCTTCAGCTAATCACCGTCTTCCTGCCTGCCATGCACACATCTCGAAACTGGCTTTCATTCCTATTTCACTCAGGTTTTACATCTACAGTATTTCTTACCATGCAGTCATATTCATAAGTCCTTCCTGTCCCATCTTTCCTAACAGCCAAGGGGCAGATGAGACATTTATTAAATTCATAGATAGATTAAAGGACACTATTGATAAGAAAGTTGAGTGCCCAAAGGCTAGAGAGGAGCTGCTCAACAAGCTAGCAGTTTCCAATGCAAATGCTGAGTGTAAAAGAATTATCAGGGCACTGCCTTTAGAACCTGAACCTACCATTCAGCAAATGGTAGAAGCTTGTACTCGTCTCACAACTACAGAACATATGGTAGCCTTGGGAGTCAGCAAAGGCGTGGCTGAAGCCTTCGTGGCACAGAATAAACAAAATATGAGATGCTTTAAGTGCGGTGAACTGGGCCACCTCAAGGTGGAATGTGATAGACTTTCTGCAGAAACACCCCTCCACTGACTGCCACTCCTCTGCATGCCTGGACTGTAAAGAAAATTTTAAACACTGTCCCCAGTTGCAATGTCACCAGCAGGTCCAGCATCATCTGTCTTACCAGCGGTACCAGGGTAACTTCCAGCCGAGCGCGGGACTGCCCCGTGCCATGACACCAAATGCCAAGCCATTCTGTCCCTCTTTCCTCACCATCTCAGACAGTTGAGGTGCTGAGAAATCATCTACGACGACATCTACTATGAGAAAAAACTCCGACTCTCCAAGGCCTACCAACAGGTTCCGGCAGGGACACAACGCACATTAGTAAGTGCCCTTTCCATCCAATTTGATGATGAGGCAGTCTACCAAATTCCAAGTGGTAAATATGGACCTCCTGATGGACCAAGGGACATTTTAACTGACAAGAATCCCCAATTAGAGACGTAGATGATGTGCTAATTCCCCTCTGGTTCGACCCTTTTCTGAAACCCCACCTTTAGACAGCGGGTAAACTTGGTTTATGAGGAAGTGTCTCGAGAAGCCATTTTAACCTTGGTTCTCAGAAAATCTAACCTTGGTCCCAGAGGCTTGGAGCCTCTGGAGAATGCATTTTGTCTTTCCGTCTAATAGACTAGGTGAAATGCTACCTACAGATCTATGTAGTTATACAGTAATGGGCTACAGAGTTACAGATATATCTTGGATTTCGTGTCCAAGATTCCCCTAATTAGGGTTTTTTTCCTTTTCAAAGTCCCGTGCCAGAGTTAGAAAGAAGAGTGGATCTCACAGCTCGGTCTCGAAAGGTGTTTATTGAGTTTTTTATCTGAAGGTCAGTGCACCGCCTAACACCAGGCTTAGCACACTGAAAGATGCTGCTGCCAAGAAACCGAGACCTGGTGTTCAAGGTCTCTTAAAGGTTTCTAATCCAATTAACTCTTGAAATGTACTATATTTACAATTTTGTACCAATAATTACTACTAAATCTAAACACATAATTCTCTACATCACCTACATTCTACCAATGTCTTTGTGCCACCATCACAGCAGAAGATGGAGTTGAAGAAGAAGAACTTAGGACACCATCCAAAATTCTCCATCTTGTCTCTATCTACTTCCATTCTAAAAACCCAAAACTACAAATTTTCACCTTGTGACAAACTTAACTACTATCTAATTTAAATTTTTGTTGTTCTCTTTTCATCCATAAGTGTTGGCAGTTTTTCCCAAGGACTAAGGTCAAAGGCAATGCTTTCCTCGGGTCCCAGCAGGGGTCCCAGACCCCCCAGGGCAGTTTGAGGGGTTTTCCCCATGCCCTGGACTCCAACAGATATATATATGAGGAATAAAAAGAATACATAGAAGCAAAAAGGAAAAAAAAAATTGGCATCACTCCTCCCTTTTGAGAATGACAAGACTGTCACATATAGGTAAAACCTTACAGAAGAAAGGCCTTGTAAAACCATGCTCCAGGCCTTGTTATTTTGACTAAGTATAGCTAACAGCTAGCCTGTCTCATGAAAACCTGCAAGCACATCAGCCATTGCTAGTGAAAACTATCCAACACCTGTGAAAATAAGAAGTCTATCCCGTGAGAATCCATGAAGAAAAAATGTAAACATCTAGGAAGAAGAGAGCCTTAGCATGTACACACACGAGCACCTACTAACCAATGAACTGAGTGACAAGAAAGTTACTAACCAATTAGAGTTGAACACATTATCTTCTGATATCCCTAAAAATACCAGATATGTGAATAAAGATTCAGCTATTCTGCACAAAGAAACAGGTGTCTTTGTCCACCTCTACTGCGACAAGACTCTACCTTGTCTAGTCTCTACTCCATATCTAACCATAGCACTGATTTGCACAACCAGCTGTCACAAAGAAACCAAGTATAATTACAGCTTCTATGAACAGTTCTTTTATCCAGGCCCAGTTTGGTAACCATGAAGTGAGTGTGGGGAAGATATAGTCAAATTTCAAGGTGTTATTTTTGAAAGCCACTTCATGTAAAATTTGAGTTTGTTCCCGAATTTCAGCCAGATTCTTCTTAATTCTTCCACTCTGGTCCACATAAGAACAACTGGTGTTAACAATTGCACATACACCTCCTTGTGCAGCCAGTAGGAAATCGAGAGCCATTTTTATTGATGACATAGATCAGGATATTAAGTCTTTCATTAGTAAATTTGCGGACGGCACTAAGCTGGGAGTGTGTGTCAATCTGTTGGAAGGTAGGATGGCTCTGCAGTGAGACCTGGAATGGTTGGATAGATGGGCAGAGTCCATTAAGATGGAGTTTAATAAGTCCAAGTGCCGAGTCCTGCATTTTGGCCACAATAACTCCCTGCAACGTTACAGGCTGGAGACAGTGTGGCTGGACAGTGCCCAGGCAGAAAGTGACCTGTGGGTACTGGTCGACAACTGACTGAACATGAGCCAGCAGTCTGCCCTGGTGACCAAGAAGGCTAATGGCATCTGTGGATTTATCTTCTTTTCTTCTGTTAAAGAAGACATACATCCTGGCCTGTATCAGGAATAATGTGGCCAGCAGGACCAGGTTAGTCGTTCTTCCCCTGTACTTGGCACTGGTCAGGCCAAACCTTGAGTACTGTGTCCAGTTCTGGGCCCCTCAGTTTAGGAAGGACGTTGAGACACTTGAATGCATCCAGAGGAGCGCAACAAGGCTGGTGAGGGGCTTGGAACACAAGCTCTATGAGGAATGATTGAGGGAGCTGAGGTTGTTTAGCCTGGAGAAAAGGAGACTCAGAGGTGACCTTATCACTCTCTACAACTACCTGAAAGGTGGCTGTAGTCAGGTGGGGGTTGGTGTCTTTTTCCCAGGCAACAACTGACAGAACAAGAGGACAGTCTTAAGCTATGCAAAGGGAAATTTTGGCTGGATATTAGGAAAAAGTTTTTTACTGAAAGAGTGATAAAGTACTGGAATTGTCTACCCAGGGATGTGGTGGAGTCACCATCCCTGGATGTGCTTAAAAGAAGATTGGATGTGGCATTTAGTGACATGGTTTAGTTGAGGTGTTAAGACATGGGTTGGACTTGATATTAAAGGTCTCTTCCAGTCTAGTGGTTCTGTGATTCTGTGATTCTGTAATGGATCTCTTCATCCTCCCCATCCTTCCATTTGGATCCTCAATGTGATCAAATATTGTTATGTTTGGAATTACAGCCCCAAGGGCACAGGCTCAAACCTTATCTAGGGGCAGGATTTTCCAGGCCTCATTTTCACATATCCCATACCACCCTCTCCTGTGTGGCAGAATGTGTCTCCATGATATCTGTTTGGTATTATGGCAATATGAAGGAAGAACAGCCTTTCCTGTGGCATTTGCAATTGTGTAGGGAACTGTATAATTCTCATGATCTTTTAGGTCACTCATGGGTATAGGAGGTAGAAAGGTCTTATTGATTCGTTCCCACCTTTTAAAATAGTTTGGTCTCATTAAAACACCAATCAGTGGCCAGTTACCATTCCCATCTAGATCTGGCAATTTAGTACAAATCCAGCAATTGTTCTTATTAAGCACTTTGGACGTGTTTTGGACTAAAGTTGCATGCAACTCTTGGGGCCAATCCTGAGTTATGGTTACCAACTGTGCAGATAACAGACATAAAAAGAACAATTTAAACCATATCATCCCGATTTGTATCAGTGTCATCAGTCTGTTTTCTCTGTGTTTTCAGGGTCAGAAGCCTTCTTAACTCTGGAGTACAGATCAAAAGTTCTGTTACTAAATGCAAACATCCCCATAATAGAAAAAGGAAGTACACATCACAAGGTGAGCTGTGGTTTTTCCTATGTGATTGTAGAAAAAACATGAAAATGTAGGATAAAAGACCCACTGCTGCTCTAGCACAGTGGGTACGTCAATTGAAGGAGAGCAAAACTCAAAAAGAAATTTCCACCAAAAAAGAAACAACTCCAGTTGCCCGTAGCCAAACTGCCAAGTATGATGACATATCCAATCCTTGCAGGAGCTCAGGACAGCTGGATGACCAACGAATATGATTAAGCAGAAGCCATTTATTGTTTACATTAGACTATCTTTACACATTCTAAGACTACCATTCACGCATTTGTGCATTATTCGATTCATCCCTCTATCTTGTCCATGCGTCCAGCGTGCACTCTTCAGGAAATATGATTGGTTACAATCCATTGCTTCATGGGCCTCCTTTATCTAATTTTGCATTCTTGGTATTTTCTTTCTCAGCTTCTTCTTTCTTAATTTAGCACTGTCTCTGTCTCAGTAACCTTGATGAATTCCTGAGGGTTCTGATAAGAATAACTAAAGACAGTTTGGCTGGGGCACACTGTGCCTTAAGCTGTTCAAATACATTGCAAAAATTCCCCCTTCTTCTTGCATCAGCCAAACCTTCTTTACTGTATTTTCTACCAAGCGAGTCACCAATTTTATTATACATTAAGTAATACAAAACAATAAAATAATGACTAATAGTAATAACAAAGCTCCTCTTTTAACTGTCCAGTTATTCCCCATCCTTTAAACCATTCATCTAAACCCCAGTCATTCACAGTTGACTTCATGTTATCTTGTAATTGTTTGATTTTCTTGTGAACGGAAGTAGAATGGTTAGAGAGGTTTATACAATACATTCTTTCAAAATCCTCACACCCGTGTCCATGTGCTAATAGGAAAATCTATAGCAGCTCTATTTTGCAGTGTGCTGTGTCTAATACTATCTATATTGGTGAGCATTTGATTTAAAATAGCTGAAGTTATATTTAATTGCTTGGATGTCCAGCATCCCAACTTATTAAGTGTAGCCAAAGCTTGAGCACCAGCAACACCTGGAGTAAGGAATGATGCTATTATTCATGCTGGACCACCCCAAAACTCTACATGATTGTCACAATCAGATCCTAAACTTGTGATTTCTCTTTTAGTTCTCTTGCTATGTCCCGCTCTCCAAATTGTTTGATTCAGCATCTCGTGCATCATAGGGGCAAACATAGTAAGTTTCTCTAAATAACAAGGCTCATTAAATTAATTACTCAGAATTGCAGGCTATGCCTCATCTCCACAGATTAAAAAGACACCTGGTGGAAGCATTCTTACAATCGCATTTTCACCGGTCCTTCCAGGATAAGTCCAATTGTGGCAATATTTAGTCACGTTCTAATTGTTAAAACAATTTGCATCTTATTAAGGCTATTACTGGTTATCTATTAAATACAGGACAAGATACAGAAAAAACCAGGTACAATCAACAAAACTTATTCAATCCAATCATGTCGCTGACACAGGGTCTTGCAGCATGAGAAAAATAAAAATAATGTCTAATGTCTCTAGGGGAAATTGAGATAAATGACCATTGTTTTAAAGTCCAACTAGTTGAGACTCAGGAGAAATTAATTAGCTGGAAATGTTGATCTCTGACATCACTGAATGTCTTTTTGGGAACCTGGAACATGGAATAGCTGAAGAAGGTTAGTAGGAACACTATACCATGATAATGACATAAGGTTTTTGTTGACAAATTTCCTCTGTAAGTCTCTAGACACAGCCATGTTCTGGCAGTGCTACTTTTTCTCCTGTTCTGATTACGAAGGCTAGTTGGTGATGAGGTCATTTCTCTTCTCACTGAACCTCATTTTCTCAAAGGCAATTTATGTCCAATCAAATAAATAGATTACTTTTAACCTGTTGATGATAAAAACACATGTATATTTTCTCTTTAAGTTAATAAATTAATTAGGCTTTGTCCTTGTCACTCAATTGAAATTTAGATTTGATAACCCTTTTTCCAAATTTTGAATATAAATATTGCATTACTCAAAATTGTTGTTTAAACTTCTAATGTACATCTTGCATTATTCAAACATTCTTAAGGCACTAAATTCCTTTTTTTTTCTTTTTTTCTTTTTTTTGTAAATATGAGATGTATGTCTTTGGTTATAAGCATAATAAAACATTAAGGCAAAATGATATGTGTAATGAACAACAACTTATGGTAATCAAAAATCAGTCATATAATAAACACAAACAATAACACATGTGAAATTAAATAATTATTAAATACTAACTACTGTACCATCACCACAGAGTCTGCAACAGCTGATAAACCTCAAATCAATGGAGATTTGGACAATCATTCTGTGGATAATTATTCTCCAAGTTCTCATCAATAATAGGTCCAGCTGTCATATCAATAGGTTCAAATTGCTAAGTCAAAGTGACTTGAATATTATTTTGCTGCAGAAAACACCTGGGTCTGTTGACAAATTTCTCATCCAGGAAGAGCTAAGGCCTGGCCAACCACCCAAGCTCTAACTGGGAGAGAATTCCCTAGACATTTTTAAAAACAAGGCTCTTAGGAATCTTGGGAGGAAAGACTAATTGAACCATCTAATAGCTGGTCTCCTCTGAAATTCCCTCAGGATAGGGATGCCTTAAACACAGCAAACTGTTGGAGTGCTTCTGTAGTAAGAACTAGGACTGCATCACAAAACCATTGGCTCAGAGGATGTTTTTGACAAGGCTCAGATATTGTTTCTTGGAATTCTGAAAAATACTTAAAGATCATGAGGCAGCACTGGGTCAAACCACTGAGCCAGTGCAAAGACTAGCATAAACAGCTAGAGAACAATTTAACGCATATTTAAAACAAGGTCCTTAACAATAGCAGTTATGAAATACTTAAAGCAGTTTAAAAAAAAATCTTGAAACAACATGTGTTTTCTAAGAAGCCAGCTATAAAACAATAATATCAACTTATGAATAATGTCTATTATAATATCAATAAGTTCACACTATGGAATTGATATTCAGACCTCACATTTGAGATAGAGATAGGTCAAGCTACAGACTCTTGTCTAATAACAAGAGTTTATTCTTCTTTATAATTCAGCCATCCTGATCTTAACTATTCACTGACTTTTGACTGCAGCAAACTCCCACCATAGGGTTCTTTTTGCAGACTCTGACTGCTGGCCATTTCCTACTAGAATATGACTGCAAGTATTTCCTTGCTGCCTCTGACTGTAGGCTTTCACCTAGCTCTACTATGACTGCAAACTCTCACTGCAGGATGCAGCTGCAGACCCAGACTTACCTCACAGCAGATTCCTCACAGCAGTAAGTGTGTCTCCCATTTGGTCAGTCTTCTAGTCTTCCCAAACCGTTCTCTCAACATCTTCAGTTCCTTCTTCCTCAGGATCTTCCCCTGGCTAGTTAACCCATTCTTTTATCATGCTCATAACACAGCTGTGACTTATCAGGGCTGAGGTCTTGCAGGGGAAAAATGAGCTACTGAAACACATGAATCAATATGATTCCAATAGAAGTTGATTTATTGTTTACATTAAGCCACAGTTATAGTTTCTAGCACTACTGTTCATGCATACAAGTGTCTCTCGATTGGGTAAGTCATTTGTCCATCAGACAGGCACACATCCTTCAGGGCATCTAATTGGTCAAGTGTCCATCACCACGTTGTGTGTCTTCTATCTAAGTTTTTCATTTCTTGTAGACACTTTCCCAGGCTCTTGCTTGTTATTTTTAGACCTGTTGTTGTTCCCGTAGTCTTGACGAATCCCTGAGAACTCTGAAAAACAAGACTGCAAGTATCTTCTTATCTACAAACAGTTTGGCTGGTACAGTGAATGGCCTAAGTTATTCAGATACATTGCTACAAGGTCTGTAACTTTTTCTCCTAAAAATATATCAGTTGTAACTATCTGAAAAAGTTGAGATAATATATTCCAAACATTCCGAAAAATAAGATGAAAGCAAAAAAGAGACTGCACCGACAAATCCAATCTAAAGTTGAGAAGAAACACAGCATCTCACAACAAGGATGGACAACAACACTCCATGAAGGAAAAAGGCCAGAGTTTATCTCTCGCTATTGTATTAGGGATGGCTGAATAACTACACAACTCCAAGTCTGCTCAGAAGGCAAATCTCAGAGTTTATTAGAAATCGCATCTTTTAAAGACTGTTCCAAGAAAGCTGGACCTAACTGGTCCTCCAACCAACTCCTCTCACTATTATTGGCTAATTAGAAACAACACCGTTATCATCTTGCAAGTAAACAAGTGCAAAAAACACCAGGTGCAGGATTGTTTGGATTCCTTTCCTAGACCAATGTATGCAAAAGTTATTAGACTTTCTCTGCCACAGCTTCTGCTGCTGTCTGATGCTTCCTCTCTGACCTGGTTGTTAGCATCCACATTTATCCACCATTTAGAAAAAGGTCCTCAAGAGCTTCCACCTTCTGCTCAAGTTCAAAAACATCAACAGAACCAGAGAACCCCTAGAAAACACAGACAAGCCCAAACAGCTCTGCCTCCTGCATAGCCTGCACAGCCACAACCCATGGGTATCAGGATGCATGAAAAAGAAAACACTGAACAACTTACCAGTACCTGGTATAAACAAATTTTGACAGCAATAAAGTTTAACAAAATGAACTCAATAGAACTCTGCCCTAAAAGGACTTCAAATTAATAAAATGTAGCTCAATTATTACTTTAGTAAACAGAAGGTACCCTTAAGAAAACTCAGTCAACCATTATACTTAATATAACTGTGATCTATATAAAACTGGAATAAAACATTGTCTAAACTTAATAATACTGAAACTTAGCAGACATGAAATTTACAAAATTAACTTAATAGAACTTAGCCTTGCTCAGCTTAACAGAAGGTAACAGAACATCATATTATTGGACCTTAACTAAACATAACTGCAAATTACTACCTTTAAAAGTTATAGATATGACAAGATGTAGATTATTCTACTGTTATTAACACAAAACTAAAATGAAAAAGTGAACAATCTGTAAGAGAAATAACAGCATGATGGTGTACTGGAGGGATAAAAGTCACAACAAGCATATTAAACTTATAAGTAATTTAGTTATGAAAAAAATATCCATGGCAACTGCAAATTTCAAGGAAACAGAAATTTAATAAGACTTTTTAGAGTGCAGGGTTACTGAAAAAAAATATAATAATGTGTAATTTGGCAGACTGCTGAACAGCTGAGAAGCTTCTTGCGATTGTATTTTGTGTAATTTATTTGGCAAATTTGTTAACATTTTTGTTAAAGAAATCAGACTGTTGAAATCTTTGATAGGTAATAAGGCACCGCATTTACTGCTTTCTATCTCTCCAGCAACTGTAAAACTGTAAAAAATTAGAATTCAGTCAGAAAACAAAATTAACTTAAAAAACACCCTATATCAAAACGTTTTCAAGGCATACAAAACAAACTGCATCCTCTTCTGTCTACAAACAGGTCTTTACCAGCAGTTCATCACAGCTGCTTCAGTCAGAGTGGTCTCATCTCTAAAAAAAATAACTGTACTTTGAAATTTAGACAAGCATCTTTTATCAAAACTTAGAATAATTTTGAATTAAACAACACTTAATAGAAATTAATCTGAAGAGAACTTGGTATCCGGATACCGAAGCAATAGCATATAACTTAACAATTCTCTGACCTAAGCATAGTGGAGCTTAATTGTGCTTAACTCTATCAACCCTTAATTCATATTAAATATAACTTTGAGTATAATTCATAGTAACTGCAGCTTTACTAAAGAAAAAGAGACAACAACATTAAGTTTGGTAATCTGCTATTCAACTTTGCAGCATTTTGCCAATGTCTGTAAAATATATTCAAGTTTCTTCTATTTCCTTCTGTATTTCTTGGCAAGTTTCTGGGTTGTTGGATTGCTGTTACTCTCTTCTTTGAGATTTCTGACAAGCTCTTTTCATCTCCCTGTGAAGCTGGCTGCTCTTGGATCTTTTCTGCCTGGATCTGCCTTAACAGGATTATTTGTCTTCCAAATTAGTTTTAGAGTGGTGAATGTGTCTGTGACTCTAAAAATCTACATCTATTTTTGCTCTCCATTGTGATAGCAGGTCTCTTCCTCATACTACTGATAGGTTCTTGCATGACGAGGGGAGGAATTGCTATTTTCCTTTCTGGCCCTGTAATTGTAATTATGTATTCAGTTTGCAAACACAATGCAGCTCTTCCAGTTCCTGTGAGAGAGTTCAAATGTGTTATCAATTTCCAATCTCTAGGCCAAAACACATGAGAAATGACTATGACACCAGCGCCGGTGTCCGACATGCCTGTAATTGGATTTGTCCTGTTGTTATATGTCGCTGCAGGTTATCTGTGGTCAATCATGTTGTCCTTCTTGGCGGTGGCTATGTTCGCTACAGCTGGGCCAGTTGGGCCTGGGAGGGATACCAGGCAGAGGCCGGGCCGGGCTTGGCTGGCAGGGTGGCGCAGCCTGTGGGCATGGTGACAGCAGCGGTGGTGGAGCCACTCTGCCCCTGCTCCAGGTCTCTGTGTCTCCGGTCACCATGGAGGAAGAGGCGAGCACTCTTCTTTGAGTTTCCCGACAAGGCATAATTGAAAGCTGTTCATTTACTACATCAAAATCTCTCTCTTTAATAGTTTTTCACCTCACTTCAGCCCAATTAATTGATTATAAACTGTTTCCTGAAATATCTTGTGATTTAAAATTTGAGGGGTTTTCTGGATTCAGTGAGCCTACATCTTGCAAATCTGTCCTGTTTTCTGGAATAGAATAATTTTCTTGCTGTTGTATTCTTGCTATTTGTTTATAAATTTTGGTTCTGTTCTTCTCCCCCCTTTTGCAATAATAGAAGCGGCCAGAGGTGGTGCTGTACTTGGAGGCTGAGAGTCTCAGTGGTCACAAAATTGCATCGGCAGTAATGGACATGCTCCAGATAGGGCGTTGGCATTTTGTTGTACAGAAAAGCACAGGGAGCAGCCATTTTGTTGCACGGAAGGTCTTAGAAGAGAGCCGTCATTTTGTTGTATGGACAGCTGTGCCGCACATACACAGTGCTGCTGGAAGACAACTAGGAGGAGCATTAGCCCTAGCTGCCTCTGTCGTAGTCCTATTCCTCATCCCCTTATTCCACATATCCAAACTATGCTCAATAACCTTCTGTCCTCTCTCACAAATCCTATTTTGAACCCTAGTCATCAATCTTCTCATCCTTACTTGAGTAGGCAGCCAACCAGTTGAACACCCGTTTATTATCATTGGGCAACTAGCCTCATTCACCTACTTCGCAATCATACTAATCCTCTTCCCCCTTGTATCCACTTTAGAAAATGAGCTACTCAAACTCTAACCAACCCGAATAGTTTATAAAAACATTGGTCTTGTGTCGCCAGACGGACACGAAAAGAAGGACACCACCGAGTCAGCGTCAGGGCAAAAAAGAAGGAAGTTTATATTGGGATCGTGACATATATCTTTTGGAGTTTGATCAGCAATTGGGGCATGAGGTTAACACCTCTCTGACCCCACTGGTCAAACTAGAAGTCCATCAGTTTGTCCTTCTCCCTGGAAAGGAATGCATTATTTACAAAACATCATTCTTTGTTTATATTACAAGCATGAGAAAGCTCCAGTAGAAAATGCAAAACATCAGAAGGCTGAAAAATCAGGACGACAGTCTTGTAAGCCAAAGATTAAAGACTATACCCCTTCTTAGCATTACCTCACCCAAAAAAGTGTCACCCCCCCTTCTCCCCCCACTGCATGCCTTTCTCATGCTTTCTATGGTATGTGTTACTTTGCCTTAAATTTATCTTCCTCATCAGACATTAGGTTAATGTAGGACTTTCCTCATACTAACCAACTTCCCCTCCAACAAAAACTCAAACATTTACTCCCATGAGATAATGTGCGGACAGTTTCACCTCTAGACACATTCCTATTCCAGGTGCCATAAACCAAACTGATCCTACCCACAGCCAAAACACAGGGGTCACACAAGATCAAGTATGTTTCCATATACTCACAGACCCAATCCTGAATACAAGGAATGTCCCAGTACTCCTTTGAATTCCTGAGGTCATAAAATTCGCCCACCTCCTACAACAAACCCTTCACCTACAACTTTCAGGCACTCCCAAGCCAGAGAATCTGGTTATTAATTGTATCTCTCATGAGAATTGAGCTACTCAGTGTCAGTTATACTTTAGGTTATTGGCTCCAAGGACATACTTCCCCTCTAACTCTCGAGGCCCAACTTGCTCTTTTGCACCACCGGTTGTAATTTCAGGACCATACCTTGCTCCCAGCCTTCTTCCTTGCTATTCACAGATACAAGTGGTTGGTTAAATACTCCTCCCTATTTATTGCGGCATCCTGTCACAGTTAGGGACACGAAAAGAACCACACTCACCTGTCAGGTAGAAGCAGGGAAAAGAAGGAAGGTTTATTATGATTTAGGGTTTATATAGTATTTGGGATTTGGACAAGGATTGGTCATTGAGAGGAACACCTCTCTGACTCCAGTGGTCAATACAGAAGTCCATCACCGAGAGGAATGAAAACAATATAGATTGTTTTGAGAGACTTTGCAGGAAGGTATGTAAACTATCATCAGAAGGCTTAGCATTATGGCAATATCTCACCCTTTCTGCATTAGGAAAAAAGAAAAGGAAAAAGAAAAATGAACATTGTTCAGTCTGGTGGAAGGACCAGCGGAGTGAACACTCACATCTGAATCATCACTTGGTTCTTCCATTTGCTGCCTTTCATTTGGTCGCAGTCTCCAGCTTTCAACATGGCAGGGTTAATAGAATTCTGTGGCACCAGTAAGGTGCTTGATGGCATGCAAAGCTTTGCCAATCGACTCTGCGGGGTTTCACCCTGCATTCCTCATTTTTGTTTAAAAGAATTTTATTTTTTTTTGCCTAAACGACACAACACAGAGTCATCAACAAATGAAACAAAGCAGCATCGCTGATTCTCTACAAAACTGAATGACTCAACTGCTGTGCCATGTTGGCAACACAAATTCCGTGACTAAATTGAAAGGTTCCTGGTAAAATTTGGAAATGCCATGACAGCACCCTCAATGCAATTGGGCTGACCCATCTTCATGACCTACCAAACTGGCCACTCAGATCCATCCTCCAAGTAACAATGGCCTTTCCTGTCCTTCCCAAACCGTCAGTAATGACAGTGCACTGGCTCCTGGGTATTGTTAAAGAATTTTGCCATGTGCAATAGCTCATGGCTGGGCAGATGACAGGTGATCTGCCCTAAAAACTTTCAGAGCACTTCGCAGAAAAACACTGCTTGCAAAGCTCCATTCAAATGCCTCCCGTAAAACCGAGAGTATGAATTTTACAAAAATCTGCACCCATCAATCACAAACATTGTTGTCTGCATTTAATTATCAATCAAGCAAAGCTCAAACAAAAGGATCGCCGTCTTTTGTGGCTGGTGTCGAGCAATCAGCTCAAACAATGAATTTTTGCCATCTTTTGCGGCAGACGGGGCAGGATGACCCAGTCCAAAAACGTGCAAGGGATCGGACATTCATCATTCCATTGGCCCATGATACCTGTAGAATGCAACTGAATCACAAGACAATCTTTCAGATTCACAATGAGGATCAGCCAATCTGCGGGAAGCATGGTGGTGACAGCATATCAGCCTGCAACATCCCCATGCCTTTCACCAGGCATTAACTTTTCAGAGGTCTTGCAACAACCTCCATTTCCCAGAGTTCTGTCTCGATGCAGAAAACAGGAGTGTCCCAAGGACTGACTGGTCGAAGGTTCCAGATGACCCTGGTCCAACAGCTCTTAACAAGTCTCAAAGGGTGACTAGGCTGTCTTGAGAGAAAGTTCTTTCCAGAGTGCCAAGCGGCAAGGGAGAGGATCACAATGTCTATTTCAGGGACAGACAGGGTATAAATCGTTCAGAACAGTCTCTGGCCAGAACCACAATTCAGTGAGCTTGAGCCAGCCCGGTAGCTTCAGAACAAGCCGTCCTCTCGCCACCGGCTCTCTGTTCTGTGAAGAGAAAACTCAAAAAACACAAAGTGAACAGTCGTGATCTCCCCAGGGAGGCACCGGCCTCCTGGGCCCCATGCTCCCCCCTGTGCCCAAAGCACATCCCCCGGGGCCAGCAACCGCTGCAGCCCCGGGTTTCGTGGGAGGCGGCGGGACCAGGCCCATCGGCTCCAGGGGCGCTGCAGCCCCGACGGAGCCCGTGTCTGCCGGCAGCACAGGAGTGCTGGCCACCGCAGTCCGCACAGGGGACCCCTCTTCAGCTATGGGCCGAGCCGGGACATGCGAACCCCGTGGGGGACGGACCGAGGCCGCCCCGCTGTCCCCCCGAACCAGCACGGGGGAGGGACGGAGCACCCGGAGGGGCGCGGCTGGCAGCGGCGCGGCTCCGCCCCCCGAGACACCCACAGCCTCAGCAGGCGGCGGGGGAGCCGGCGCAGGTGGCGCGGGCCGGGCAGCCCCCGCGGAGGGGGCGGAATGCCCCCGCGGAGGGGCGCGACTGGCGCGGCACCGCCCCCCGCCGCAGCCAGAGGCTCGGCAGGCAGCGGGGGAGCCGGCACAGGCGGCGGGGGTGGGGCAGCACCCGCAGAGCAGGCAGGGTGCGGCCTCAAGGGCAACACAGACCCCCACGGGGGGTCTCGAGCTCTCATGTCTCTTTCTAGCATTTTCACACTCTCTGCAAAGCAGCGCCAGCTCCGCGATGCTTGCCTCGCGAGTTGCGGCCCAAGTCCGACTCAGATAATTACCAAAGTGACTCCAGGCCTCTATTGAGGCCAGCGCCCCGTCATAAGCAAAGAAGCCTTTCACTTTTCCAAAATAATATAGATGCCGTAAATCAGCGTCCGAGACGGGAGCCTTTGCCCGGTCCAGCAAACCTCACCAGACCTTCAAGGCCTTGGCATCAAACGGGGTGTGAGGGTCCGCAAACATATGCGGGGAACCTGATGGTTCGTTTTGGAGATCTCAAAGCGCAAAAGACACAGCAGGGGACAACTCAGTTTGCTTAAACAAAAAATGCACTTTTATTTAGTGCCCACAATGCGATAGTAGGGAAAGAAAATAGAGAATAGTGAGAAAGATAGAGAAAGAGGGGGAGGGGATTATAGCTACCAACTTGGAGGGTCGAGTCCTCAAGGCGTAGAGATGCCCATAGACGCGATCTTCTCCAGTGGGGTGTACACAAAGGGTGTACGGGATCTACAGGGTCTTTATAGGTTGGTCGGGACGAAGACCAAGGCGAGTGGCACATAGCCGAGGCAGGCACCTGTGTTAAGGTTGGGTGCTCAGGAATGAGCTGCAAACTGTACTCTTCTAGTACAGTCAGCTCAGTCCAGCGTAACCAGCTACTATTGTTCTTGCATTCCGTTCTCGTGGAGATGCATATCAGTCCTCGGCAAGCGCCCCACCTCAGCCAGGCCAGGGGCTCTCTCCAGTCTCTTCGGGGGTCTTGGTCTTCAACCATCGGAGACAGTTGTGGGGCATAACACATCCACAGACAGACTCTGACACGGGGGAATATGGAATATCATTTCTGCAAAGGCTACGCACACCCACACAGCCGTTACCTGAAAACAATCTGACTCCACGCCCTGCAATTCTCCCGAGCAGTCACCAGATGTGACCCAGCTGCAGTCCAGACACGGACGGGGTCACCAGATGTCACAGTTAGGGACACGAAAAGAACCACACTCACCCGTCAGGTAGAAGCAGGGAAAAGAAGGAAGGTTTATTATGATTTAGGGTTTATATAGTATTTGGGATTTGGTCAAGGATTGGTCATTGAGAGGAACACCTCTCTGACTTCACTGGTCAATACAGAAGTCCATCATCGAGAGGAATGAAAACAATATAGATTGTTTTGAGAGACTTTGCAGGAAGGTATGTAAACTATCATCAGAAGGCTTAGCATTATGGCAATAGCATCCCACCTCCTTTACTCTTTTTTTTTCTTTTGGGGTCTCTTCAGTAAGCCCTCCAAGTGCATAGCAGGTGATATTTTCCTCTCGACATGTCCATCACATGACTGGCTAACTACCTACTGCCCCCAAGCGCCCACTAAGTGTCATGGTTGAAGGATAAGCCCATCTCAAACTTGACACTGATGCACTTTGACCCTATTTATGGGCCCCAAGGTATTTACCCTTTAAGCAATGAATAATGAAATGGTCACTGGATATGCTTACTTTATTTTCACTTTCCTGGGATTTCCACCTAAAACGCCTATTTGTTCGTTCATTTACTTTTCTCTTGATATTTTTCATTCATTCAATCAAACAACTAACTGCATCTCCCTATACTATCCAAACCATCCACCATTCATTCATTGCATTCAACTTTCCTCCTTTTTCCCCATCATTTCAAATCAAACAACCCAACTTTTCAACACCCATTCAATAAACACCAATAAAAATCTTTTTCTCTTCCTTCCCCCCCAAAAAACCAAACAAAAACACAACCCACAATCACAAAACAACAAAACCTAAACCTAAAGTCCTTGTAGCTTATAAAAAGCATGACACTGAAGATGTCAAGATGGTTGCCACATGCACCCAAGGACAAAATACTTAATCCTAACCTTACTGTTGGTTGTTGCTAGAGATATACATGCAAGTATCGGCATTCCAGTGTAGATGACCTGGGCACCTTAAATTTAGGTCAGTAGGAGCAGGTATCAGGCACATCCTAACTGTAGCCCAAAACACCTTGCAATTGCCACACCCCCATGGGTATTCAGGAGTAATTAATATTAAGCAATCAGTGCAAACTTGAGTTAGTCATAACAATTCCAGGGTCGGTAAATCCTGTGCCAGCCACTGCGGTCATACAGGAGACCCAAATTAACTTTATAATGGTGTAAAGAGTGGTCACATGTTATTCAAGTAGCTAAGATTAAAAAGCAACTGAGCCATCACAAGCCCAAGATGTCCATAAGGCCTCCCCTTAAAGAAGATCTTAGACCAACAATTAATTGAAGCCCATGAAAGCCAGGGCTCAAACTGGGATTAGATACTCCACTATGCCTGGCCCTAAATCTTGATGCTCGATCTTACTGGAGCATCCGCCTGAGAACTATGAGCACAAATGCTTAAAACTCTAAGGACTTGGCAGTGCCCAAAACCCACCTAGAGGAGCCTGTTCTGTAATTGATGATCCACGATATACCTGACCATTCCTTGGCAAATAAGCCTATATACCGCTGTCGCCAGCCCATCCCCCATGAAGGCTCAACAGTGGATGCAACAGCCTTACCACGCTAATAAGATGGGTCAAGGTATAGCCTATGGAATGGAAGCAATGGGCTACATTTTCTAGATTAGAACATAATGGCAAAGATACATGAAACTGTCCCTGGAAGGAGGATTTAGCAGTAAAGTGGGACAATCGAGCCCTCTTTAGGCTGGCTCTGGGGCACATACATACTGCCCATCATCCTCCTCAAAAGCCACCCATCCCCTTAAATTAATAAGCTATTCAGCTAAAGAGGGGGTAAGTTGTAACAAGATAAGTGTACCGGAAGGTGCACTTAGGACACCAAGATGTAGCTTTAACAAAAGCACTCAGCTTACACCTGAAAGATATCTGCTCACATCAGATCGTCTTGATGCCAAACTCTAGCCCAACATACATGACCTAGAATAACAAAGCTACTTCTCACACCCAACTAAAGCATTTACTAGTCCCAGTATAGGCGGTAGAAAAGACACCATTGGAGCAATAGAGACCACGTACCGTAAAGGGAAAGATGAAATAGTAATGAAAAAGCCAAGCTAAAAATGGCAAAGATCAGCCCTTGTACCTTTTGCATCATGGTCTAGCAAGAAAAACCAAGCAAAATGAATTTAATTTTGCCATCCCAAAACCCAAGCAAGCTACTTATGAGCAGCTATTGTTGAGCCAACCCGTCTCTGTTGTAAAAGAGTGGGACGACTTGTTAGTAGAGGTGAAAAGCCAATCGAGCTGGGTGATAGCTGGTTGCCTGTGAAACTAATCTAAGTTCACTCTTAATTCTTCTCCAAGGAAAGCTCAAAACCCCAGTGAAGTGAATTAAGGGCAATTTAAAGGAGGTACAGATCCTTTAAAAAAGAGTACAAGCTCTAGAAGAGGATAAATAATCATTCCTTAAGAATACTGTGGGTCCCCAAGCAGCCATCAACAGAGTGTGTTAAAGCTCAGCATCTCAAAAATATAAAAATATATGATTCTCACCCCACTGGCAAGCTAACCTATAGTACAATAGGAGAATTAATGGTAGAATGCATAACCAGGGTCCTCCCTCTTTGGTGCAAGCTTACATCTGTACATTGTTAACAAGCTCCCAATATATGACAAATCCAACAAGCAGAATATTAAGTACCTTGTTAACCTGACAGAGGAGCATCCATTAAGAAAGATTAAAACCTGTAAAAGGAACTAGGCAAACCATCAAGGCCCAACTGTTTACCAAAAACATAGCCTTCACCAAACCAATAGACAAGTATTGAAGGTGATGCCTTCCCGGTGACCTAGTGTTCAACAGTCGCGGTATGCTAACCATACAAAGGTAGTGCAAACATTTGTCCCATAAATCGGGACCCGTATGAATGGCTAAATGAAGTCTTAACTGTCTCTTACAGGCAATTGGTGAAATTGATCTCCCTGTGTGAAAGCAAGGATAAACCCATAAGACGAGAAGACCCTGTGGAACTTCAAAATCAGCACCTATGTTCATAATCCGTTTGCTTGGGGGGGCAGCTACCTGGGTTAGGAGGCCCACCTGTACGGCCCAGAGGGACATCTGCAAGGCTGGGCAAATCCCACGCGAGGCTGAGGGACCCAGCAAAAGGTTCACTGGGACTAGGCGCAGGGTTGGTCACAGGCCTTTTGCCCCTTGTTACTGCCTTGTTCCAGTTTGCTCCAAATATAGTGTATACCTTATTGTTTGGATTTTTTGCATTTTTTCATTATTAAAATTCCATTTCCGGACAATTGGATCAAGGCTGCCTCTCTCTATCAAGTCGCCATCGGGTAAGAGTCCTGAGGAAACTCAAAGGGGTCCAACTGGCTTGGACCCCTGGAAGTTTCACAATAATGAAGTTACATTTTGGAGTAAAAACAAGACAATAGCTGCCTTCATATTACTACCTTAGGTGGCTGCGGCAAAAGCCTTAGGACAATTAGACCATCTCGGGTGCCTCCTGAGTAAGCAAAACTCCCTTGTATTAAGTGGCTTGCTTTCAGAGGTAGATGCTATCAGGCATGCCACTTTGCAGAATCGAGCAGCAATAGACTTTCTACTCTTAGCACAGGGGCATGGCTGCGAGGACTTCAAAGGCATGTGTTGTGTGAATCTTTCCAATCATAGCCAGTCCATTCGTCGCAGTATTCACATTCTCAAGGAAGGAGTCAAGAAATTGCAAAAGGATGACAGCAACTAGTTTAATGGATTATTCAAGGATTGGAACTTATGTAGTTGGATCTTTAATCAAAACAGGTTTACAAATTTTTGAAGTTGTTGTTATGCTTATGTTGTTACTCTGTTTTTTAAATTGTATGTTAAGTTTTTCAAAAATCTTTACCAAAGGCCTTTGTAATACTAAGACAAGGGGCAGATGTGGAAACCTAATTACCTGGGACAGATCAAAGCTTAGCCCAGATTCCCTACACGGAGGGAATAAACCTTAGGCCTTGGGAGGTGGGATGTTAGGAAGATGCTAATAGAGTCACTCAAAAATAAGCCCCATTGGTTCAAGGCCTCAGACTTATAACGTCAAGCCCCTGCCCTGTAACCATGATTGGACCCCTGCCTGTCCTGGTTTAGGGCAAATTTAGGACAAAATCTCTGAATAGGGTCCCTCTGGGAAGCAAATCCAAACCCTCCCCCACCTGGTCTGGGAGAAAATCTCAGAGAAAAGGTGAAAAAACCTATTTATTTAGCAAACAAAGTGCCCACAAGCACAAAAAAAGAATAATAAGAAACAACAAAATCTCCTGCCACTCTGAAGAGAGAGAAATTGAGAAAGTCCTTGTAGTGGGTGTAGCTCGGCTCACTCAGTCTCTTATCAGTTCCTCTGGTGCTGAAAAAATGCTGTCCTGGGCCCCGGTGGGCTGCAGGTGCAAGCTTCCAGTGCTCCTCTGGGTTTTTCAGTCCAGAGCAGGTTTAAACAGTGCCAAGAAAAAGGAACAAAAACAGTCCAGGGAGCTTCTCTGCCTCAGCTAGCTAAAACTAACTAAAAGCAAAGAGATCTCTGTCCTGCTGCCTGTCCGTGCTTCAGACAAACACAGTCCAGGAGTGGAATGCAGAGGAGTGAACGTCATCTCTGAAAACAAACTGTGTGCTTCTTTTTTCCCCCCTTCGCTCTCAGAACCAGTCTTAAAGGTACAGAACTTAATATCCAGCATAAACAGAACAGACAATTGAAGGTACAGAACTTAATATCCAGCATAAACAGAACAGACAATTGGGGATACAAGCATCAAAAAGTTACCCCAGGACAATTGTCCTGTGAGGGAATGGGAGATGTCTTTAGTATGCTTTATTCCCCTCATATTAAATAATCGTTGTGATTTGCAAGAGGTGTAGGCTGGCCCATTATCTGTTTTTATTTCCTGTGGAATGCCTAGGGTTGCAAAACCTGGAGAAAGTGTTTGATAGCATCTTTAGTTGCTTAACCTACATGAGCAGAGACAAACATTGCCCCTGAAAAACTGTCAATTGATATGTGTAAACATTTGAATTTGCCAAAAGACACATAGTGGGTTACATCACTTTGCCAGATTTGTAAATTGTGAAGCCCTCTGGGGTTTACACCTGCTCCCATGCAGGGTAGGGAAAACTTTTGGCAGTCAAGGCATGTGGCAACAATCGCTTTTGCTTGATCTTTAGTGATTTTAAAAATACTATGTAAGGCAGGAGCATTCTGGTGAAAGAATGAGTGGCTGAGTTTTGCCTGCTCAAAAATGTTAGGCACCTGTGTTGTCATGGCTAGTGTATCAGCTCACACATCACCTTCTGTCAGAAGTCCAGGCAATAAGGTGTGAGAATGGATGTGCAAGACAAAGTAGGGTTTCTGTCTCTGAGAAAAAATAAAAATTAATTTTAAAGCAAGGAGTATAACTGGTCATTAGTAACTGACTTTAGAAATGAATTTTCAGCTCTCTCAACGATGCCTGTGTAGTGGTTTAAAAGCAAAAGGAGTGAGAGGCTCTAAGTCAGAAATATAATTTAAAAAGAAAAAAAGGTAAAAAGGTAAAAATAAAATAAATGTGATAACACAAAGGACCACTGACAGAGTCAGAATACAACCTGAGCAGGATAGTGGAAGCAGTCCAGGTGAGGTGCTCTTCCTGAAGCAGTGATCCTGTAGAAAGGTGTGGTAGCTCTGCTCCTCTGGGAATCCAGTGGGTCAGGGCTACTTGCACTGTCCCACATACCAGCTTATATCCAGGTGAGAATGCTTGGCTCCTCCCCCTGGGCAGAGCATCTCACAATGGGATGAGGAGTGTGAAGTGGGTCATTGATGGCCCATCAACAGAGATAACCCCTGGAGGGAGTTACCTGTGAGTCATGGGCCAGGCGTTGATGGGCCATGAGCAGAAGACACCCCAAAGGCAGGGGCTTGGGGAAACACTGCCCCACCTGGTTTCAACAGTTCATGAAGATGGTGATAGAATAAATACTTTGTGTACATCCTACACTGCAACCCAGGACATAATCCACC
This sequence comes from Zosterops lateralis, assembly GCF_965231275.1. Lineage (NCBI taxonomy): Eukaryota > Metazoa > Chordata > Aves > Passeriformes > Zosteropidae > Zosterops > Zosterops lateralis. The sequence goes on along the minus strand of NC_139801.1, from coordinate 23,992,719 downwards.
CCTTATTCTATTACCATCTACATCATATCCAAATCAATACATTCTTACAAAGATATGCATACACATAGAGAATAAAATGTCACACATTGTTCTCACTTAAAATTAAGTCTCCCTGTGGTACACAATGGGTTTCCCCATCTTTCTGCATTACCCACCAAGTGTGACCAGGTCCTTGAGCAAAGACAATCCCCCGGATGGGTCTGCCTTTTCCTGAGGCGGGAATAATCCAAACAGTCTTCCCTAAAATGCCTTTCATATGTACTGCAGGGACTTTATCTCCATCCACTGTGTGCAAGGGTTCAGACTGGGCAGGACCACCTCGATTGATAGACCCTCGAGTGTTGACCATCCAAGTAGCTTTGGCTAAGTTCATTTCCCAATTCTTGAAGGTCCCCCCGCCAAGTGCCTTCAGGGCAGTCTTTAGTAGTCCATTGCACCGTTCAACTTTTCTGGCAGCTGGTGCGTGATAAGGAATGTGATATATCCATTCAATATCATGTTCTCTGGCCCAGGCGTTTATAAGGCTGTTTTTGAAATGGGTCCCATTGTCCGACTTAATTCTCTCAGGGGTGCCGTGTCTCCACAGGACTTGTTTTTCCAGGCCCAGGATGGTGTTCCGGGCAGTGGCATGAGGTACAGGGTAGGTTTCCAGCCATCCAGTGGTGGCTTCCACCATGGTCAGCACGTAGCGCTTTCCTTGGCGGGTTTGGGGAAAGGTGATGTAGTCAATTTGCCAGGCTTCCCCATACCTGTACTTCAGCCATCGTCCACCATACCACAGAGGCTTCACTCGCTTGGCCTGTTTGATTGCAGCACAAGTCTCATAGTTGTGGATGACCTGGGAGATGCTGTCCATAGTAAGGTCCACCCCTCGGTCATGGGCCCATCGGTATGTCGCATCTCTTCCTTGATGACCAGAGGCATCATGGGCCCAACGAGCTAGGAACAGTTCTCCCTTGTGCTGCCAGTCCAGATCCACCTGTGATACTTTCACCTTGGCAGCTTTGTCCACCTGCTCATTGTTGCGATGCTCCTCATTAGCCCAGCTCTTGGGTACGTGTGCGTCCACGTGTTGAACCTTCACGGTCAGTCTCTCTACTCAGGCAGCGATGTCCTGCCAAATGTCAGCGGCCCAGATGGGTTTTCCTCTGCACTGCCAGTTGGCCTTTTTCCAGCGATTCAGCCATCCCCACAGAGCATTAGCTACCATCCATGAGTCAGTGTAGAGATAGAGCCTCGGCCATTTCTCTCGTTCAGCAATATCCAAAGCTAGCTGGACAGCTTTAAGCTCTGCAACCTGACTGGACCCACCTTGTCCCTCGGTAGCCTGCGCAACTTGTCGTGTGGGGCTCCAAACTGCAGCTTTCCATTTCCGGTTAGCGCCTACAATTCGGCAGGAGCCATCAGTGAAGAGAGCATATCGTCTTTCAGTCTCCGGTAGCTCATTGTATGGTGGGGCTTCTTCGGCACGCGTTACTTGCTTTTCTTCTTCTTCAGACGATAATCCAAAATTCTCACCTTCCGACCAGTTTGTTATAACTTCCAGAATCCCAGGGCGATTTGGGTTTCCAACATGGGCGCGCTGTGTGATGAGAGCAATCCATTTGCTCCATGTGGTGTCAGTGGCGTGATGCGTGGAGGGAACCTTTCCCTTAAACATCCGCCCCAGCACTGGTAATCGGGGTGCCAGAAGCAGCTGTGTTTCAGTGCCAATCACTTCTGAGGCAGCTTGAACTCCTTCATAGGTGGCCAAGATCTCCTTCTCTGTGGGAGTGTAGTTGGCTTCGGAGCCTCTGTAACTTCGGCTCCAGAATCCCAATGGTCGGCCTCGAGTCTCCCCAGGCACCTTCTGCCACAGGCTCCAGGACAGATCGTTGTTCCCGGCTGCAGAGTAAAGCACATTCTTCACATCTGGTCCTGTCCTGACTGGGCCAAGGGCTACTGCGTGAGCAATCTCTTGTTTGATCTGAACAAAGGCTTGTTGCTGTTCCAGGTCGCAGTGGAAATTGTTCTTCTTGCGGGTAACCAGATAGAGAGAGCTCACAATCTGACTGTACTCAGTTATGTGCATCCTCCAGAAGCCTACGGCACCTAGGAAACCTTGTGATTCCTTCTTGTTGGTAGGTGGGGACATGGCAGTGATCTTGTTTATTATCTCTGTGGGGATTTGGCGACGTCCATCTTGCCACTTGACTCCCAGGAACGGGATTTCTTGAGCCAGTCCCTTAACCTTACTTCGTTTAATGGCAAAATCAGCTTTCAACAGAATTTGGGTAACCTTCTCTCCTTTCTTGAAGACCTCCCCTGGGGTGTTCCCCCATACGATGATGTCGTCGATGTACTGCAGATGGTCCAGAGCCTCACCCTTCTCCAGTGCAGCCTGGATCAGCCCATGGCAGATGGTGGGGCTGTTTGCACCCCTGGGGCAGTCGGTTCCAGGTGTACTGCACGCCCCTCCAGGTGAAAGCAAACTGAGGCCTGCACTGTGCTGCCAAAGGAATGGAGAAGAAGGCATTGGCAATATCAGTGGTCGCATACCACTTTGCTGCCTTGGACTCCAGCTCATATTGAAGCTCTAACACGTCTGGCACAGCAGTGCTCAGTGCTGGCATGACTTCATTCAGAGCACGGTAATCCACCGTCAGTCTCCATTCTCCACTGGACTTACGCACAGGCCATATTGGGCTGTTGAAAGGTGAATGAGTCTTACTGACCACCCCTTGGCTCTCCAGTTTACGGATCATCTCATGTATGGGAATCACAGAGTCTCTGTCAGTGCGGTATTGGCGGCGGTGTACTGTTGTTGTGGCAGTTGGTACCTGTTGTTCTTCGACTCTGAGCAGTCCCACAGCAGAGGGGTCATCTGAGAGACCAGGCAAAGTATTCAACTGTCTGATGTTTTCTTTCTCAACTGCAGCTATTCCAAAAGCCCAACGATATCCTTTCGGGTCTTTGAAATATCCATTCCTGAGATAGTCTATGCCGAGAATGCGTGGGGCCTCTGGGCCAGTCGCGATGGGGTGTTTTTGCCACTCGTTCCCAGTTAAACTCACTTCAGCCTCTAATACAGTCAGTTCCTGGGACCCTCCTGTAACCCCAGAAATAGAGATGGATTCTGTTCCTACATACCTTGATGGCATCATGGTACATTGGGCCCCAGTGTCAACCAACGCCGTATATTCTTGTGGGTCAGATGTGCCAGGCCATTGGATCCACACAGTCCAGTAGATCCGATTATCCCTTTCCTATTCCTGGCTAGAGGCAGGGCCCCCCTATTCCTGGTCATGGCATACATTGTTCTCCTCCTGTACGTATGTTTCTGAGGTCCCTTCAAGAGGATCAGTCATATCATCATTCCTGTACCGTCTGGAGTTCTGAGAGACTGGGGCAACCTTGATTCTAGATGGGCTTCTTGTGGTAGGTGTTCCTCTTTTCAGTTCACGTACCCGGGCTGCTAAGGCGGAAGTGGGTTTTCCATCCCACTTCTTCATGCATTCTCCATGCTCTCAAAGAAAAGACCAGAGGTTACCCCGTGGTGTGTATCCTCTCTCCCTGGCTGGGGGACGCCTGCTCCTAATGGCAGAGTCTCTCATCGGCTCTGGTGAGATATGGTAAATTTCTTCCTTAAGTTCTTTTAATTTCTGATGGCCTTCTTCAATCAAGCTCCAGACTTGCTCAGCCAGTCTTGTTTCCACAGACGAGACATGGGTGTGAACTGGGGCAGTGACAGTGTCCTCGTAAACTCTTAATTTATTAGCCAAGACACCCACCTTGTCCTCACCTTCCCTCCATTGCAGTGTTGCCAGGTAACGTGAGTGCATCTCTGGTCCAAGCCGTGCAAATCTCAACCACATCTGCTGGAGTCCAGGACATCCCCTTGGATGACCTGAGACCTGGGAAAGAGAATTTGAGCCCTGGACAGGGAGGTGTGGAACCGGTCCAGGGGGGTTGGAAACCTTGGCACAGAGCCCAGGAAGACACTGAGTTTGATCTTAGCCCATGGGAGAAACTTCCAGCATTAGGAGAGGAATTGCAAATCACCAGGAAGTGAAAATAGTAGTTTAATACAGTAGAACATACAAAATTCAGTAGTTTTAGGATTCTTAAAATAGAGGTAAATGGGGGACAAGATGGTGGAATTTGGGTGGTACCTCGTGTCCCTCTCCTTCTTTCTCGTCCTCCATCTTCTGGGGTGGTGATGAAATAAGATAGTTAGAGTGGATTGGGTCAAAGCAGAAGTGACCCTCTTAGTGTAAGCACTAGGCATTGGTGTGAAATAGTAAATATCCTATATGTAATTATCTGTATAAATGTAAGGTGATGTCCCATCAGTGGGCAGTCTCCTCGTGTCCCAGCCGCTGTCCGGACCTCGGCTGGGAGCGGAGAAAAACTTTGTGATATCAAATAATAAACAACTTGAGAAACCAGAAAGCAAGGCCTTGAAGACTCCGCTTCTTTGTACCAACGCGACTCGGGGCTTTTAGAGGGCCAAGGACTTTAAACAACTTGAATCTCGGGTGAGAAAACAAACCCGAGAATTGGCGTCCCTGGGTACTTTCCAGTGGACACACGAAGCCCTCTGAAGCCAGGAGAACAGCCAGAGAAGTCAGGGGAAGATTTTTGGCCAAAGCAGCTGCCTTCAAATTCGCCTTGGACAGACGAACTTCAAGGGCCCTGAAGTCGTCACCCTGAGATCTGCTGGTCAGTGATCAGGACACCCCTGGGACGAATTTGAGAACACCTGCACCCTGTTTTTCAGCTTTGGTAAGACCGGTGGAATTTAGAACACGTGTGGGTGGGAATCTCCCAGGAACAGCTTAGGATCCTAGCAAAATTAAGGGTAGTAGTGTCTGCACATCCTGCAGGCCTTTCTGAAAAGGAGCTTCAAGCTCTTCTTTTGTGGGTTCGGTGTAACTTTCCACATTGTGAGACCCACGTTGTATTTGAGCCTGCATTTTGGCAAGAGGCAAACAGGGAACTTTACAACAGAGCAACTAAGAAAGATAAAGCAGCTGCGAAGCTTTTGCCCGCAGCGAGAACCATGCTAGAGTCCATTTCACGTAACAGAAAAGCAGTTCCTCCTTCTTTACAACAGCAGAGGACTGCGCAAGAGGGACAAAGCAAGGTTTCTTCCGCTGGGCAGCAGCCAGCAGCGACTTGTTCTGCCTCTCAGCAGCAGGCGGATCCCAAATCTCCTAGTGGGGATGTGGGAGGGGAGAGCCATCAGCTCACCCAGGCAACATCAGGGGAAAGCCAGCAGCTTCCCCGAGGTGAGGCACATGATGCACAGCAGCTTGTCTCGGTGCCTCAAACCCCAAAAACTGATTCCCCAAAGCCAGTCCCGGGAAAACAAAAACTTGTACTCTATCCCAGCGATCAAGATAGAGACATGCGTTCTTTTGAGACATGTCCCCTGGACATGGGACAATTGCCCTGGGGGGGAAACAGGGAGATTTAGAACATATTCCATCTAGAAGCCCGTTTACCCCCCCCCCCCCAGACATCACGCGAAATCGCTTCGCCGCCTCTCCCTCCAGCAGAGCAAGGACAGACACAGCAGGGGGGAGGGGGAGGGCGCCAAACACCAGAACAGCAGGGAAAACAACCCCAAATTGCGTCAGCCGCGGGAGATAAGACGGCAGCGCATGCGCGCGAAAGCGATCCGAATCAGTCGCGCCGGGAACAATCATACGGCGGTGACGGGGAACGTGACGGGGGGCAGCGGGAAAACATACCGTGTCAAGGGGGCGCGGATCGCGGGGAAAAACAACTCGCGGGCGATCGTCGGGATTTTGCAAACCGCGGGACCGGGACGTCAGCGGGGTAAAGTCCATGCCGGTAGCTGAGTGCAGGTTGATGACGCAAGCTACGGGGAGCAATGTGGACCAAGTTGCATTCGCATCGCAAAGCATGGGCAAAGAGCCAGAAAGGGCGGCGCAGGCGCAGGCGCAGAGCCATGCACTGCAAACCCCAGAGGCGCTTGCGGCGGATTTTGGCGCAGGCGCGGTGGGAGTGGAGTGGATCCCAAGCCGCAGTCTCGCTTGGGGCGGGGTAAACCCCGATGGCGAGCGGGACGGGGCGGTCTCTGGGGGCGGGTCGAGAGGGAACGCCTCCCAGGGGGGTGCCGGGACAGCGCAAGCAGGATCAGAGCAGGCGGGGGTGGCGCAGGCGGGGATGGAGAGTGGCCAGGGCGGAGAATTTCTCCAGGGAGCCGCCTCCTCACGGCAGCCGCAGACCATGACCCCGCCCACGAGCGGCGCCTTGATACCAGCACAGCAGGCGCTCAGTGATTCAAAATCAGCTAGCTCGTTCATATGCATGGGCGCACGTCCAAAAAATATTACAACAGTTTCCAGAGATCCAGAAACGGAGAATTTGTTACAAGCACAGCGTCTTTTGTCGGAGCTGATGGAACAGATCCCAGAAAAAATACCTAGTGTCGGACAGGGTCCAGCTGTCTCGATGACAGCGCCACCTAGTGGCGGGACTGTACAATTACAGCAAACACGGCAACTTCCATACTCAGCCAGTCCAGCAACAGCGCCAGCTAGTGGCGGAACACCCACATTACACCATTTTTTCCCAATTACATACAAAACCCAGATTTCTTCTCCAAAGCAGCAATTTCAACAGGAACAAACACAGCCTGTGTCAACTTTAGAGGATCACGAAGCAATTCAACTCTAACAACAAGCAGTCAGCACGGATGAAAGCATGATTCATATCACTGCTTCGCAAGGCATTCCTTTCATATCAACAGCAACAGCAACTGCAGATTCTTCATCTCAAGCTCCTTCAATTTTATTATCCAAAGATTTCATGAAGCAATTTCTCCTGCAATTTAAAGAAACAGCTTTGGAGCTCAACCCAGATTCAAACACTCAATTCCCTCAAGTGTTCCTTTCACCAAAAGCCAATCAAGCTCCTCTTCAATCAACTGCACAGACGCATTCTCCATTTATCCTCTGGCTACCCGATGGATCAACCCTCTCCTTTGGTAGTGCTGCACAGGGATCACGCGCTGCACAGAAATCCCAGCTTCCTACTCCTCAATTAGGAGGAAAAGAAATCTCAAGAAGAGACATATCCCTCAGGGATGAAGGGATCACATCTCAAGAAGATGTGAACAAACACCAAACACAAGAAGACTCCGGAATGACAGGAGCAGCATCATCATGGAAATCGCAGCAATTAATTCCATTTTTGGAAGATTCACAGATATCTGATGCACAGGTACCCAGTGCAACAGATTGGACTGAGATAAAGAAAAAAGCATTGAAAGAATTCAATTTAACAGGTGCAAGAAGTCTAGCATTGCCAGTGGCATACGATGCACAAGGTCAGAATCTGAGATGGGAGCGATTGGATCATGACGTCATCAAGGAATTAGTGAAAGCCATCCGTGATAATGGATTGGGATCCTCGTACTTCAAGCAGCTTTTGAAGGCAACATTCAACATATATGATCTAACGCCTTTTGATCTCAGATCTATCGCATCAATGATTCTAACAGATTCGCAAGTCCTTATCTGGGAAGCGAAATGGAAAAGAGCCCTTGAAGAGCTCAAGAGGAGATATCAAGGAGGACCAAATGCAGGCATCACCGTGGCAGAAATGGCAGGTGATCCACCAAATGATGACCCAAGTCGTCAAGCAAGAAATTTGCCACGAGAGGTGTTGACAGATGTAAAGGAAGCAGCAAGAAAAGCAATAGTGCAAATTCCACCAGCAGGAATTCCAGAAAGCATTTACACAGAGGTAAAGCAAAGCCCATCAGAATCTTTCTCCTCATTCATTGATTGTCTAACACAAGCAATAGACAGGCAAGTCAATGATGAGGGAGCGAAGCCACATCTGCTTCAAAGTCTTGCTTTTGCAAATGCCAACGCAGACTGCAAACGCATCATCAGTGCAATGCCAGGCCAGCCGTCCTTGGCAGAAATGTTGGAAGCATGCAGCAAAGTAGGAACACCACAGCATGTTGCATCCATTCAAGCAAGCATCTGGGGAGAACAGATGGAAAAAATCATCAAAGCCCAGACTGAAAACCTTAAGGAGGCTTTGGCAGCTCTTCGACAAAATAACTCCACAACAGTAATGACAGCGAAACTTTCAGGAGCACAATGCTATAAGTGCAGCAAACAAGGGCACCTCAAGAGAAACTGTCCAGAACATGCAAAAAATGCAAGTTCATCAGGTGTTTGTCCAAGATGCAGAAGAGGGAAGCACCAGGCAAGCCATTGCCATGCAAAAACAGATGTGGATGAAAGACCTCTGCCTCTCTCGGGAAACTCCAAGAAGAGCGCGAATCGTCAACGCGCGACGACACAAGTGATGGCGATGACTCAAAATCAAATTCCACAAACAGCACAGTTGTCGGGGAACGTCAATGTGATACCCTCAGCAGGACAATCTACAGGATCCCCAGTGATCCAGACTTGCTGCCACCAGGGGCACAATGTGACTTGGCAGCTTCCCAAATGACATGTTTCATGAATGAGAGCCATGCAGTGATACCTACCGGGGTCACTGGAACTTCATTGAAAAGCCAAGAATTTTTAATTATAGGTAAAGACAGAAGTAGTATTTTAGGTCTCATCATTTATCCAACACTTGTTTGGGCAAACTGCAATGAAGAATTGACAATCTTAGCCAAGGCTCTTCTACCACCGTTGGTCATTCCTGAGAACACTTCCATTGCCAAAGCCATTGCATTGCCATCTCACACCACGGAACAGGTCATGCCAGTGTTTCGTCAATAGGACTCCCCTTCGAGTGAGCACGTGGAGGTTCATGCCACATGGGTAAAGCACCTAGGTCGAGATCGACCCATCATTACATGTTCTTTGACCTATGGCCAGAAGACAATCACACTCCAGGGAATGATTGACACAAGGGCTGATGTCACGGTAATTTCATATATTTTTTTGGCCCAGAGAGTGGAGCCTGATTGCACCTTTGAGCTCACTTTCAGGCATTGGAGGAAGTTCTGTTTGTCCACAGAGTGAAAATGCAATTCTCATCTCAGGACCAGGAAAAAAGACGGCAGTCATTCGTCCATTCATCATACAAAAACCCATCACAGCGTGGGGAAGAGACATTTTGGCACAATGGGGTGCGAGATTGGAACTGGATTTTTAGTGGGGGTCACTGTGGCACTCACCTCTTTGAAACTGACCTGGAAAACAGACGATCCTGTCTGGGTGGATCAGTGGCCCCTTGAGCAGAAAAAGTTGAGTGCACTTAAGCTTTTAGTTAAAGAACAGTTAGAAAAGGGACACATCAAACCAACCAATAGTCCCTGGAATTCTCCGGTGTTTGTGATCCACAAGAAAGCCTCAGGTTCATGGAGACTGCTTCATGATCTCAGAAAAATCAATGAGGTCATTGAGGAAATGGGTCCACTTCAATTAGGACTTCCAGCTCTCTCAATGATTCCGAGAGACTGGCCACTTGTGATCATCGATCTCAAGGATTGTTTCTTTAACATTCCACTTCATCCAGATGATGCTCCTCGATTTGCATTCTCCATCCCAAGCATCAACAGACAAGAACCTCTGGAAAGATACCATTGGGTGGTTTTACCCCAAGGACTCAAAAATTCTCCAACGATTTGCCAATGGTTCGTGGCACGAGCTTTGTCTCCAGCGCGAAAGAAATATCCGGAGGCAAGAATCGTTCACTACATGGACGATCTGCTCATTGCAGCATCGACACAACAGGAGCTGCAGAAAGCTCGTGACTGCGTGATTGCAGAAGTGCAAAATGCAGGATTGGAAATTTCTACTTCGAAAATTCAAGAAGTCGCACCTTGGAAATACTTAGGATGGAGGATCTCAGAACAGACCATAAAACCTCAGAAAATTCAAATCAAAGCAGAAGTCAACAATCTGCAAGACTTGCAACAGCTTTTGGGAGAAATCAACTGGATGAGACCAGTCTTAGGAATCACAAATTATGAACTTACATCATTGTTTAACCTTTTGAAAGGAGACTGCAATATAAAGTCTCCCAGAACTCTCACACTAGAAGCTCAAGAAGCCCTCGAAAGGATTGCAGAAGCCCTTCAACAGAGACAGGCACATCGTTTTGTAGAATCATTACCATTCTTCCTTGCAGTGTTGGGAGAGAAAATACAACTGTATGGTTTGATTTTTTCAATGGGATGCATCTCACACAGACCCATTGCTGATTTTAGAATGGATCTTTTTATCTTACAGGTCTCCAAGAACAATTCTCACAAGTCTGGAAATGATAGCTCAGGCCATCATCAAAGCTAGGTCCAGACTGTTGACAATGGCAGGCAAAGATTTTACAACAATTTACCTGCCTTTGAAAAAAGATTATTTTGACTGGGCATTGCAAAAGTCAGAAGACTTGCAAATTGCATTGTTAGATTATCCTGGCACTTGCACGATCCACTTTCCAAGCCACAAATTGTTGAAAGCAAAAATAGGTTTTAGAGAAAAGCCAAAAATAAGTGAGGTGCCGTTGGATGCAATAACCATATTTACCGACGGCTCAGGAAAAACTCACAAATCAGTAATCACATGGCAAAATGCAACAACAGGAAAGTGGGAATCAAACATAGAAGCAGTGCAAGGTTCACCACAGATAGTGGAGATGGCAGCAGTGGTTCGAGTCTTCGAACTGTTTTCTCAACCTCTCAATCTGATCACAGATTCAGCATATGTAACAAATGTGGTCAGAAGGCTTGAAAATTCACTTTTAAAGGAAGTTGACAATGAAGATTTGTATTCATACTTACTTTGTATGAGGACTGTATTGCAAGAGAGAAAACATGAATATTTTGTTTCTCACATTAGGGCACACTCTTCCCTTCCAGGATTCTTAGCAGAGGGCAATGCACACGCAGATGAATTGGCTATGCCAATTTCAAACACTTTGCTGAACATCTTCGAGCAGGCAAAGCTGAGTCATGCATTTTTTCATCAGAATGCTCAGGCATTGATGGAAGCCTTTCGCATTTCCAAAAGCCAGGCAAAGGAAATCATCAATACCTGTCCAGACTGTCAGCGTGTACAGCCTCCTGCATCCATGGGAGCAGTCAATCCAAGAGGATTGCACAGTCTGCAACTGTGGCAGACAGATGTCACCAAATACCCATCTTTTGGCAAACTTAAAAACATCCATGTCTCAGTAGACACACTTTCAGGTGCAACTTTTGCATCGTTGCACACAGGCGAGACGGCACAACACGCTTGTCGACACTTTTTACAAGCGTTTGCATCATTAGGTGTGCCGCAAGAAATCAAAACAGACAATGGTCCAACCTACACAGGGAAAGTGCTTGACAAATTTCTGAAAAAGTGGGGCATCCATCACACTTTTGGTATCCCACATTCTCCAACAGGTCAAGCAATCATTGAAAGGACACACCAAACACTAAAAGTCCTTTTGGAAAAACAGAAAAGGGGGGAGGCAGATGCAACACCACACATGCGCTTGAACAAAGCCTTGTATGTGTTGAATTTTCTAAATGGGTCTTTTACAGAGCCCACTCCGCCAATCATCAGACACTTTTCAAATAGTACAAAAGCAAAACTGAAGGAGAATCCTTTAGTTTTGGTCAGGAACCCAGACACAGGACAAATTGAAGGACCATTCAAATTAGTAACTTGGGGCAAGGGTTATGCTTGTGTCTCCACAGGAGCTGGACCGAGATGGGTGGCAGCAAAGAACGTGAAGCCCCACCGAGTCCAAACGCAAGCAGACACGGACCCCAAGACGGGAAGCAGGAACACAGGCACGCCGACGTGAGATGTCAAGACAGCAGACGTCCCCTTGTTCTACAAGCAAGAGAGACTTTGGGATTTGGGTTTCCCTTGGGACTTGGGTGGTGGTGCATTTTAGGAGTTCCTAGGGGAAGGAGGCCTCTGATAGCACACATTTGCCTCATTTTCTCATTGGTTGCCTTGAGCAACGCTGCAGATTGGCCCATGGCTCAACCAAAGGAAAATGTTTGGGAAACTCTGGCCAATGCATCAGGGTTGGACACCATTTGTCTGACACACTCAAGACCAGGGAAGCCTTTTTCAACATGCTTGGTAGGGTTGCCAGGGAGCAAATGGCCAATTCCAGAAAACGTCCCTCCAGCAATCTTAAAGATCATTTTAAATCCAGTGGACAAATGGGACGTTTGGACAAAGTTCCTTCCTGTGGCTCCTTTTGAACCTCAGGAACTGGAAATTCTTGGATCGGTCAGAATGAAATTTTGTGTGAAATTTGATCACTGTGGAGTGGTGGAAAACAAAACAATAGATGTCACTCCAAATCACATAATCTATAGAAAAGCATCGTCTTGGTGTAACTACACTAAGATGGTGAGCAGACCATCCAACCATGATCCAGTGCAATTGCCAAGAGGAATCTTTTTTATTTGTGGGGACAGAGTTTGGCCCGCAATCCCCGCAAATGTCAAAGGCGGTCCATGCAGCATTGGAAGACTTTCATTGTTAACACCCAACATAACGTTACTGAGAGAGCGAAATCCCAAAGAGAAAAGATCTATCCAGCAATATGATTCAAAATGTGATGATGATGTTCATACTTGGTCTAAGGCACAGAGAATTGCAGCTGCAATTTTTTCACCGCAGACAGCATCAGGAGTAGCCTTGACACAATTGGATCATATGGCTTGTTGGCAGAGTAAACATGCCCGAGACATTTCTCTTACACTGAGTGACATGTTAATGGACACCGATAGTGTAAGACGAGCAACTATCCAAAACAGGGCAGGAATTGATTATCTTTTGCTGTCACACGGGCACGGGTGTGAGGAATTTGAAGGGATGTGTTGCATGAACTTGTCAGATCATTCTAAATCAACCCATGAGAACATCAAACAATTGCGGGAAAGTGTGAACAAAATTGGAAAGGTAACAGGGTCGTGGTTGGATGGCATATTCAACTTTTTAGACCTTTCACCTTTGTGGAAGGAAATTTCAAAAACAGGTTTCTGCATCCTGTTGGGATTTGTAATTCTTCTCATGGTCGTGCCGTGCTTCTTTCAATGCATATGGTGACTCATGCACAAGGCTGCAAAAGAGGTCTTTTTGGTGCAAACAGGAGGGGGAGATGTTGGAGTCCAGGACATCCCTTTGGATGACCTGGGACCCGGGAAAGGGAATTTGAGCCCTGGACAGGGAGGTATGGAACCGGTCCAGGGGGGTTGGAAACCTTGGCACAGAGCCCAGGAAGACACTGAGTTTGATCTTAGCCCATGGGAGAAACTTCCAGCATTAGGAGAGGAATTGCAAATCACCAGGAAGTGAAAATAGTAGTTTAATACAGTAGAACATACAAAATTCAGTAGTTTTAGGATTCTTAGAATAGAGGTAAAGGGGGACAAGATGGTGGAATTTGGGTGGTACCTCGTGTCCCTCTCCTTCTTTCTCGTCCTCCATCTTCTGGGGTGGTGATGAAATAAGATAGTTAGAGTGGATTGGGTCAAAGCAGAAGTGACCCTCTTAGTGTAAGCACTAGGCATTGGTGTGAAATAGTAAATATCCTATACGTAATTATCTGTATAAATGTAAGGTGACGTCCCATCGGTGGGCAGTCGCCTCGTGTCCCAGCCGCTGTCCGGACCTCGGCTGGGAGCGGAGAAAAACTTTGTGATATCAAATAATAAACAACTTGAGAAACCAGAAAGCAAGGCCTTGAAGACTCCGCTTCTTTGTACCAACGCGACTCGGGGCTTTTAGAGGGCCAAGGACTTTAAACAACTTGAATCTCGGGTGAGAATACCAACCCGAGAACATCCATGATGTGCACTGGACATCGTCTGGGCTTTTAGGAAATCTCTCGTCTTCTGAAAAAATGATCTCCAGCACAGCCAATTCCCTCAGGCGTTGGATACCTTGTTCTATTGCGCTCCATTTGCCTTGGTGCACTTGGAGGTCTTCTTTACAAAGGTATCTGTCTTTCACACTTGTTAGCAGTCGCTGCCAGAGGCTCAGAGGTTCTTGGGTTTTCCCAATCCCCTGGTCAATGACCACATCCCGGGAGAGCGATCCTAGTTGCCTGGCCTCAATTCCATCCAGAATGGTGTCATTGGCTGCAGCGTCCCAGATGCGGAGCAGCCAGGTCAGGATAGACTCGTTGGTCTGGCGGGTGAATTCCCTTCGCAGGTCACGCAACTCACCCAGGGATAGAGAGCGAGTGATGATCTCTATCTCTGTCTCTTCTGCTGGCTGCGAAGGTCCTGCTGCATCCTCGTCAGTCACTACACGGACTGATTTGCTCCTTGACTTCTTCTTCTGAGTGGTGGCAACTGCTACCGGTTTAGGTGATTCCAGTTCAGTGACGGTTTGTGTGGAGATGCTGATGGCACCTTTGGTTCCTTTCTCCTCTGTGACAGTCTGCGTAGATGTGGACACTGTTGCCTCACTTTTGGCTTCTTTTTCCTCTGTAATGGTCTGTGTAGATGAGGACACTGTTGCCTTGCCTTTGGTTCCCTTCTCCTCTGGGTCGGTCTGTGTAGACGTGGACACTGTTGATTCACTTTTGGCTTCTTTCTCCTCTGCGATGGTCTGTGTAGGTGAGGACACTGTTGTCTTGCCTTTGGTTCTCTTCTTCTTTGTGATGGTCCGTGTAGATGCTGATGCTGTTGTTTTGCTTCTCTTTCCCTCTTCCTCTTCCTTAAGAACACGCTGTATCACACCAGGTATTGTTTTGATCCTAAGCATGGTATGGGCTGTGCAGAGAAGACAAAGCAGGACTAACAACAACATCATACTGTCCTTGGTATCAAGAGGGTACTCAATATTTTCAAAAACTGCTGTGTTATGCCTGAAAAGCTGGGGAAAATCATTCTTTACTCCTCCCCACAGGGGCTGGGTAAGATTGTTGAGGCCCCAGATGTAGCATCCTAGACCAGAAAACGAATCCAAAACTGGGTATATATTTTGAATGCTGTTCATTGCCTCGGAGTTTATCAAGCAATGGACATAATAGACCAATAAGGCAATTTTAGTACCATACCCTGGTCTACGCAGGAGCATTAAGACCGGCAGATAGTGCCCCATGTGTGGAAAAATATAGAGAGATAGGTATAAGACACATGTAAGCATGTTGAGCATCATAGCAAACAGGAGTCTTCTCAAATACAAAACTGTAGTTCTGACTTTTCTCAGTGCCTCTGCCCCACGTTGGGCACCAAAAAATGTTGTGGTTTGAAAGCAAAACGAATGAGAGGCTCCAAGTCAGAGATATAATTTAATAAGAAGAAAGGTAAAAAGGTAAAAATAAAATAAAATAAATGCAATAACACAAAGGATCACTGACAGAGTCAGAATACAACCTGAGCAGGATGGTGGAAGCAGTCCAGGTGAGGTGCTCTTCCTGAAGCAGTGATCCTGTAGAAAGGTCTGGTAGCTCTGCTCCTCTGGGAATCCAGTGGGTAAGTGCCCCTTGCACTGTCCCACATACCAGCTTATATCCAGGTGAGAATGCTTGGCTCCTCCCCCTGGGCAGAGCATCTCACAATGGGATGAGGAGTGTGAAGTGGGTCCTTGATGGCCCATTAAACAGAGATAACCCCTGGAGGGAGTTACCTGTGAGTCATGGGCCAGGCGTTGATGGGCCATTAGCAGAAGACACCCCAAAGGCAGGGGCTTGGGAAAGCACTAGTCCACCTGGTTTCAAAAGTTCATGAAGATGGTGATAGAATAAATACTTTGTGTACATCCTACACTGCAACCCAGGACAGTTATTTAGAAGATTAAGGTGTAGTAATGTAGGTTTGTGTGGCGTTATATGATTGGGTAAGAAAAGACGCACTGTGGCAGAACCGTGTAAGACAAAACAATTAATGATTGCTATAAAAGACACTAACTAACTTTGTGGCAGCAGTTCATTGGCTAGTAAACCTATATAAGGCATTGCAACTAGAGTTACTACGACTTCTGATGTTATGGTGTTGGTTGTAATAGCTTTAAAATCTCACCCTTCTGTGAGACTGATGCAATAAACCATCTTTTTACAACGTATCTTCATTTGTCCCCTCTTGCTTAAATCCCGATACCTTTTGCTGTGTTTAGTGGAGGAGTTGAGAGAATGTAAACAAATCTGTTCTGTTAAAGAGCGAAAAATGATGTTTACATTTAAATCTGATGATGAGGAAGCAGCATGTCGAGCCTTAGTTAAAACTGTCGAGGGTCAGCCAACTGCTACTAAAATGGTGCCATGTAAGGCTACCAAAATAATAAAATCTGGCCATAAATCAGGTGAGATCGAAATCCAGTCAATACCAATGCAGTGGGATGCTGAGAAACTGGGTAAATGGCAGAGTTAAAATCACTGGAATAAACAGAGCAAATGTTATTGGCGAAACCGATAAGGTTAATTCATTGCTCCATGGTGAGAAGCAGAAGCTTGCTAAAAACCTTAAAAGAAACCCAGCCCAGGCAGCTAAATCACTCCTTATTTCACAGGCTCCAATGCTTGCCAAATTTTTACAAGCAGTCTCATTCCCTTCGCTGAACAAGAAATTCATCAGAGGACACTCCACTGAAAATTTGGGAGAGCAACTAGAGTACTGCAGCAAGCACTTCAGGAAATAAAAGTTAAAACTCCACCTAAAAGATACTCTCAGGAAAATTAATCCACAAACACCAGAGGTTTATGTCCAAAACAGAGACAGAGGAGTCCTGTAACTTTATTTGAATAAAGGGATATGCCATGGGGCATTTCCCCTAGGGTCTCTCAAATGGTTGGAGGACACAGCCTCCTTTTTATCCTAATTTCCGGGCTGCATTTCCCTCTCTCTTTCCCCATTGGCTGAGGTACTTGAGAGGTACAGGGTTCCTGAATTGCCTAATATAGACACCCTTTCTAATGTGTATCCCTGTGGGAACTGACAGTGGTCAGAACATGGATTCTTAGGCTACAGGCAGTGCCTCGAAGCCTGTGGGAAAGCCAAGGACAAAACTCTCTCAGTCTGGCCTGGGAAATCGTGAGGATGAACCCAAAACAATCCCTATAAACAATCCCTGTAGATAGCCTCCTCCTGACACCTGGTGTTTTTCCAACTTGTTTACTGGTAGAGATGTTTACAAAAAGGTGGTGCCCTAAAGGACCAATTCTATTCATTGTACCGAAACTCTGTATAAAATAAACTGTCTTTCAATAAACTTTGCTGTAAGTCCTCTGAAGAAATTGGAGTTCTACGTGTTGTTACATGAGCCATCCTGAATTGTAACGATATACTCCCGTCTTTTCTTTTCCTTGTGTCTCTGTTCTTTTTCTCTAAACCCAGAGATTTAGCACAGCTTTGGGTGAGTAACGGTTTGTGTCAATTAGTGGAATTCCTATGGAATTTATGGTTCCCTCCATTGCTTCTTTCACCTCTCTGTATCTGGCTTTATCTGCCCATAGTTTGTAAAGACATCTCCTTCTCATTCCTTTCAATCTGAAGTTGATGCAGTTAAACAACTTGATTCACTGAGGCATATTTTTCCCAGGAAGTGTCTTTATTTTCTTTTTCTAGGAAATCCAGCATCCCTGCACTGAAGGGATCAGAATAATGAGTCTAGGAGTGGAGGAACTGCCAGCAGATTTATGCCTTCATGTGATAATAATTTTTCGCTTTGGCCCTGTCACCTTTGTGATAGCTACAAGGAGTTTTTCCTTCCTTTTAATAATCAGTTTGTAGTGGGACAAATTTTCACTTTTTTTTTTAAATAGGAATCTGCCAACAGATGAGATGGAGCTGTGTGGGAACTGATTAAAATTTAATTGCCACCATAATTGCTTGTATTGTTGTTGGAAAATATACCAAGTGTATTTTTTTTTATTTTATAACTTTTGTCAGTTTTCACAGAATCACAGAATGAACTAGGGTGGAAAAGACCTTTGATATTAATCTTCGTAATTCATATCACAGAATCACAGAATTACTAGGTTGGAAGAGACCTGTAAGATCGAGTCCAACCCATGCCTTAACATCACTTCAACTAAACCATGGCACTGAGTGCCACATCCAATCTTTTTTTAAACACATCCAGGGATGGTGACTCCACCACCTCCCTGGGCAGACCATTCTAGTACTTTATCACTCTTTCAGTAAAATCTTTTTCCTAACATCCAGCCTAAATTTCCCTTGGTGCAACTTAGGACTGTGTCCTCTAGTTCCATCATTGGCTGCCTGGAAAAAGAGACCAACCCCCACCTGACTACAGTCCCCTTTCAGGAAGTTGTAGAGAGTCATAAGGTCACCTCTGAGTCTCCTTTTCTCCAGGCTAAACAACCCCAGCTCCCTCAGTCATTCCTCATAGGGCTTGTGTTCCAAGCCCCTCACCAGCCTTGTTGCCCTCCCCTGGACATATTTGAGCATCTCAACATCTTTCCTAAATTGGAGGGCCCAGAAGTGGACACAGTACTCAAGGTGCGGCCTCATAAGTGCCAAGTACAGGGGAAGAATGACCTCCCTAGTCCAGCTGGCCACACTATCCCTGATACAGGCCAGGATGCCATTGGTCTTCTTGGCCATCAGGGCACACTGATGGCTCAGATGGCTCATGTTCAGCATGCTGTCAGTCAGTACCCCCAGGTTCCTTTCTGCCTGGGCACTGTCCAGCCACACTGTCCCCAGCCTATAATGTTGCAGGGGGCTATTGTGGCCAAAATGCAGGACTCGACACTTGGACTAATTAAACTTCATCTTATTGGACTCTGCCCATCCATCCAACCATTCCAGGTCTCTTTGCAGAGCCCTCCTACCTTCCAACAGATCGACACATGCTCCCAGCTTAGTGTCATCTGCAAATTTACTAATGATAGACTCAATACCTTAATCCATGTCAACAATAAAAATATTGAACAGAATTGGCCCCAGTATGGATCCCTGGGGGACACCACTAGTGACTGGCCACCAACTGGATGCAGCACTGTTCACCACCCTCTGGGCCTGGCCATCCAGCCAGTTCTTAACCTAGCGAAGAGTGCTCTTGTCCAAGACGTGGGCTGCCAGCTTTTCCAGGAGTATGCAGTGAGAGAGTGTCAAAGGCCTTGCTGAAGTCCAAATAGACAACATCCACAGCCTTTCCCGCATCCACTAGGCGAGTGACCTGGTCATAAAAGGAGATCAGGTTAGTCAAACACGACCTACACCTCCTAAACCCATGCTGGCTCGGTCTGATACCCTGGCCATCCTGTAAGTGCTACATGATGCCACTCAGTATAATCTGCTCCATTACCTTACTGGGTACTGAGGTCAGACCAACTGACTTATAATTTCCAGGATCCTCCTTCCTACCCTTTTTGTGAATGGACATCGCATTGGCCAGCTTCCAGTCATCTGGAACCTCACCAGTGAGCCAGGACTGTTGGTAAACAATGGAGAGTGGCTTTGCAAGCTCATCTGCCAGCTCTCTCATCACCCTGGGATAGATCCCAACTGGTCCCATAGATTTGTGAACATCCAAGCAGCTTAGCAGTTCTCTGCTTCCTCCTGGATAACAGGGGGACCATTTTGCTCCCTGACACCATCTACCAGCCCAGGAGGACAGCTGTCCTGAGGACAAGCCATCTTTCTGCTAAAGTCTGAGGCAAAGAAGGTGTTAAACACCTCCGCCTTCTCCCCATCTGCAGCTACTCAATTCCCTCCTGCATCCAGTAGAGAACCGAGGTTGTTCTTACCCTTCTTTTTGCCGTTAATATATTTGTAAAAACATTTTTTATAAAAGTTGCCAAATTAAGTTCTAACTGAGCTTTGGCCTCTCTAATTTTTTTCTACATGCCCCAGGAACCCCCTTAAATATTTCCTGAGATGTCTTGTAGAGACCTGATATGGCAGTCTGAAACAACTCATGGAAGGAGTTGTGAACACCAGTGACCTTCTGTCCTACCACTACACCCCAGCTAAATTGTTTTCAACTGAAACCTTATTGTGCATTCACAGCAGCTCTGGCAGGCTGCTATATGACTGGAAATCATATGCAGCTGCATAACACTCAGCTCAGTAAATTCTGTTTTTAGGTCAGACTGAACTCTCAATGGTGCAGGTCAGCTCATCACAAGTTGTTTCTCCTGCTGCTCAGGGAGAGGAGTCATTCCCCTCCTCCCACATGGGGTCCCTTGCACAGGAGATAGTTCTCGATGAACTTCTCTCGTGTAAGCCCATCTCATGGGCAACAGCTCTCTGCAAAGTGCTGCAACATGTCACTCTTCCACAAGGTGCAATCCTTCAGGAACAGGCTGCTCCAGCATAGGCTTCTCTCTCCATGGGCCTCCCATGGGATCACAGCCTCCTCTAGGCATCCACCTGCTCCAGCATGGGTCTCCTCCATGGGCTGCAGGTAGATCTCTGCATCCCTGTGATCCTCCATGGGCTGCAGGGAGACAGCTGCTTTACCATAGTCTGCACCACAAGCTGCAGAGGAAAAGCACCTCCTCCCTCTCCTTCTCCACTGACCTTGATGTCTGCAGAGTTGTTCCTCTCATATTCTCACCCCGCTCTTCTCTGGGTGCAACTGCAACTGCTGAATAACTTCCTCCCCCCCCCCCCCCCCCCCTTCTTAATTATGCTATCACAGAGGTGTTACCACCATTTCTAATTGGCCCATTTTTGACCAGCAGCATGTCTGTCTTTGGAGATGCCAAAGATTGGCTGTGCTGGACATAGAGGAAGCTTCTAGCAGCTTCTCACAGAAGCCCCCCTGGAGCTCCCCCTCTACCAAAACTTAGCCATGCAAACCAAAAACATTTGCCCAGGAACCAGGCATTGACAAAGCAATGAGAAAAAAAGACACAAGTCCTTAGTCTCTGGGAGATGACTCTTTATCAAGTGTGAGGGAAAGGTATCCCTATGAAGACTATATTCCATGTACCTTAGGCAAATGGACTACAACAGAGAAATATATTTAATACCTGAGGGAGTTAGCCATGAAAAAAATGATATATTTTGACCTGGACAATGCACAGCTCTCCACAGATCCAGATGTCTGTCATGGTTTGACGCTGGCCAAACACCAGGCACCCACTCTTGGGTTTGGTTCTTCACCCGAGATTCAGGTAGTTGAGAGTATTTTGCCCTCTGAAAGTCCTGAGCCAGGTTGCAAGAAAGAAGCGGAGTCTTCAAGGTCTTGTTTTTCAAGGTTTCTCGTGTCGTTTATTATTCCATATCTCACAATTTTCTCCGTGCCCAGCCGAGATCTGAACAGTGGCTAGGACACGAGGTGACTCCTTGCCGATGGGGCCTTGCTGTCCTTTTATACAGATAATGACGTGTCTCTTATTTACATTTACATGCCAATACCTATTACCTATACTAAAAGGGTCATTTCTACTTTGATTCAATCCCCTTAAACTACTTTGTGCCACCAACACATCAGAAGATGGATGCCAAGGGAGAACAAGAAGAACCCAGGGCACCACCCTAAATCCTCCATCTTGTCCCCCATTCACCTCCATTCTAAAACCCCAAAACTATACAATTTTCCACTCTGTGCTATGCTAAACTACTGTTTTTCACACCTTTGTGGTTTGTAATTCTTCTCTCAATGTTGGAAGTTTTTCCCATGGACTAAAATCAAAGCCAGTGTCTTTCTGGGCTCTGTGCCAAGGTCTCCAACCTCCTTGGTCCGGCTCCACACCCCCCTGTCCAGGATTCAAACCCTCTTTCTCGCGTCCCAGACATCTCTGCCAAGGTCCCTGACCCTCCAGTATGCCCAGAGGGATGCCCTGGACTCCAACACCCACAAAAGTCGCTTGCTCACCCTCCCCTGCTACAGCTGGTCAGAGGAGAGAGAAAAAACCAAAGGCTTCATGAGTTGAAATAAGGACTGGGAGAAAATACTCCAAGGGCAAAACAGGCTCAGCTTAGAGGTACAAAACAAATTTATTACTAACAAAATCAGAGGAGGATAATAAAAAGTAAAATAATCCCTTTAAAAATATCTTTTCTTTCCCCAGCCCCTCCTTCCCACTGACAGCACAAGGAGACAGGGCATGGGGGGTTTGGTCAGTTCATCACCTGAGATTTTATTCCGATGGTCAGGGAGAGGAGTAGTTTTTGTGCTGCACCATGGGGTGCCTCACATGGGAGACAGTTCTCTGTAAATGTCTCCTATGTGGCTCCAAATCTCACGAGCAGCATTCCCAAAACAGCTGCAGTGTGAGTCCCTCCCATGGGCACAGTGTCCTCCCAAAACTGCTGTGGCATGGGTCACTCTTCCACGGGACGCAGTCCTCTGTAGTGATGTGGTTTTGGTTTTATCAATTTTATGTATGTATTTGTTCCTTGTTTTATATTCTTTTTTATAAGTTGTAATGGTTTGTTCCATGTCACCCATGTTCCACCCTTATTGGTTTTATCCCAACCCCAGTTATATGTCAATCATAAGTTATACAGCCCCTGGGTCTTGTCTGTCACTTTGGGGTCTCTCCCAAAAGTCTGGAAAGTTCCAGGAAGAACCCCAAGTGATTGGACAAGACTTCAGCTGTCTCCCCACCTGAGTTATTAATTTGTTACAATGTATGTCATTTACCTGGAGAGCCATACCCCCTTGGTCCTGATTTGTCCCCAGTTAAACCCACCCTGAGTTCCTCCCCCCAATAAAAGGAGTTACATTGGGAGGTTTCCCGCTTTTTTCCCCTCGCCTTTCTTCCCCACTGCTTCTGCTGAGGGGTGTCTGCTGGGGCAGATACCCTGATGAATAAAGCCAGCAGTTAACCCTGAACAGCCTTCCTCTTTCTTTCCTGCTGTGGTTGCTTCACTCCTTCGGGCAAACAAGAACTCACAGGGATCGGTGAGGTTCATCCTGCTACCAAGCCGTACCCTTTACTGTCGAGGTGTCAGGGCTGGCCGAGGCAGAGACAAGACACCTCTTCAGTCCTCCAAGTACAGGCTGCTCTAGCCTGGAAGCAGGGCCCCCCTCTCTCCACTGAGTCTTCCACTGGATTACAGCCTCCTCTAAGCATCCACCTGCTCCAGCATAAGCACCTCCCTCACGGGCTGCGGGTGGATCTCTGCATCCCCTGAGGACCTCCATGGGCTGCAGTGGGACGGTCTGTTTCACCACTGTCATCACCACAGCCTGCTGAGGAACCTCAGCTCAGGCACCTGGAGCACCTCCTTCCCCTCCTTCTTCAATGACCTTGGTGTCTCCATGTTGTTTCCCTCATATGTTCTCACCTTCTCTTTGACTAGAAGAAAAACTGTGTACTTTGTTTTGATTTTTCTTCTTAAAAATGTTATCACAGAGGCGTTACCATCATCTCTAATTGGCCCAGGCTTGGCCAGCAGCATGTCCTTCTTCAGAGCGGACATAGTGAAAGTGTCTAGCAGCTTCTCACAGAAGCCACCTCTGTGGCCTCCTTGCTACCAAAACCTAGGCATTGCAAAAGCAACAGTGTCTTATGTCAATGACCCATGTGTTGAAAATTTATACAGATTGCACCAATGGCACATGCCAACCCCTTGGCAACATTACTTTGGAAAGATAATGCACCAGCAACAGTGGGTTATGTGATTTGGCAACTCCAGGAATATGAAGACAGGATTCCTTCCTCCATCACTGTGGCTGTGGAAAAGCTGTCAGATAAACTGACAGATAAACTGACTCATAAGTTCCAGAAATTCAGAGAGAATATGTCCTACTCCCCTGCTGTACAGGCCTGAATCTCAGCAATTGACAGCAGGTGTCCTCTTGCTCAAGAGAGAGCATATAGAAAGTACACACCACAGAGTACCCTGTGGGAGGATATGAGGAGGTGGGATGGACAATCTACCTTAATCCTAGATGCATGGGTGTGGGAATTGCAGGGAAAAACAGCCATAAATGTGGGGTTTTTTTCCAGGAAAGTTGCTGCTATAGGCTCCAGTGGGCAGTTTTCCAGGCAGAATGGAAGGTCTGATCATTCTACTGACTCTATGGAGAGAAGTTTTAATCCATTTTTACAAGATGTTATTAGGGAAAGTTAAAGGGGTCCTGCCTCCAGCCAGGTGGAGTAGAGAGATAACTGGGTTGTGTGGATTCAGTGGCCTGGCACATCAGCCCCACAGGAGGGTAAGGCTTTAGTAGACACTGGTGCACAGTGCACCCTAATGCCATCAAGCTATGTAGGGCCAGAATCCATTTGCATTTCTGGAGTGACAAGGTGTCCTGGTTTAGGATAAATTAGGGGAGAACCTCTAAAAGGAGTCCCCTAACGAACAAACCTCCACCACCCCTCCCCCCCAGCCCTGGGTTTGGGAAGGAAATTCCTTGGAGGAAGAGTGGAAAAAAACGGTTTATTGACAAATGAAAAAAACACTCCTCGACACAAGGGAAAAGGAAAAAACAATGCTCAAGTTACTGTGAAAGGGGAGGGCACAGAGCTTTTGCGGGCCGCGGAGATTCCCAGAATTCTCAGGTCAGGTCCGGAGCCGATCCAAATCTTCGGGGGAGGGGGAGGGAAGGGGAAAAGAAAAGGAAAAAAAAAACGGAAGCAGCGAAAGCCAGCAGGCAGAAGCGGCGGAGAGAGAAGCAGCAGCCAAGAGACAGCAGCAAAATGGCAGCCCCCGCCAAAGGGGGGGAGCAGCTGTTAGACATAACAATGTAGTCCACGATATGGGATAGGAGGCACCGTCAACCCAGAACACAAGGGGATCCAAACAGCTGATTGTATTGTAGGCTGAGATTAGCCTGACTGGGAATGAGTGGCAAAAGCATGCTATTGTGACTAGAGCAGAGGCCCTGTACATCCATGGCACAGATTACCTCAGGAGAGGATACTTCAAGGATCCAAAAGGGTAACGGGATGCCAATTGTACCGAAACAGAGTGATGCAGACCCCCCTCAGAGAGGTGCAAAAGGGAATTCGTTTATTGCAAAAAACAGGCCTTTTTAAGTAGTTAGACCTTTATCAGTTACATACCTTTAAAATACAACAAACATAATTCAACCAACCACCATACACCACAGTGTGAACATGTGATGAATATATAACTTGTTTTTCTACCTCTAATTCAGCCAAGTCATTCCCAGAGTCCTTTTCTACTCAGATGAAGTAAGAGGAGTGAGACATGATTTTACAAGGGTAACAAGGTCTTAATTTTGTAAAGTTTTACTTATCCACATGTCTCAGTTTGAGACAAGTTTAGGAGGAAATGTCCTGAAATGAACTTTTCCTCTAAAGAAGGCAGGTTTCAGCACTCCCTCATCCACCAATATGAAAAGGATTTCTTGGAAGAAAGTGAAAAAACTGTTTATTTAACACACAGAGTATCCACAGAGCATTGGGAAAAAATGAATGCTTGAGCCTCCTGTCTGCGGAGAAAGCTAGTAGATTTAGAGTCCTGCTCGGCTTCTCCTGAGGTCCAGAGCTGGGATGTGGTGTCCCTGCAGCGTCCTCGCTGGGCTGTGGCATAGGGGTCTCAGGGATATTCTGGTGTTCGGACCAGAACAAAGCTGAACAGTTCCAGAAGAAGCCACAGAAATCACTGAAGAAATGCTGTTACAGTTCCGGGAAAACTTCTTGCCTCAGCTAGCAAAAAGAAGCTAGCTAAAAGCAAAAAATGTAACTCCCTTTCTCTGATGTAGAGCTGAGAATGGAGGACTGTGTATGAGCTTGAACACAAATTGCTGAATGAATTCCTCTGGCTTCCTTGCCTCTCCCCTCGGGCCCAGCTTAAATCTACAGGAACAATTTCTGGGCATAAAGCAGACAATAGGGGAATATAGTATTTTTATAAAATCACCCCAAGACACTGCAACATCTCCCCCTTTCTTTGGTTTTTTTTGTTGGTTTTTTTTTTTTTTGTGCAAAGGGTTCATGTAAGCAAGGGGGTTAAGATTTAGGGAGTGATTGTTGATTAAGGGTAGCAGTTTGGACAATGTATTTAGTTTAACATTTACTGTACTTAACACTTATTGTGCTTGCAAAAGCAGGCAAGGCCATTGCTTGCAAAAGCAGAAGGAGGAATGAGAAGCTGTATGATAAGGAAAGCACTCTGCTTGCCAAAACAGGATGAAAAATTCAGTGTCTACAAGGACTCTAGTGATAAAAGAGGCTCATCTGATCCCTAAAACTGGCCAAAGCCAGATCAGTGGTTTGGACTGTGACCAAGGGACCAGGGAGCATGCGCAATGAGGCAAGGTGAAAAGTTCAGCCTGAAGACTTGTTTTACTTCATCCCGAAAACCACCATATGACCACCAGAGAGCACTGCACAAGTGCAGAAGGGCCGTTAAGCTCATTTTAATAGGAAGTGAGGCTAGGCAGAGCTGAGTGATGAATATGTATAGGCGTATTTCGAAACCTAAGGCATATGTAACTCTTTGGAGAATAAATAGAAGAGAGAAATCCCCAGAGGTGCACATGCCTTCAGAGGAGCTATTCTCCCATGCAGAGGAGCTATTCCCCCATGTGACTCAGCACTGAATAAACATACATACTTTACAACTTTGGCTTTTAGCGAGTTGTGGAGTCTTTCTGCACATGTACCCTAATGCCAAAACAGTCTGCACCTGTAAAGCCATTATCTTATTAAGACTATTACTGGTCACCTGCTAGACAAAGGATAAGATGCATTGAATACAGATCACAATCAATAAAAAAACCATCAAAAAACAACCATGCCACTGACAAAGAGACCCACAACATAGGAAAACAAAAAGATGGTGTCTAATGTCCCCAGGAAGTGGAAGTAAATGGCTACTGTTCCAAAGCTCATATGGCTGGAGCTCAGGGGCCATGCTGTTTAGTCAGGAAGGAGTACATTAGCTGGAAATGCTGACTTTGACATTACTGAATGCCTTTCTGTTGGGGTGCGTATCTTTCTCTGGTCCGCCCAGTGTTTGGCTGGACCACCTGCTAGCTCTGATACACCTCAACAGAACCGTTGTGTGGGTTCTTGGCTCTGCAGCACCTTTACCTTCGCTGTCACGGCCGTGGTTTGAAAGAGGGGAAACTCTCGAGGCTCAGGGAACAAAGGTTTTATTCGGGGGTCACAGGGAAGCCCCTGGCTCCAGGCCCGGTGCCTCAGGAGAGAGACCCCAAACCTGGGCTGCAGGGAGTTTTTGTCCAAAACAATTCAAGGGGTGGATACAAGTTGTAAACCAATAAAACAAAGCAAGGTGGCAAATGCCAACTGAATTACATAAACACTAACAAATCAAGGTAAATTGGGGAGGGGTCCCTGGGGGATCTACCAACCACTGGCCAAACCTTCGGACCTTGGAGATAATTGATGGACAGAAGGGGGGAAGATACATTGGAAAGAATGGATAGGGATTCAACCCAGGGAGGGACCAATGGGAGACAGTCTCTGGGCAGAGACCTGGGTTGTCTTGGAAACTCTTATCAACTTCTGATAAGAACACATTCCAGGATAGGGGCCCACTTAAGGTAGCTAAAAAACTACACTAAAGTTACAATTAAAACTATACTAAACTCATAACTAAAACCTATAAAACAATTCCAGCATCCCCACACCTTTCTTGAAGCATGGAACAGGGAATAACTAAAGAAGGTCAGCAGGAACACAATAATATGATGGTGGGTGCAGTGGTACACAAGGCTTTTGTTGACAGGCTGCCTCCATAAGTTTCACGGCACAGCCATGTTCCTGGCAGACCTACCCCTGATCCTGCCTTGGCTATGAGGGCTGGATGGTGATCAGGTAATTTTTCCTCTCACCAGGCCTCATCTTCTCAGAGGCAATTGATGTTCATCCAGACAAGTAGGTAACCACTTTAGACCTGTTGGCAAAAAAACCACATGCATCCCTTCTCTCTAGTAAATCAGCTGGGCCTTGCCATTGCAAAACCCAATTGTGGATCCTTACATAAAACTTTTAGAAATTGGTTCTGCACACACAAATCTTCAGAGCAGTATTGGTCTGCTGGTGATCAAAAATGATGATCTGCTTTCAAAAATTTTAGTGTAAATATTGTATTATCTAAATGTTCTTGAGGAGCCATATTCCCCTCCTTTGTTTTTCTTGACAACATGTGTGTCTCTTACTATGAACATGGAGGCAACATAAAAGTAAATCAATACATGTAATGAAACAATAAACTCACATTGAGCAAAAATAAGCAGCGTAATACAGGTAATCATTAGCATATGAGAGAGACGATAGTGATCTATAAAAATACATCATCAGTTGCCTAAATACTGTACCATCACCCAGAGTCTGCAATAGTTGGTGAGCCCTGTTTCACAGTGAGGACCTGGAGAAGCCTTCCCAGAAAAGGTTTCCAAGTTTACCTTGAAAGGGGATCCAGCTTTTATAAGCCCAAATTGGCAAGTCAAAGTGACCTAATTACATTTTTAGTGCAGAAACACCCAGGTCTGTTGGCATACTTCTGACCAGCTAGGGCCAGGGCTTGATCAGAGCCAAGGGTTAACTGGAAGGGTTCCCTCAACATATCCTATAAACAAGCCTCTTAATATCAGTTGGGAAAGTTTCTTAAAATTACACATATTGCAGATAGCTACATAACAGTATCTGAAAGTTTGTAAAGCAGCTGGCTTTGTCATTTATCTTTAGCTAAGGAGTCAATGGTACCATGAACAAACAGCAAACAACCAGAGAAATGCATATGTGTAACATCAAATAATATCTTATGGATAATGCCTGTTACAAAAGGTCAGTGAATGCACGCTATGACATTAACAACATATTCAGAATCATCAATACAGCAACAGTAAGTGTTCTAAAAGATCAAGATGATATTTCTCCACACATCTATGCATATATGAAAATAAAGCAAAATAAAAGCAAGAAAGAAAGCATTTAACAGCTTACAATTAATAATATCCACAACTTGCAATTGTTACTTATTCTTCCATGCTACCTATTAAAGATAAAATAGCAAATGTTGTTATGAATAATTCTGTTAATTGACCAATGTAGAACATTTATACCCATAGAATCTTTGATGAAAATAAGGAACTAATAAACCATATCTTCAGATATTTTTAAACAACTTAGTATCTTATATTCTTAAACAGAGCCTTACCAATTCTCCATTATAATTGCTTCAGCCAGTCCCATCTTACCTCTATAACAAAAGAACTATATATTTTAATTTAAATAAGCATATTGCAACAGAACTTCACGCAAAATTAACGTCACTTAAATGTAACAGAAAGTAAACCTAACAGAACCTAAAGTTAACATCACTGAAAATGAACAGAACTTAAATGTAACAGAACTCCAAATTAACAGAATTTAAATCTAACATCACTTAAATTTAATAACACTTAAACCTAATGGAACCTAACCTTAACAGCACTTAAACTTTACAGAACTTAAACTTAACAGAACTCAAACTTAACAGAACTCAAAATTGACATCACCTAAAGTTAACAAAACTAAAGTTGTACTGCACTAATTAGTTAGTTTTGCATTGGGTGTTTTTGGTCATACCTTCTCATGTACCTTTGCACCCCCTTCATCTGATACCCCCTATCATTCCCCTCCCCTTCATCTGATACCCCCTGTATCTCCCCTCCCCGAGTCAGTCCCCATTGGTCAACAGATCCCCTCCCCTCTTCCCTAGGGCTTAAAACTCCCCACATGGGGAGTCTCTCCCTCTTTTTCCTCCTGGACCTCGAAGTGTAAGTTCTACATTAAACCTGTGGGACTGTTTCCCAGGAGGAATAAGAGCGCCTTTTGTCTTTTATCTTCATCCTAGCCCAGATTCCCCCCCGAGGTCCACAGCTAGCCAGGGACAGACCTTAGAGGTGTAGGAACTCGGGCAGATTGGCGTCCAAGACGTGGGGGGCCCCCCAAAAAGGTCTGAGACCCCACGTGAGTAGCTGGATTTCCACTGGAACCTGTGGATTTTACAAGCTTTGGATTGTCAATTACCCAAACCAGAATTGATGTTTTTTGCACGGTGCTCTGGCTTGGGACGGGACTGGCAACCCGTCGAGACCCAGACTGGCTGGTACCTGGACAAGGGACCTGCTACAGCAGACTGCAGCCAGCCAAGGTCCCAAGACGAAGGTAAGTAGTTTGGGACTCCCCGAAGTAATCCCCGAGTATGTGGGGTGGTGGGGCACAGAACTCTGATTTTAGGAAAGGGACTTCAGATGAGTGGGTGGATTTAAAAGCTGCGGGCTTCCCCTGACATGTGGTTTCTTCATCTTACCTCACTACCGGGGAGGAGGAGTAATTGAGCCCTTTCTCTAAGCTGGGTGGTTGTGCTTTCGGTTTTGGTTTGCATTTTACTGTAAACGGGGTAGATAAAACCATGCAGACTGCATTTTAACATCCATAATGGGGTCAAAGCTCTCTGAGCAGGAAAAAGGCCAATATTCCCAAATCCTAAATGCTTTAAATGATGTGGATATAAAAATCTCCAAGAGAAAATTACAGCAGTTCATTCGCTGGCTGTCCTCTCTTCTGCCTGACTTTAATCAGCAAAATGTAAATTCTGTCTCTTACTGGGACAAAGTTGGAACATTAATAACTAACCAAGCGGAATTAGGTGATAAAACAGCTCTGAAATTTCTCCCACTGTTCATTTTAATTTGTAAGGAAATAAACAAAAAGCAGGCGAAAGAACAGCCAGTGCAACACCCCCCCCCCCCACCACCACCACCACCAATTTCCCTACATCTCTTTCCATCCCCTCTGCCCCTGAGCTGAAAGAGAAGGGTGAGACAGCCCAGAAAATTCAGGGAGCCTGGCCAGAAAGCCACCGTCTTCCTGGTCTCTCACTTCCCTCTCAGTACCGTAGCTCTAGTAGCTGTGCGCAAGCTGAGAGAGATTCTTCCCTTTACCCCTCTTTCCCAGCCACTATATCTGAAAATTTGTGCTTTGATGACTCTGAAAAGAAGGGTCCTTACCCTATAAGCAAGCCTGACCACATGGAAAGGAGCCAAAATGGCCATGGCCATGTGGGCAGCCCTCCATGCTATCTTTCTTCTTCCCACAATCCCTTTCACACATATGTCCCCTCCCCCAACCCCTCCCAGTCCTACAACCCCTTCCCTCCCCCAGATGCCTCTGTCCCCTCCCCCATGTTCCTGCCCTGCATGGTGTCATCCTGCAACCCTGCCTCCCGATGTTGCAATCCCTGTCCCCACGGTTACCACACCCCCCCCACAGCCCTCCACCCTCCAGCTTCCCAGTTCCCCCATCCGCCCCTTTCAACACCCAGCCCCCACACCCCCCACCTGACACACACACATCCCCATCCAGTTCCCATGCCTACCCACCCAGCCCCTGCAGGGGTGAGGGTGGAGCCAGGACCGCATGGTCTGGTGGGGGTAGAGCTGGGGATGCCGGGGTTACCGGGGGTGGGGGTGGGGCCGAGGCTGCCAAAGCCACGTGGTCCAAGGATGGGGGTAGGGCCGAAGCTGCCAGGGCCACAGGGACTGGGGCGGGGCCGAGGCTGCTGGCCCCGGAGCACTGGAAGAAGCCGTGACTGGAAGGGGTCCCAAGCCTGGGACTCGGGGTAGCCCCGAACCCAATCCCCAGAGGGAAGGTCCGGCCCCAAGGCCAGGGCCTGGGAGGAGCCCAGAGCCCCAGGCGGTGCCGGACCCAATCCCCACGGGGGTGGGGCAGAGCCAAGACCCAGGGTCGGGGGTGGAGCCAAGGCTGCTGCCGCTGCCACAGCCAGGGTCCGGGGTGAATGGGAGGAAAGCAGGGGACAGAACAAGATTACAGCCAACCCACATAAAAACAAAACCAGGTGGGATAGCCCTAAAGATCAAAGCCAGAAAGGTGAAGTCGTATTTTCAGCAACTCCTGTTACTTATACTGGGAGAGATAATGCAATTAGGAACTACCAGCTTTTCTCTTTCCAAAATAGAAAGGAGTTAAGCAAAATCCAGAGGCAATTTGGT
Source organism: Zosterops lateralis (assembly GCF_965231275.1). NCBI lineage: Eukaryota > Metazoa > Chordata > Aves > Passeriformes > Zosteropidae > Zosterops > Zosterops lateralis. The sequence goes on along the minus strand of NC_139801.1, from coordinate 23,960,908 downwards.
AAAGACAACAAGGTATTCAAAAGTATGTTAAAAACTATTTTTCATCTCTCGAATTAACACCAGTAGATATAAAAGAAATATTTAAATGCCTGTTGTCTCCCTCAGAATTTGATTTCAGGGAAGATACCTGGAAAACATCTTTAAAAGAGCTCCTAAAGGAGCTTAGTCAAACCGCTCAAGGTGCTAAAGATTTAAAGGGGAGAGATATCACCTATGAGCACCTGTGTGGTGAGGGACAGTGGGCTGTTCTAGAGGAACAAGCCAAAGTTTTATCAAAGTTCATTATAGAGAAAATTTGTAAGGTTGCAGAAAAAGCTTTTTACCAGTTACCAACAATCAAACCACAAAGTAATTATCTTGATATTAAACAGCATAATTCAGAAGGTTTTTTGCAGTTTGTCGACCGGCTTTGAGCAGCAATTAAAAGACAGGTATAAGGCTCAGTGGCACAGGCACAAATACTCCAATGCCAACAAAGCCTGCCGCAGAGTAATTCTAGGACTGCCTGTCGACCTCCTGCCCACACCAACACAGATTGCAAAAGCATGTGCCAAGAAAGCAGAGCTGTTAAACACGCCTGAAGAAAAGCCCAAATCTAGCAACCCAAAGACTGTAGCAGCTGCAACACCAGGAGAGGCAAGACAACAGATCTCACCAAGACAGTCTCGACACATCATCTGCTTCCTGTGCAAAAGCCTGGACACTTTGCCAGAGACTGTCCCCAAAACCAGCAAAAGAAGAAAAACACTCAAAAAGATGAAACAACCAGCAATTGAAAAAACTAAAACCCAAGCGTGAACCCGTAATGCGCCATGACACAAATGCAGAGGGTTCCAATGCGAAAAAAGACTCTCTCTACAGACACAGGGGAGGAAGGAAAACTGGGTGCAGGGAAACAAAAATAAAAAAATTGGGAGTGTTTATCTAACAAGGTTTGGTAACCTTGCGGGCGTTTTAAGCTTGCAAATAAAGATACCTTTCTTTTCAGATCTAAACACTGGACCATAATTGCAGTAGAGTTGCCTGAAAAATCACAAGATGTGAAGGTAGATCACACAGGACTAGACAGTGAGTTTTTTGTTATTGGGGACACTGCACACACACCCGTAGAGATTGAAATCATTCCCATGATCACCAAGGGGAGCATACCTAAATTCAGTCTCTTGGCGCATTGTCCTCAGCCACTGTTCTATTTGGCCAAGGAGCAAATCATTACCTAGGCCATTCCCATTCCAGCAGAGGTCCCAGTAGATGGCAAAACACCTGATGTCTACTGGGCAGAAGTGGTGGGCAACTACAAGCCCATACTAGGATGCAACCTAACCCATGGAACAGACCACCTCCACGTGAATGGCTTGTTGGACTGCGGCTCGGACGTGAGAGAAGTGGCCTTCTCATTGGGAATTGCAACCCATGGCTGGCAGAATTCATGGTATAGGAGGGCTCCAATTGGCAAAAATCTCAAAAAGCATGGTACAAATTGAGGGACCGGACAGAAAATTGGCTACTCTCTGTCCATTTGTCATCAACTATAAGACTCCCTTGTGGGGGAGAGACACTATGTCCCAGTGGGGAGTCAGATTAGTTATCCCAAAAAAACCCCAGGATTATTAGAAGTGCCCACTGTGGAGTGCCCTACCCAAAAGTTAACATGGCTGGATCATACCCCAGTCTGGATAAATCAGTGGCCACTCAGTAAGGAAAAACTTTAAGCTCGTAGAAGAACAATTGGCAAAAGGTCACATAGAGGAAACAACCAGTCCTTGGAATTCCCTGGTCTTTGTAATTAAAAAAAAACAAGGAAGAATAAGTGGAAGCTCCTTCATGACCTCGGAGAAATAAACAAGGTGATACAGGACATGGGCTCACTCCAACCAGGGATGCCTTCCCCAACCATGCTCCCTCAAAACTGGCAATTAGTTGTCTTAGATATTAAAGACTGTTTCTTCCAAATTCCACTACACCTGAAAGTCACATCCCGGTTTGCGTTCTCAGTTCCTACCATCAATCGGGAAGCTCCAATGAAGCATTATGATTGGAAGGTTTTGCTGCAGGGTCTAAAATGCAGTCCTTCCATCTACCAGCAGTACGTAGCCTCATTACTGTCCCCGTTACGTGCCAAAAGAAAGGAGGCCATCATCCTCCACTACATGGATTATGTGCTTGTGTGTGCCCCTGATGACACTATACTCCAACACACGATTGACCAGGTGGTTAAAGTTTTAACCTCTGCTGGATTCCAACTGCAGGAAGATAAAGTTCAAAAGATGCCACCTTGGAAATACCTGGGCTTGGAGATCACTGTGCAGACCATTGTTCTGCAAAAATTGGAAATCAAGAGTCATCCCAAAACCCTAGCAGATCTCCATTCCCCGTGTGGGTCCTTGAACTGGGTCAGGCCCTGGCTTGGTCTAACCAAAGAAGACTTAGCACCCCTCAACAATTTATTGAGGGGGGAGAGAGAGCTGCTCTCTCCCAGGGAACTGACCCCAGATACAAAAACTGCAATAACAAAAGCACAAAAGGCTTTGACCGAAAGGCAGGCTCACTCTTACCAGCCTGAGCTGCCTTTCAAATTCATTGTTCTAGGAAGATTACCACACTTACACGGTTTGATTTTTCAATGGATCGAAGAGCAGAGAGATTCACGCTTAATAATAGAGTGGGTCTTTCTCTCCTGTCAGTGATCCAAGACCTAATAGCTCAGCTGATCCAAAAGGCCTGGCTGAGACTGTGTGAGCTGGCTGGTTGTGACTTTGCGTGTATTCACCTCCTGGTCAAGCTTTCTGGGGAGGAAAAGAATGCTCCCAAGAGGCTGACCAAAGAGATGTTTGAGTGTCTGCTCCAAGGGAATGCCAACCTCCAAATATCCCTGGACAGCTACAGTGGGCAAATATCAGTCCACGCCCCATCTCACAAATTGTTTAATGAGGAGTTCCACTTCATTCCTTGTGAGAAAGAGTTGTAGGCCACTCAAGGCACTCACAGTGTTCACTGATGCATCTAGGGCATCCCACAAGTCAGTGATGACTTGGACAAATCCCCAAACTCAGCACTGAGAAGCTGATGTGGAGTTTGTGGAGGGATCGCCTCAGGTAGCTGAACTGGCTGCAGTAGTGAGAGCTTTTGAGAGGTTCCCGGAGCAAATTAATTTGGTCACGGACTCCATCTATGTGGCAAGGGTAGTGTCCAGGGCAGAGCAGGCAATTCTCAAGGACATCGAGAACAAGCATCTCTTCAGGTTGCTCTCAAAACTAATTTATTTAGTTTCGCATCGGGAGCACCCATTTTATGTGATGCACGTGAGGTCGCATACCAATTTGCCAGGTGAGATGGCAGAGGGTAATCGCAAGGCAGATTCCCTTGTAGCCCCAGAAGAATTGGCACGCCTTCCAGACATTTTCCAACAGGCAAAGCTAAGTCACCAGCAGTACCATCAAAATGCACCAGGCCTAATGCGTCAATTCCAAATAACATGCAGTCAGGCTTGTTCCATTGTGGCCACCTGCCCTGACTGCCAACAAAAAGCCATGCCATCGCTAGGTATGGGGGCTAACCCCAGAGGGCTTGGGAGCTGCAAAGAGTGGCAAACAGACATCACACACATTCCTAGTTTCAGCTGCCTAAAATATGTACATGTAAGCATTGGCACCTATTCAAGCGCAGTTTATGCTTCTGCCCACGCAGGAGAAACAGCTGCATATGCCCAGAAGCCTCTTGTGCAATCCTTTTCAGTACTGGGGATCCCTAAGAAAATCAAAACTGACAATGGCCCAGCATACAAAGGCAAGGAATTCCTAGAGTTTGTCCAGCAGTGGGGAGTGGAGCATATAACAGGCATCCCCCACTCCCTCACAGGCCAAGCTGCGGTCTAGCATGCCCTCCAGATGCTCAAAAAGGTCCTGGCTAGGCAAAATAGTTCCACAGCGTGGATGTCACCACCACAGAAACTCTGCAAAGCAATGTTTACAATCAAGTTTCTGAATCGTTCATTTGGAAATATGAGTCCTCCAGTGGTACATCACTTTAACAGCAGCAATCAGTTTAGGTTGTCATAGCGTCCACCAGTTTTAATTAGGGACCCAGAAACCTGGAAATCAAAGGTCCCTATGAACTCGTGACCTGGGGGCGTGTCTATGCATGTGTATCCACCCCCTCAGGCCCATGCTGGGTACCCCAAAAGTGGGTAAAACCTTTTGTTCCCAAAAACCCAGCACCAGGAGAAGATGATGAGAAGCAATCAGCTGTTGCTATGTAAAGAAGATGACGCTGGAAAAAAGAAGACAGAACTTTCTTAAGTATCGGGTTAATTCTGGCAGATCTTAGATTGTTAATGTGCTTTAAACATGTTTGTGTTTCCTTTTAGAGGCAAAAAACCCCCTACCTTCCACTCAGCTTTGTGCTGAACCCTGTCCAAATTGTCATCCTGCTGGCACTGAGCAGTCTGACAGCTGCGTGGATGGTCCCTCAGCCACGCCAAAACATCTGGGTGACCCTGGCACAGACACTCCAACAAGAAAATATATGCCTGTCTACAGCAGCAGCAAAAGACCCAATGTCTACCTGCCTGGTAGGGATTCCCCTGCAAGCTGGAGAGTATCCAGACAGGTTTGACACACATATGCCCAATCCAAATCCAAAATCACATGACATATCACCAAATGAAATTCACCATCGGTGGGCTGTAATGATAAAAAATCCCATAGAATAGTGGCTACCAAAATTGCCCAGAGCAGCTCAGGAACCTCAAGAATTAGAATTGTTTGGTTCCTTTCCAGCACCATACTGCATTCATTTTGTCTTCACCCCACTGTCTAGCACTAGAGCTTTTCACAACCATACTACAATATCGAGAAGAGTTCACTGCAAGAAATTGGTGTAATATTCTGAGCCATGTTGCAGCAGACAATCCATACCATTCACACCCCAAAAGTCTCCCTAAAGGTCTGTTCCTAATTTGTGGAGATCGGGCATGGGCAGGCATCTCATCCCAGCTTTTACGAGGGCTGTGTACCATCGGGCGGTTGTCTCTGTTGGCACCCAACCAAATCTTGATTAGCAAATGGACTTGAAAGAACAATTCAGCTAACAAAATTCATAAGAGAAGCGTTAACAATTTGGACCCAAATTGTAATTCAGAAGTTTTTTGTTACGGATTTCCTCAGGAAAGGAGGGCGTGATGTGTATTTAGACCTTCTTGAACTACCCTAACTGAGGCCTGGTTGAGTCCTAGCTGAGGCCTAGTTGGGGCCCAAGGCCTCTGACACAGCAAAAATTTCTCAGTTGTGGCGTAGTTAGAATTAGGTATTAAGGTGTTTGGGAAAGATAATAGGGTGTTGAAGGTCACTGAATAGAATTGTTAGCATGCAGGTGTAAGCCACCTTAAGGGTAAACCAAACAATGTATGTTTACATTCTTTCCTCTGCTGTGTGCCAATGAAAAAGTTGTTACATGTATAAATAATGTAGAATAGTATATAAGTAGCTGCACTGCACGTAATAAACGGACTTAGTAGAATTAACCATACTGGTCGTATCTGCGTTTGTCTAGTCTAACCCTCTCTTATCAGGACCCTGACTTCAGTTTTTCATTGGTCAAAATCAAAAAGAGTTGCTGCATCCCTCTTCCTTCCCTGGGTCGCAGCAGCCAAAGCTCTAGGTGAATTGGGCCACCTAGGGTGCTGGGTAGTTAAACAGTCAAACTTAACATCCACTGCCATCAGCTCCCTCCTAGAAGACAAGGAAATCACCAGGCAGGCAACTCTTCAAAACCGTGCTGCCATTGACTTCCTCCTTCTGCTACATGGACATGAATGCCAAGAATTTGAAGGACTCTGTTGCATGAATTTAACATGGAAAGCACCCAAAGTCCACACTACCCTCAAAGAACTGAAAAGCATGGTTGGATAGATGAAGCAAGAATCCGAGGACTGGTTCATTGGGATGTTCAAAGGCTGGGGACTCTTGGGGTGGTGGACTTTGATAATTAAGACAATCCTGTTGTATTTTGTTGTTTTGTTTTTAATTGTATTGGCGTTCGGAATCCAGTGCTGCCTAGTTTTAAAAGCCCTCAATGCTTTAATCCCTACTACCTCAGAAGTTTGCCATGCAGAGCTTGCAGGCCAAGAGCAGCCAAAACTGCCTGCAAATCAGAAGTGATGGGCAAATACTTATTTTGCATCTGAGTAGGCCTGATGCCTTTTTTTTCAACTTTATTATAACACACAAGGGTGAGATGTTGTATTGCACTAATAAGTTAGTTCATTTTGCACTGGGTGTTTTTGGTCATACCTTCCCATGTACTTTTGCACTCCCTTCATCTGATACCCCCTGTATCTCCTGTCCCCCTGGGTCAGTCCCCATTGATCAATAGACCCCCTCCCCTCTTCCCTAGGGCTTAAAACTCCCCACACAGGGAGTCTCTCCCACTTTTTCCTCCTGGACATTGAAGTGTAAGTGTTACGGATTTCCTCAGGAAAGGAAGACATGAATTATATTTAGATCTTGAACTACCCTAACTGAGCCCTGACCTGAGGCCTTGTTGAGGCCTTGAAGCCTGTGACGCAGATAAAATTACTTGGTAAAGTTGTGGCACAATTAGAATTAGATATTAAGGTATTTGGGAAAAATAATGGGGTGTTGAAGGTCACTGAATAGAGTTGTTAAGAGGCACGTGTTAGCCACCTTAAAAGTAAACCAAATATTGTGTGTTTGCATTCTTTCCTCTGCTGTGTGCCAATGAAAAAGCTATCGAATCTGTAAACTATGTAGAAATGTATATAAGCCGCCATTCTGCACGAAATAAAGGAGAACGTAGTGATAACCATAGTGGTCGGACCTGCGTTGCTTTGTCCAACCCTCTCTTATATTAAGGGCATCCCTGGCTTCATAGTGGCGCCTAAACACCACGGACAACCTTCGCTTAAATGCGGTTTAATTGCTTAAATGCAGAAAATGTCTAGACGTGAGCTTTGTTGAGGATTCTAGCTTAAATGTGGGTGAGTCCTCATGACGATTCTAGTTTGAATATGGGTGAATTGTCAAGAGTTCTAGTTTAAATATGGGTGAACTCTCACTGGAAGACTCCTTGCTTTGACCTGACTCAGAACCCGCTTGAAAGCGGCACGGACCGAGACCAGACAAACAGAGAGGAAGGAGCAAGAGGGTTGGAGCCACGTGGCTCTGAAGAAAAGCGTCAGCGCCACCCCGTGGCTGGAGGTAAGCCGCAGTGGGGAGAGAAAGCTCAGAGAAAAAATGAATTGCAATCTCAGTTCAGCGGTGCAGCTTTTGTTTAATATTCTCTCCAGGAGAGGTGAAAAACTGAAGGAAAGTGAGTTAGAGCAGTTGACCCTGTGGGCCAGGAAAAAGGGAAAGTTACACAAGCCGTCCTTGATGTTCAGTTCTGCGGAATGGAGGGAGGTTGGAGAAATGCTTTGGGATTTGGCAATTTCCGGAGGGAAAGATGGCAAGGTCGCTCGCAACCTTGGTGTTGTATGGCGAAAAGTAAATCGTACCTTGCAAATTGTCTCGGCTGAGAAAAAAGTGGCTGCAGCAGAGATCAAGGCTTTTGAATGGGGCTGAACAGGCAAAAACAGAAACCCCGTCCCTTTTGTCCCAAAAACCGGCCAAAGTTGCAAAACTTTTCGGCATTTACAGTCCCCCAATTTGCGGTCTGACTGCTCCCATCAGCCCCACCCCACAGGATGTTTTCGATCATGTGACTCAGGCAGAGGACTTGTCTCCTCAGCAGCTGAGACGGACTGAAAGCGAACCGGAAATAGCTCAGTCACCCAACTCTGTGGGCGTGGAGACAGGCTGGGACTCAGGCGGGGCCAAGGGCAGAGATGGGCAGTCCCAAGTGACACAGCACAGAGGCGAAACGTGAGGCAGAGACCAGAGTGACGTGGTGGCGTGGGCGGAGCAGACCCAGTGTCAGCGCGCGCGGGTGCAGAGTGACCCGGAACATCGCGAATACGTCACAGCAATGCCGAATGCTCACCCTCCCCGGCGGGGGAGAAGCAAGCTTCACAGCGCCTGGCAACAGCTGCAACAACAGAGATACTGACGCAGTTGCGCAGCCCCAAACCAACAGGATGTCCCCTCCCTTCCGACTCTGACACTGACTCGGATGCTTCAGACAATCAAGTCACTGCTTTTGCAGCTCATGGCAGACAGCGATCACAGAGACAATCCCAGCGTGTCACTGCCTCACGACACAGACAGCATTCATCTGAATTGCATCAAGTCATCTCTAAAGTTGCTCAGCTGTCACATCATCACAACAGACAAGAGCAACAGACAGCTGCAAGCCCTCAACTTAGAGCCCAGGGAGACCATAGCCCCTTTCCATCTTCACCAGCAATGCCACCTGTTTCTTCAGTGTCAATGCCAGCTTTTACAACAAATCCCATTGATGAATGCCGAGTTGCTGTTGCCAAAGCAGCAGTCATGGATGGAGATTGGGATGCCGCAAATGCCCTCTCCTGTCCTGTTTTAATTGCCAACAGCCAAGCGAAATGGGAACCATATGATTGGAAAATATTACGGAAAGCCAAAGAGACCGTCACAACATATGGGCTCAGATCAGAGGCAGCAAGAAACATCATTCCGTATGTCTACACTGCTGATCTACTTTGCCCAGTTGACTGTACCAGCGTTGCATCATTGCTTCTCACACCGTTGCAGCTTCTCATTTTTGAGTGAGAATGCAAGTGCCTGGCTGCAGAGGAAGCCGGCAAGCATCAACAAGTAGGTGATCCGTTTTATGCAATCCAGCCCGACATGTTAACTGGGCATGGAGTGTACGCTTCATCTGCTGTGCAGCTCACCTACCCTGTTGAAATGCATCAATTGGCTCAATCACTAGCTCTCAAAGCCGTGCTGCTTGTTCCAGATAAGAAAAAGTCATCACCTTACTCTACAATAAAACAAGGAGCCACTGAACCTTAAGGACAATTTATAGACAGATTGGTAGCTGCTTTAAAAGATGCAACAGATTTAACATCAGATGTGCAAGATCATCTGTTTCGTTCTTTAGCTTTTGAAAATGCCGATTCATGCACCAGAACCATTCTAGCCACACTTCCTCAAGGAAGTCCTGTCAATGAAATGTTAGTGAGAGCAACTTGAGCAGAACAAAATAATCAGAATGCAGCATTCATGGCAACCATGAACAATGCAATCAAACACCAAGGACACATCATTGCTGCTGCTTTGACAAATGGTAAACCCAAGAACAAGTCTTCACATCGCAACAAACCAACGTAATTTGTTTTCGATGTGGCGACACAGGCCATGTTAAACAGTTATGTCGGAAGCCTGTGTGGAGCCAAAAATGCAACCTTGGCAATCATGCCACTGAGGTTTGCTGAAGATCGCGAAACTTAAAATGCAGCGTGTTGCAGCACCGCGCAAAGACACAAATCGATGCCCTGACCCAGAAGATTCCAGCAATGGATTTTTAATTAACAACAAACCTGCCACTTGGGGGAGTCTTGGTGTGGATGTGGAAACAACTGCAGAAGTCACTCTACAAGACAAAGAAGTTGCAATGATTCCCACCAATGTATGTGGCCCAATGTACAGTGTCACGTCTCTCATTGGAGGTTTGCTCCTTGGCAGATCCTCCATGAGCAAACAAGGTGTGATTGTAATCCCAGGACTCATTGATGCAGATTTTACCGGACAAGTTCAAATTTTAGCTTATGCCCTGCAACCACCTGTGACAATTCTCAAGGGCAGCAGAATTGCTCAAATTGTAGCTCTTGAAAGTTTTTTGCCACATCGCCCACATCCAAGAGAGCCACATGAAAAACAAAGAATGGATGGAGGCTTTGGCTCCACTGGCCATGATGTCTTCTTTACCTTGGACTTGAAAATCACCCAATAAGAACCATGCGATTGCAGCGTGGTTCTCATCAAATTAAGCTAAAACAACTTCTAGACACAGGATAAGATATTTCTATAATAAATCAATTGTATTGGCCTCCTGATTGGCCTTTGCAGACTCCGAGCAACCACATCATCAGAGTGGGTGGAATGAGAGTTTCTGCAATCAGCGCAGATCCCATTTGCATAATTTTCAAGAACGGTCGAGTTGTTGTAGCACGACTGTACGTCATGCCTTTGCATGTTGAGCTTCCAGGACTGTTGGGCAAAGATGTGTTGTCACAGCTTGGTTTGGTTTTAACCATGGATCAGCATTTTTCCTAATGGCCACTGCAGAGCAGCCACCCATTCTGAAGATCATCTGGTTGACTGACAATCCCGTATGGGTCAAGCAGTGGCCGATGACTGAAACGAGGCTGCGAATTGCAGAACAGCTGATTCAAGAATAACTTGATGCTGGACCATCTGTCAGTCCGTGAAACACTCCAATTTTTGTCATCCCGAAAAAATCAGGTAAATGGAGACTGTTGCACGACCTGAGAAAGGTCAATGAACAGAGGCAGGCTATGGATGCCTTGCAACCTGGCCTGCCAGCACCAACCATGATACCGCAAGGGTGGAGCATTGTTTTCATTGATTTAAAAGACTGTTTCTTTACTATTCTGCTCCACCCACATGACACTCAACGTTTTGCTTTTACAGTGCTATCAATTAATAGAGCTGCTCCAACAAAAAGATATGAGTGGGTTGTTTTACCACAAGGCATGTGAAATTCTCCATGTATGTGTCAGGTGTTTGTTGACTGGGCCTTGCAACCAATTCGTCAACACTTCTCTGATGCATTGATCTATCATTACATGGATGACATTCTCATTGCCACAAAGCGACCACTGCCAAAGACAAAAATAGACTGGCTGATTTTGCAATTAGAGCATCAGGGATTGACAGTTGTGCCAGAAAAAATACAGGGCTCAGCCCCTTGGAAATATTTAGGCTGGCTGATTACAGATGCGCAGATTCGTCCCCAGAAAATTACCTTACATGACAACATCACCAGTTTGCATGATGCTCAGAAACTTTTTGGAGACCTGCAATGGGTTTGAACCATTGTAGGCATTACCAATGATGACTTGCTACCATTCCTGCCATGGCTTCATGGCAGTGATGCCAACAGTTCACGAGTTTGTATCCCCGAATAACAAAAAACTTTAATGCAAGTGTCTGAAAAACTTCAACGTGGATGGAGTGCCTGTTGTGTGGAAAGAAAAAGGGGGAGAACCGATCTGATCAAAAATTCGATTCTGCAGCAATTGTAATTGAGTGGGTGTTTTTGCCCGTGCAGCCAAAGTGTCATGTCATGAGCAGAACAGACGCTTTTGCAGCATTGATAAGGAAAGGCAGAGACAGAATTGTAGAAATAGACGGGAAAGAACCAGCAGAAATCAGCATTCCCATGAAAGATGAAGACTTGGAATGGCTGTTGAGGCACTCAGTTGCATTGCAAGAAGCGTTGTTGGGTTTTGCAGGTGTGGTTCACAACAAGCAGCCAAAAGGTCCAATGTGGCATCTGATCACACGCCATCGATGGTTGGAAAGGCTTTTGTGTTCACTGAAACCAGTGGAAGGCAGGACAGTGTTTACAGATGCTGGTCAAAAAATAAAAAAGGCTGCATGTGTTTGGCAGCAACAAGGAGAATGGCTGAAACATGTAATTAAGGGTGAAGCAGGAGATACACTTCAAACCCTTGAGTTGAAAGCCGTGTGTTGGGCTTTGCAGACTTGGAACAAGGAACCACTCAATGTTGTGTCAGATTCTTTGTACGTGGTTGGAGTTGTGCCGAGAATTGAAGATGCACTCCTCCGGCAAACCCAGAATCAACGTCTTGGAGAACTGTTTTTGCAACTGAGAAGTGTGCTGAAACAACGTCATCATGTCTTCTGTGTTATGCACATTCGAAGTCATCAGTGCAACAGAGGTTTGGGAGAAAGCAATGCACAAGCTGATGCTGCAGTCAGCTGTGTTGTCAATGTTCCTCCTCAGAACAAGTTTGAAAAGGCTCGCAACAGCCATGAAACATTCCATCAAAATGCACGAGCCTTGCACAGACAATTTCAGATTCCTTTGAGTGATGCACAAGGAATTGTGCGTGCCTGCCCTCAATGCAGTCATCACGGGCCCAGACTGGGGCTAGGCACAAACCCAAAGGGACTGAAAGCTTTAGAACTGTGGCAAATGGATGTGACTCATATTCCAGAGTTTGGAAGATTGAAATACCTCCATGTCACTGTTGATATCTATTCTAAATTCATTTGGGCAACAGCACAGCCAGGGGAAAAAGGTTTGCATGTAGACAGACATCTGTCTGTTTTGCAGTCATGGGTGTACCTGTGGAAATCAAGACCGACAACGGTCCAGCCTATGTCAGTCAGCAAGTTGCCAGATTTATGCAGAAATGGGGGATGAAACATACTACAGGGATTCCTCATTCTCCCACAGGTCAAGCTATTGTAGAAAGAGCAAACCGCACCCTGAAAGAGTATATTGCAAAACAAAAACAGACTGATGACATTGATGTAGTTAGTAGATTGTCAAAAGTATTATTTACCTTAAACTATTTATGTCTAGCAGAAGGTCGAGAAGAGGAAGAAGTTACATTTCAGGCTCCCTTAAAACAGGCTATAAGCAGAGTCCTGTTTTAATGAACATCTTAGACAGGAAACTGAGTCAAGATATTGTAAAAGTAAATGGTGCCACAGGGGTGAGATGAGACCTTTCTTCCAACCTTTAAAATATGAATTGGGAAAACACTGGATGGTTTATCAGTTTTTCTATTTGCCAAATTCTCCTAAGAAGAATCTATTGAAGTTTTGTAAAGGGGGAAGAATAGCAGATAATTTAGGATGGTGTACTGTATTAAGTTTTAAAAATACCTTCTCCTGCATTGCTGTGAATAAGAAAGGCCAGGAACTCTTCACTGTTAAGTGGAAGAATCCTGAAACAAGGAAAAGGAGCCAACTCACTGAAACAGTCCTACCTGAGGGTTTAAAGACCAGCCCAACTATATTCAGAAATCAACTGTCAAAGGAACTGGAGAACTGGAGAAGGCAGCAGCTAAGAATTTCTGCATCCAAGCAGCAGCCAAGAATTGCTGCATCCAACAGCTGCATCCAACTCGCTGTAAGTTTGTTCTGTGAACATTGACGACATTTATCTTATGCCATGTTACTGCAACAGGGTAATGTTATTCTGAAAATGTTTGCTGACAATCCTGGTATGCTTCTGTTCTTGGCACTAACTGATAATATATCTGAGTATGACTGTTGACAGACCATCCAAGAGGCCTATTCCAGCAGACCAGATCTGAAGGACATGTCTCCAGAAGATACAGATTGGGAGCTGTATATAGCTTCATGTGAGATGGTAAACAGATGACAGGTTATGCAGTGACAACCACAGACAAGGCAACCAAGACAAAGGCTTTGCCATCAGATGCACCATCACAAAAAGCTGAACTGATTGCCTGAACGAGAGCTCTGGGACTGAGTGAAGGAAAGGAGGTTGAGAGAGTTTTGAAAATTCTAGCTGATCCTTTATAGTAAACTTAAGAACATGCATTGCATGTTAGAATGTATTTCAAATAGTGCTTCAGAACATGTATGAAATCACATTTTAGAAGGCATTTAGTGAATACCAAACACTGTCTGTTACCCTTTTACATATTTTTAAAGCACTATAAGCATTTGTAGCCCTTCGGTGATGATGAGAAAAATTAACCTAAACACCATGGGATAACAGGACTAAGAATGCAGATAAAGAGAAGAACACAGACTCCTAGATGGCCGAAACTGAGTTTTCCCTTGAAAAAGTTCCAAGAAGAGAGATAAAGGTGAAGAGTTCACTGAGGAAGACTCTGTTTCCTTCATCCTTCAGAGACCCCCAGAGAACACCAAGATGGACTGAGCACGCCCAGAAGGCCGTGGAGTTATTTACCATAGGAATCGAGGACAGGCGGGGCTAGGAATGAATGAGGCAGATTGTGCAATGTCATGCATATGTAAAACCACAGGGAATAATAAGGGGGGCAAGCTCTCAGGTGTTCATGCGTGTCTTTGTTGAAATTATTCCCCATGTATCTCAACATCAATAAATACATATTGCTCTAAGAACTATTATTAGTTGTGGAGTCCTTTCAGCCCTTGTTTTAGAGGTAAAAATATGATCTAATTCTGAATGTACATTCAATGTTATGTATGCTGGTGAAGTCATCTGGAAGGGGAGAAGACTGCCAACTGTTCAAGGTAATGGAATTGAATATACTGAACAGATCCATGCATTGCTACAGAGTATTTGGAAGTCTAGAGAAGTAGCTTTTATGCATTGCAAAGCTCATCAAAATTGGAAAGCAACACCTGAATTAAAGAATTATTTTGCTGATGAAATAGCAAAAGGGGCTGCAGAAAAGAACATCTGAACAGTTGTGCCACAGAAGGAAATTGGTTTGTCAGGGTTTGCCCCAAGGCAAACAGGAAGACCATCAGTCCTTTAAAGCTGAAATCAAGGAAAATGAATGGTCTATTACACCAGAGAGACAGATGGTAGTCCCACCTCAGCAAGAACATGTAAACATCCATGAGGGAACAGACAACCTTTTAAAATATCTGAAAAAGGTTGTAATAGAAAAGGAAATGACTGATACTGTACAATCTATAACAAGCAAATGTGAAATCTGCTATAGAAACAACCCAAACATGAGCAAAAGAGTTGTATTAGAGATAACAGAGGCAGGGAATTTCCCTGGAGATTATTGACAAATAGATTTTGCTGAGTTACCAAGCAAAGAAGGATACAGGTATGTATTGGTGTTTGTTGACACCTTCAGGAAGAACATAAGACACTTGAACCCATCCAGAGGAGGGCAACGAGGCTGGTGAGGAGTTTGGAACACAAGCCCTATGAGGAGCAACTGAGGCAGATGGGGTTGTTTAGCCTGGAGAAAAGGAGACTCAGAAATGACTTTATCACTCTCTGCAACTTCCTGAAAGGTAGTTGTAGTCAGGTGAGTGTTGGTCTCTTTTTCCAGGCAACTGACAGAACTAGAGGACACAGTCTTAAGCTGTGCCAAGGGAATATTAGGTTGGATATTAGGAAAAAGTTTTTTAAGGAAAGGGTGATTGTGATGGTTTCAGGTTTAACCGGGTGGAGACACTAAATCATGTAGTGGTTTCATGTTCACTAATTTCTGTTTCCCAAAATTAGTGGTTTGAGTGTCTACTAGGATTATTTACCCTTTTTCTGCTGTGAGATAGGATTGGGAGAAAAGCAAAGCAGGCTCCAAACTTAAAAGGGTATAAAGACAAGTTTATGAACAAAACTACAAGAGAGAAAAAATTAATAAGAATCAGAATAAAACTTCCAAAACACTTCTCCTCTCCCCCAACAGCTTCTTTTTTTTTCGCACAGAGAACATATAAAGACAAAACTTGGAACTCTCTTGGTTAGCTTGCTACCTATAAAATAGTCTTTCATCAGTTCTTTTAGAGAGAGAAGTCTCTTTTAGTTTGCTATGGAAACTTCCATAAGAAGGAATAGTCTGCTTGTGACTTTTAGCTCTCACAAAAACAGCCGCCTGGGAATCTGCATTTGTGAAGTTCCTCCGATATCACAGCCTTCCCGTTGCTGCAATGAGTCATGCATACTCATGGGGTATCATTTTAAAGATGAACGATCCCAAAAGCAAAGGATTTCTTCATTTTTAAGGACACAGATCTTTTCTTTCTAGGGGTAGATCTTAATTTTCATCTCATCCCTCTCTCTCTGTTCAAGCTTCTCATAAGATCACAGGGATTTCAATATTTACTTAGTCCATCACAAATACCTTTGCTTGTATAACTGTAATCTGAATACTCTCATGTCCCCAGTTCTTTTTTCCTGATTAAGGGGAAATTGGGGAGGAAACCTCTGAATGGAGTCCCTCTGGGAGTAAACCCAAACGGCCCCTCCCCCAGCCGATCCGGGAAAAAAACTTCCTAGGAGAAAAGTGGAAAAAACTATTTATTTGACAAACAAAATGCCCACAAGCAGAAGGAATGAATAATATGAAACAATAAAACCTCTTGCCGCTCCAAAGAGAGATGGCAAAACTGAGAGAAGTTCTTGCTGTGAGTTAGCTCAGTTCTCTCAGTCTCTTATCAGTCCCAGTCCCTTCGGTGCTGGAAAAAGCTGAGGTCCAGGCTCCGGTGGGCCGTGGGCTCGAGATCCCCATCCTCGCGTGGGTTTTTTAGTCCAGAGCAGATTTAAACAGTCACAAGAAAAAAGGAAAAAAAACAGTCCAGGGAGCTTCTTTGCCTCAGCTAGCTAAACTAACTAAAAGCAAGAAAAAAACAAAACAACCTCTCCCTGGCTGCTGTCCATGCCTCTGATGAACACATCGTCTGGAGGAAGAAGAAAAAATGCAGAGGAGTGAACATTGCTTTTCAAAACAAACTGTGCTTCTTCTTTCTCTGCTTTGCTCTCAGAACCACTCTTAAAGGTACAGAACACAACATACAGCACACACAGAACAGACAATTGAGGATACAAGCATCATAACGTCACCCTAGGACAATGATTTAAGGGGATATTTTAGCATATTACAGTCTATTACCATAGCACACAAAAGACTTTCAGCCTAAAATCAAGGCATCTTTTCATCTCTTCTATCTAAGATGTAACACTTCCTTTACTGACTTTGATGTCTTCATATTGTCTGTCTGTGTCTTTACTCTGTCTCTTCTTTCACTCAGAAGGAGGATTAGTGTTTTGTAAGTTTCATCTGTGCAAGGAAAGAGTTAACATTCCCTAACGTTTGCAGAGGGCATGATGGTTCTTTCCCAGGAAATGGCTGAAGGTGGTAGATTCCAGCCATGCCAGGTTGGAGCCAGCATCTTTCACGTGGCTGGGCCCCTCCCTCTGCATGAGGTCTTGGTAGTGGTGGCTAGAGCATGCTGAGGAGAAGGGACGGCTAGGATCTCACAGCTGCACACCTGTGGCTTGGGTTTTCCTCCCCCTTCCTCTGCCTGGCAGCAGCCTGGGCGGGAAGGTGTGTGTGGGGGGGGTGTTATGGCCCTGCTAGGCCTTCCAGGTTTTTGGTGGTAAGGTTTTAAGAGCTGCTGGAGGCCCAATCCAGCTGGGATGGGGCCTCTTCTCCTCCCCTCCTTCTGCCTGGCTGTCATTGGGGCCTGGCCCAGAGGGCTCCCTGGGAAGGGGCCTGGCCCCAGGCAGGGCCCAGCCAGCCCGGCTCCTGCGGCAAAGAGGGAGCCAGGGCAGCTTGTTAACTGTTTCCCAGGCAGGAAGGAAGAGGAATTTTCCTGGAATTCCTTTGATTTTTAACCTGTGTAGCCCAGAGGCGTATCCCATATTTAATTGGTTAATTAAGCCATCAACATTCAAAGCCAGTCACTAATTGTTTTTTTTGCCACAGCTTTCTTCAATCAATGCAAAACCAGCACAGTGATAAAGTACTGGAATCATCTGCCCGAGGAGGTGGTGAAATCACCATCCCTGGATGTGTTTAAAAAAAGATTGGATGTGGCACTCAGTGCCATGGTTTAGTTGAGGTGTTAGGGCATGGGTTGGACTAGATGATCTTAAAGGTCTCTTGCAACCTAGTAATTCTGTGGTTCTGTGGATGGCCTGAAGCTTACCCCTGTTGCACTAACACAACAAAAGAAGTGGTGGAAGTTTTGCCCAATCATATAATTCCAAGGTTTGGGATTTCTTTGGGGTTGATCCCCCAGTGATCAGGGAAGTTAGTCAAATGTTTGGAATTGTTTGGGATCTGAAAATTTCCTGCATATTCCAGATGAGTGGTAAGGCTGAATGTGTGAATGGAACCCTCAAAACACAAATTAGTAAAATTTGTCAAAGACATCCAAGACATGGGCTCAGGCCTTGCCTATAGCCTTACTGAGAATCTGCATACAACCAATGTGGAGTGACAACATAAGTCCTTATGAAATATTGCATTGCAGGCCATATCAAATTGTGTATATTACAAGAGAAATTAATGCATGAGGGGGAAAAGTGACTTACAGAGATATCTAATGGCTTTAAGTTCCACTTTGCAGAAGCTCCAGAGAGATTCATCATGTTACCCAGATCAATAGGACTGTACACACCTGCTCATCTGTTCCAGCCTTGAGACTGAGTCTATGTTAAATGGAGAAACAATAAATCTTACAAGCTAAGTGGAGAGGACCGTTCCAAGTCCTGACTATCCTCACCACCACCAAAGGTGCTGGCAGAGAACCCTGAATTCACTACTCCAGAAATAAGAAGACCTCTGCTCCTGAAACAACTGGAAAAAAGAGACTGAAACAAATCAGGAAGACATGATGTAAATTGTTCTTTTTGTGCCTGTTATCTGCACAGTTGATAACCGCGGTTTACATTTGGTCCCAAAATATGCAAGTGGTTTTAGTCCAAAATGTATCCAAAAACTCTTCATAAAAACAACTTGTCAGGGTGGTATTCAATATGTGAAAATGAGGTCTGGTAAGTTTGGCCCCTAGATAAAGATTGGGCCTATGCCAACATAACAACATATGATCACACTGATGATCCAAATGGATGGATGAGGAAGAGGCACAGAAAAAACAAGGATGGCCAGTCACTGACAATATGTTTGTTACATGGAAAACTGTGTATACTGCCTTAAAAACTTTGCAGCCTTGTCCTGGGTTGCAGTGTAGGATGCACACAAAGTATTTATTCTATCACCATCTTCATGAACTGTTGAAACCAGGTGGGCTAGTGTTTTCCCAAGCCCCCTGCCTTTTCTGCTAATGGCCCATTAACGCCTTTGGGGTGTTTTCTGCTAATGACTTTTGGGGTGTCTCCTGCTAATGGCCCATGAGTCACAGGTAACTCCCTCCAGGGGTTATCTCTGTTAATGGGCCATCAAGGACCCATTTCACACTTCTCATGCTATTGTGAGATGCTCTGCCCGGGGGGGGGAAACCAAGCATTCCCACCTGGATATAGGCTGGGATTTGGGACAGTGCAAGGGGCACTTATCCACTGGATTCCCAGAGGACCAGAGCTACCAGACCTTTCTACAGGATCACTGCTTCAGGAAGAGCACCTCACCTGGACTGCTTCCACCATCCTGCTCAGGTTGTATTCTGACTCTGTCAGTGATCCTTTGTGTTATTGCATTTATTTTATTTTGTTTTTATCTTTTTAACTTTCTTCTTATTAAATTATATCTCTGACTTGGAGCCTCTCACTAGTTTTGCTTTCAAACCACAACATTTTTTGGTGCCCAACGTGGGGCCAGAGGCACTGAGAAAAGTCAGAACTACAGTTTTGTATTTGAGAAGACTCCTGTTTGCTATGATGCTCAACATGCTTACATGTGTCTTATACCTATCTCTCTATATTTTTCCACACATGGGGCACTATCTGCCGGTCTTAATGCTCCTGTGTAGACCAGGGTATGGTACTAAAATTGCCTTATTGGTCTATTATGTCCATTGCTTGATAAACTCCGAGGCAATGAACAGCATTCAAAATATATACCCAGTTTTGGATTCGTTTTCTGGTCTAGGATGCTACATCTGGGGCCTCAACAATCTTACCCAGCCCCTGTGGGGAGGAGTAAAGAATGATTTTTTTCCAGCTTTTCAGGCATAACACAGCAGTTTTTGAAAATATGGAGTACCCTCTTGATACCAAGGATAGTATGATGTTGTTGTTAGTCCTGTTTTCTCTTCTCTGCACAGCCCTTTGTTTTTTATGCACCATGCTTAGGATCAAAACACTACCTGGTGTGATACAGTGTGTTCTTAAGGAAGAGGAAGAGGGAAAGGGAAGCAAAACAACAGCATCAGCATCTACACAGACCATCGCAGAGGAGAAAGAAGCCAAAAGTGAATCAACAGTGTCCACGTCTACACAGACCGATACAGAGGAGAAGGGAGCCAAAGGCAAGACAACAGTGTCCTCATCTACACAGACCACTGGAGAGGAGAATGAAGCCAAAAGTGAGGCAACGGTGTCCACATCTATGCAGACTATCACAGAGGAGAAAGGAACCAAAGGTGCTGTCAGCATCTCCACACAAACCGTCACTGAACTGGAACCACCTAAACCAGTAGCAGTTGCCACCACTGAGAAGAAGTCAAGGAGTAAATCAGTCAGCGTAGTGACTGACGAGGATGCAGCAGGACCTTCGCAGCCAGCAGAGGAGACAGAGATCATCACTCGCTCTCTATCCCTGGGTGAGTTGCGTGACCTGCGAAGGGAATTCACCCGCCAGACCAACGAGTCCATCCTGACCTGGCTGCTCCGCATCTGGGACGCTGCAGCCAATGACACCATTCTGGATGGAATTGAGGCCAGGCAACTGGGATCGCTGTCCCAGGATGTGGTCATTGACCAGGGGATTGGGAAAACCCAAGAACCTCTCAGCCTCTGGCAGCGACTGCTAACAAGTGTGAAAGACAGATACCTTTGTAAAGAAGACCTCCAAGTGCACCAAGGCAAATGGAGCAAAATAGAACAAGGTATCCAATGCCTGAGGGAATTGGCTGTGCTGGAGATCATTTTTTCAGAAAACGAGAGATTTCCTAAAAACTCAGATGATGTCCAGTGCACATCACGAATGTGGCTGAGACTTGCACGGCTTGGACCAGAGATGCACTCACGTTACCTGGCAACACTGCAATGGAGGGAAGGTGAGGACAAGGTGGGTGTCTTGGCTAATAAATTAAGAATTTATGAGGACGCTGTCATCGCCCCAGTTCGCACCCATGTCTCGTCTGTGGAAACACGACTGGCTGAGCAAGTCCGGAGCGTGATTGAAGAAGGCCATCAGAAATTAAAAGAACTTAAGGAAGAAATTTACCATATCTCACCAGAGCCGACGAGAGTCTCTGCCATTAGGAGCAGGCGTCCCCCAGCCAGGGAGAGAGGATACACACCACGGGGTAACCTCTGGTCTTTTCTTAGAGAGCATGGAGAAGATATGAAGAAGTGGGATGGAAAACCCATCTCCTCCTTAGCAGCCCGGGTACGTGAACTGAAAAGAGGAACACCTACCACAAGAAGCCCATCTAGAATCAAGGTTGCCCCAGTGTCTCAGAACTCCAGATGGTACAGGAATGATGATATGACTGATCCTCTGGAAGGGACCTCAGAAACATACGTACAGGAGGAGAACAATGTATGCCATGACCAGGAATAGGGGGGCCCTGCCTCTAGCCAGGAAGAGGAAAGGGACAATCGGATCTACTGGACTGTGTGGATCTGATGGCCTGGCACATCTGACCCACAAGAATATACGGCGTTGGTTGACACTGGGGCCCAATGTACCATGATGCCATCAAGGTATGTAGGAACAGAATCCATCTCTATTCCTGGGGTGACAGGAGGGTCCCAGGAACTGACTGTATTAGAGGCTGAAGTGAGTTTAACTGGGAACGAGTGGCAAAAACACCCCATCGCCACTGGTCCAGAGGCCCCACGCATTCTCGGCATAGACTATCTCAGGAATGGATATTTCAAAGACCCGAAAGGATATCGTTGGGCTTTTGGAATAGCTGCAGTTGAGAAAGAAAACATCAGACAGTTGAATACTTTGCCTGGTCTCTCAGATGACCCCTCTGCTGTGGGACTGCTCAGAGTCGAAGAACAACAGGTACCAACTGCCACAACAACAGTACACCGCCGCCAATACCGCACTGACAGAGACTCTGTGATTCCCATACATGAGATGATCCGTAAACTGGAGAGCCAAGGGGTGGTCAGTAAGACTCATTCACCTTTCAACAGCCCAATATGGCCTGTGCGTAAGTCCAGTGGAGAATGGAGACTGACGGTGGATTACCGTGCTCTGAATGAAGTCACGCCACCACTGAGTGCTGCTGTACCAGACATGTTAGAGCTTCAATATGAGCTGGAGTCCAAGGCAGCAAAGTGGTATGCGACCATTGACATCGCCAATGCCTTTTTCTGTCATCCCTGAATTTCTTGCCTTCAAGTGTTTGAGTCTTTGCAGCAGCTTTCTCACGCTGCTTCATGTAAACAATATTTTATTCTTAGAAATTCTCAGTATGTTTTGCATTCTTGTTCTCTGAGAGAGAACTTGACTGATGGTCATATTGACCAATGGAGTCAGGAGGTTGTAACCTCTTTGGGCCAATCTTGGCCCTCTGTACAAAATGTATATAAGCCTTTGGAGTCAGATAATAAAGAGCTTTCCATGTTTCACCAAGCTGCTGCCTGCTGTCCTCTGTCAAGGTCCACCCCCACGTCACAACGTGTTGCCCCTCTAAAGGGCAGGGGTAACATTTTTCTCCATTCCTTTGGCAGCACAGTGCCGGCCCCAGTTTGCTTTCACCTGGAGGGGCGTGCAGTACACCTGGAACCGACTGCCCCAGGGGTGGAAACACAGCCCCACCATCTGCCATGGGCTGATCCAGGCTGCACTGGAGAAGGGTGAGGCTCCGGAACATCTGCAGTACATCGACGACATCACCGTATGGGGAAACGCCCCAGGGGAGGTCTTTCAGAAAGGAGAGAAGATTATCCAAATTCTGTTGAAAGCTGGTTTTGCCATTAAACAAAGTAAGGTTAAGGGACCGGCTCAAGAAATCCAGTTCCTGGGAGTCAAGTGGCAAGATGGACGTCGCCAAATCCCCACAGAGATAATAAACAAGATCACTGCCATGTCCCCACCTACCAACAAGAAGGAAATACAAGCTTTCCTAGGTGCCATAGGCTTCTGGAGGATGCACATAACTGAGTACAGTCAGATCGTGAGCCCTCTCTATCTGGTTACCCGCAAGAACGCTTTCCACTGGGGCCCTGAACAGCAACAAGCCTTTGTTCAGATCAAACAAGAGATTGCTCACGCAGTAGCCCTTGGCCCAGTCAGGACGGGACCAGATGTGAAGAATGTGCTTTACTCTGCAGCCGGGAACAACGGTCTGTCCTGGAGCCTGTGGCAGAAGGTGCCTGGGGAGACTCGAGGCCGACCATTGGGATTCTGGAGCCGAAGCTACAGAGGCTCCGAAGCCAACTACACTCCCACAGAGAAGGAGATCTTGGCCGCCTATGAAGGAGTTCAAGCTGCCTCAGAAGTTATTGGTACTGAAACACAGCTGCTTCTGGCACCCCGATTACCTGTGCTGGGGTGGATGTTTAAGGGAAAGGTTCCCTCCACACATCACGCCACTGACACCACATGGAGCAAATGGATTGCTCTCATCACACAGCGCGCCCGTATTGGAAACCCAAATCGCCCTGGGATTCTGGAAGTTATACCAAACTGGCCAGAAAGTGAGAATTTTGGATTATCGTCTGAAGAAGAAGAAAAGCAAGTAACGCGTGCCGAGGAAGCCCCACCATACAATGAGCTACCGGAGACTGAAAGACGATATGCTCTCTTCACTGATGGCTCCTGCCGAATTGTAGGCGCTAACCGGAAATGGAAAGCTGCAGTTTGGAGCCCCACACGACAAGTTGCGCAGGCTACCGAGGGACAAGGTGGGTCCAGTCAGGTTGCAGAGCTTAAAGCTGTCCAGCTAGCTTTGGATATTGCTGAACGAGAGAAATGGCCGAGGCTCTATCTCTACACTGACTCATGGATGGTAGCTAATGCTCTGTGGGGATGGCTGAATCGCTGGAAAAAGGCCAACTGGCAGCGCAGAGGAAAACCCATCTGGGCCACTGACATTTGGCAGGACATCGCTGCCTGAGTAGAGAGACTGACCGTGAAGGTTCGACACGTGGACGCACACGTACCCAAGAGCCGGGCTAATGAGGAGCATCGCAACAATGAGCAGGTGGACAAAACTGCCAAGGTGAAAGTATCACAGGTGGATCTGGACTGGCAGCACAAGGGAGAACTGTTCCTAGCTCGTTGGGCCCATGATGCCTCTGGTCATCAAGGAAGAGATGCGACATACCGATGGGCCCATGACCGAGGGGTGGACCTTACTATGGACAGCATCTCCCAGGTCATCCACAACTATGAGACTTGTGCTGCAATCAAACAGGCCAAGCGAGTGAAGCCTCTGTGGTATGGTGGACGATGGCTGAAGTACAGGTATGGGGAAGCCTGGCAAATTGACTACATCACCCTTCCCCAAACCCGCCAAGGAAAGCGCTACGTGCTGACCGTGGTGGAAGCCACCACTGGATGGCTGGAAACCTACCCTGTGCCTCATGCCACTGCCCGGAACACCATCCTGGGCCTGGAAAAACAAGTCCTGTGGAGACACGGCACCCCCGAGAGAACTGAGTCGGACAACGGGACCCATTTCAAAAACAGCCTTATAAACACCTGGGCCAGAGAACACGGTATTGAATGGATATATCACATTCCTTATCACGCACCAGCTGCCGGAAAAGTTGAACGGTGCAATGGACTACTAAAGACTGCCCTGAAGGCACTTGGCGGGGGGACCTTCAAGAATTGGGAAATGAACTTAGCCAAAGCTACCTGGATGGTCAACACCCGAGGGTCTATCAATCGAGGTGGTCCTGCCCAGTCTGAACCCTTGCACACAGTGGATGGAGATAAAGTTCCTGCAGTACATATGAAAGGCATTTTAGGAAAGACTGTTTGGATTAATCCTGCCTCAGGAAAAGGCAGACCCATCCGTGGGGTTGTCTTTGCTCAAGGACCTGGTCACACTTGGTGGGTAATGCAGAAAGATGGGGAAACCCATTGTGTACCGCAGGGAGACTTAATTTTAAGTGAGAACAGTGTGTAACATTTTATTCTCTATGTGTATGCATATCTTTGTAAGAATGTACTGATTGGGATATGATGTAGATGGTAATAGAATAAGGGGTGGATTATGTCCTGGGTTGCAGTGTAGGATGTACACAAAGTATTTATTCTATCACCATCTTCATGAACTGTTGAAACCAGGTGGGCTAGTGTTTTCCCAAGCCCCCTGCCTTTTCTGCTAATGGCCTTTGGAGTGTCTTCTGCTAATGGCCCATTAACGCCTTTGGGGGTGTCTTCTGCTAATGGCCCATGAGTCACGGGTAACTCCCTCCAGGGGTTATCTCTGTTAATGGGCCATCAAGGACCCATTTCACACTTCTCATGCTATTGTGAGATGCTCTGCCCAGGGGGAGGAGCCAAGCATTCTCACCTGGATATAAGCTGGTATGTGGGACAGTGCAGGTAGCACTTACCCACTGGATTCCCAGAGGAGCAGAGCTACCAGACCTTTCTACAGGATCACTGCTTCAGGAAGAGCACTTCACCTGGACTGCTTCCACCATCCTGCTCAGGTTGTATTCTGACCTTGTCAGTGATCCTTTGTGTTATTGCATTTATTTTATTTTGTTTTTACCTTTTTACCTTTCTTCTTATTAAATTATATCTCTGACTTGGAGCCTCTCACTCGTTTTGCTTTCAAACCACAACACTTGTGCTGTCTGTTTTTGCTGATTTCTTAGGGGAAAATTAATTTCATTAACCATCTCAAAAACTCCTTCAGGCTTTGAATTGTCTCCCATTAAGTGTTAACACCTTTGTTGCCTCAGCCCCAATCCCTAATACTGTAACTGTGTTTATAAATGGATCAGGAAAAACTCACTTAGCTGCAGCAACTTGACATTACAGAGTCTAGTGGAAGGATCATGTTGTTACACAGGCTGGTTCTGCGCAAGTAGTCGAACTCAGAGCTGCATGGAGGTGTTTAGTCTTTTTCCCAACTCACCTTTTAATCTTATAGCACATAGTGCATATATTACCAGAATACTACTGCAGATACCTGACATTTCTCTGCACCTTGTAAATACTGCTGGTATAACCTGTTACTTGTTAATTTAATATCTCTCATTTGTTCTCGCAGTACACCATTTTTTGTCATGCATATTTGGTCCCATACCAACCTACCAGGTCCTCTAATTGAAGGGAACGCTTGTGCCTACTGCTTGACAGTGGCAGTCATATCTAATCACACATTTACAGCTGCCTCAGAATCTCACGCCTTTTTTTCATCCAAGCACTGCTGCTTTATCTAAAGATTATGTTATTTCAATGTCCCAGGTGCGCATGATTTTTAGTGCTTGTCCTGACTGCCAACGTTTTTCTTCTCCTAATGTGCCCAGTGGAGTAGTACGTAGAGGGCTTGCAGCCTGCCAATTATGGCAGACTGATGTTACACACATCCCGTCTTTTGGTCGGCAGAAATTTGTTCATTGTTCTATTGACTTATTTTCAGGCTTTTTAGTTGCCAATGTACATACAGGTGGATCTGCAAAGGGTGTTCATCACCACCTTCTCCATGCATTTGCGACCATGGGCCAGCCACAGGAAATTCACACGGATAATGGCCCTGCTTATCAATCCAATTCTGTTGCTATGTTTTTACAGGCCTGGGGTGTTCCCCACTCCTTTGGAATTGCCCTCAATCCCTCCTCCAGGGGGTTGTGGAACGGATGAATAACACACTCAAAAATCTCCTTGCTAAACAGAAAAAGGGGAACCCTGGATTGGCACTGCAGGATGAACTGGATTTTGCTTGTTTTACTTTAAAATTTTTAAATCATTCTAATGACCCTTTTACTCTTACAGCTGCAGAATGTCACTTTAAAAGCCCCAAGGATAGGCTGCAACATCCTAAGGTATTATATAGGCAGCTTCCTGATACAACCGTCTAGCACAGACCTGTTGATCTATTAACATGGGGGCGGGGATGTGCTTATGTTCTATCCCCTATAGGTCCATTATGGGTACTGCCTAAAGCTGTCAAACCATACCATAAGGTGGAGGGACACCCAGCAGAATCCTGTGCCAGAGATGATCAAATTGAAGCTGACCAATCCCTCAACAGGGAAGAAGAGGAAGAAAAGTCAAAACATAACATGGGGTGATCTCAAGGCTCTGGATGCTGAGGCATCTAGAATGATGCAGTGTGTGGAGGCAGAACTCAGTGCCACAAATACCTTCTTGGCCTATCTCGCCATTTTATCAGCTAACTTGAAAGCAAGACCTTCGCTTTATGCTTTGCTGTTTAGCTCTTGTGTTATGGGTGTCAAGGCACAAATCTCCTGGGCTCATGTTTATGACCCTTTGGTGTTTCGTGCAGTAACCTGGTGTGACTTGGAAATTCCCATTTCTAATAACAACTCTAAAATACTAGGACGGACATGGCTCTCTCCATCTGGGTCATTAACTAATGGGACATAATGGCTATCAGTTGAAGGAAATCAAACTTTTGTAGCAGACTCTTATCCCCTATGCTTAACTACTCACAGCAACAGCACTTGCACCCCTTTCACATTGCACATACATCTGATAAAAAATTATACTGGCAAAAAGACTACCTTACAAGCAATCGAAATTCCAGGGGTTGATACATCACATAACCCTATAAACACGACCACATCTCTGAATAATATTCCCATATGTGACCTTAGAGCTGTCCCATCTTCAGTGCATATTGCATGTTCTCTATGTAGGATGGAAAACCCAGAGCAACATCAGATACACTCTCTTAATATATCAGTGTCAGAATGGGGCCCACAAAGTCATTCTATCTGTAACAATGCCAGACGTGATGTGAATAGCTCCTGCTCAGGAAGCATCAGCTGGAAAAAGGACTATCCGGGTCTATCACACAGACCCGTGATGCCAGTGGTGAATCCTTCCCTTGACGCTGTTGTACACCACAACAACACAGACTCCGACTTCAGAAGGCTGAAAATGACTCCTCCATTCTTGGAATGTGTCTCCCTTTTTATACTATTCTACACAGACCAATTTGATTGGTGACAAGACAAACCTCTTCAATCACATTGGTCAGACCAGAGGGACATCAAGAAGAAGTCCCTCCTAGGGAAAGAATGTAAACCAAGTTTACAATTACCAAAACATGTCTCTTGGTTACAGAAAATTCCCTGGGAAAGGAATTCCAGAAAACAAAACATCTCAGGCACAAACCAGGGCTACATTCCCTCATACAGTTCATTGGCAATTAATGTTCCCCTTCCTGACTCCATGAATATGGGCTTTGCATTATTCTCATGTGTCATCTTCATGTTGGATGAATGCCACATATCAAAACTCTTGACACCGTGATCTGCATAACACATCTTTATGCATTTTTATAAACCACAAATATGACAGTTGAATCTTGTAATCAGTCACATTGCATCACAGCTGTCAACCGTATGTACACCTCCTGCATCACCCCTGAAAATAGAACTGAAAGAAATTTTACTTATCTCTTATCCCTATGTCAGCATGCAGAAATATGGATTCCTGTGAATCTTTCATAAGAATAGGAAAGAGAATCAGGAGTTATGTATCTAAAATGCTTGTTTTTAAAGTAATCCAAGCGAACTAAGAGATTTATTGCTTGGCTTATTGCTTTCATTGTATCTGTTATTGTTATTTTAGCTTCATCTACTATTGCCATTGCTACTTTACGGAATCAGTAAAAACAGCTCATGAAGTTAGTTCTGCAATGAGCAATTTCACAGAGTGATTACAAATGCAAACAGTAGTCAATCAACAAATATTGTCCCACTTGTATGCCCTTGAGGCTGTCTTGCTATGGGTAGGAGAAAAACAAGATGCCCTAAATACTCACTTATGCCTTCATTACAATTGGCAGCACACCAATGGTAACGTGTGTTACCCCTGTAGAATGGAACAGTTCTGAAACTTCTTGGGATAAGGTGAAGGTTCATTTAAAGGGGGCATTTTCTACAGACATGGATAAAAACATAAATGCATTAAGAGATAGCCTTAGGAAACAATCTCAATCATTACAAACCATGTCTTCACAGAATTTTTATGATACACTTGCTAATGACTTTACTTGGCTTAATCCAAAAACTTGATTTAAAGGACTAAATTTACACATATGACTGGCACTTTGAGGATGGTGGTTTTTTTTATTCTTATTACAGGATTTCTTTGCCTGTGCAGACAGTTCTGAGTCAGCAAAAAAGGCAGAAGCAAACATAATGACTGCTCTTGTGATCAGTTCCTCCTTTAACAAAGAAGGGGGACATGCATATGTGACTGCTGTTCAACCTAAAGTCTGCATGAGGAAGCACATACCAAAGGATCATGGCCAGCCATAAATACCTATGTGAGAATGCTTTAATTAGCAGCTCCAAGACAGGCTGCATGGAATGCTTGAAAATGTTTGCGATAAGAGCAAGAAACATCCTGCTCTGCTATTTGTTTGCATGCTGGCTAGTGATTTTAGTATCCTGCTTGGCTGCATAGTCTGATCCTAACTGTAAACAGTAAAACATATAAAAGGCTCCTGAGTGCTTAATAAAGTGATTCTGTTGCACCATAATGGAGTCTGTGCTTCAGTCACTACAGTCACAGATAGACTTGGATTGGGAACACAAGGGAGAGTTGTTCCTAGCTTGATGGGCCCCATTATGCCTCAGGCCAAGAGGGCAGAGACGCCACCTATAAGCAGGCACAAGACCAACTGGTAGATTTAACCATGGACAGTGTCTCCAAGGTTATCCATGATTGTGAGACATGTGCTGCAATTAAGCAGGCCAGACAGCTGAAGCCCCTGTGGTATGGTGGATGGTGGTGCAAATATAAGGATGGGGAGGCCTGGTAGATTGATTACATCACACTGCCTCAAACCCACCAAGGCAAGTGTTACGTGCTCACGATGGTAGAAGCCACCACTGGATGTTTGGAGACTTACCCTGTGCCTCACGCTACTGCCCATTTCAAGAACAGCCTTATAAACACCTAGACTAGAGAACACAGTATTGAGTGGCTATACCATATTCCTTATCACGCACCAGCTTCTGGGAAAGTTGAATGGTGCAATGGCCTGCTTAAAAACACCTTGAAGGCACTGGGCGGGGGGACTTGCAAAAATTGGGAGCTGTGTTTAGTAAAGGCCACATGGTCAGTTAACACCTGAGGCTCCAAGCAGACCCTGCCCAATCTGAACCCTTGCAAACAACAGATGGGAATAAGGTTCCAGTGGTACACATGAAAGATAGGCTGGAGAAAACCATTTGGATCAACTCTGCCTTGAGCAAAGACAAACCCATCCAGTGGGGTTGTCTTTGCTTAGGGACCAGGTTGCACCTGGCGGGTGATGCAGACAGATGGAGAGACAATGCATACCTCAAGGAGACCTTGTTTTGGGGTAAACTGTCCATCATACTGTGTTGCTTCGCGTATCTGTCTCTCAGGCCAGCCCAGCGTTCGGTTGGACTACCCTGCTAGCTCTGATATGCCCCAACAGTACCTTTGTGTGGGTCTTGGCTCCGCAGTACCTTTGCCTTGGCTGTTACGGCCGTGGTTCGAAAGAGGGGACACTCTTAAGGCTCAGGAAGAAGGTTTTATTCGGGGATCACAGGGGCAGTCCCAGGCCTGTGCCTCTGGAGAGTGACCCAGGGCCTGGTTTGCAAGGGGTTTTTGTTCACCAGAAATCTCAGGGGTGGGCACAAGTTACAAGACCAATGAAAACAAAGCAAGGTGGCTAATGCCAAATGCAATACACAACATTAACAAATCAGATTAATTGGAGTGGGGTCCTCGGAGATCCACCAATCACTGTCCAACACCTCTCCGAAGGTTTCGGGCCTGGGAGATGATGGGCGGGGAGGGGAGATGCATTGAGATGAGGGAGAAAGACAATGGGATGACCGAAACTCCAGGTAGAGGATTAGGTTGTCTTGGAAACTCTTATCAACTTCTGATAAGAACATTCCAGGACAGGAGCTTTACCTGGCTAGGGTTAAAGTCTAAATCACATCAAACTTCTAACTAAAAACCTAAAAACAATTCCAGCACCCCCACACCTCCCCCTTTTTCTTTTATTTATGTTACTGTTCTGGAGTGTAGATATCTGAATGGCACTCGCTGCTGGAGTCAGAGTCTGGTGGGAATTCGATGGCAGGTGCCACGGAATGCACCAAGGGGGTAGTAGTGGGGAAAATTGCATTCATGATCAGGCTTTTGACCAAGCCAGAAGCAATGGCTACAATTTAAATGATGAACAGAAACAGCAGTCCCGTTTTGACCCACGAGCTGGCAATGTTAGAGAGTCCAACACCTTTGAAGAGGTTGTCAAACCAGTCCCCAGTTTCTTGCTTGATGGAATCGACCATTCCTCGCAGCTGCTGGATTGATTTTTTGACGTTCTCTGCCTTAGATGATAGATTGAAGCAACACAGCCCTTCAAACTCCTCACATGAATGTTGGTTCAGTAAAAGTAGATAGTCAATCGCTGCGCGGTTCTGAAGGGTCGCCTGCCTGGTAATCTGTTCGTCTAATAGGAGGTCACTTATAGCTTGAGTTGTTAAATTTGCTTATTTGGCCACCCAACATTCTAAACGGCCTAATTCTCCCATAGATTTTGCTATCGAGACCCAGGGTAAAAAAACTGTGAGGGCTGTGGCCTTTGCCCTGGACCAGTGGATGATTTCTGAATTACAATCTGGGTCGAGACTTGTTAGGTCTCTGTTCTGGATTGGTACATGGAGAGAGGAATTTTTTTTTGTGCCAATTAAGGATTTGAGTCATGTTTGGGGTAAACAGGCTCAACTTGCCTAAAGTGCATGGGCCTCCGATCAGCCGAGCAGGAATGCCTGTAAAAACTCTGTCACCACAAAAGAGGAAAAAAACCTTTGGGTAGGGAATGGGGAAAGGGACTGTGAGCATCAGTGGAGGGAGTGGTAACGTGCAATTTTTGTGCACCAGTTTTTTGCTATATAAGAATCCTTAATTTGCAACAAATGATAAAATGACCTGGTGTGTTCATCTTGGGGGGTGTAACGAAAGTGAACACAGAAAGGAGCTTTTGAGGACCCAAGAAGGTCTAATTCTTGGGGCTCTTGGGGGGCACGCGGGAGAATTTGCAACCACTCTTTCCAAAAAGTAAGGGGATTTATGACAAAGGCAGAAGGGGCATCACCAATTTCTGTAAAGTGGCTAGCTTCAACAGGTTTTCGGTTGTATTTTTGTTGTATCTGGAGGAGTGAGAATGGAAACTCCTCCTCTTTCACAGGGATTCCTACCAGGCAGGAGGACATGGGATCTTGGGCCGCTGCTGAGGCTAGGCAGATGTGATCTTGACCTAGACTCTTTGTGAGGGTCTTCCATACATTGGTTTTGGGCTGTGGAACGATCCAGGGGGTGGTTATCAACGGGAAGCTGAGCAGCACCGCAAGGGCAAAAACTGCTGTGCTGCGGACCTCCATGCTGATCACCTGGACTGCGGTTCTGTAACTTAGAAAAAAGGGGTCAGTTAAAAAACCACCGAAAACACTCAGCTGGGGGAAACAGCTCTTCTGCTTCCTCTTCATGCCAGAAAACCCAGGAGGGAAGAGTAATCGGGCAAGGAGGACTTGCCTCTGGGCCTGCTTCCTCTTCCTCCTTTTTCCTCCTTCTCCAGGAGGCCACAGTGACCTGGGGTACCTTTGTTTCTGAAGTCTTGGGGACATAGGGTCTCACACTTCTGGAGGGGATCCACCGCAAGCCGGTGGGAGTGGAGACGCAAGCGTACCCACGCCCCCAGGTGACCAAATCATGAGGACCCTGTATCCTCTAAGTTTCTGGATCTTTGACAAGGACTTTTGGCCTTTCACGGGGCTCTAACTGTGAGCTCCCACGGAAGTGCCTTGTCACCGGCGGGTTCATGGTCTCAAAAGAACAGTTAAGAAAATTCAAAGTGAACACAGCACGGGCTAGTCTTACAGATGAGGGTTCAATTTTGAGGATCGGTTGCTGCTGGCTGAGGACTCTTTTGAGGTTCTGATGAGTCCTTTCCACAATCGCCTGACCTGTCGGAGAGTGGAGGATGTCAGGTTTTGTGTTCCACACCCCATTGCTGCAGGAAGCTGCAGAATTCCTTGGATTTGTACGCTGGCCCATTATCTGTTTTCAGTGACCTTGGGATGCCCAGGACAGAGAAAGCCTGGATGACATGCTTGATAGCATCCCCAGCCTTCTCCCCTGTGTGGGCAGAAGCGAAAACAGCTCCTGAGAACGTGTCCACAGAGATGTGCACGTATTTCTGCCTCCCAAAGGGGGCAAAGTGCGTGATGTCTGTCTGCCACACTTCACAGCTGGACAAACCACGGGGATTCACGCTTGTGGGCATGGATGGGATGGCACATTTGTGACATTGTGGACAGCCGGTCACAATCGCATTGGCCTGGTCACGGGTTAAGTTAAACTGCCGGACCAGACCTGGCGTGTTTTGATGGTGAAGCTGATGGCTGATTCTGGCTTGCTCAAAACGGTTTGGCAGAGGGGTCACCTCAACAGGGGCAGCAAGAGCATCGGCTCTCCTGTTTCCCTCTGCTATGAACCCTGGGAGCTCTGTGTGTGACCTGGTGTGCATCACATAAAAGGGTTGCTTCCTGTGGGAAATCAGTTTGACCAGCTTAGAAAGCAACTTAAACAGAGTGACGTTGGAAACCTCCTGCAACACAGAATGTTCTGCTCTAGAAACTATCCCTGCAACATTACTCGAATCTGTTACCAAATTGAAAGGTCCAGGGAACGTCTCAAATGCTCTAACGACTGCGGCCAGCTCAGCCACTTGAGGCGATCCTTCCACCTCAACAACCTCTGATTCCCACCTCTGGGTGAGAGGGTCCCTCCAAGTCATAACTGATTTGTGGGACTTTCCGGACGCATCAGTGAAGACGGTTAGAGCCTTAAGAGGCTCCTTGCTTTGGACACTTTTTAACTCCAATCGGAATTGGGCATCTGAATTGAAAATTTTGTGGGCAGGCCGATGAATAGAAATTTGACCAGGGTAGTTATCTAGGGCAAACTGCAGTGCTTCGTTCTCTTGAAGCAGATGCTCTAACATTGCTTTTGTAATTTGACCCGATTTTAATTTGATTGGCATGTGAATGCACTCAAAGTCACAACCAGCCAGTTCCCTAAGGCAAACTCTGGCTTTCCGAATCAGGTCAGCCATCAATTCTTGTGGCTTTGTCATCCTTTTGATCCTGTGGTGGCTCAGAAAGACCCACTCTATTATAGAGAGAGGATCTTCTTTGCCTTGGACCTTCCTTGATTTTTGGAGGGTTTTGCTGTTCCATTGGAAAATCATCCCATGGAGGTGTGGCAGCTTTCCTAAGATGATGAAACGAAAAGGCAGGTCAAGTTTACATCTGTTGGCCTGTCTGGTGTACAATGCGTGTTGAATGTTCTCCAGTGCGATCTTTGCCTCTGGGGTGAGGGCCCTGGGTGAACTCAATTCAACTCCCCCTTTTAACAAATTGAAAAGGGGGGCCAGGTCTTCAGTAGAAAGACCCAGCCAAGGTCTCACCCAATTCAAAGCTCCACACAGCTGATGGACATCTGCAAGGGTCTGAATTTGGGTCTTGATTTCCAATTTTCGAGGAACAATTGTCCTCTTCCCAATTTCAAGCCCTAGGTATTTCCAGGGTGGCATCCTTTGAATTTTGGATTCTTGCAGCTCAAAACCTGCAGAAACCAGTGCAGACACTGTGAGGTCGAGTGCATGAGCCAACAGGTCGTCTGTTGGTGCGGAAATCAACACGTCGTCGATGTAATGCTGGATTATTACTTGGGGCACCGCTGCACGCACAGGTGCGAGCAGGGAAGCAACAAATTTTTGACAAATCACTGGCAAAACTTTCAAACCCTGAGGAAGAACTTTCCACTGATACCTCTTTCACGGAGCCTCTCGGTTCAAGGTGGGCACCGAGAAGGCAAAGCGTGGGGCATCATCGAGGTGGAGAGGAATGTGGAAGAAACAGTCTTTTATATCAATGACAGTCAAACTCCAGTTTTCGGGGAGCATGCTTGGGGCGGGCATCTCTGGTTGCAGGGATCCCATGTCCTCAATTACCTCATTAATTTTGCGGAGGTCGTGTAGAAGCCTCCACCTAGTCTTATCTGCTTTCTGAATGACAAACACTGGAGAGTTCCACAGTGAAGTGGTCTCTTCAGTGTGGCCTTTTTTCAGCTGTTCTTCCACAAGCTCATTGAGCGCCTTTAATTTTTGCTTAGAAAGTGGCCACTGCTCTATCCAGAGTGGTTCATCTGTCAGTCAATTCAGTTTCTGGATAGGGCGCTCCTCAGTGACCGCCACCTGAAAAACCTTTGGAGGGTCAGGAATGCTAATTGTGACCCCCCATTGGGACATCAAATCTCTTCCCCACAGAGGTTCGTTAAAATCCAAAACGAAAGGGCGTAGAGTGGCCAATTGCCCTTTTGGCCCTTCAATTGTCACTGCTTTTTTTGACTGCTTGGCCAATTGCAAGCCTCCAATACCGTTTACATGTTTGACAATGTCCTGCAGTTCCCAATGTGATGGCCACATCCTTTCTGGGACGACCGTCACATCAGCGGCTGTGTCCCAGCCTCCTTTAAGGAGTTTGGATTCCCCACCCACGGAAAGCTTACAGTAATCTTTTGGCTTGTCTGAGCCTATCTATTTTACCACAGCGACAGTGGTGTCTTCGTCGCTTTCTCCTTTGCCACTTTCTGTGGCACCGTCCTCTGGACTTGCTTTTGCTGCCAGCCCTTGCACTGCTGGCATGGCCTGGGCAATGATTTGCCCCTTTGGTAGAAAGGTGGGCGGGTTTTCACTGCAGAGCCACACAACAAATCGCTCTGGGTCAGTTGTTATTGTCCCAGGGGCGATCTTTATGTCTGAGGGGGTGAACTTACAGTCTCCGATGACCACAAATTTTGTCTCCACCATGTGCCACGTGCTGGGTTCCTTTGAGACCATGGCTGTTTGCCACTGACTGTCCCGCAGGTGAAGAGGCTCTGCCAACTGGAGCCTAAAGGGCTCATACCTGTCCGTCGTTGTCAAGGATCCTGTTGGCTCAGGCAATACTATGTGCCTTGGTTTCCCTTGTTTTGTCAGGTCCCATGAAGAGAGGGACAAATCTGATTTAGGTGACCTTTTTTCTTTTTGGGTTAATTGGGCTGCCCGATTGGGGTCTTCACGCTGGGCAGTCCCGCGCTCCCTAATCAGTTTTTTGACAACCTGGTGTTCTTTTTGTTCTCCCTCTCCTCATTTTCCCTTTCCTGTTTTAAAAATTTTGTCAAATCGTCCCTTCAATGGACACTGGTTGATCCGGTGACTGTTTTTTCCACAAAGAAAACACGGGCAGTTAGCTCGTGCAGGAGTGTTCTTCTTGTGTGGCTCTGGTGTTTTAGGTGTTTCCACGGCAGCAGCGGTGATTTTCTGGCGCGTTTTCCCCTCTCTCAGGGCTGGTTTTCTGCAGTGTGGGATGATGGCGCTCACAGCTTGCAGCATCTCCTTGAGAGGAGGTGTCGAACCTGGTTGTCTGGGTATGAGATTTATGGCAGCAGTGCATTCCTTGTTCGCATGGGAGAATGCTAACTGCTGTATCACTTGTTTCTGTCCCTCTTCTCCAACCAGCTGCTGTTCCACAGCTGATGCAAGTTGCTCCACAAACTTGACATAGGGTTCTTGTGGTTCCTGAAAAATCTCTAAATAACATTGTGAGGGACCATATGGTTGCATTTTTAAAAAGGCTTTGCAAGCTTGATTAGCTACAAACTCAAGGACATTTGGGAGAATGTTGGTGGCCTGATCTGAGGCTGCTTTCCAATCACCCTCACCTAACAGGTGGTTTAGGGTAATAGGGTTGCCTGCATTGTCAGTTGCTGTGGTTGGATCTTCCAGCAAGCCTGGAAGGGCATCTTTCAGCAGTTTTCCTCAAGTGACCTCCCAAAGCTCAAACTCCATTTTGCTTGAGAGGCACTTCAAAATCTGCCTCAAATCGAATGGGACAACTGTGATCCCACCAAAGGAAGAAAACAACATGCCTTCGAAGTAAGGGCTATCTCGTCCATACTCCTTTAAGGCCTTCATGAGGTCTTTAACAAGCGTCTGTGACAACGCTTTCCAGGTGGCAACAGTTGTTCCCTTCCCACGACTCTGGCGGTATGTTACTGGAGTAACTGTGGGCACACCACCTGGGTGGGAAGGGAGCCGGGATGGCCCCCTCCACTCCGCTCTGCAGAGGCTCCGGGAAAGCGGCGTCTCCCACTGTGTGCGGAGGCGGGGGAGGGGGGGCCGGACCGGCAGGGGGGAAAGCGGGCGGCCGCAGCTCCGGCGGGAACGGCTGCTGCAGAGCCAGGAGAAGCGGCGAGCCCCACGCTGTTTGGGCTGTGCCGTGATCTCCTACCGGTCCCAGGAGCGGGACCGGCACAGTGGGGGTATGTGGGGGGTGCGGGGCTTTCCCGGGGCCGCACGGCTCGGAAAAGCTCGGCACCGAAAAAGTGGGGGGAGGGAAAAGGGGTTGGGGTGGAGTCGGGGCGGCGCCCGCACTGCAGGAGGCGGGCACACCCCACCCCCGGCTCTGCGGGGGCGGGGGAAGGGGCGGGGGCAAGCCTTGAGAGGAAAAGAGGGGCAGGTACGGGGAAGGGCCTGTGGGAGGGGGAAAGGGATTCTGGGAGAAAGAAACAGGGATGGGGAAGTGAACAAAGAGACGATGGCTGCTCCTTGTGGCTGCTGCCCTTACAGGGGCAATTTTCTTTGTTCTCTGAAGAGAGGGGGCCCTCTGCGTCTCTTTTTCTGGGGTTTCCACAGCCATTTTCGCTGCCGATCCCGACAGGGGGTGTCAGGGGCTGGTTTTCCTCTTCGGCAAATGAGAAACGGACTCTGGGTTTGTTGGCTGGGGAAATCAGGGGGATAGCAGGGGGGGGTTTGGGCATCCTGGCCAGCCAGGCTGCCCCGGTAACCCCTCGCAGCCCGGCCATGGCTGCAGGGGCAAGGGGACCCCGGAATTCTTAAAGCGCCTGGACAGGGGGATCCCTGGGGGGCTGGAGCACTTTTCAGTATACCTGGGGGGGGTTTTGGAGTTTTTGGGGACTTGGGAGACTTGGGGGGGGGGGGGGAAAGTGGAGACTTGGGGGATTTGGGGGACTTCGGGGAGGCAGAGGGATGGGACAGGGGGGGCTTGGGAGACTCGGGAGAGGCAGGGGGAAGGGGAAGGGGGGAAGGGACTGAGGGAATGCTTTGAGAGGATGCAACTTTGTTCTCTGGCATTCCTGTGATTTCTTTTAAAGTGGCTTTTATCTGCCAGGGCCAAAATGCAAATTTTGAAGCTAGGACATCTCCTGACTTCGCTAACTGTTCCAACTTTTTAGAAGCATTTTCCCAGAACCAAATGCTGTTTACTTGGTCCGAATTAACATTCGAAAAATGCAAAAACAAATACCTAATAAATTTTTTCAGTTCCTTTTTTGAGTATTTAATTTTGGCGACAATTAAAACTCCAATTAAACTTTTAAAAACCTCTTTCTGGGTGGTGTTTAGTCCGTTTCCCATTCCGACTAGCTGTTACTTTTTTCACCACGCCTTCCCAGCAAAACCACCCCAAATCCCTGCGGGCGTCCTTTCCTGGGGGTAAGGGCCTGCTCAGGGCGGACCCCCGGTCCCCCCTGTCCCGTCCCTCCCAGGCGTTGCGCAACCTAGATCCCTGAGGCTTTTCCAAGCCTCTGTGGTGGGTATTCTCCCCTCCCTTAGAGGAAAATTACTCACCCAGCCTTCGGGACGCTGGAGACGTTGCTGGGGCAACCACAAGCCAGAAGGGGACTCCTCTGGGCAGGAGCTGTTCCCTTCGTCCACCAGGGGCGCTTTTTGAGCAACCCCAGTGGCACGTGGAGTGCTGGAGACCTCGGGACACGACAAAGCGATATCCTCTCAGAAGGTCTCTGGGTCACAGGGTCCGAGTCTTCCTCGGGCCTCCGTGTCAGCCCCCACGGCACAGCCAGGTCGAAAGGCGTCTGCAGGCCCCACAGTTGGTGGGCCAATCTGTTGCTTCGTGTATCTGTCTCTCAGGCCAGCCCAGCGTTCGGTTGGACTACCCTGCTAGCTCTGATACGCCTCAACAGTACCTTTGTGTGGGTCTTGGCTCCGCAGTACCTTTGCCTTGGCTGTCACGGCCGTGGTTCGAAAGAGGGGACACTCTTAAGGCTCAGGAAGAAGGTTTTATTCGGGGATCACAGGGGCAGTCCCAGGCCTGTGCCTCTGGAGAGTGACCCAGGGCCTGGTTTGCAAGGGGTTTTTGTTCACCAGAAATCTCAGGGGTGGGCACAAGTTACAAGACCAATGAAAACAAAGCAAGGTGGCTAATGCCAAATGCAATACACAACATTAACAAATCAGGTTAATTGGAGTGGGGTCCTCGGAGATCCACCAATCACTGTCCGACACCTCTCCGAAGGTTTCGGGCCTGGGAGATGATGGGCGGGGAGGGGAGATGCATTGAGATGAGGGAGAAAGACAATGGGATGACCGAAACTCCAGGCAGAGGATTAGGTTGTCTTGGAAACTCTTATCAACTTCTGATAAGAACATTCCAGGACAGGAGCTTTACCTGGCTAGGGTTAAAGTCCAAATCACATCAAACTTCTAACTAAAAACCTAAAAACAATTCCAGCACCCCCACAATACTGTGCCTGTACCTAGATCTATATATATATGCATATAATTAGGGTAATGCATGTATTTGTATAGGTATAGATACATGTGTTTGCAGTTGAAGTTATAATAATTTGGGCATTATTCAAATGGTATGGGATAATGGGTGGAATGTGTTGGGGATTTTTTTTTTATCCCATATCTGGTTTTGGTTTTGTTTTTTGTTTTGTGTCTGGTGTGGTCACTGCCTCCCCACCTCCAACCCTCCCCCCCCCCCTTCGCCCGCTCCCCCACCCCACTCCAGAAGTATTGCAATGGTTGAGACCCAGCCCTGGATTTATTTCCTGCGACAGTTCGGGGAAGGGACAGTTGCTTGCTTCCGGGCAGGTGATTTGTCTCCTCGGCCACACAGCACAATCCCTCTCTGACAAGATACTTGATGCCATTTGGCTTTTGCTTGTTTTATTTTTCTTTTCCTTTGGTGTTACCGTTCTGCCTGCTTTATCTCGACCCAGGTCAGGATGAAAGACATGGGAAACGTAGAGTCGAGTTTGGTCTTGGTTGTTTATTATATCTTATCTATTTACAGCTTGCACTCCAACTTGCCAGTTAGAGAAACAAGATAAAATGGAGGGCTTCTAACTTTCACCAAGGCTATTTAAGAGATAGTTACCCAATACCAAAGTGACACCTATATTATTTATGTTTTTGACCCAATAGTGACCATTTGATGTTCGCAATGCAGACATCTTTCACCCAATTAGAGAAAGCCACCCAAATCCGTGAAGAAGATGGAAGAAGAAGGTGAAGAAGAAGAACTCGGACAACACCCTGAATCCTTCATCTTGGCCCATACACATTACTATATACCAAAACCCCAAACTTAAGTTTTCACCCTGTGAGATCACACAACACCACTCTAACTACACACTCACAACCTCTGTGCTATCACACAACTTCGGAAGCCTGTTCCAAGGCCTCAAGTCAAATGTGGTGCCTGCCTGAGGGTCAGCACCTCTCAGCTCAGAAAGCCTGAAATTTTCAGCCTCCAGGGTTCCAACACATCGGCACTGAGACTGGAGCTTAATGGCTTGCTTCTCTGTTCCTCTGCTGCTTGGGACCCCACAGCCACTGTGTGCCATGCCGAGACCTGGGAGCCTGCCACACCCCACCAGGGACCTCCTCTCTGTGCAGCCCAACCCCGGGACCAGTCACTGCCAGTGAACTACCCAGGGAGCAATCCCCTGTCCAGCCCCATTGCTCTCTGCTGCTGCTTCAGGGCTTCTTACTACATTTTAACCCTACACCCAGCCACCCTGCAGCTTCTGGAACAGCCGGAGTCCTTGCTACACTTTGTTTTGTCATCCTGGGTGTGCCCATCCCTGCCATTCCAACTTGCTGCCTCTGAGGTTTCCTGCTGCAGTCCATTCAGTTTCCCAAGTGGCACTGAAACTGGCGGCTTCCAGTGAGTCTCCAAAGAACGCCCCTTTCTATCCCTTCCACTGACGCACCTGCCATTGAGGGCATGGAGGATCATCTGAGTTTCTGCCACACTGCCCCCTGCAGCCATAGGGGAATCATCGCACCTGCCGTGCACAGCAGAGAGCCAACATTGCCTCTGCCAGCTGTGACCAGAAACTACACCAAAGGGGAAAATGCTTGATGGCCGAGAGAAGGCTGTTATTTGGTTTCTAGTTTTTTGTTGTTGCTGCTGTTGTTGCTGTTTGCCTTGTTATATATAGATATACACATGTATATATATTAGTAAAGAACTGTTTTTCCTTTTCCCATATCTTTGCCTGAAAGCCCATATTTTGAAAGTTATAATAATTAGGAGGGAAGGGACTCATATTTTCCATTCCAAGGGAGATTCTCACCTTCCATGGAAGACACATGTCTTTCAAAACAGGACATTAGCCCATTGTATGCTTCAGTTGACTGTAGAATAACTATTTTGTTATAGTAGTTTTGTCTTCTAAAATGTGTGTCCACAAGGGAACTGCCCCAAGCAACAAGAAATTTCTAATCCTCTTCTTAGTCACAATTTATTGTTAATTTAGCCATTATAAACAGTCCCATAATTATTACCAGAACTGAATCCGATATGTCAAGCAACCTTCTCTTTATGACAAACAGCATAATGGAAAGATATGGAAAAATAATGAGGAAAATGGTAGAAGGAAAGTGATAGAAGACTAAGCAAGAAGCTCTGGCATATTTCAGCTGTACTGTTCTTCATTGTTCAGTTTTAGAAGATGCCCTAGGGTGACTATGATGCTTGAGTAAAGACAGAGTAAAGACACATGGAGAGACAATATGAAGACATCAAAGTCAGTAAAGGAAGTGTTACATCTTAAATAGAAGAGATGAAAAGATGCCTTGATTTTAGGCTGGAAGTCTTTTGTGTGCTATGGCAATAGACTGTAATATGCTAAAATATCCCCTTAAATCGTTGTCCTAGGGTGACATTATGATGCTTGTATCCCCAATTGTCTGTTCTGTGTGTGCTGTATGTTGTGTTCTGTACCTTTAAGAGTGGTTCTGAGAGTGAAGCAGAGAAAGAAGAAGCACAGTTTGTTTTGAAAAGCAATGTTCACTCCTCTGCATTTTTTCTTCTTCCTCCAGATGGTGTGTTCATCAGGTGCACGGACACTGGCCAGAGAGTTTTTTCTTGCTTTTAGTTAGTTTAGCTAGCTGAGGCAAAGAAGCTCCCTGGACTGTTTTTTTTCCTTTTTTCTTGGGACTGTTTAAATCTGCTCTGGACTGAAAACCCAGACAAGGATGGGGATCTCGCACCCACGGCCCACTGGAGCCTGGACCTCAGCATTTTCCAGCACCGAAGGGACTGGGACTGATAAGAGACTGAGAGAGCTGAACTAACTCACAGCAAGAACTTCTCTCAGTTTTGCCATCTCTCTTTGGAGCGGCAAGAGGTTTTATTGTTTCATATTATTCATTCCTTCTGCTTGTGCACATTTTGTTTGTTAAATAAATAGTTTTTTCCACTTTTCTCTTAGGAAGTTCTTTTCCTGGACCGGCTGTGGGGAAGGGCCATTTGGGTTTACTCCCAGAGGGACCCCATTTGGAGGTTTCCTCCCAAATTTGCCCTAAACCGGGACAGAAGAGTACTTTACACTTAATTCAGAAGCATCAGAAACTATTCCAGAAAGTGCATACATACAGCAGTACTGTAAAAATATATTTCCTTGCATGGCAGGAAGCAGTTAATCAGTGTGATGATAGACAAGTGTGAAGGGAGAAGGAAGGAGTGAAGGAGTGTTTTGGCCAAGGAGACAATAACCTTGAATGCCAAATGTAGTGACATGGCATTTTTAATATATTCAGATGGAAGACATTTATTTTTATTTTTGCTTTTTAAAATCTTGCTGAAAATAAACAGGAGCTAAATTTCTTTTTTACTGTGAGACAAATGAAAGCCCAGTGTTATGAACTGCTTTAGATGCAGAAGAGCAAAGGAAACTGTGCTGGTTTTGCAGTAATTGATTTTTGGTGAGGAGGGAAGAAGCCAGCCACAGAAGTGATTTTCTTAGAGAAGCTGGTAGCAGCTTCCTCCGTGCCAGTAAAAACCAATCCCTGGCTGGTTCTGAGGGTTGCCACACTGTTAAACTACTAAGAAAGCTAGATCCACCCCTGTGAGATTCCCATTTTAAAATTAACAAGCCTGGAAAAAATCTCCCTTGTTTCCGGCATTTCAAGGGAGAAGTTCTTCCTCCTGCCCCCCAGCCCAGTGGCTGGGTGGGGGAGGGGAGGCCCCGGGGCCCTGGC
The DNA here is from genome assembly GCF_965231275.1 of Zosterops lateralis. Lineage (NCBI taxonomy): Eukaryota > Metazoa > Chordata > Aves > Passeriformes > Zosteropidae > Zosterops > Zosterops lateralis. The sequence goes on along the minus strand of NC_139801.1, from coordinate 23,917,829 downwards.
TGAGGCTGGGCCGGGCCACAGATGCTAACATCTGTCAGGGTCCGCAAACATATGCGGGGAACCTGATGGTTCATTTTGGAGATCTCAAAGCGCAAAAGACACAACAGGGGACAAACCAGTTTGCTTAAACAAAAAATGCACTTTTATTTAGTGCCCACAATGCGATAGTAGGGAGAGAAAATAGAGAATAGTGAGAAAGATAGAGAAAGAGGGGAAGGGGGATTATAGCTACCACGTGGAGAGTCGGAGGTCCTCAAGACGTAGAGATGCCCATAGACGCGATCTTCTCCAGTGGGGTGTACACAAAGGGTGCACGGGATCCGCAGAGTCTTTATAGGCTGGTCAGGAAAAGGACCAAGGCGAGTGGAATGGAGCCAAAGAGGGCACTGGGCCAGTGCAGGCACCTGCGTCAAAGTTGGGTGCTCAGGAACAAGCGGCAAGCTGTACCCTTCTAGCACAGTCAGTATAACCAGCTCAGTCCACTGTAACGAGCTACTATTGTTCTTGCATTCCATCCTCGTGGAGATGCATATCAGTCCTCGGCAGGCGCCCCACCTCAGCCAGGCCAGGGGCTCTCCCCAGTCTCTTCGGGGGTCTTGGTCTTCAACCATCGGAGACAGTTGTGAGGCACAACACATCCTCGGACAGACTCTGACACCACCCCGTGACTCACGACTGACGACAAAGGTGTTCTTCCATTAGCAGGTTCCGTAGTCTCGTGAAGTCTTCAGGACTCATCCACATTGGCAGCATATCCCAGAAAAATAGAGACAATAGAGAGGGTGTAGGAGAGAGACAGAGAGAGAGAGAGAGACAGAGAGAGAGTAAGAAGGAAAAATACGGAAAGGGAATAGAAGCAAAAAATGAAACAAAAATTAAAAAAAATTGATTTAACAATTTTTTTCAAAATAATCAACATAAATCACCAAATAATTAATATAACAATTTTTCAAAATATTAACTCAAATTACTAAATAATTAATATAATACCATCAATTAAAATCAACAATTACAGTTTTCAATCAAATACTTAATTTAAAACAATTTCTTTCACAAAATTCTTTAAATTTTTAAAATAATAATTTCTAAGCAAACAAAACAAAAAACAAAACAAAACAAAAACCCCCTTAATTTTTAATTAATATGACTAAGACAAAGCAACATTAATCAAAACAGCAAACCATTTTAAATCAAATTGTCGTTACAGGCTTAACTTTTGCTGTCTGGGTAGTGCATTTTACATCAATAACTTTAGGAGTGTCCTTTGCAAAAGGGATGTTAACTAAAACAAGGCCAATCAAAACCAAAATCAAAAGGAGGACGTAGCTGGGACTTTATAAGAGAAGTCACATCCTGTAATTGTGGTAAAATTACAGACACAAAAATTGGAGTGATTTTTAGTATCTACCACTACATTTTCTACAACTACAACATCACAGACAGTCCTAAAGCATGCACACCCATTGCCTATATACACGAGCACTGTTCCAGGAGCTTCGTTAGGATGTACTTCAAAGTGACAAATATTTTGCTCTGTGTCTAAACAAATGTCCTGAGCTATGATTGCATTACTTTCACAAATGAAACCTTGCTGCTCCCTAACAACACAAGATTCTAAATTGACAGTTTGCCATTCCTCACCAGTTTGACGGGCCCATTCTCTATGCTCGGAAGGATAGAGAATAGCTCCATCATGGTTTATACCTAATACAATGATATGGAATATCAAATGCACTGAAGCATTACCTATTGTTAACACAAAGGCTGTAACTGTGTTAGTATTGGGGTTATAGGTAAAGTTCACTAATTTCCACCAGGATTGGAATTCTCTTTGAAAATAATTTGAATTGTCCCAAATTATTTTCCAAATTTCAGTAGGAAGAATTCCTTCTTCTTCTTGCCTTATAATTGTGGCAACAACCATCTGCATCCAAAGCTGTGCTTGGATGCAGCTTAAGGGCCAAAGAACTATTGTTTTGTGTAGCACCAGGTGTATCAATTACCAATTTGCTATCATTTACATTTATCTTTTCCCAATTTGGTAATATGTTTAATAGCAATCACTGAAGTGTCCCCAAAGCCAATAAGGACAATTGTAAAAATTGTTGTAATTTGGTCAAATCTCTAATTGTGGCAACCAATTTATTCATTAATATTTCTGAATCAATGCTATTTAAAATTTCTGTTTAAAATATTTATCATGGTTTATATGGCCTTCATGTCCCTTGGAGTTCTCCTGTGGAAAGTAAGCACAACAGAATCTGCCACGAGGAGGCAGAAGGTTAGAATGATGAAAGTTGCCCATCCTGTATTTATTCGATGCTCTTTCCCTAGAGCATCAAAGGCTGCCCATGTATATTTATTCAGAGGGGTTTTCAGCACTAGTGGTACTTCCCCTACAGTAGGGAGGTCCACCAAAACAGGTTGTCCAGGGTAACGTGCTGGATTGCTGGAATCACTTGGTCCCCATAGTGAGGGAATTATGCTCAGAGCTGTCAGGCAAAAGGCAGAAGGATCAGTAAACCAAGGATTTGCTGACTGTTCAGGGGAAAAGGGAGGGGTAATGACTGAGGCAGGTTTGTCTTGGATGCTATCCAAGTTTTCTGCTTCTTGTAGTGCTAGATTTTTCACAGCTCCTTTAGTTATTGAGAAGATGTTACAATAATGTTCAATCTGAGCAGACCACTGTGTTACTGAGGCCCTCTGGGCCACCCCGGCAGGTGGGGGGGTCCCAGTAGTGAATGACTTAGCTTTGGAGGGGTCTCTCAAAACAATTGGTTGTTGTTGTGCAATTTTCTCCACTTCTATGAGAGCTAAGCTAACCACAAACAAGCCTTTCTCCCAAGTTGTGTACCTCTTTTCAGCATCTTTAAAGCCACAGGAGTAAGAGCTGACAGGTCTAATCGGGCCTTCAGGACCCCTTTGCCATATATATAATGACAATCCTGAGGTGGCAAATCTCCATTCTACCTGAAAAGGATCTGTAGGATGAATAGGGCCAAGGGCTTGGTGAGCAGTTGCTTCAAAAAGCAGCAATTTTATTTTAACCAATTTATCATAAGGCAATTTGTCCATTACTTCTCGAGGTAGTCCCCTTTTCAGCCCTAGCAACCACAACTGCTGCCGGTTAGAGATTTGTTTTTCCTTTTCTGGTTTTTCATTAGGAGAAGCAATGTGCCTGACTTCTCTGGGTTTTTCGGGTTTGTCCTCTGAGTGCTTCACTGGTCCGTATTTTCCACTGTTATGACTGCTGTTAGATTGTGTGCTAGGAGTAGCAAAAGGCAAGAAGTCAGTGGAGTCAGTGGAACCGGTTTGATCACTTGTGTGTCCAAGAAATCTTTCAAGCCTATCTACCGGAGTGATAGACGCTATTGTTTTTTGAAGAAGAATTGCTGTTGGTTTAAGAGATTCTGGCAAACCTCGAATTAGAGGGGTCATTATTTCAGGTTTGACAGGCTGTTGCATGGGTGACTCATAGTCATAAATCAATTTTCTTTCATGTATCATTTGCAAGCATGCAGCTTTGTGTATGTTTTCTAGGAGTTGGTCCGGGGTGCCGACTATTGCCAGAGGGTCGCCCCTTTCAAGGGGGCTTAGTCCCCCTGCCCAGTAAGCTGCACGCTGTGTCAGGGACCATGGAGCACGTGTATTCCCTGTTGTTAAGAAAACTCCATGTCCCCAGTAGCCACTTGCTTCTTGTTCACTTAATTTAATTTGGTCACCCCCAGTAAGTGAAACTCTAAAGACATACTCCGTCTCTGATTCACTAGGAAGTCTGGAGTATTCTTTCTTTAATTTAGCTAATTCAGTGGCTGTGTATGGTATTTCTTTGGTGGTTATGTGGGGGTCATGATCCTCTGCATTTATATAACTAAATTCTGTTTTGACAAGAGGTCTCAAGTTGGAGCAACAGAGTTCCCCACAATTTTGCATGTGTGCTAATTCTTTCTGAGGGTATATCTGTTTAATGCTGTATTTCTCCTTTCCTCCTGTTTCCTTTGGTGAATCTACAAGTTTTGAATTTCTGCAAGGGAAATCTCAAGCAAATAAATCCGACTTCTTTCCTGTTCTAATTGTTTTTGCAAAGCTTCTACCAAATCTTGCAGGGATTCTATTACTTCTCCCTCTTGATTTCTTTCATGTTCCAATTGTTTTTGCAGGGATTCTATTTCTGCTCTCTCTTCACTTACCCGTTTAAAATGGGTTTCTATGGCTGCCGAAAGGCAAGCCCCCAAAACTGAGCAAAGAATGGTTTTATTTCTGCCCAGTTTATACTTAGCATCATGTTGCAAAGAATATATTCTATCTACAATGTTTTCACACTTAAACCAATTATCTTGTGCCCACTCTTCTCTGGCTGGAGAAGGTCTAGCACCATGCTTTGTTAACAAAGCAAAAAGAATATCCTTATCTTTTGTACTAGAATTTTCACTCATTTTTTTGTGAAGGGACAAAAACCACTCTCAGGGAGGTATTCTTAAAGTTACAAACAATGGCACAGCTAATACTGTGTTTCCCTTCGCTTCCCTGGAATGGGAGAGGAGACCCAGCTGCTTGGGAGGCACTTCTTCACAAAAAAACCTGTTGTCTCCTCAACTACACCAAGCAGCTCAAAACACAGAGTCCCATCTTTTGCACAGTGAGATCGTTTCTGAAATATCCTGATGACAGGGAGTGCTTATTCGCCTGGGTGTATACAGTTTGCGGGAATTTTCCCTCGCCCCCCTTACTTTCTAACAGCGCTCACCGAAGTGGCGTGCTAGGTGCGGCTGAGACGAGGGTCCTTCCCCTTCTACAAACTATATAAAACCCGCAACTCCACAGTCTATCAAGATCCTGTCCGTGACGCCAATTTAATGTCAGGGTCCGCAAACATATGCGGGGAACCTGATGGTTCATTTTGGAGATCTCAAAGCGCAAAAGACACAACAGGGGACAAACCAGTTTGCTTAAACAAAAAATGCACTTTTATTTAGTGCCCACAATGCGATAGTAGGGAGAGAAAATAGAGAATAGTGAGAAAGATAGAGAAAGAGGGGAAGGGGGATTATAGCTACCACGTGGAGAGTCGGAGGTCCTCAAGACGTAGAGATGCCCATAGACGCGATCTTCTCCAGTGGGGTGTACACAAAGGGTGCACGGGATCCGCAGAGTCTTTATAGGCTGGTCAGGAAAAGGACCAAGGCGAGTGGAATGGAGCCAAAGAGGGCACTGGGCCAGTGCAGGCACCTGCGTCAAAGTTGGGTGCTCAGGAACAAGCGGCAAGCTGTACCCTTCTAGCACGGTCAGTATAACCAGCTCAGTCCACTGTAACGAGCTACTATTGTTCTTGCATTCCATCCTCGTGGAGATGCATATCAGTCCTCGGCAGGCGCCCCACCTCAGCCAGGCCAGGGGCTCTCCCCAGTCTCTTCGGGGGTCTTGGTCTTCAACCATCGGAGACAGTTGTGAGGCATAACACATCCTCGGACAGACTCTGACAACATCTTGTCGACATTAAGCCCTTCCCCACCGCCAGCCCAGGCCGAGCTGGGGTCCGCCAGGCTCCTGGAGCAGCTACAGGCTGGGCCAGGCCAGCTCTACTGTGTGGTCTGGTGGGGGCTGGGTTGAGCCCCAGCAGCTGCCAGGCAGGAGGAGGGGAGACCATTGATTGCTGAGTCTTAGCCTGGCTGCTGAGATTCTGCCTAGCTGCTTCACCCCTCCTCCCCCAGTGCAGCCACCAAAAAATCCTCCACCGTAAACAGCTCCTGCCAATGCTCAGCAGAGATCACGGGACCAACAGTGAGAGGTAAATTCCTGATGCAAGGCCTGGGCAAGATTAACTGTTTCAGTGCTATATAACTCCCTAAAACAGATGAAGCTTATAAACATCAATCTTCTCCTGAGTCAGAGGAAAAGGAAGGGTAAAGACATGTAAAGAAAACAACATGGAGACACCAAGGTCAGTGAAGAAGGAGTCAAATCCCAGATGGGAGGAAGATGAGGAGATGCCTTAGTCTTGGACTGAAATTCTTTTGTAAGGCCATGATGATGGACTGTGATACACTGGAATATCCCTGTAATTCATGAAAAAGCATGGAGGGATGGAGTGTTCAAACTGTAGACATGATCAAAGACATCCATGCTGAAGCAAAACAGATGTTGAAGTAGCTGTGATCCAAATGAGAAGCTTGAACAGAGAGAGATAACAGTGATGAAGACCCTTTGCTCCCAGGGATGAAGAAGAAGAAAACCTCTGTTCCCAGAGATGAAGATGATCTCATAGATGTAGAAAAACTTTGCTTTTGAACAGCTCATCCTTAAAAGCGTACCCCATTAGCCAAAGAGAAAGCCCATGAAAACAATTGTGAGGAAAGCCATAAGTCGAGGGGAGGGATTTTCACATGACGAACAGATTTCCATATCCCGAGTGGCTGATTCAATGTGACATTGAAGTGAGAAAAGAACTGTTTCTTGCGGAGAAGTCTCCATGGCATGGCAAGAGAGACTCCTGTCCCTAAGAGAACTGATGAAAGACTATTTTAGAGGTGGTAAACGGACTGAAAGTCCCAGGTTTTGTCTCTACATTGTCAGTGGGAAAGAAAAGAAGGTTGTGGGGGGAGAAGTATTCTGAAGGTTTTATTCTGATTCTTATTATTTTTCATTTCATTATGTTAATAAAGTTTTCTTTATACCCTTTAATGTTTGAGCCTACTTTGCTCTTCTCCTAATTCTTATCTCACAGCAGAAAATGAATAATTAATTCTACTAGGTGCATTAGAATTTTGCCAGAATTAGACCCACTACATTATTTGATGCACTGGCTGGGAAACTCAAATTGGCAAACCAAAACCACTACAGAAACTAAGTCTCTTTGAATAAAATGGCTCAAACTCAGAAAGGTTTGAAATATACCCAAAAACCTTAATTAAAACCTAACGAGGTTAGATGTTGGTGCCAAAAAATATTGGTATGTTTTAATTAATAGTAAAAGAGGCAAAGAGAAAGCAAAAGAAAAGAAAAGAAAGAAATAGGAAAAGAAGTGGGGGGGGGGGGGGAGGGTGGGAGCACAGGGACAGAGTGACAGGGACTAAGTAGAAACATATCACTCTTCTGGAGGTCCCAATGACATCTCTTTACTCCCCTTCATCTGGTCTTCCTGGTGGTGAGAGACTCCCCTGCCACCCGCCACCGCCGAAAAGTATGGAATCTCATGGATTAACATACATTTGGGCCAAGTGGGAATGCCCAGGTGCATCCCTTTGGGAAGACAAGTTTCCCACTGTCCCTTCCAACACTGTGTATCTGTTGCATCATGTTGCAGTGCTCTGGTGTGGGATCTGGAGACTCCTTTAGGGGGCCTCTGATGGGCCATGACACTCCCTCTGCTGTCCTTTGCCTGGATGCAGATATTCCTATGGTGAAGGGGCCTCACAGCTGAGCTCCTCTGCACAGTGGAGGATGGGCATTCACTGCCTCTCACCAAAGGCTTTTTACCACACACCTAAAATCTCTCCTCCCCCACTTTGGTGTGAGGATCTGTTCCAGCCTGGCAGCTGATAGCCCTGGGGCTTTGGTCTCCACCACAAAAGTGCTAAGCTTGATCTCTCTGTGGATGCATTCTTTTCCCCTGAGTCTTATCTTCATCAACAAGGAGTCCAGGACTCCATTCAGGATTTTGGTGGTTTTCTCTGCAGCTTTTTAATAGTTTTGCTATAATAGGCAAAAGGTCTTTCATGAAGATGTTTAAGCCATAAATTATAACATTCAGTGTCCAACACTCAACTGTTATACTTTTCCTTTCCTAAAACCAAGCATGATTTGTTTGCTTCAGTCTGAATACCATTGTTATGTTTCTGGGGCATCTTCATTGAAGACTAGAAGTTGCATAGTTGCAAAAGAAGTCCTTTATTGCATCATTATATCAGTCCCATGAAGGCAAAGTTATTAGTGTCCCTAGCAGTACACAGAAGCCTTCTGTCTTGGTTTGAATACACAGGTATCTGCCAAGGAAGATTGGAGTTTCCCTTGGAATATAAGCCCCCCCCCACTCCCCCTTTTCAAATTATTATAAATTTGCAATTAAAAGGCTGTCAGGCAAAGATTTTGGGAATAGGTATAGCAGTTCTTTACTAGGGATATTAAAAAAAACCACAAAAAAAAAAAAAACAAAAACCAAAAAAAACACAAAAAACCAAAAAAACCCCAAAAAAACCCCAAACAAATGTTGTAGTACAAACGAATAAGCAAACAAACAAACAAGGAATCCCAGAAAAAAACCCTGACAGAGTCACAAATACAACCTGATGCCCTGTTAGTCAGGGTGTTGGAAACAGTCCAAAGTCAGCCCTCCTGGAGTGGCAGATGTGGTCCTGTTGGAAGCAGAGATGGTCCTGTGGAGCCAGGGGTCCTGAAGAGGGTCTGGTCTTCCTTTTGGAGTCCCGTGGCAAACACCGGAGTGCCTGGTGATACTTGTGGCTCCTTTTTATCTAGGTAGGAATGGTTTGCCTTCTGCTCCCAGGTAGAGCATCTCACAATAGGATGATGAAATGTGTCATGCCATTGGTGAGCTTTAATGGTGCGTTAGCAGAAGATATTCCCATGGAGGTAGTTGAGCAGAGATAAGACACAATACCCCACCCAGTTTTTAACAGCTGGCTTGTTATCAGGGAAGGCAGTTACCCCCTCCCTTCTGGAGTTACAACAGATAAGAAAAAACCTCCCCAGCCGAGCTTTTGGCCATCTCTTTGTTTTGGTCAAGTACTCTTTAAGTATCCAACACTTAGTCTCCTTGGTAACTTAAGGGGAAAAAAATCTTTAAAGTAAAAAAAAGAGGCAAACCTAACCCCCAACACCTTCTAACATAAAGTTTCTGAGTCCCAAGCAGAAGCAGCAGCCACAGCTGCAGTAAAGGCATCAGTAATCTGTGTCCCGTGAGCGTCTTATCAGTAGCAGTCTATGCAGTAACAACAACAGTGGCATCGGTGTTTTTCTGTGTGTGTGTTCTCAAAGAAGTGCATTTTTATTCTATTTTTAGCCAATTGGTTATTCACACAAATTTTCTACATCCTTTCTGGACCAATCTCAAGTTACTATTAATGTGCGAAGACAAATGCAAATTCTTGCACAAATTCTACGCATATAGCTTTATCTGTTCTATCTAAGAATGCATAGCAAGGTTACATTATTTTCAATATATCTAGAGTTTATCTATCTTTGCAAAAGGCAATGCTACTAAACTTTAAACTAAATCTTAGGGCTTCTCTCACTAGCTAATACAGGCACTTAAAATCCTCTATTTATTTAAAAGTAAACTTGCATTTCTACCTCATGTCTGGGTGGATTTATGTATTTTAGATAATCTGAAGGTTCTAATTCAATTCTCACATCTCTGGGCACTCCTGGGTCCGTATGGATTTGGCCCAGAGGGGATTCATACTCCAACAGGTTTAGTCCATATTTACACACTTGTTATTTTTACAGGAGAGCAAAAAAGAGCATTTCTTGTCTTACCATTTTCATTAAAGGCTTTTCCTTTTCTGAATAAAAATAAAATCAAGACCTTTCAAATTGAATAGGGCGATTTTCTCAAGCCAAAATACCTAGTAGCCCAGGAAGTGCTTGAAATGAGGGGCTTAGATACTGCTCAGTGTTCATGGAAATTTTAGGATTAGATTTTAAGAAGAAGGTAAACTTACCTTGTTTTCTAACTTGTGTCTTGGTTTAGGAAGACAGGTGTCTGCCGGGGAAAGCGGGAGCTTCCCTTGGAATGGAGAATGTAAACCTCTTCCCTCCGAATTACTATAATTTTGAAATTAAGGGGCTTTCAGGCAAAGATATGGGAATAGGAATAACAGATCTTTACTAGGAGTATTAAAAATAAAAATGTAGTACAAAAAAAAAAAGCAAGCAAACAAAAAAAAGAACAGAAAACACTGACAGAGTCAGAATACAACCTGACACCCTGTTGGTCAGGGTGTTGGTAGCAGTCCAAATAAGTCCTCCTGGAGTGACAGATGTGGTTCTGTTGGTGCAGAGACGATCCTGTAGAAGAGTGTAGTTTTCCTCTGAAGGTGCAGTGGCGATGAGTCCAGTCTTCCTCTAGGAATCCAGTGGAAAAACAGGCTGTCCTGGTGTTCCGGATCTCAGTTTTTTATCCAGGTAGCAATGCTTGGCTCTTCCTGCTGGGTGGAGCATCTCACAATGGGATGATGTAATTTTATCAGTCATGCAGTGAGCTTTATTGGCCCATTAACAGAAGATATCCCCCGGAGGGGGGATGGGTTGTGGAAGAGATAAAGAACACTGCCCCATCTGGCTTTAACAGCTGGCCCATTAACAGAAGACACTCACCCCCTCCCCCCCAGAGTCACAAGGAATGGGTCATAGAAGAGAAAAAAACCACTTCCCCAACCAGTTTCAACAGATAGTAATAGAATACATACTTTTGGTTACACCTTGCATTGGAACCCAAGACAACTTGTAAGCCCTTCTTTTGGCCACACACTTATACATCTTCCCTTGAGTCAACTTGGGATGTTTGAGCCACTGATTAGCCAAACTGGATCAAAAAAACCCCAGAAAATTAGAGTTCTAAACTAGTCAAGCAAGAGTAACAGAAATCAGGGGGCTGTTTTTACCCATTTTACTGGTTTGCCAGGTACCAAGGGCTTACAGAAGGGACAGGGAAAAGTACAAAGTAGCTGAGACCCAGAAACTGAGGAGGAATTAGAGAGTAGTTCATTTTGGCAGCAGAGCTATGAAATTGTGTCAGTTGTGAAACTTCTCTGTCACTGATACCAGAAGAGTTCATAAAAACAGTAAATTGCATATTTTGTGGCAGATGAAGCATTCTCTGTTTGCAAATACTCTGAAACTGCTAGGTGTTTGGGACAGTATAGTACAAAATGGTTTGACAGTCAGGTCATATGAACATAGTATGTGATGTAAGTTTATGTCACATTCTCTTGATTTGGCACAGTCTGATTTTTGGTAGTGGGGGGAGCCACAGGGGTAGTAGCTTCTGTGAGAAGCTGCTAGAAGCTTCCATCATGTCCAAGATAGCCAATCTCTGATGACTCTGAAGATAGACATGCTGCTGGCCTCAGAGAGGTTGGTAACACCTCTGTGATGACATATTTAAGAAAATCAAAACAGCATGCACACATATTTTTTTCAAGGGTAACGAAGCACCACCTTTGGGGGCCATCCCCGGTGCACCGTGCAGCAATGCGCCACCACAGCCACTGCCATCTCAGTGCAGCCCACAGCGAGCCTTGCCTGCCTGCCCACCTTCAGCCAGCCACACTGTGGGCGAAAAGGGCAGGGGCAGTGGCAGAGGCTTCCCCTTCCAGGCCCCCCACAAGAAGAGAGGCATTAAATAGCACCATGACCAGCAGTGGAAGCATGACAAGCAAGACCTCGATGTGGAACCTAGACGAGATCAACTTTCCGTACTGTGGGATCTTGAAAGAATCTTTGAATTAGTGCAACTTGTTGACAATGGTACCTACAAGCAACATTTTTTCTTCTAGTAGGAGAAGAGGAGGAAGTGAGAACATGTGAGGCAAAACAACAGGATGACACCAAAGTCATTGGAAAAGAAAGAGGGGGATGAGGTGCTCCAAGCATCAGAGCCAAGATTCCTCTGCCAGCTGTGGTGAGGACTATGGTAAAACAGTCCCCTTGTAATGCATGAAGTCCACAGGGGAGGCAAAGATCTACTTGCAGCCTGTATGAAAAGTGCTCTTGCTGGAGCAGGTGGATGCCAAGAAAAGCTGTGATCCAGTGGGAGACCTGAATAGAGAGAGAGAGGGCCCCTGCTTGCAGAGATAGAGAAGGAGAGCTCTTGCTTCCAAACTAGAGCAGCCTATCCTTAAAAGACTGCACCCCATGGACAAGTCACCCATGCCACAACATTTTTGGGAAGATTGTTTGCCCATGGGAGGGACTCCATGGCATAGCAGAAAAAAGACTCCTCTCCCTGAGTGAATAGAAAAGGATCTCGAATGATGAACTGACCAAAACCCCCATGCCCTGTCTCCCTGCACTGTCAGTGGGAGGGAGGGGCTGGGGGGGAAGGGTGTTTTAAAGGCTTATTTTACTTCTCATTATCTTCCTCTGACTCTGTTAATAATAAATTTACTTTATACCTTTAAATTTGAACCCTTTTTCTTCCAGTCCTTATCTCAAGTCATGAGCCCTTAGTTAATTTTTTTCCCTCTTCTCTACTCAACTATATCAGGAGAGAGTAAGCGAACGACCTTCATGAGTGCCTGGCGTTTTGTCCAGTGTCAAACCTTGACACACATCTATGCACAATTTATCACATAAATACAGTTTCAGCATCTATTTCACATATCTAAATATCACAACTTGCACTTGCATTTTTGTTGATGTTATTTTCACTGAGACATAAAGGTAAAAGAAATCCTTCCTCATTGATCCCTCACCTTTGCATTCTGCAACAGAAGTTCACTGAAGTCCTTACTTAGGAAAAATATTTGCATTCCAAAAATCTTATTTAAACTTGTAATCACATAATAGAGAACAGTCATTTTTCCATGTGTCCTGAAATTATGTTTCTTCAGTTGTAAAGATGTCAGATGCAATGATTGCTGCTCAAGTATGAGTCAGAATCTTGAAAAGCAATATGTAGGCCTCTTTCTGTTTTTTCTATCACTTAGGCAAACAAAAAGATCAAAGAAACAGTCTGCTTTTGCAGAACTATTGCAATCATGCAAAATGCTTCAGAATTTCACTTAAGAGCCTACAAATTCTGAATGCTTTCTATTAATAAAGATGCAGATGGTTATTTATTTTCCCCCATTTTTCTGAGTTTCTGTTGTACACAAACAAAAAAAAAATTAGTAATAATGTCAAATAACTGTATTCACTGTACTGAACCTAAAATGTTTTGAACTTTCTGACTGTAATAAGGATATTCAGGAAATGTTAGTATATGGAAAGTGAGGACAGAGCACATATTGTTAAAAAACTAATGGGGATAATACATCTATACAATATTGTCTTGGTTTGAAAGACAGGTGTCTGCCAAGGGAGGCGGGAACCTCCTTTGGAATGGAAAATATGACCCTCTTCCCTCCAACTTATTATAACTTTGAAATTACAGGGCTGTCAGGAAAGATATGGGTAAAGGAATAACAGTTCTTTACTAGTGTATATATATAGATATGTATAATAAGGCAAACAAACAACAACAGCATCAACAACAAACAGAAAAAAAAAAACAAACCAGAGGCTCAATAACAGCCTCATCTTGGCAGTCAAGCACTTTCCCCTTTGGTGTAGTTATGGTCAGAACCACCAGGGGTGCTGTTGGCTCCTGGTGAGGCTGGGCAGGTGCAATGATCGTCCCGCGACTACAGGAGGCACTGTGGCACCAGCTCAGTCACCTCTCTCCACATGGCCAATAGTGGGCGAGCCAGAAGAAGAGAGAAAAGGGGCTTCCTGTACAAACTCACAGGGGCAGTCAGTCCCAGTGCCCTTCAGATGGCGAAATGGACTGTAGTAGGAGCCTCAGAAGCAGCAAACTGGAATGGTAGAGGCGGGCACACCCAAGATGACAAAGTGTAGCACAGGCTCCAGGGCCATGCCAGAAGCTGCAGGGCAGCTGAGTGTTGGATTAAAATGTAGCAAGAAGCCCTGAAGCAGCAGCAGAAAACAGCAGGGCTGGGCAGGGAATCACTCCCCTGGATAGCTCACTGGTGATGGCTGGTCTCAGGGTCGGGCCACACAGAGGGGTGGCCCCAGTGAGCTCCTGGGGCAGCATGCACTGGCTCTGGGCTCCCAAGCAAGCAGAGGAACAGAAAAGCAAGCCAGTAAGTCCAGTCACAGTGCCAAAGGAGAAGAAAAAAAACAAGTAAAAACCACAAAGCAACAGTATTTCTGGTAAGAGGCACTGTGCCATGTAGCTGCTGAGATGAATTGCCTCACCAGAAGGAAGCAACTCCTTGCCCCTGGGCTGGGTCTCACCCATTGTGATACTCCCGGAGCTGGGGGGAGGGAGGGAGTGACCATTTCTGGGCACAAAAAAAACCCCCCAAAAATAGATTTAGGATAAAAACCATTCCCAAGAAAAATATTTGTCAAAAGAAAAGTTTTGGGAGAACAAGCCCAAATATATTTCAGAACAGCTAAATGTCAAGGAATGAAGAAGATACTATAGTACAAAGCTATGGTGAAAACTATTGTATTTTTAACCAACACGACTGTTGAGGAGCAGCATTTATGCATTAGTTTTTTAAGCAGAAAAACAGAAAACCACACCCTATTTTTGTCCTCCAAACAATACACAATACATGCATTTAAATGACACTTTAGAATAACAAATATGATCTTTATTTTGTTAAACATTGCAAGTTTAAAAAAGGTATCTGACACCCCTTCCAATATATTGGCCAAAACAAAAAGGTTTTTCTGCAGCATGATAAATAAGAAATCCAGCAAGACTTAATCTTAGACCATCATTTGATAGAAAAACCCCCAACACCATGAAAACAGCAATCTCATTCTTATTACCAAGAGTAAGATTGATCTGGTTGAATTCCCTTGTATTTTTGACACTACCTTCAACATCAACTTTGCCCAAATGATTCTTTGATTCCTTTTTTCCTGCAACATAGCTACTGTGAAAAAGCTCAAGTAAAAGTTACAGTAAAATCCCTGTAACTAGATAAACAATGACCCTCAATGGATTACTGATTACATGGAAATGTTCGTTTTGACTGATAAGTAAAATTGTAAATTAAAGCAATACAGCAACAAAAAAGAGTAACTATCAGTGGTTCTTTTCAAACCAAAACACTGTTTTTCATGATCTCTACTAAACTAGCAAATTGGACAGGGACATACAACCTTAGTTGTTTATGTCCAGAGAGGGACTTTATCTGCAGAAGTGTGAACATCTCAAATAACCATTAATTATCTACAACAGGCCATTTTAATTTCCTTACTTGTGACACTCTCCAAAAGATTTAATTTATTGATTTCTTAACTAGAGGTAGGTAATTTGTAGGCCTTGTTAATATACTGTGCACACTTCATTAGTTTGCTAATGTAATGCAGGATAATCATGCACAGACTTTCAATACCAGAAGCACATATAATAAATTATTTGGGCATTATTTTTCTTTTCCACATGGGTTAACATGTCTCTGCTTTCTCCTATTATTTCATTATTTTGTGAAGAATGCATAACAAGGGAAGGATCATTAAGCTGAGCAACCACAAAGTCTTGTATCTCAACCAAAAGCTCAGTCTAGCAATATCTTCATTTGCAGCCCTTTTATCACCTTTTAAAGTTTTTGCAAATCATGCAGGTAGTTCTGACTGATAACCAGCATGAAACCTCCACTTTCAAACTTTAAAAAGTGCTTCACAATCATGTGGCAGTATGATTTAAAACTACAGGTTACCTTGAAAATCAAGTCTGAATTATAAAAAGTAAACTGCCCTTATAGCTTCATCATCCTATATATGTAAACAAAGTGCTAGTTAATTAGTGAAAAAAGCAAGTTTAAGTTTTTTGTAAAACATATTTACAGCTTTCTTGTACGCCTAGAATAGTTTCCCAATGTTTTCCTCCTCCTCCATTTATGACATTCAATGAAACAATGTAATTTTGCAAAATTAAAAGGATTCCTGTCTTATTTTTGCCTTCAGCTTCGTTAGAGGCACATACTTCTAGACTCAAGCACTATAATGCATAGTGGAAATCACCAATTAAAACAGCAATGGAATATACTGCAAATGAGAACATCTGTCATTTAAAAATGAAATGTTTTTGTAAACAGTCACACTGCAATGCTATGTTAGGTGAATCATGAAAGGCTTGCATTAGCATGCTGACTATATATTTCAGAATATGTTTAAATGATCTAAACATTGTCACAGGTTCAACTCAAAATATACCAGAAGTAGCCCAGTGGCACACACATTTGAATTATATATTAATATATCTATAAAGTGTGAGTAAATTTTTGGTTTGTTTTTATACAAAACGTTTTTATATTAAAACTTAAAACCCCATACACCTCCCCAATATCCCATAAAAAAACCAAACCCAAACCTTCATTAAACAACACTGACTTTTTTTCCCCCTACAGTTCTATTTATATCACTAAATCCAAGGTGGCCAATGTATTCACAGGCTGAAAGAAGGGTTATTATCACACACTCCAGAGTCAATGGTTAAAACAGAAGATTTCTTATGTTTATAAGTAAGATCAGGGCAAATGTTATAATTACATATATAACAAGAACAACTGTTCTGGTGATACATTTAGAATGTCAGTGTCACTTTTTATAGCCTTCAACTACGTGCTTTAGCTTTATTAAACAAATTTTTTCAACTCCTTAAAATTTTTAACATTGGCAACTTTGTTGTTGCTAGATCTAAGGTTTCTGTAATTTCTGAATTAATGTTTAACTGATCTGATGGTTTTATTATATTTTTAGGGAAATAACCTATACCCATTAGTACTTATGTTCAATGGTTTGAAATGTCTCTAAATTCACTTTTCTAAAAAAGGCTATTAGAAAGGTAAAATTAACTGAAGTTGAATCTACCAAATGCAAATTGACATTTAAGATGTTATATTCTAATCCTAGATATAACGGCATAAATTCTTCTAACAAAAACAGCTTCTACATCTGTATAAAACCCTGGCAAGATTTAAGCATTGTTTTGATTATGAATGTCCTCTGTGTGTCTCCAATTTGCTTTTACTCAGGAATGTTCAAATGATTCTATATAGCACAATGCTAGTACAATTCTGTAGTATGATAAGCTTTTTTGTTGCTTTTTAAATAAAACCAACAAATACCTAGTCAGGAATTAACTGAAAAAAATTACATTCTTCTCTTAAAAAAGTAAATAAAATAACATTATTTAAAATGTGAATCAGCTATAAGACATTATACAATTACATAGATACATATCAAACACAGCACATTCAATTAGCCAAAAATTAATGAATATAAAGCCAATATGGATGCTGGCATATATATGTATGTACAATGATTATAGCATTCATAATTGCACTATACCTACAATCAGTCTCCAATTATAAGGTGTTTTATGAGGGAACAAAAACTAGCAATTATTCTTATTAATGTTGTTTTAGAGTGGGGAGTACCAAGGATGAAAAACATCTCATTAATATTTATTGTTACCTTTGTTACTCAAGTAATAAGAGATTGTTTTTCCACCTCTCCTTTCTGCCGAGAGGCAGCAACTCCTGTGATAAGTGCACGCTATTGCTACTTGGCAATGTAAGTAATTAAATTATATCTGACCTCAGAGTTCTGTGTAGCTTGCTAGCAGTCATGCACCTGGTAAAAAAATACCTTTCCACCCAAGCTGCTCATTGATGGGTGCTACATTTTTGTTATTCAAATTTTGCATGTTTAAATTTCAAGAGTGATTTACATTAAGAATTCTTTCTAAAGAACAACAAGAGAGACTATTTTGCATGAAACCTATAAAAAGTTTGTGAATAGGTTAAGAGGCAACCTTATCAAGAAAGGTTTCTGAATGTGATCATTCATCAATAATTTTGTGCTGTACAAAGGTGCTTGATATTATTAGAGAAAACATTGTATGCAATCACATGCCATCTCTCGCATAAGGAGAGAATTAAACTGTCTTCTATACATGTATACTGAGTAGCATATTCACTCACACTGTTGTTTTTTGCATTAGAAAATGGAACACAATAAAAACAGGAACATAAGAGTTAAAACTATGTTCGTCATTCAGCAGTTGACTCAATCAGGTCAATTCCCAATCTATTAGTTTGGCATTTCAATCACTATCTTATGTATCAAATGTATTGGTTTCATAAAAAGCCATATTTGGCAAGATTTTATACAACAAATTTTTTTTTCTACCATGGAAAAACACTTTAAAAGAGCTCTAACTTAAGAAAAAATGCACACAACTGAAAAATAAACCCCTATCCCTGTTTCAGGCTGTAGCCACTGGGGAAAATGTAGTGTCCATGACATTTCTACTTGTCATTAGTGAATAAAGAAAAAAATGGCACATGGCAATTAAAAAGAGATTCTATGATATTCTATGAACATCTGAGGTTTATGTCTTTAATTATTTCCTTGCTGTCTTCTATGCATCTTTCTGAACTGTGAAAGTATGCTTAAATTCTAAATCCATACACAACTATTTATTTTGCATTTCCCAATATTCTAGTCTCACAAGTGAAGACAGAATGAGAACACTAATTTTAAGAATTTAAAAAATCATACTATCAATACTGTTGATCCATCAGAGAAAGCACATTCTGTAAAACTTCAATGACTGATCACTTCTGATGATAGTAATTTTCTTGAACAAATCACTCAACAGAAAATATATTATCAAGGAATGCAAGGGGTGAAACGGCCATTGTACTTTTAAAACATAGAGGGGGAGAAAGGAGGGAGAGAAAGGGTCAGGGAAAGAGGAACCAGCTTAATTTTGCTTCAATAGCAAAAACCTGCTATCCTTTGTGAGTGTATGATTGAGAATTTAGAAACCACTGAGTCACAAGATTTTGCCTAAAAAATAAGAAAATGTACTGTGAATGTACTTCAGCATATTTTGGTTTTCCTCCATATAGTTTAAATAATATCATAATATTAACTAAAAAACTCTGTGAACATTCTCAGAGTGCAGGCCAGCAATAAATTAGTATTATGCAACTTGTTTTCACAGATAATACAGTCCCTCTTGTGCATCTTCAGTCATGCAAAGGTGGTCTTGGAGGGCCTCTTAGGCACAGTTAGACCAGGTTGTATTCCTTCAGGTTTAACTGTAGAATCGTGTCCTTGACAGCAGCAAAGACAAAGCGTATATTCTCTGTGTCTGTAGCACAAGTGAAGTGGGAGTAGATAATTTTGTCACTGTCTGGATTCAGGTCTACAAACATCTTCAAGATGAACTCTCGTGCCGCTTGTGCATCCCGTTGTGGTCCTGATAATTAAGAAGAAAAAGTCAGTTTCTCCTAAACTCAATTCAGTATTTGAACTTATTTAGAGGGGAACCTCAGGAGCAGAAACCAGAAGAAAGACTCAGACTGTTATCCTTGTATAAGAGAGGAAGGGAAAAATTTTACTAACAAATACTACCATATACTGTTTTTTCCCCGTAGGGACCATTAAAAAATAAAAACAAGGAAATTCCAGAAGTTGATAATAGAAGAGCTGTTCTTTTTGTGATGACTATCCTCTTTCTTCCATAAGGTGTTAAAAATGGAGAGATGAACTTGATGACCCCACAAAATGAACAACAGAAGAATTAGTTGCTTTATACTCATAAATATATTAAAAATGAATAGATTTGGCCCATTTTCAGTCTACTATATTTAAACTATACTTAAGTACATTCTTCTAAAATGTACATAATCAAGTTACATCTTAAACTGGTCTGAAACTGTCCCCAACAGAATTTACTTAAGTGTAGCGGGTTTGGTTTGCTTTCCTCACATGAGGCACCAATTCCAATTTCAAATCACCATATTTAATGATAGTAAAATATACATGCTTGCTAGTTAAAGCTGTTCAATTGCAAAACTTAATGTTTTAACAAATCAATTTTCTAAATTATATATAACAATTCTATAAAATTTAAGCAAAGTCTGTAATTCTCAGAACAACCAAACTGCATATTCTGCTTTGCATAAGGCAGAAGGCAAAATAATGACTTCCAATCTATAAGAGTGAGAATTGGTTCCTGTTCACAGCCAAAAGAGCAGTACAGAACTAGGAACATAAGCCACAAGTTATTTTTTCCTATACTGTATATACATATATTGTTCCACTGCAATTGTCATAGGCCATTATTCCATTGTCCTCCTGTTTCTGCGATGTGTTTTTCTACGGAACATGTATGTTTGCTGTGCCTCTTCCTCCTATCTCCTCATTAGTTATGGTTTTCTTATATGACAATATAAATACCAGAACTCAGCTGTTATATAGTTCTCTCCTTCAATGGTTATTAAATCTGTACTTAGGAAGTTAGTATGTGCCTGCATAACTTTCAATGACTGCACAATAAAACTTATTTTTAATATTTAAATACAAATTTAAGCATTTCTAATTTGGATAAATGCAAAAATTAGGTAACGATGGAATCACAAAAGATAAAATACTTTCTGATATCTATTGGTTGCAAAGCCTTGTGGAAGGAGAACATGATTCTACAATATCTTGTATACACATGAATATGTATGTGTATATATATACACACAGACACATTTTCTGAGATTTAGAGAAGGACATGTAAACAATAATTTCTCTGAACTAGGACAAAGAAGACTTCAAAATTTTTAAAATTTCTAAACACAACAGATTCTAGCCTTTAGCTTCATCACATATTCTATAGAAACAGCAGCAAAATTAATTTCCCTATTTTTTTTTACTCTTAAGAAATTTAAACATTTGTAAAGGATACTCCAACACTTTCAAAGACAATGATTTCTTCAAAATAAGATATTTATTGTTTTAATCAGCTTCCTAGAATTTTGTTAAACAATTTTACAGTGAGTAGGCACAGGCAGGTTTGTTCCTCTTTTAAAAACTACTGCACTATTTAAAGTCCATATCCAAATTTTGCTTGCCTAATAACATGTCTGGTTACTATAATGTAATTCAAATTTTTTTTGACTGGAATTCAAGTACAGAAAACTGAGATTAAAAAGAAAGTTTGCCATCTCAGGTATTTAGAAAAAGGGAATGAACCAATGCTAGATTTACAACGCTTAATGGTTACAATCTAAATAATCTTGGAAAAGAATTATAATACAAATCAGTAGGTTTCTTGACTATAGCTCCCTTGCTCCCTTTTTAGCAGTCTTAAAAGGGTTTCTCTATATGATAGTCAAGTCCTGTATAAAAAGCACTACAATTTAGCTTGGCTACATTAACTTGTAATTGTCAGCATTTATTTTCTTTGAAGACTCTGGAGGGGAGTGTGGTCCCACAGATAGACATTTTTTAATTCTTTCCTTCCCAAACATGGCCACTTTTTGTCTTTTGCCTCACTTCCAGCACTTCATTCCGGTCTTTGAGTTGGTCTTTTAGTATGATCTGTGAAAGCATATCCTCATGTGATACTCTGACCCTTGAGCACATCTCAGTCTCTCATCCAATGTTGTTATGACATACTGTGCAGTACAACTGCTTAGTTTAATCAGTCCAGTTTGCCATCCTGGTTACCATTTCTCATCCCTATGGTACTTTCTCCATTGTACTACCCACATGGGAAAAGTGATCCAGCTGAAAAATACCTAATTCTGATGAGTTCTCCAAATGTGTCCATCTTCAACATCGCCAAATAGGGTGTTGGAACAGCAGAGAGGGACACACAGTGATCTGTGAAAACCAAAGACTTTGCAACTGTCTTGGTTTCAGCTGGGATAGAATTAATTTTCTTAGTAGCTGGTTGTAGTGTCTGACTGAGATAGAGTTCATTTTTTCTTAGCAGACTTCACAGTGTTTTGCTTTGCATTGGTAGTTGGAAGTGTGTTGATAACACACCAGTGTTTTGGCCCAGCTGAGCAGCACTGTCCCTCTAACATTCCTTACCCTCATCAAGAGGCTATGAGTGGGAAAGATCCTGGGAGAGGACACAACCAGGCCAGCTGACCCAATGTAACCAAAGGGATATTTCATACCATATGACATCAGCTCAGATAGAGAAGCTAAGGGAGAGAGGAGGAACAGGGACATTCATTATTCTACAATGTTTGCCTTCTGGAGCAACAGCTGCATGTGCTGAAGCCCTGCTTCCTGTGAAGTGGCTGAATATCACTCACTGATGGAAATTAGAGATTAACTTTTCCCTTTGCTTATGTGCACTCAAACTTTCACTTTTCTTTTTTTGCTTTAGTAAACTGCTTTATCTCAACCTACTAGCTGTTTCCCATCTTATTTTCTGTGCCCAGTACCACTGGGAAGGGGAGTGATAGAGCAGCTTGGTGGGAACCTGGCATCCAGCCAAGGTAAAACCACTACACTGCTACAGTCCTGTGTTTTAGATTCAGTATGAGAATAATGCTGATAACACACTGATGTTTTGGTTGCTGCTGAGCAGTGCTTACCCTAAGTCAAGGCCTTTTTAGTGTCTCATACTCTGCCAGTGAGGAAGTGCACAAGAAGCTGGGAGGGAGCACAGCTGGGACAACTGACCCGAAGTAGCCAAAGGGATATTCTACACCATAAAACATCATGCCCAGTATATAAACTGGGTGAAGTTAGACAGAAGGGGCCAATCATTGCTTGGGGATGAGATGGGCATTAGTCAGTGGGTGATGAGCAACTATATTGCGCACTAACTGCTTTTATTATATATCAATTGTTTTTATTTTGTCCTTTTCATTAATATTATTATTATTATTATCATCATTAGTATTATTACTATATTTTACTTTACTTCAATTATTAAATTGGTTTTATCTCAAACTATGGGTTCTGCCTTTTTTCTGATTCTTCTCCCCAGGCAGGGAGGAGTGAGTAAGCAGCTGTGTGATACTGAGTTTCCAGATGGGAGTAAACCACAAGTCATCCATTCCATCTTTCCACTATAAGAAATCAAAATAAATAATAACATTCTTTAAGGGGTTAAGTCCAGCAAGATCTGCAGAATTAGACACTTAAAAGACTTTCAGGTCTGGCCTACTGGCTATGGCCCTACTTGACCATAACCTTTTTTTGTTTCCCTTACCCATGGTAAAGGAGAAGAGGGTTTCTCTGAGCTGACTGATTGAAAATTTGACAACCTTCTATGTTGAAATGACTGGCCTATTAGATGAGGGGAGAGCAGTGGATAATGTCTAGTTGGACGACAGTAACTAGTGGGGTACCCCAGTGGCCAATACTGGATCCAGTCTTATTTAACATCTTCTTTAATGATCTGGATATAGGAGAAGACTGTACCCTCAACAAATTTGTTGGTGACACAAAACTGGGAGGAGTGACTCGATCCAGAGGGACATTAACAGGCTGTACAGATGGGCTGACAGGAACCTCATGAACTTCAACAAGAGCAAGTGCTAAGTCCTCCACCTGAAGAGTAACAAACCTAGACACTAATATATACTGGGGGCCACCCAATTAGAAAGCATCTTGGCAGAAAAGGGACCTGAGGGTCCTGGTGTGCCACAGTACAGCCAGTCTGTAGCTGGACAAGATAAATCTTGCCATAACACAAATCCAATTTGGCTAGCCTAGTTTGTTCTAGAAAAGAAGTAGAACAAGTCCCTGGGTGAACAATGATAGGATAGATTTGAGCTCAAGACCTCAGCCAACCCTGTCAAGCCTAGATGCAGAAACACCACTGGACGGAGATCTGGGTGGAGAGAAATCCCAACCAATAGGCTATTTAAAGCCAGGAAAATAAAATCCCTTATAAAAGAGGTGGCCATAATAAACCCAGTGCTGTTTGTTGAGGACGCTTGGTGAGTTTGTGTCATTTCTGTCTCCAACCAATGACCCATAATGTAATATCTGGTGATTCCCGACATGAAGACAGCAGCTATCCCATGAGCAGAATGGAGGGAGACAGACAAAATGTGCGTTAAGAGCCGCAAACTAGCAAAAAGCTGGAAATAATCAAGAGGCGTGCGAAAAGAGTTGCCCAAAATATCTAGAGAGCAGAGCTATTTGCAGTGGAAAGCTGCCAAAAATCTGGATTCTCCTTTGTATATACCCCCTTTAAATAGAAGAAAAACCCCACAGAAGACATGAGTGGATTTGTCTCTGTGGAGGAACACTCAGCAGTGAAGGCATGGACTAATTTTCTACGTGAATGGGAGATAGATTATGAAGAAGGGACTTTATTAGATTTGATAATATTGACTAAAAACCGTGGGCTAGAACCTACCAAAGAGACTGTGTTAGATATAAATACCTGGACATGGACTGGAAAATATATATTTGATGCATCCACAAAAGGCAACAAAAATGCAGTTAAAATCCTAAGGCCCTGGAAGCTAATATTGAACTTGATAAAGCAGATAAAAACCAAGATGCGTGGCGAGGACCGGGTGCTGGACAAAGCGGCTGCGCTGCACGGCACAGAATGGTCGCCACATGGAGGATTGCTCAGCAGCCCAGGCAGGCAGTGGAACCAGAAGAGACAGCCGAATCGTGCTGGGCTGGTGCTGCAGTGGCTGCTGGTGCCCAGGCAGGTGACATGCTGGATTGCGCAACCCAGCCATGTGCTGCAGCTCCGGAAGGTGGCAGAGCTGGGGGAGGCCACTCAGCACGCGGCGGGGTGGCAGCGCTGGCAGCAGGCACAGCCCCAGTGGGCAGCCAAACTGCAGTGGATGGGGCGCCCTGCGAGACCAGCACGGAGGCAGCTAGCAGAGCCCAGCACACAAATGCCTCAGCAGCGGCTGGTGGAGTCCCAACCTGCAGCAGAGCAGAGGCAAACACAGCTGCAGTGCCTGCTCCGAGATGCTGTGCTGGGCTGAGTTGCCCTCTGGCCTCCCCGGGCTGTTGCCCCAGGTTGAGCCATGCCACCATGACAGCCAAGCACCTCGGGACCATCCCGCAGTGTCACATGGTCCCCAGGGCCGTCTCCCCACCACTGACACCTCATTGCCATGGAAACCCTGACCACCTATACCTGGAGCTAATTGGCTTGGCTGAGAAGCCGCTCCTACAGCCCCACCTCCATTGCCTATGCCTACCTGCCCCTGCATTTTTGGGGAGGGGCCTGAGGAGACATCACTTCGAGTGCCTGGATGTTGAAGCTACATCACACCTGGAAGTGCACTGGAACCAGGAAATACCAACCCCATGTTGCCAGACCCTGTGAACCCCACAGTTGCCACTGCCCCACCAAGTCAGCAGCCAAAGCTTTAACAGCCTGAGCAACCTACATCGCTAATGGATACACAAGACCCCCAGAGAGGGAACCCAAGTCTCCGCCCTGCTACCAGCTCCAGAGAGGAAGCACTCACAGTAATACTGGCATCAGCTCCAGCCTCATCGCTATTCAGATTGGATGCCATTCCCACTTGGGACCTGGTCGTCTTCTGGATGGAGGTAAAATGAATAGCGATTGAAAGTGGGGATATAGAGAGAGCTGAACTAATTTCTGTACCCATGTCTTTGCCATCCTCACAGGACTGGCAGCAGGGGGCGGGAGCAATTGTAGCATTCCCAGTTGAACGAAGTAATGGGACAACCCCTGACAAATACATACCCTTCAATTGGCAAATCTTCTCAGAGCTATGCCAACTGGCTGCTAAACATGGGCTGGGGTTGCCTGCTATTGCAAATATGCTTCGATTAATAACTGCTAGTGAATTAACCCCCTATGATATGAAACAAATTGCAAAATTACTCTGTACATCAAGCCCCCCCCCCCCCTTCCTCCAGCAGGCTGGCAGACAGAGGAAGGGGGAGGGGGAAAGCCCAGCTGCATGCCCTCTGCAGACGTGGGAGAATGTTAACTCTTTCCTTGCACAAATGAAGCTTGCAAAGCACTAACCTTTCTCTGAGTGAGAGAGCAGCCGGAGTGGGAGACATGTAAAAAGACACTATGAAGATATCAGGGTCAGTTAAGGAAGAGTGGTATCTCAGATGAGGAAATAGAGAAGATGCCTTGTTTTTTGGGCTAAAAGTCTTATGTGGACCTGCTAACAGACTGTATTTTTCTATAATGCCCCTTTAAACCATGGAGAAAATATGCATTGGGGAGATGATGAGATAATTCAGATTGTAGATTTGAGGAAAGGTATCTGTGATGGACTATGTAAATATTGAAGTAGCTGTGATCTAATGGAGAATTTTGAACAGAGGAAGATAGAGAGAAAGATATGAAGCCCTCTGCCCCCAGGGAAAAGACGACCTCTGTTTCTCGAGATGAAGATGATTTTAAAGATAGCTGAAGAAAATACTTTGCTTTTGGAACCGCTCATCTTTAAAATGATACCCCAAAGAACTTCATGGCCCATATGCAGCCGCAGGAAAGGCTGCATGATATGGGAGGGATTTCACAACTACAGATTTCCCTGGGCAACTGTTTTTGTGACAATTAAAAGTCACAAGTGGACTGTTCTTTCTTGTGGAAAGTACCATAACAGACCAAAAGAGACTTCGCCCTCTAAAAACACAGATGAAAGACTATTTTGTAAGTGGTACTGAGCTAGAGTTCCAAGTTTTGTCTTTATATGTTGTCTGTGTGAAAGAAAAGTAGTTATTGAGGGAGAAGGAAATTGTTTTGAAGGTTTCATTCTAATTCTTATTAATTTTTTCTCTCTTATAATTTTATAAATAAACCTATCTTTATATCTTTTAAGTTTTGAGCCTGCTTTGTTTTTCTCCTAATCCTATCTCACAGCAGAAAGAGTAAATAATTCTGGGAGACACTCAAACCACTGCACTAATTTTGGGAAACAGAAACTGGTGAACATGAAATCATGACATGGTATCAACCCCTACTTCACCTGTTACTATCCCTGCTAAAACCAGAATTGCTCAACTCCTTCCTTTTGAAGTCTTTTGTCCCCAAAACAGATTCTAGGGAGCCAGGAGACCAATACTTTGAATCAACAGGACAGCCCCAGGTATACTGGACTCATGTCATAGGTGATAAAAGACCTAATATGGTTTGTACTTTTGCGATGCCTCAAGTAAAGCCTTTGCGGATCAAGGTCAGTGGGATGATTGACATAGGGGAAGACGTCACCATCATCTCTACCAACATATGGCCTTCATCCTGGCCTACCACACCTGCATGTTCTGCCATTGCTGGCATCGGAGGGACCACACAGAGCTACTTGAGTAGCAATCCTGTGTTGGTTAAAAATCCTGATGGCCAAACAGCTGCAATTCAGCCATACATCACTGCTGCACCACTAAACTTGTGAGGGAGGGATGTGCTGTCTGCATGGGGAGTCCAGGTAAGGATGGATTTTTAACAAGGGCCACTGAATTAGAGGGTGTAAGGTGCCTAGGGTGACTTTATGATGCTTGTATCCCCAATAGTCAGTTCTGTTTATGCTGTATGTTGAGTTCTGTGTCTTTAAGACTGGCTCTGAGAGTGAAGTAGGGAAAGAAGCAGCATACAGTTTGTTTTGAAAAACAGCGTTCACTCCTCTGCATTTTCTTCTTCCTTGGGACGATGTTGTTCGGCTGAGGCACAGACAACAACAGGACAGAAATCTTTTTTTGCTTTTAGTTAGTTTAGCTAGCTGAGGCAAAGAAGCTTCCTGGACTGATGTTTTCCTTTTTCTTGTGACTGTTTAAACCTGCTCTGATCTGAAAGACCCAGAGGAGCACCAGGGAGCTCATACCTGTGGCCCACTGGGGCCTGGACCTCCAGAGGGATGAATAAGAGACTGAGAGAGAGCCTAAATATACACACAGCAAGAACTTTCTCAATTTACCATCTCAGTCCAGAATGAAAGGTTTTATTGTTTCATATTATTAATTCTTTAAGCTTGTGGGCACTTTGCTTGTTAAATAAATAATTTTTTCCACTTTTCTCCGATGAAGTTCTTTTCCCAGACTGGCTGGGGGGAGGGGCCATTTGGGTCTGCTTCCTGGAGGGACTCTATTTGGCCATGTTCTCCCACATTTGCCCTAAACCAGGACAGTATCCCACATTAGCTCCAAAGTGGCTTACTACTCAACCTGTGTGGGTACTGCAGTGGTCCCTTGAAAAGAAGAAACTAGACGGCCTAAAAACCCTGGTACAAGAACAACTAGTTCAAGGATACATAGAGCCATTTATGAGCCCTTGGAACACCCTGGTATTTGTTATAAAAAAGAAATCTGGTAAATGGAGGCTACTCCATGACCTGAGAAAAATCAATTCTATGATGGAGAGCATGGGCACTTTGTAGCCTGGTATGCCATCTATGATGATACCTGCCTCCTGGGACACCCTGACTGTGGACCTAAAAGACTGTTTTTTCACTATTCCATTGCACCCAGATGATACCCCAAAGTTTGCCTTTACCATGCCTTCTATTAATAACACAGCACCAGTGCAACTTTAAAATTGGAGAGTTCTTCCCCAGGGCATGAAAAACAGTCCCACAATTTGTCAATGGTATGTTGCTCAGGCACTCTCATCAGTGAGAGACAAATTTCCAGGGACATACTGTTACCACTACGTGGATGATATTTTGATAGCAACCCAAACCAAGAAAGAACTCTCACAGATTTGGCCAAACCTGTTGCAAGCATTAAAAACATTTTGGCTGTGAGTAGTACCAGAAAAGGTACAGCAGTAGCCACCTTGGAAGTACCTTGGACTCAAAATTATGTATCAGACTATATGACCACAAGCAATCCAACTCTTAACCAAAATCCAAACTCTAAATGATGCACATAAACTTTTGGGTACTATCAACTGGGTCAGACCTTACCTAGGATTGACCAACTCACAATTAGCACTCTTATTTGACCTCCTAAAATTTGATCCTGAGTTAATTTCCCCCAGAAAATTAACCCCAGAGGCAAAAGCTGCTCTCAAAGCAGTAGAGCAAGCTATCACAGACAAGTCCACAGGATATGCCCAGAGGTATGTATTACTGTGTTTATTCTCATTGTTAATTTTCACTCTACTGGTATTATTGGGCAGTGGGATACTCACTGGCCCGATCCTTTACACATACTAGAGTGGACGTTTTTACCTTATCAACCAAAACAGACGGCACCCACCATCTTTGAACTGATCACACAATTATTCATCAAATGCCACCAAAGGTGTTTACAATTGAATGCTAAAGATCCTTAAAAAATTATTATTCTTGGGACACAAGAGCAATTTGAATGGTGTTTTGCTAACTGCACAGCCTTGCAAAGTGCCTAACAAAACTTCTCAGAACAAATTACTTAACATCTACCCAGCCATAGATTGCTGAAGTGGGGAAACTGCACGCTCTCTAAAACCTCTAAATAGCTGAACACCCCTAAAAGGTGTTACAGTGTTTACTGATGGTTCTGGAAAAATGGGAAAGGCCATTGTAACATGGAAAGAGGAAGATAAATGGCAAATGTTGGAAGGTTATGAGAGTGGATCACAGTTGGTGGAGCTATGTGCTGTAGCTATATCTTTCCTATGTTTTCCCCACATTCCTTTAAATGTTGTGACTGACTCTGCCTATGTTGCTGATATCACACAGAGTTTAGATTGAGCACTACTAAAGGAAATTGACAATGCACAATTATTTAACTTACTAAAAACTCTGTGCCATACTATCCAAGCCAGAACTTGCCCCTATTGCATATTACACATCAGAAGTCACGCAAATTTACCAGATTTCATCACAGAGGGCAATGCTCGAGCAGATAGGCTAGCTAGCCCTGCTTGGACAGCACCACAGCCAGATATGCTGGCACAAGCAAAGGCATCACATGATTTTTTTCCACCAAGGTGTTTGGGCCTTACAGCGACAGTTCCAGCTGTCAAACACAGAGGATCATAATATAGTTAACACCTGTGCTGACTGCCAAGGCCACGCTGCACCACTGCAGATGGGTATAAACCCTTGTGGACAATATGCTTTGCAAGTCTGGCAAACTGATGTCACACACATCCCTGAATTTGGATGTCTAAAATATGTACATTTATCCATTGATACTTTTTCATCAGCAATATGGGCTACAGCACACACAGGAGAAAAAGGTTGGCATGCCATTGCACATTGGCGGTCAGCCTTTGCTGCTTTAGGTATCTCCTGTACCGTCAAAATAGACAATGGTCCTGCATATATTTCACAGAAAACAAGACATTTCCTACAGCTCTGGAGTGTCACACTGCACTGGTATTCCCTGCTTAGCAACAAGACAAGCCACAGTGGAGAGAGCACATGACACTTTAAAACATATACTTGAAAAACAAAAGGCAGGAATGTGTGGTGAATCCCCACAGAGCAGGGTAGCTAAGGCTGTCTATACACTAAATCATCTGAGAGTATTTGAAAAGTCCCAGAACCCAGTCATTTTAAATCACTTACTACCACTACAATCATCTGGCAATGATCAGTAACCCAAATCCAAGGTAATGGTGCAAGACCTTACCATCAATAGGTGGGGAGACCCGTGGAATCTCATTACCTGGGGATGGGGATATGCATGTGTTTCCACGGACACTGGAATGCATTGGGTACCTGCCAGATGTGTGTGTCCTGCCCTACGTCCTATCTGGGATCACAAGCAGCATCCTCCTGACAGCCTGTCAACAGACATCATGGAGCCATGTGTGGAACAGTGATGGAAACAACTTGTTCACCTACCTCATGGAAATCTGGGACTTTTGAAGTGACAGTTCATTTAAGGATTCTATTTGTTTACAAATTGTTTTTCTGGTAGATGGTTTTTTTTTTTTAATGGTTCTAAGGGTTAAATGGTTTCTTGTTTTTTAGTGTTAAGTTGTAACTTGTAACTATAAATAGCTAACCTGTGGTATATTAGCCTGAAGGATTGTGATCTCGCCTGACAGCTCCTGGAAGTGAGTGCTGCAACTCTAGTGGTACATAGGACACATCACTGGCTAAGGGGAGCTAGGTTTGTCAAAATTGGGTGGAAAGTCTCATTCAAGTTAGACCCATGCTGTCTTCTGTCACCATCTGCAAAGGGCCCTTGCAGGTACGATAACAGACAACACTGCATTTTTTAATAAAACAGAAAGGAGGAATTGTCACAGTACAGCCGGTCTGTAGCTGGACAAGATAAATCTTGCCATAACACAAACCAAATTTGACTAGCCTGGTTTGTTCTAGAAAAGAAGTAGAACAAGTCCCTGGGTGAACAATGATAGGATAGATTTGAACTCAAGAGACCTCAGCCAACCCTGTTCAAGCCTAGATGCAGAAACACCACTGGACGGAGATCTGGGCAGAGAGAGATCCCAACCAATTGGCTATCTAAAGCCAGGAAAATCAAACCCCCTATAAAAGAGGCAGCCATAATAAACTCAGTGCTGTTTGTTGAGGAAGCTCGGTGAGTTTGTGTAGTTTCTGTCTCCAACCAATGACCCATAACATAATATCTGCTGGATACTAGGTTGAACATGAGCCACCAATGTGTCCTTGACACAAAGAAGGCAAATGGTATCCTGGGCTGCATTAGGAGGAATGTTGCCAGCAGGTTGAGGGATGTGATCTTTCCCCTCTAATCAGCAGTGATGAGACCATGCCTGGAGTTCTGTGTCCAGTTCTTGGCTCCTCAGTACAAGAAGACAAGGACATACTGGAGAAAGTCCAGCCAAAGGACACAAAGATGATTAAAGGACTGGATGAAAGGCTGAGAAACCTAGGACTGTTTAAGCTAGAGAAAAGAAGGCTCACATGGAGATCTTATCAATGTGTACAAGTAACTGAAGGGAGGGTGCAAAGAAGATGAAGCCAGGCTCTTGTTGATGGTGTCCAGTTACAGAACAAGAAGAAATACAGGAGTTTCCATTTGAACATCAGAAATTCCGTTTTTACTGTGAGGGTGACTGAGCATTGGGACAGGTTTCCCAAAAAAATTGTAGAGTCTAATTCCTTGGAGATATTCAAAAGCCATCTCGACATATACCTGTGAAGCAGTCACTTCTCGGGTTGGTTTTCTCACCCGAGATTCAGGTTGTCTAAAGTCCTTGCCCTCTAAACACGTTGGTACAAAGAAGCAGAGTCTTCAAGGCCTTGTTTTCTGGTTTCTCAAGTTGTTTATTATTTGATATCACAGAGTTTTTCTCTGCTCCCAGCCGAGGTCCGGACAGTGGCTGAGACATGAGGCGACTACCCACCGATTTATACAGATAGTCACATGTAGGTTATTTACTATTTTGTACCAATGCCTAGTGCTTACACTAAGAGAGTCACTTCTGCTTTGACCCAATCCACTCTAACTACATTATATCATCACCGCCCCAGAAGATGGAGGACGAGGGAAAAGGAGAGGGACACGAGGTACCACCCAAATTCCACCATCTTGTCCCCCATTTACCTCTATTCTAAGAATCCTAAAACTACTGAATTTTGCATGTTCTACTGTGCTAAACTACTATTTTCACTTCCTGGTGATTTACAATTCCTCTCCTTGTGCTGGAAGTTTCTCCCATGGGCTAAGATCAAACTCAGTGTCTTCCTGGGCTCTGTGCCAAGGTCTCCAACTCCCCTGGACTGGCTCCACACCCCCCTGTCCAGGGCTCAAATTCCCTTTCCCGGGTCCCAGGTCATCCAAAGGGATGTCCTGGACTCCAACAGTCACTAGATGACCTTGTTTGAGCAAGAGGGTTGGACTTGATGATCTTCAGAGCTCCGTTCCAACGTCAACTCTTATGTATGAATTTTGCCTGTTTTTTCTGGACAAGCTTTTAACACAGGTGTACCTCCACTTGAGTGATCATAACAAAAAGGCCCCTATAGCCTTCTTACCTGCAGGATGTTATCTAAGGCATCTGCCAGGCTTCTAACATGAAAAGACAAGAATATATTCTATTCAACTATCAGTTCTCTTCTGTTTAGTACTATCAAACTAAATTAACACTTATTCATTAATATGGCCTGATTGTAGTGATGCACCCCACACCCCCATCAGGTGCTTCCAGAAAGGGAAAAAGTTTCAGTTTGCCTCTAGACATTTTAAGAAGTTTAACTAGAAAGTTCTGTATTTTTCTCTTATGTAATTGGCTCAAGGCCAGCACAAGGGCATGGATTGAGCTCTGAGAGTGTAAATCAAAGCCTCTTGGGGATCTTATTGGCGGCAAGCCAAATTGTCCCTCCTAGAACATTCAGTATTTAGGAAAGAGCACTAAGGAAGTAGAAAGGCTTTTTTGGAGTGTTTTAGCAGGATGTCTGAGGTTTTCTCAGACACCTGTGCTCGGCTTATCCTTTGTTTTCTGTAACATTTGTTATTTTGTTATTTTTCCTTATTAAACCTTTTGCTTTACAAAACACCTCTGAAAAGCAGTCTCGCTAAGTAATTTTAGCCACTTCTCTGCAAAGGCTGGACCCTCATAGATTGATATATTAGCATGTAGTTTATAAGACTCTAGCCACGTGCTAACCTCTATCAAATGGCCCCCCGAACAGGGATACTATCATTAAGTGGAACTGTTTAGGTGGGTTTTTTTGCTGACAAGCCCTCAATGTCAGCTAGGCCAGATTTTTTCCCTTGGTTTTCGTTTTTTTAAAGCGAGCCAGTGCCGAGTATTTTGGTCATTAAAAAAACTTGGACTTTTGGAGCTGAGAGCCGAGAGGGGGTTCTCAGTTCAAACTCCTATGCCAGCGAGAGGGAGTCTTAGCCAGAGCACCGATCCTGGAATGCAGGAATTCCCGGAAGACTGGCAGAGCCAAGTCAGAAAACAAAGGACTGCCACGTGGCCGAGAGAGGATCAGGGAAACCAAGGGAGCTGGAGATAGCCACAGAAAAAAAGCGTTTCTGGTGAGTGAAAGAAATCCCCAGCAGTTAGAAGAAAGCAAGACATTAATTTTTATTTTAATTACTTTAATTTGAGACCTCGAAAGACCTTTAAAATTAGTCTATAAAAGAAAAACAAACCCAAACGTAGAAACGGGACTTCTATAAGCTAAAAATTAGTAAAAGACGCGCAGTCTGGAAAAAAGAAGATATATATTGTAACATCAGAAAGAAATGAACCGGTGAGACGAGTGGTAACATACCTCTAAGGATGAAGCAAAGTAATTAAAAAGTAAAAAAACCTCAGCTCCAACCAAGCAGAAGTAGAAGAAAAAAGCATGTTTTGATTCTGTAATCCTGAAATGTTCCTTGTACTAACTCTGAAAGGCAACCTGAAACCGATTCCAGACAGCTTCACCCTGCCCCCTCCACGCGCAGAAAGCAAATGAACACCAGCCATGTGAGTGATCTTTCTGTCTCCTATATCCATTTATTCTTCTGTTGCTGTCATTTCCTTTCTATCAATAATCCAAAAAAGAAAAGCAAATCCAAAAATTTAAAAAATGCTCCCAAAAAAAAAAGTCCTTTTTGAGGAGCCACGTGGCGAAATCATATTGCTTCACCTTTGTGGGCAGTTACTTCTGCCTTGCAAGGCACACCCACTCCAACTCGTCACAGCCTTTGTTACCACCCTCAGCTCAGGAAGACACCCCCCCAGCTCAGGTGACTGTAAGCTGAGATACTGCAGCCTTCCACCCCCGCTCAGCAGAGTGAGGGGAGAAGCGGGGCTGAACATTAAGACCGGGCGGAGCCAAGTGGCCTTGGAGGTAGCCGAAGAGAAGCCAACACAAGCACCAAAAAAGCAGCAAAAAAAAGAAACAATGAAACAACAACAATCAACCCCAGTTCCAGCAGCAGAGCAGAAAGCAGTAATTTCTTGTCTCCTCAAATCTTCCAAAAGAAAGAAACCAGCACCCTGGGAGCCAGCCCGACCCCAGCAGAGGCAAGAGACACAGTCAAGAACCTTGCACTAAGCAAAACACACACATTAAAACCATCACAAGAATTCATCAAAATACTCAAAATACTGTAAATCTAACCCAACCTTACCTTTTAAAAATTTTTTACAGCTTTGGAAAGAAATCTCACTTTATAAATTGATCCTTCAGTGAAATTTGGAGAAAAAAAATCTAATAATTTCAAATTAAGTCTTTTTGTATTGGCAATTAAGTAAAATTGTACTAACTTGCCCAAAAATCCATAGTCCAAGCTAATTATAAAAGCTATTTCCTAAATAATTTTTCTTTACAGGAAAATATTTTGCAAAAATTATTTGCTTACCTATGTGTCTATTTAAAATAGTTAATTCAAATTTCAAAAAGTTTTTGCAAATTACCCTTATAAATATTACAAGAAAAATCTCTAACCATCAAATTCATCTTTAAAATTAATTTTAAAACTTTTTAAAATTCATAAACCCCTAAAACCAATTTGTTTCTATAAATTAATCAAGAAAATTTAAAAACCTCATAGTCATATAGCAAAGTCCAAATACCAAAAGATAAAAATCAAATTTTAAAAAGTCTAAAAGCCATACCTCAAAATCAAAAAAGCAATTGTCTATATGTTTTTTCAGAGTTCATATTTCCTATTAACAAATTCTTCATATGTTACAGGTAATAGAAAAAGCAAAGACCTCTCTACTCAAGAAGAAATTCTAATTAATTGTAAAAGATACTAATCTTTTTCCTTTTTCTCAACAGCATCCATGTTTTGGCACAAATATTAAATCAAACACTAAATTCCTAAGTTTCATATCAAATAGCAATGTAATAACAAACTTTTACATTAACATTTATAAAAAGTATCTCATATATCTCTAAATCAACCAAAAGCAACCATGCCCAAACTATCAAAAATTAACTGTGCTACCAGTAGCAGCAAAAATTAGTCTCCAATATGAAAAGCAAACAAAAATAACACAATATCCAAACAAATTAATTTGTCTAACTACACGCTTTTTAAAGTAAGTTCTACCTCAACACATATAACAAAAAAGACCAAACATACTATTAAAACATTTCTTGTAAGTACTTCTCATTCTTAAACATACAGTTTTCAAAATGACACAAAATTTTCAGCATATCAGATATCAAATTTACCACACAATATAACTACTTCATTCAAATCCAAGCTGTTGTAAAAATACATTCCATAAAAAATAAAAATGGGTGTGTTAGTACTACTATAGGAAGGTTAAACATATATGTTCTCTAATTTTTCATATTCATAAAAATTCAGAAACAAGACAATTTTAAAATCTGCCTTTTTATAACAGGGAGTGAGTTTTGTTTGTCTCTACAGGTACAGACTAAGCTCCTGCAAAAGATGTCAAGTCACAGCTAGAGAAGAAAGAGAGAACAGCAAAAAACACCAAATAATGACCATGCGAAAAACACAGTGTGACAGCTAAACCATGTCTCCAAAAAAGATTTCTACACTTCCACACAACCCAGCAGTATACACATTGGAACATTTTCAAAGCAGAGACTGAGTTTTCGTAAAGTTTTGACTAGTTAAAGAATATTCTTTATACTAAAAAAATTTTATAAGTTATTACTGTCATATCCATATTAATATCACTATCGTGTTCTTAAACTATGTTAAAAAAAGTTTACAAATTTCATTAGCCTGAATCCAGTGCAAACAAAAAAAATATAGTTCACTTGAAAAAATCTCCACAAAAAGTAAAATAAGATTCATAAGCAATTACAGACTAAATAATAATCTTAAAAAGTATTAATTGAAATAATTAACTAAAAAGAAAAGAAAGTACCAAATTCAAAAGTATTTAATCCATAATACCATAATTGAGTTATAAAACCAAATTATTAAACAATAAGTTATTAACACAATTATAATTATCAACAAATGTGAGAATTTTTTCAAAGTAACTATTTGTATTTTCTTCTCTTTTTTTCTTTTTTGTAATAAACAAAGGGTGAAATGTAGTGATGCACCCCACACCCCCATCAGGTGCTTCCAGAAAGGGAAAAAGTTTCAGTTTGCCTCTAGACATTTTAAGAAGTTTAACTAGAAAGTTCTGTATTTTTCTCTTATGTAATTGGCTCAAGGCCAGCACAAGGGCATGGATTGAGCTCTGAGAGTGTAAATCAAAGCCTCTTGGGGATCTTATTGGCGGCAAGCCAAATTGTCCCTCCTAGAACATTCAGTATTTAGGAAAGAGCACTAAGGAAGTAGAAAGGCTTTTTTGGAGTGTTTTAGCAGGATGTCTGAGGTTTTCTCAGACACCTGTGCTCGGCTTATCCTTTGTTTTCTGTAACATTTGTTATTTTGTTATTTTTCCTTATTAAACCTTTTGCTTTACAAAACACCTCTGAAAAGCAGTCTCGCTAAGTAATTTTAGCCACTTCTCTGCAAAGGCTGGACCCTCATAGATTGATATATTAGCACGTAGTTTATAAGAGACTAGCCACGTGCTAACATCTGTCACCTCATTCTGCAGGCTGTTCACTGTGAACACATCCTCTCCTCTCAAACAGGTAAAACATGAAACTTTTTCCTTCTATCACTATCTAGTTTTGAAAATGAGAGATTTCATCCTTTTTTGTAGCTTTTGAATCTGCTTTTCACTCTCAGGTGTGACAAAAGAGATGTTTTTATATGAATCTGATTTTTTTCTCTGTTACCAAAGCCTCCACTCAGTTACCTTTGAATACCTAGGTTTTCACCTCAGGAGAACTTTCTCAAAGTATAACTTCTTTAGAAACAGCTGTTTGTTCCATGTAATGTTTTCTGGGACAAGCACATTGTGTTTCATATAAGTGCCATAAAATTAAAATAATGGAAACAAAGAAGTGGTACAATAAAAGGGTGAGAGAAGTGATACTGCTTTATCTGAGAGCCACTGAGAATTTATGACACTTGTCTTCAAATTTCCAGCCTTAAACAAAAAAAAACAACAAAACACAAACCCAGTTAAAAAAGAAGAGTATATGAAATGCTGATTAG
Source organism: Zosterops lateralis (assembly GCF_965231275.1). NCBI lineage: Eukaryota > Metazoa > Chordata > Aves > Passeriformes > Zosteropidae > Zosterops > Zosterops lateralis. The sequence continues at coordinate 23,880,431 of NC_139801.1, read as the reverse complement.
ATTTAAAAATGTATTTTTATATTAATTTAGCTTTATACTTCAGTTGAAATCTTCACCCCAACTTATGAACAAGGACAGAGTAAGGTCCATTGCTAATATATTACTCATCTAGAATCAATAGTTTCGCATGAAAGGTACTGCCATCTTGTCCACTATTAATGGTGGTATAAGATGAAATCCTAGCAATTTAGAAAGTTCCACAAGACTTCAGTGACTTTAAAAATCTGAAGCATTAAAATCTGTTATTTTTAATAATTTTTTCCTTTTCATATAATTTTTTAAAAAACATGACCAATAAGTCATTCAACTACAAACTAACCATTTGGTGTACTTAGTACAATTTGTAAAGAAGAAAATGGATTTAATGAAGAATGGGTGATTATCTTTGTCCTAAGAACCTCCAAGCAAAATATGGGCAATGCTATTGCATTTGGTCGTTACTGCAATTTAAATGGGGCATGAGCTCTGGTGGCAATATACTTACCATCATACTCTGGGAAATAATCAACTAAATGGGAGTACATAATTTTCTCCTCTAAAAGATCTTTTTTATTTAAGAACAGAATGACCGAAGAATTCTGGAACCATGGATATGTGATAATTGTCCTAAAGAGTGCTTTGCTTTCTTCCATTCGATTCTGGAATTTAAAAAAAAGAGATACATTTATGCAGTTGTGAAAATATTTTTTTATAATCAGTCAGTGCAATTCCATTTTAGTTGATAAACATATCCATTTCACGTTTTCCACCTTTATACCAGAATGTAAGATTTAACTGATTCATTTACAATTCATAGGTATGTGGTATATTAAATATGCAGGCAGTTTCCTTTTGCAAACTAAATGACTCAAGCATGACTATTCTTGAATTGTGATTCAATACAATTCTGAAGAACTGTTAGGCTGACACAATGTAGTTAATACAGAGTCAGAACAAATTGAGTCCAGAACCAGGAATTAACTCTACTTCTCTATTATTTGAAAATTCTAAGGCAGGCCTGATTAGCTACAATGGAAGCTTTTTTTAGGAGATGCCTCCTGGAAACAAGTTTCACCACCAAACAGGATGTTTTGATCAGATTAGTGAGAGACGCCTCTGCTCAAATTAATGTGTAAACGAGACCATATACCAAAGTTAATAGCACAGATTTTATTTCACAGTAAATGTAAGGCAGAGAGATAGAAATAGGAAGAAAGAAGGAAGAGGGAGACAGTGAGAAAGAAATGAAGCAAACGATATCACCACCATGTGGATTCCTGCAGCATTCTTCTGTAGTGGTGTGGTTTTGGTTTTATCAGTTTTATGTATGTATTTGTTCCTTGTTTTATATTCTTTTTTATAAGTTGTAATGGTTTGTTCCATGTCACCCATGTTCCACCCTTATTGGTTTCATTCCAACCCCAGTTATATGTCAATCATAAGTTATACAGCCCCTGGGTCTTGTCTGTCACTTTGGGGTCTCTCCCAAAAGTCTGGAAAGTTCCAGTATGGACCCCAAGTGATTGGACAAGACTTCAGCTGTCTCCCCACCTGAGTTATTAATTTGTTACAATGTATGTCATTTATCCAGAGAGCCATGCCCCTTTGGCCCCTGATTAGTCCCCAGTTAGACCCATCCCTGAGTTCCTCCCCCCAATAAAAGGTGTTACATTGGGGAGTTTCCCGCTTTTTTCCCTCGCTTTTCTTCCCCACTGCTTCTGCTGAGGGGTGTCTGCTGGGGCAGACACCCTGATAAATAAAGCCAGCAGTTAACCCTGAACAGCCTTCCTCTTTCTTTCCTGCTGTCGTTGCTTCACTCCTTCGGGCAAACAGGAAGTCACAGGGATTGGTGAGGTTCATCCTGCTACCAAGCTGTACCCTTTACTGTCGAGGTGTCAGGGCTGGCCGAGGCAGGGACAAGACACCTCTTCATTCTTCACCCTGGTCTTTGGTGGTGGGGGTCCCAGAGTCATTCTATTGGAGGTACTACCTTTATACAGTCCAAGTTCTGGGTATCCAAGGGGTGATTGCAGATGTTCCCAGAACTTGGACTCGCATGGGTGTAAGCAGTGGTTTCCTTTCCCACAGTCTGCACAATGGAATTTTGTCTGGTGTGCTAATTCCAAATTTTCACCTTTGTTTAGGCCTGGAATTAGCACCTTCCTTTTTGCCACCCATGCTTATCTCAAGTTCCTGTCGTGGTGGCTTATCTTATGGGAATAGTGTTTTGAGACATGTAATTGCATTCTTTAAGTCCTCACACAGGCTTCTAGAGAACAAAATCAAAGTGAATCTTGTAGATTCTGATTTTGCGGAGCCATAGAATCATAGAATTGTTGAAGCTGGAAAAGGCCTAAAAGACTATAGAGTCCAACCATTAACCTAACGCTACCAGGTCCACCACTAAACCATGTCTCTAAGTGCCACAACTGCACATCTTTTAAATACCCTCAAGGGATGGTGACTCAATCACTTCTCTGGGCAACCTGTTTGAATGCTTGATAACCCTTTCAGTGAAGAATTATTTCCTAATATCCAACCTAAACCTCCCCTTGTGCAACTTGTGGCCATTTTTGCTTGTTCTGTCAATTGTTACATAGGATGACAGACTGACACTGTTACAACCTCCTTTCAAACACTTGTACAAAGCAATAAGGTGTCCCCTGAGCCTTTTATTCTCCAGACAAAAAACATTCATTACGCTCAGCTACTCCTCATAGGACTTATGTTCCAGATGCTTCATTGGCTTCATTACTCTTCTTTGAATGTGCTCCAGCACCTCAATGTCTTTCTTGTAGTGAGGGGCCCAAAACTGAACTCAGGATTTGAGTTGTGGCTGCACCAGTGCTGAGTACAAAGGGATGAACATTTCCCTAGTCCTGCTGGCCACATTATTTCTGATACAAGCCAAGATGCCATTGGCCTTCTTGGCCACCTGGGCACACACTGACTCATGTTCATCTGGCTGTCAACCAACACTCCCCATATCCTTTTCTGTTGGACAGCTTTCCAACCAATCTTCCTCAATCCTATAGCATTGCACAGGGTTATGACCCAAGTGCAAAACCTGGCACTTGGCCTTGTTGAACCTCATACAGTTGGCCTCAGCCCATTGATCCAGCCTGTCCAGATCTCTCTGCAGAGCCTTCCTACTGTCCAGCAGATCAACACTCCTGCCCAAACTTGGTGTTGTCTACAAACTTACTGAAGGTGCACTCAATCCCATCATCCAGGTCATTGATAAAGATATTAAACAGGACTGTCCCCAATACAGAGCCCTGGGGAACACCACTAGTGACTGTCCGCCAATTGGATTTAACTCCATTCACCACAAATATGTGGATCCAGCCATCTAGCCAGGTTTTTACCCAGCAAAGAGTATACCTGTCCACCCAGTTTCTCATAGACAGTGCTATGGGAAATGGTGTCAAAGGCTTTGCTAAAGTCCAGGTCAACAAGATCCACAGTGGGTCACCTTGTCATAGTAGGAGACCAAGTTAGTTAAACAGAACCTGCCACCAATACACTTGGGTGGATCCTAATCCAACCCCCCATGTTCACCCAAACCCCGCAGCTCCTGCTAAGGCTGTGGAGTTTTCCGTAACATTTTGTTTGCCATGCTGGGGTATGCCTGCCTCTGTCGTTCCAGCCACCACTCCAAGGTTCCTGCTACAGCCCATTTCACTATCCAGAGGGGCACTGAGACCAGCTGCCCCAGGAGGTTTGTAAAGGAAGCCCCTTCTCTCTCTCTCTCCTGCCGGCTTGCCTGCCATTGCCCACGTTGAGAGAGGCAGCTAAACTTGCGCCACAGTGCCCCCTGCAGCTGCATGGGAATCATTGCACTTGCCCTGCCCACTGGGAGCCAACAGTGCCCCTGTCGGCTGTGACCATAACTACACCAAAGGGGAAAATGCTTGATGGCCGAGAGAAGGCTGTTGTGTTTCTGTTTTTGTTTGCTGTTGCTGCTGTTGTGGTTGTTTGTTTGCCTTGTTATACATTGATATATATACACTAGTAAAAAACTGTTATTATTTTTCCCATATCTTTGCTTAAAAGCCCTGTAAATTCAAAGTTATAATAATTTGGAGGGAAGGGGGTCACATTTTCTATTCCAAGGGAGGTTCTCGCCTTCCTTGGCAGACACGTCTTTCAAACCAAGATATGCAATCAGTTGCATTGATATCAATGGTGCAAGAATTTCATTCAAAAAGGAGAAAAACTGAAATATCAACAGAGCTGAGCATAAAACATAAGCTCTTAGGTCAATCATTAAAGCACAATTTTGAAGATTCTTTTTATAACTTTCTAATATAGAGACCTAATAACAATATCATAGTTAAAACTCGAGGAGAGTCAGAGAAGGGGAAAAACTGAAGGAGTACATGTCCTAAATTCACACAGTTGTTTTTTTATCAGTTTTGTTTTCTGTGGTTTCGTTTGGGTTTTTTACTGTCACAAACTACACTCATACCATGGACAATAGTATCTCTAACTCTTAAGGTTTGAGAAAATAAAATACCTAACATGCTCTAAAGATAGGAGCATGCCTGTATCTTCTGATGTCTTAGCAATTATAAATCCTGTAGGATTTAGCTCTTCCATTATTTCCCTGTAATTGCTACCTTTGAGTGGGTTGTCTTTCCAAAACTGAGCCCCTCCTTCAGAAGTACATAAAAATATTTATCAGGCTTTTTCCCTTTCCCTGTTGTTATAAGGAAAGTAGACAGGATTTTGTTAAACACATATTAAACTCTAAGCACTTTTTAAAAACTGTCCTAAAAGCCATCACTGTAAACCTGAACTTAAAATGTTTTATTATAAAAACTATTAGCCTCTTGTTTCTATTGAAAGGCTCACATGAATACAACCTCTTGCTTTTTGTAGTTTGATAGAATCAGAAAGTTTAAAAGAAAGCAGAGGCATAACAGAAGAAGCAGAGTTGAAATGTTATAGCTTAAACACTGATAGAATACTAATAGAAAGTAATGGATTTTTAATGAAAATATTACAGTTTGAATGTTTGAGTTTAAAGACTTTCTGTTGAACTTGTCACTCATATTTACAATGAGAAACAAGTACAGTAAATTTATTTTGGGGTAGCTGATAAGTATTCAATTTAAGCCTACAGGATAAATATTAGGACAGTTATTTTCTTACTGTTATGAATGTCTTGTTATTATTCCTGGGCAACCTGCTTTAGCTGACCTTGCTTAAACAGGGAGGTTGGACTAGATCATCTCAAGATGGCCCTTTCCACTTTAAGCATTCTGTGATTCAGCAAAGTACTTAAGTCTAATTCTAACTGTAAATATGTATGTATTTCTGCAAAACTGATCCTTTGCTTATCATTAGACATAAGAAAGAAATTGTGTTGCAAGATGGTCTGTTAGGAATTGAGTAGGAAAATTTCATCATATGCGCATCTGTTGCTGAATAGCTCTTCCCAAGAGGGAACCGCCTACATTCTTTGCACTGAGATACTGGGACACTTACATTTAGAGTATTTTCCCTTTATTTCACCATAAATTACTCATTATAAAATTAAGAGCAGGATTTTACAGTTTATTTTCAGAATCAGACTTATCATACAATACTACTGGTCCTACCCAATGCAGAGTTTGACTACATGGGTACCTTCAGAGTAAGGGTTAGGTCTATCAATGGTAAAAAAACACAGATGAGAGCAGTTACTTTTATAACCTAAGAGAACATAAAGAGTGTGACTGTGTAGCAGGGATACTGATGCATTGCTGAGACTATTAGGTACCACTGAACAACCAATGGTCACATATTTAATCTATTGAAATGTAAAAGTCTGTAAGTACTCACACATATCCCACTGAAACACCGCTAAAATGACAGTAGAATATTATACCAGAAGTGTGAGCTGAAATTAACCTCTGAAGCCCATGTAGTCCAGCCTTTAACTCAAGTATAATTATTAGCAACACAAGATCAAGTCAGTCACTGCTTTGTCTAGGAAAGTCCTCCAAGAATGGAGATTTCACCACCTCTCTGGGTTCCCTTTTCCAGTGCTAAACTAATCTTCAAGGGAAAATGATTTCCTACAAATACATTAAATACCTGTTTGTACAGTTGAAGAAATATGATCTAGTTCTAGAAAAAGAGATGGGATAACAAGGAATATAGGGGAAGGCCTCTATTAGGGATCTGACCTTATACCAGATGCAATGTGAAGGAAGCCTTGCCAAACCAAGCAAGACAGTATGGCTCTTGGAAGAGAGGACAGGAGCAGTGGGGAGCAGGCAGCATTTAATATCTTGTTCAATCTCTAACTTTGATTTTATGAGACAGCTCTACCTCATAAAATTGCTTTCAGCAAAAGCCTATTTCAGCTGCAATGGAAAATCACAGAATCACTAGGTTGGAAGAGACCTTTAAGATCATTGAGTCCAGCCTGTGGTAATGCAATCCCTACACCTCTAGCAGGTGCTTCCAAATAGGGAAAGATTCTCACTTTACCTTTTGACATGTTAAGAACTTATCTGGAAAGTTCTGTAGATTCCTCCTTGTAATTGGCTCGGAGCTAGCCCAGAAGAGTAGATTGGACCTCGAGAATCTTACTCAAAGACTGTTGTTACACTCATTGGGCCAAGGGCCAAAAAGCCCGCCTAAGCTATTAAGTACTAAAGAGAGAGAACAAAGGAACAGCACGCTTTTTGAGGTGCTGTAGCAAGCAAGGAGTTTGTCTCTGTGCTGTGCTCGGCTTTGTTGTTTTGTTTTTTTGTATTATTTTCCATCTTTATTAAAACGCTTTTGATTTTTCAAGGCACTCTCAATCAGCCATCTCGTTCATTATTATAACCACGTTTCTGCCAGGCTGGGCCTCAGAAGTGAATTAGAAGCTATTTCTAATGCAAATCCAACCTGCAAAAAAATGTTATGTGCACTTCCCCAAGAGCCAGAAGCAACAATAGCTCAATTAGTTGAAGCATACAATAATTTAAATACCCCTGAACATGCAGCAGCATTACAAGCTGAAGTCTTAGCCAATGTTATTACAACAGCTCAGGAAAACACCTTAAAATGCAAAAAAAAAAGCAGTAAAGATTCAAACACAGACCCTAGCAGAAGCCCTTACTGCATTTAAGGGAGTCATAGAAAATCAACAGAACCAAAAATTTACTTGCCATTCTTGTAGGAGAAAAAGACATTTTAAAAGCCATTGCCCAAAACTTCAAAAGAAACCACCTTTAAGACACTGTAATTGTAAAAATAATTTTCAAAATATTGACAGTTCTCATCCAGCACAGGGTTTCGGATGGCAGAGTTTGGGAAACAGGCAGAAGACCTCGAAGCAGTGGAGACACAAGAAACCCTGCCCAACGTGCCAGAAATCACCTCAGACCACCAAGTCCAGAACTGCAGCAGCTCATATCTGAGTTACCAGTCACAATGCCCCCAAGTATCTGCTTAGAACTGCACACAGCTCAACCAGTAATGCTAACAAATTCTGTTCAACATAGAATTTCAACAGGACAGTCGGGCCCTGAGCCACAACCCCGTGAATTCTTAGTAACGGGAGTGAGCCGAAATAATGCTGAAGAGTTCTATGTTCTCCCCACAGTGTTATCTGTAACATCTTTGCAAGAGATCACTGTTTTAGCTGTCTGTCCTGACCCCCTGTGTTTCTTACCTAAAGGACTAACCATAGCACAAGCTTTTCTTCTCCCAGAGCCACGCAGTGACACAGCCTTCATCGCTTGGTCGAAGCACATCAGTTGTGGGCAGCCACATCTTGCCTGTGTCCTCAAGCAACTTGGGAAAACCATCACCCTCACTGGCCTTATAGATACAGGCGTGGATATTTCGCTTATATTGAGAAATCTCTGGCCGCTGGACTGGACCATCGTACCTGCGTTAGATCGAGTAGCAGGTATTGGAAGTCACTGTGACAGCTTTCGTAGCTTGCATCCAGTCACATTTGAGAGCCCTGAGGGTCGTGTTGCGACCACTAAACCATTCATTGTAGGAGCAGATATAGTCCTATGGGGAAGAGACATCCTGTCGCAATGGGGTCTGAAGATAGAAACAGATTTCTAATATGAACTACAAGTGAGCATGACACCTTAAAACTCATGCAGACATCTAATACACCCATTTGGAAGAACCAATGGCCCTTACCAGCAGAGAAGCTCACTGTGCTAGAGCAACTAGTCCAAGAACAATTAAATAAAGGTCATTAAACCCCAACAACTAGCCCGTAGAACACTCCTGTTTTTGCCATCAAAAAACCTGGCAGCGAAAAATGAAGATTGTTGCATAATCTAAAAAAAATTAACAAAATTATTTTTGAAATAAGATCTTTGCAAACAGGTTTGCCTTCCCCAGTTATAATCCCCAGAGATTAGACTTTAGCTGTTCTTGATTTGAAAGACTGTTTCTTTATTTTAGCTTACATCCTGATGATGCACAGCATTTTGCCTTCTCCATTCCATCTATTAATCAACAAGCTTCATTAAAAAGTCCTACCCCAAGAAATGCGCAATTCACCATTTATCTGCCAATGGTATGTTGCAAAAATACTTTCTCCAGTTCAGGCACAACATCCAAATTCCATTATACTACACTACATAGATGACATTTTAATAGCAGCTGAAGAAGAAAACTCCATGAAAGAAGCAACAAACCATGTAATCTCAGCAGTGCAAGAAGCAAAATTCACTATAGCAACAGAAAAAAATACAAGAGCTTCCACCTTGGAAGTATTTAAGGTATAGAATTACAGAGAAAACCATAACACCACAAAAGCTTCAGCTAAGAAATAATCCCAGAACATTTAATGAGATGCAACCGCTCATAAGAACCATTACCTAGATCAGACCTCTATTAAAAATCACAAATCAAGACCTCAATCCTTTATTTGACTTATTAAAAAGAGACACAACATTAAACTCTCCACAGGAACTCACCAAAGAAGCACAAAATGCTTTAGATAAAGTGCTGCAAGCCATCCAGACATGTCAAGCGCATCGGTATAACCCTAACCTGTCTTTTTTATTTGCAGTCCTAGGAGAAAACCCGCAGCTCCATGGTTTAATTTTCCAGTGGGATTTCGAGAAGAACGCCCATCTAATAATTCTGGAGTGGATCCTTCTATCTCAGCAATTAGGCAAGACCATAACAACATGCCCTGAAATTATATTTTAATTAATTATGAAAGCCAGATCCAAAATTCTTTCCCTTGCTAGAAAAGATTTCTCAGAAATCTTTTTGCCAGTCACATTGATGTATTTAGAGTAGTTAGTCCAAAATTCAGAAGTTTTACAAATTGCTCTTGCAAATTTTTCAAGGAAGATTTCAGTTCATTATCCAAAACACAGGTTGTTAAATTCACCCCTAAAATTGATCCAGAAACCTCTAAGGAGTCATACACCCTTAGAGGCAATCACCTTTTTTACAGATAGTTCAGAGAAGTCTCAAAAGTCTGTAATTACTTGGCAAAATCCAAACACAAAACAGTGGAAATCAGATATAGAGAAAGTAAAAAGCTCTCCTCAAATTGTAAAGCTGGCAGCTGTTGTGCATGTTTTCTCCAAGTTCACTTTTAATCTTGTTACTGACTTTTTATGTTGCAGGTGTTGTGGAGACAGCAGAAGCATCTCTCCTAAAAGAAGTTCCAAATGATCAGTTATATAAACTACTTTAAAAATTAACATTTGTTCTTTCCTCCCAACAGCAGTCTTATTTCATCACTCACATTAAGTCACACACAGCACTCCCAGGCTTCATGGCAGAGAGGAATGCAATGGCAGACCTTTTAGCTATGCCCATACAGAACACATTGCCAAATGTTATTGAGCAAGCCCAGATAAGTCATGCATTTTTTCATCAAAATGCACCTGCCCTAGTAAGATTATTCAATTTATTACAAAGACAGGCAAAATCAATTGTACAAGCATGTCCAGACTTGTAGTGGTGTGGTTTTGGTTTTATCAGTTTTATGTATGTATTTGTTCCTTGTATTAAGTTCATTTTTAAAAGTTATAATGGTTTACCCCATGCACCCATGTTCCACCCTCATTGGTTTCATCCCAACCCCAGTTCTATGTCAATCATAAGTTATACAGCCCCTGGGCCTTGTCTGTCACTTTGGGGTCTCTCCCAAAAGTCTGGAAAGTTCCATGAAAAACCCCAAGTGATTGGACAAGACTTCAGCTGTCTCCCCACCTGAGTTATTAATTTGTTACAATGTATGTCATTTATCCAGAGAGCCATACCCCTTTGGCTCCTGATTTGTCCCCAGTTAAACCCATCCCTGAGTTCCTCCCCCAATAAAAGGTGTTGCATTCGGGGGTTTCCCGCTTTTTTTCCCTCGCTTTTCTTCCCCGCTGCTTCTGCTGAGGCATGTCTGCTGGGGCAGACACCCTGATGAATAAAGCCAGCAGTTAACCCAGAACAGCCTCCTCTTTTTCCCTGCTGTCGTTGCTTCACTCCTTCAAGCAAGAAAGAACTCACAGGGGTCAGTGAGGTTCATCCTGCTACCGAGCTGTACGCTTCACTGTCGAGGTGTCAGGGCTAGCCGAGGCAGAGACAAGACACCTCTGCACAGATTGTCAAAAATTAGACATACCAGCCATAGCTACTGGAGTAAACCCCTGAAGTTTAAACATTCTGCAATTATAACAAACAGATATAACACAATACCAATAATTTTGAAAATTCAAACACATACATTTATCTATAGACACATTCTCAAGACCAATTTCTGCTTCAGCACATGATGGCGAAAAGACCAAAGATACAATTAAACACTTCTTACAAGCATTCGCATCCCTAGGTATCCCTCAATAAATCAAAACAGATAATGGACCTGCTTACAAATCTCAGACACTACAGGAATTTTTCAATGCATGAAGCATCAAACACACTACAGGTATACCTCATTCATCTACAAGTCAATCTATAGTAGAAAGAGCACACAGATCACTAAAAACCCTCTTAGAAAGACAAAAAGGTGGGGTAGAAGTATTGTCTACAGTAGAAAGGCTAAACAAAGCAGTATATGTCTAACATTTTGAATAACTCTTTTATGGAGCAGGTACCAGCTATTTTTAGGCATTTCAGTAACACCACACAATCAAAGCTCAAAGAGAGACCACCAGTGTTCATCAAAAAACCTGAATCGGGACAAGTTTCGGGGCCTTATCCCCTCATTACATGGGGAAGAGGCTTCGCGTGCATTTCAACAAATGCTGGCCCTAAATGGGTCCCAGCAAAAAATGTCAAGCCTCAATTGCAGCCGATTCAAGAACAACTGAAAACACCAAAAGAAGACCACACAGAAAACGCTGAGTGACAACTGACCGTGGACCGTGTTCCCAGAGAGACTCTACATCTTTGCACCGACCAGAAATATGAACATTAAAACATTCAAAAAACAGAGACTGCATTATTATAAAGTCTGCACTAGTTATAAGTTATTCAGATAAGTTTTTGCACTAAAAAGTTTTATAAGTGTTTACTGTATTGTTAATATTATTGTTTTGTTTTTAGTTTACAAATTTCATTAGCCTAAATCCTGTGCAGACAAAAGAATATAGTTCACTTGAAAAAATCTTCACAAACAAAAGTAAAATAAAATTCATAATTAATTAGACTAAATATTAATCTTAAAAAGTTAATAATTGAAATAATTGACTGAAAAAGAAAAGACAGTACTAAATTCAAAGCTATTTGATCCATACCATAATTGAGTTATAAACCGAAATTATTAAACAATAAGTTATTAACAATTATAATTGGCAACAAATGTGAGAATTTTTCAAAGTAACTATTCTTTTTTCTTTTTTTGTAATAAACAAAGGGTGAGATATGGTAATGCAATTGCTACACCTCTAGCAGGTGCTCCCAAATAGGGAAAGAGTCTCACTTTACCTTTTGACATGTTAAGAACTTATCTGGAAAGTTCTGTAGATTCCTCCTTGTAATTGGCTCGGAGCTAGCCCAGAAGAGTAGATTGGACCTCGAGAATCTTACTCAAAGACTGTTGTTACACTCATTGGGCCAAGGGCCAAAAAGCCCACCTAAGCTATTAAGTACTAAAGAGAGAGAACAAAGGAACAGCACGCTTTTTGAGGTGCTGTAGCAAGCAAGGAGTTTGTGCTGTGCTCGGCTTTGTTGTTTTGTTTTTTTGTATTATTTTCCATCTTTATTAAAACGCTTTTGATTTTTCAAGGCACTCTCAATCAGCCATCTTGCTCATTATTATAGCCGCATTTCTGCCAGGCTGGGCCTCAGAAGTGTGGGTAAAACCCATACCAACCCATGCCCTAACACCACTGTAAAAGGCAGTTTCCCCATGGAAGAAGAAAACCCTGGAAAAAATGCCTTGGGAAACCCCATTCTCAGTGCCATAAGCAAAAGGCTTATTGACATGCTCTCTATGCTAATTGTTACTAGAAAGTTCTCAGTTCTCTGTGATATCATAGGTTGATTTTTGGTGCAAGAATTTTAATATTCTTAATTGTTGTCCCCCATTGAACTCTTCCCTCAGACCACACCTTAACTCCCCACCCAGAGCAGGGTGCATAAGTACCCTTGTTTGACCCTAAACTCCGCCTTTGGCATCGTGCCTTTTGCCCCTTGTTACTGCCTTGATCCAGCTTGCTCCAATACAGTGGACGTCTCATTGTTTCTTATTTTTGTATTATTAAATTTACTTTTTGGACAATGGATCAAAGCTGTCTCTCTCCATTTAAGTCCCCACTGGGCCAGAGTCCCGAGGAAACTCAAAGGGCTCTGAACGTTCGGGCTCAGACTCCAGGAAGTTTCATGCCACCTCAACTAAACCATGGCACTGAGTGCCACATCCAATCTTTTTTTTAAATACATCCAGGGATGGTGACTCCACCACCTCCTCAGGCAGACGATTCCAGTACTTTTTCACTTTTTCAGTAAAAAACTTTTTCCTAACATCCAACCTAAATTTCCCGTGGCATGGCTTAAGATTGTCCTCTCTTTCTGTCAGCTGCTGCCTGGAAAAAGAGACTAATCCCCACCTGACTACAACCACCTTTCAGGTAGCTGTAGAAAGTGAAAAGGCTGCCGACAGAAATTTGTGAATGGTTAATGTACAGAAATATGCAGCTGGAGCTGTCTCAAGGCTTCTCAGTGGCTGACAGCCTTTCATAGCAGTCATGCCAACCTTCATATTCCCCTTTGAGAACAGTAAGTTTGTTGTCTCCTTCAGAGAGATGATGCTGACAGGTCAGTAGTTTCCAGGGTCCTCCTTTCAACCCTTTTTAAAATTGAATGCAATGTTTCCCTTTTTCCAGTCACCTGGGAGTTTTTCTGACTGCCATGACTTTTCAAATATCATGGAGATGTTTCAAAAAGTATTGTTTTCTTTGTTAAAGCATACTACAAGGAAAAAGACTTCAGACAATATCATGCAATGGACTATTTAGAAAAAGTAAGTAGGGCATCTTACAGAATTCATACTGTTTAATTTGACCATGAGCAGTAGCAGAACACTGCAAGTTTTTGAGTCAGATCTCTAACACGACAGGCACAAATATCAAAGAAGGATTAGATTCTATCATAGTATCACAGTGGTGCTATCTATAAGAAAAAAGAAGGGCATTTATACACACTCTAAATTTGGTGTTGAAATTTTAATACTCTTTCACAGTTCAAAGTTTATTTGAAATATGCAGTGTGAAAAAATATCCATTGAGTGATTACCAAAGCAGCCAAGTTCAATTATTGTCTTCCTTAATGAACCTGTCACATCACAGTGAGGAATAAGAATAATCTTATTGTTACTTTAAGGGAAGAAATGTTTTCATATTTCTGCTGCACTCACATTCTGACAAAAATACAATTTGTTTTATGTGGACCTGCTCTAATAGATCCATGTCTTACTTGTGCTGAGGACCCCAGAGCTGGACACAATACTTCAGGTGGTGTCTCACAAGAGTGTAGTAGAGAGGGAGAATCACCTCCCCTGACTTGCTGGCCACACTTCTTTGTATGCAACCCAGGATACAGTTGGCTTTCTGGGCTGCATGTGCACATTGCTGGCTCATGTTCAGTTTTTCATCCACCAGTAGTCAAGTCCCTCTTCTCAGGGCTATTCTCAATCCCTTCATCCTCCCAGTCTGTATTGATACTGGGGGTTGCAGTGAGACTGGAAGGATTAGTGGTTCAAAACATTTCAGGTGCATGTGTGTGAAGGAAAGAGGCAGGTTGGGCCTTGCCTTTGGTGAGACAATGCACCATCCTGTATACCCCACACACCCTGAGGCCTGTAGGCCTGTATCCCAACCCCGCAATGTCCGCCAATCACTGGCACACCAGAGGCAGTGCTCCACACCCCAACCTTGGAGCCCCAATCTAGCCCCAGAGTGGCCAGATGACCAGAAGTCCCACCTGGGGGAAGGCCCCAGGAAAGCCAAAGTGTACTTAAGCCAGTACATGAAGCAAGCATATATCTTGACTCTACCTCTTCTTGGGATTTCTATCAGCTGACCACCACTGGAACCAGAAGGGGAAGCTATACTTGTTTTTTTCTATATCTTTTCTGTCTTTCTCTCTTTCTCCTTCTTCTTCCCTCTTCTCAGATTTTTGAGTAACTTAAAATCCAATGGGCTTGGAGTTTGCTAAGTTGAATGGACTGAGTTAATGTTTTGTGAAATGTTTTATGTTGTTTGAATGCTGCTTTAAACTTTTGCCAAAGTTCTCTAATTTTCCGATGTTGTCAGTGATTTTTTTGTTGTTGTTTTGGCCTTTTGAGGATATCTTGTCGATACTTTTTCCATGCATCTAACTCAGAGTGCATGAAAAACTGTAAGCCCTTTTAAGAGGCTCATTAAGTGAGGTTCTGGGGCCTTACATTTGCTCCAAACCAGGTGCAGGCCCTTGCATTTGGCCTTGCTGACCTTTACGAGGTTTATATGGGCCTGTGGATGCTGACAGCCAAGTCAGAGAGGAAGCATCAGATAGCCGCAGAGCCTGTGAAAGTCACATAACTTTCCCATACACTGCTCTGGGAAGCTGTGAGAAAACTCATGAAGGAATCCAAACAATTCTGCACCTGTTGTTTTGCACTTGTTGACTTGCAAGATGTTTACGAAGGGGTGTTGTTTCTAATTAGCCAATAATGGTGAGGGGTGTTGGTTAGAAGACCAATCATGTCCGGCTTTCTCGAAACAGTCTATAGAAGATGCAATTTCTAATAAACTCTGAGATTTGCCTTCTGAGAAGACTTGGAGTTTGTGTCGTTATTCAGCTGTGCCTAATACACTCGCAACATGGGCCCACTTCTCAAGCTTGTCCACGTCCCTCTGGATGGCATCCTGTCCCTCACCACTCAGCTTTGTGTCATCTGCAAACTTGCTGAGGGTTCACTCAATCACTTTGTCTATGTCATTAGTGAAGATATTAAATAGCACTGGTCCCAATACAGCCCCTGAGGGACACCAGTTGTCACTGGTCTATATCTGGACATTGAGCTATTCACCGCTACCTTCTGGATGCAACCATCTAGCCAATTCCTCATCCACCAAATAACTGAGCCATCAAATCCATGTATCTCCAATTTAGAGAGAAAGATGTTGTGGGGCACTGTGTCAAAACCCTTACAGAACTTCAGAGAGATGACATCTGTAGCTATTCCCTTGTCCACTGCTGTAGTCACTCCATCATAGAAAGCCACTGAGTTGATCAGACAGGACTTGCCCTTGGTGAAGCCCTGCTGGCTGTCTTGAATCACTTCCCTGTCCTCCATGTGCCTTAGCATAGCTTCTCAGAGGTTCTGTTCCATGATCTTCCTGGGCATGGAACTGAGGCTGACAGGTTGGCAGTCATTGGATCCACGTACTGCCCCTTTGGTCTTTCATAAAAGTGATTTTGCATTTCTGGAAGTGATAAGATCCATAATGAGCCAGAAGCCATTCACTCAGCCCCATTACTGGCCCATCCTGGATGTACAGACTGATATGTGTACTGGTTCTGGCTGGGATAGAGTTAATTTTCTTCATAGCAGCTCATATGGTGCTGTTTTGGATTTGTGACCAAAACAGTGTTGACAACATAAGGATATTTTTGTTATTTCTGAACAGTGCTTTTTCAGCATCAAGGCCTATTCTGCTTCTCACACTGCCCTGCCAGTAAGCAGGCGGAGATGGACAAGAATATGTGAGAAGGATGAGGGGAGGGGGATGGAGGACGTTCAGTGTTATGACATTTGTCTTCCCAAGTAACTGTTAACACATGATGGAACCCCGCTTTTCTGGAAATGGCTAAACATCTGCCCATCAGTAGGAAGTAGTGAATGAATTTCTTATTTTGCTTTACTTGTGTGCACAGCTTTTGCTTTACCTATTAAACTATCTTTATCTCAACCATAACAATCTGGAAAAATACTCCTGCTATATTGCTGTTTACTGTAGTTGTTTTACTTGTACTATTGTTGGTTATTCCAAGAAAGCCCCTCTTTTGAATATGCTGTGGATACTGTTCTTAAGGATAGTCATAGAACCATAGAATCATTTAGATTGGAAAAGACCTCATAGATCATCAAATCCAACCATTAACCCAGCACTGTCAAGTCTACCACTAAACCATATCCCTAAGCACCATGCCTACACATCTTTTAAATAACACCAGGGATGCTGACTCAACCACTTTACTTGGTAGCATGTTCCAATGCTTGACAACCCCTTTGATGTATAATTTTTTCCTAATGTCAAATCTAAACCTCCCCTGGTGCAACTTCAGGCCATTTCCTCTTGTTCTACCGCTTGTTACATGGGACAAGAGACTGATACCCACCTCACTACAACCTCCTTCCAGGTAGCTGTAGAGAGCAACAAGTTCTTGTCTGAGCCTCCTTTTGTTTAAACTAAACACTCCCAGCTCCCTCAGAAGCTCCTCATAAGACTTGTGTTCCAGACCCTTCAGTAGCTTTGTTGCCCTTTTCTGGACACGCTTCAGCACCTCAGTGTCTTGTTTTGAGTGGCTCGAAACTGCATGCTGTACTTAAGGTGCAGTCTTACCAGTGCCAAGTACAGGGAGATCACTGCCCTAGTCCTGCTGGCCCCACTATTCCTGATTGTGATGGTTTTGGCTGGGCTAGAGTTAATTTTCTTCCCAGTGGCTGGTATGGGGCTGTGTTTTGGATTTGTGCTGAACACAGGGTTGATAATATAGAGAAATTTTTGCTATTCCTGAGCAGGGCTTACACAGACCCAAGGCCTTTTCTGCTTTTGTACTGCCATGCTGGCAAGGAAGTTGGGGGTGCATGGTAGGTTGGGAGGAGACACAGTGGGAACAGGTGGCCCAAATTGTCTAAATGGATATTCCAGACCATATGACATCATGCTCGGTATATAAAGTGGAAGGAAGAAGGAGAAAGGGGGGGATATTTGGAGTGATGGCATTTGTCTTCCCAAGTAACCATTATGTGTGATGGGGCCCTGCTCTCCTGGAGATAGCTGAACATCTTCCAGCCCATGGGAAGCAACTAATTCCTTGTTTTGCTTTACTTGTGTGCATGGCTTTTGCTTTCCCTATTAAACTGTCTATCTCAACCCACAAGTTTTCTGGCTTTTACCCTTCTGACTCTCTCCCAGATGCCACTGGTGAGGGAGTGAGTGAGTGACTGCATGGGGCTTGGTTGCTGGCTGGGGTTAAACCACGATACTGACACAAGTCAGGATGACATTGGCCTCCTTGGCCACCTGGGTACACTTCTGCCTCATATTCAGCCAACTGTTGACCAACACCCCCAGGTCCTTTTCTGCCAAGCATCTTTTTAGCCACTCATCCCCAAGAGGTCCATCAGAACCTTGCTGGTTGGTATCCTAACTTGCTAATTCTCTCAGGTGCTGGTGAATGTCAGGAAGGGAACTGATTGTTGGATTTGTACATAGCATCCTGCATCTGTGAACCAAAGTTTTCCTGTGGTAGGAATGCTGGTAGTGGTGGAATTGTGGGGCTGTGGACCTAAAATTTTTGTTAGATATTTCTCTATTTAGGCTAGTCTCTTAATCCCTGACTACTGACTGCCATGCTGGTAAATCATGGATCAGAACTCTATGCCCTCCAAAACTTTATGGGCTATCATCTGTCCCATGATCAGACAAACCATGCAGCAGAGTCCATCCTACAGCATGCAGACCTACCATGCCAATACTGATAGTTGCCTGAAAGACACCACTTGCTGCTGTGACCTTATCAAAATAGGTGCCCCTGGCCTATACTGGCTGTGTATCAGCTGTGCCATGAAAATCCTCCCATGGAGAGAGTGGAGGTCTATGCACCCAGACTAATAGTGCCTGCAATGCATGTTGAAGTAAACCTCTTCAGGACCCATGTCCATAATTATCCTGATGCCCTGCGACATTGGTGTGGTTTTAATCCTTCAGTAGAATGAGGATGCATATTTCACCAGTTTCCATGGACCCTCCTTCCTTGTCTAGGGATCTCTGAGCTGGAGAAAGCAATCATCAATCTCTCTGCTACTCTAGCAAATATATAAAATGTAATAATTGATGCCATCCAGGCACTGCAGCAAGAAGTTGCTCAAGTACCACAGACTTCTGTTCAAAACCACTAGCTTCAGAGTACTTGATGGCTACATAAGGTGGCATTTGCACATTAGTAAATACTATCTGCTGTGTCTGTGTCAGCCAAGATCTATGCATTGAGACTGACCTTAAGAAAATCCAGGAACAACTAAAGCCCTTGCACTGTATAGCAACTGCAGATGTAGATTGGGGAATTGACAAATTGAGGTCATGGCTTATCCCTTGGTTCCCAGATCTCAGGGCATCTGTCAAAATATTGTGGCTGTACTTTTTCTAATGATCAACTTCGCTGTCATTATTTATGTTTTGTTTCATATCAGTGGATGAAGTTGTGGACTGTGTTGTAAAACATTTTCCAATCATGTCAAGCCACTCCCTGACTGGGGTTGGGGACACTAGATATAAATAAAACCTGGCTGTAATCTCTTTCACAGCCTCTCTTATAGCAATTGGGAAAATGCAGTACCAATTGTGGCATGAAGTCCTCCCTCTACCACAAAAAGTCTTATCTGCTCTGTCCATCAGCTGGTGCATAGCTCTGGACATTGTCCCCCCTCACATGAATTGGTGAGATAACCCAGGCTGGACAGATGTCCTGCAGTGAGTTATCTCTGGTGCCAGGGAGGTAAGATCCCCAGCTGATAATAAACATCCCTTGCCTTGAGAGCAAGATGTAGAGAGATAAACCAGGAATCCTTGACTGAAAGGATCTTTTACAACTATAAAAGCTACACAAATTTCCACAGAGGTAGAAGTCTCCTACACACTCCTTGGAAACATGTAGGACTTCTTCCCAAAGCTTGGACGCATCTTTGTGGTTACTTTTCTGGAAACTGAAAGAATCCTATGTGTGGCCCATCAGAAACTGGATGGTAAGATACATTGAATCCTAATCTATACAATTTCTTCACTAGCTGTAATAATAGGTACCTCACTCGTGCACTGTGTTGTTTATCTACTAGTAGTGTTTCTTTTGTTTATCCTGTGTAGTAAGTAACCTGTTAAAGTCTCATGTCTGTTAAATTCGTGTCTATTAAATAAATTACTCATTTTCTAATAGACCTAATTGGCCATGATGAAGAACCTGCAAGCAAGAGTGATCTGGGGTGCAGGCCGCCCCAATCAGAGCTACTGCCAGAAATCTGAGTCAAAGGCAGGACTTGTTTAAGCTCTCCTCTCCATTCGTAACAGTAATCACCTCCCAGACGCCTAAACAACTGATATTTGATAGAGATGATTCTACAGTACCCATCTTCTGATACACCACCTTTCAACCTCTGACTGTATAAAATATCCTGCAGGTGTTGAAACACCAACCTCACCTACATTATTATATAGCTAACAACCCATCAAAATAACACCCTTGCCTATAACTCCATGTCAAGGGATGATTTGAGAGAATCACAGGGTGGAAGCAACATCTTGCCTTCTGACACCCTGTCCCTTAACCAATATTGGTATCTTAGACAGTCTGCCAACACTTCACTCCCGATCTACATTGTCACAACTCTTTTCCACATTTAAAAGACATTTGCATGATTGGCTGTTTCTGCCAGATGACCCAGACACCAAATGTCCTAGCAGTCCACCACAGCCACAGCATTGCTTATCATCCTGTGCTCACTACTGGTGATTGGGCGAGTTGCTATATGCAGGAAATGTTGTTCATCTTTCTTACTTCCTCAATAAAGCTTTATTTTATAATGTATTGTCATAATCCATCACTGTTTGGACCACAACATCAAATATATGTCTTACAAAACAAAATAAAAGCATTCTGATATCGGCCAAGTTAAAAAAAATGCAAAAATAAATTAGAAGATATATTCACTATATAAGCAACTGATTTTTTTTTCTTTGTAACAGCTGTACTTTTTAAGGAGATGTCTGATGATATAAAGATTAATGAGATTTCTTTCTTTTATGGGAAAAGTATAAATTTAAAAGCTTTCAGAACTCCTAGTCTTTCTTGAAAAAATTATTATTGAAAAAGTTGAGAATACAATCAGGACTGCCTCGGGACATCTGTTTAATCTTGGTATGTCAATCCTTGTCTTAAATAATGAAATCAACATATACATACAGTCATGAAGAACATTAAAATGCTTTCTTTTTTTCACCTAAATTTTGTAAATGAATACTAAAAACTTGCATAGAACAGTGCTGGCGAGTAACTCATGTAAGTTTGATAAATAATGGGAATAGTCTTTATGAAAGAAAAAGTCCAAATATTAAATTTCCCCCCTACTTTTTAAAGCTGTATACAAAACACTGAGTACTCCTGCACTTTTCCTACTTAGTTCATGTATCACTACCCATGAGTTTTACTTCTGTTATTCTTTGAAATAGCAACACAAGTAGAAAATATAAGGCAATATAAATCCTATACTTTAGGTCAATGGAATGAAGTTTACCTCTTTAGGGTCTGTTCTAGCAATGAATCTATGAATTTTGTTCTAATTCCCATTGTATTTTTATGGCTCTGCTACACATTAACCATGCAAATAGCTACAATAATAACATTTCTCTACAGTCAGCTATTCCACCTTTAACACAAAATAGATGGGTTCCACTGATCTTCCATGGAAGAGATCAGTTTGTGTCATATTATGTGAGGATTAGCATCTTAATCAGTGTAGAACTTCTCATTTCATTTCATGCCGTTGCATACAACTGCTGGTAGACATTTGGAAAGCAACCAGGACTGGACAAGCCAGCCTGCTTTGAAAATGTCTTAAAAGGACTAGCAACCTTCTGTTTTGCTGTTTAGCATGAAGTATTAAATCTATCATTACACTTTACTGGTCCTAAATATTTAATATCCAAATAAACATGTAAAAACACACACAACAAAGCTCTCTACAAAGTTGTGTTTTAATCAATTTGCAAATAAAATTTAAAACTAATTTTAGGGAAAGTATTTTTTCTTAAAAACTGGTGATTTACGCTAATGCTTGCTTACCTCATTGTCGGACTCCACAAGCACTTGATCATATTCACTAAGAGCTACTAGGAACATGATAGATGTGACATTTTCAAAGCAATGTATCCATTTTCTTCTTTCTGATCGTTGTCCTCCTACATCCACCATTCTGCAAAATTAACAATGATCGCATCAACTCCACAAATACCTTTGCATGTAAATATACAAACACACAAAACACTGAATTCAAGAATTTAGTTGAAAACAATTTGGTTCTTCTTAAAACTGTTACCATTCATATTAAAGACTGATGGAATGTGTTGTAAATAAATAAGTTAACATATTTGCTTTTTAGTTTGATGTGCTTTCTGAATTTAACTTATTATGGGTCTCAAAGCCATCAAATTTCTGTTATTCAAAACACTTATGATTCTGAGTCACGATTCTAGAATGTATGCTCTGTATATTCAGCAGAAATGTGTCCACAGAATTAAGTTGGTGGCCTGCTGTTCTCCCAAGAAATTGCCAGTCAAAATTCCAAACTTGTCAAGGCTGCCTAATTTTAAGAGTATAACTAGAATATAATCTGTATTTACTGAAGTTGTTAATACCCAAAATAAAAACTCAAATTTGCTGGCAGAGTGTACTCCAAATTTATTATGACTCTCAATGTAACTAGACACTCAGGTGTCTAACTTGTACTTGTAACTGCATAGTTATTCTTTAGCAATTGTATTTGCCCTGAGAATGAGCTGTGGGGGAAATTATTTGTAGGAATGGCATTAAATTTTCAAAATATCACTTCTCTATAAAAATAAAATACAGAAGTGGTACCTTTCCATTTCATAATTATTCATAATAGAACATTTGTACTAATTTTATTGAAAAATTACTTCCAGTTTTTCTATCAATCAATAATAACTACCTTCAGAAAAAGACAAATCTGTCTCTCATCCTCTTGACACCTTTAAAAACAGCTGCTAATCATATATGGACAAAAACATGAAAATAAAATTAGCACTAAGCTCAAATTTAAAAAACATTGAATAATTTGTACATTTAACCAATATCCTATACATGGTATTACTAATGTAAAAGGAAACAAAAAAACCAAAGCAAATGGGTATTAAACTTTTTTCTACCTGAAAATGACGCTTTGTAAGTCAAATGGATATTCAATGATCCCTGTTGTTGGGACTCGAACTCTAAGCACATCTTGCTGAGTTGGCAGATAAGCCGAATCTGCTATGCGGTCCAAGTCGTTAAGGTAACTATAGATGGGAAGAAACAACCGGAATGCAAGACAGTGAGACCATAATCCCACTGAGGAAAAGAGAAAGGTAGTCTTAGGAAAAGAAATGAGGTGTGGGATAGAAAGAAGTACAACAGAAAAAAAAAAGCAATGATGACATAAAAGAGGAAAGGAAATTAAAAGGAGGGCTCCATTCTCTCTCTCTTTTTAATAACAATTATTGTTATCATTATTGATAAAAATGAAATTTGGAAAATTGAAACCCCTGATTGTTATGTAATAAGTGTATTAATATCTTGAATGCTTATCTTGTAATGTAACAGTAAAAAGCCACCTCCGTGGCACCCCCCCCAGACCTCGGACCACCTTAAAAACAGACCTCGAGAGCGGGCGAGCCCGCTCCATTCAAAGAAGCCCGGCACCGCGGCCCTCACCCGCAGCGTGGCACCCCACCCCCACCCCCGCCGCCGGGGCCCAGCGCTGCCGCCGCCGGGGCCGGGAAAGAGAAAACCGGCCGCTTCTCCGTGCCCACAGCGGGGACCCCAGTGAGCGGGGCCGTCCGGCCCCGGCCCCCCGCCGCCGCCGTGGGTTCCTGGCTCCCGGCGCCACCGCGGTCCCCGCCGGGCAGCCAGCCGCCGCCGAGAAAGCCGAGAGCAAACAGAACCGGCCTGAGCCTGGCGCGGAAAACCCCAAAGCTCGCAAAACCACCACGTGGCGCGCCCAGACCGCCGCCCTGCTCCAAAAAAAAAAAGAACCCGCGCCCGCCATGGCCTGTCCCCCCCACCTCACAGCCCCAGTGCTGCCCACCATCGAAACCTCCAAGACGCCATGGCTGTTGCGAAACTGCCATGAGAGCCTGCAGCCCCTGCTTCCCGGGACGACCCTGTACATGCAAATTAGAAATCCCAGATGCATCTCGGGACTCTTTTAACACCAAAAACCCCTTATAAAAATAAACCTAAGTAGAATTAAAACACACAAAAACCAATACTAGGCCGTGTAAACCCTAGAGTATCAGGGGAACTGATTTTTCCAGTTTTTGTGACTCCCTGTGACTTAAAAGTACCAAGCCAGAAGTGAGACCCCGAGGGAAACAAAGGAAATTCAGAACTTTGGGAATATTCCCGACGAGGGAAGAGTTCTCCAGCCCTGCTGAACTTCCTGCTGCAGAGCTGAAAGGACCCTCCTCCTCCACGGCGCACCAGGCGGCCAAAAACCCCTCGAGCAACCATTGTAAGAGCTGATTAATAAAGGCATTTTAAGGAGAAAAATATTATCTCCGCCCATATTTATTACAATTATTGTTATTATTGTCGTTATTATTATATTTTACTTTGTTTCAATTATTAAACTGTTCTTATCTGAACCCATGGGTTTTATTTTTTCCCCTGATTCTCCTCCCTATCCCACTGGGAGAGGGGGAAAGCAGGGGAGTGAGTGAGCTGCTGCACCGTACTTAGTTGCTGGCAGTAGATATAACTTTTGATTATTTTATCAACTTAGAGGGAATTAAACATGTTTCTGACAATCAGTCTGAAAGCTTTGCCTGCGTCAGCAATACAATATTTCATTCAAAAGACTCTAAAATCAATAAAATCTCCTTATATTTCTCTTTAAAGCTCATGTTCCCTCTGATCCAAAATAATATATTTAATTTTTAAAAAAGTCATCAGTGGGTAAGCATGTGTATCATAAGGATTGTCATCAGGGTATTTCTGCTCTACTGCACACACTGCTTTGTACTACATCTGAATATTTTGGAATATAGCAGAAATTAATTTTCTCTTTAGTCATGTACCATTTTCCCAAAATGCCAGTAGAACAAATCAACAGACATGATCAATAACATTAAAATGACTTTTGTATTAACTATGTAAGAGGATACTTTTACTTTTCTAGAACTGCCAACACATTTTCCATTAGGAGGAATGGGGTAATGGTGTAATTTGTTTAAAGTAACTTTTTGGGTTGACGGACTATTTCAAAATGCTGAGCAGGAATATGGAAAGTATAAATGAATAAAAGTGAATATTTACATAAAAAAGAAAAGATGACTGGAATACTATTATAACCTAAATGCACACTACCAGCAGACATGATTTTCAAATATTATCATAGGTGTTACAGTAATACAGAACATTTAGAATTTTATTTTTTTAGAAAAGCATGGAATAGTTCCAGTTGGAAGACCTACAATGATCATGTACTCCAACTGCCTGACCACTTCACTGCAGGCCAAAACTGAAAGCATATTATTAAGGGCATTGTCCCAATGCCTCTTAAACACTGACAGGCTTGGGGCATCAGCCACCTCTCTAGGAAGCCTCTTCCAGTGTTTGACCACCCTCTCAGTAAATAAATGTTTCCTTATCTGAACCTGCCCTGATGCAACTTTGAACCATTCCTACACATCCTGTCAGTGGATTCCAGGGAGAAGAGCTCAGCACCTCCCTCTCCAGGTCTCCTCCTCAGGAAGCTGCAGTCATGAGGTCGCCCCTCAGCCTCCTTTCTTCCAAACTAGACAAACCCAGAGTTCTCAGCTGCTCCTCACAGGACATGCCTTCCAGCCCTTTCACCAGCTTGGTGGTCCTTCTCTGGACACATTCAAAGACCTTCACATTCTTTTCAAATTGTGGGCCCCAGAACTGCACACAACACTCAAATCAAGCCCCTGCCTTTGATAACCCTTTGATAAAGGGTTTATCATAGTTTTGGTTTATCATATTTTATAAGTCTTTATTATTACAGTGAATTATATTCAAGGCTTCTTCATATCAAAAGAGTTGGATCAATGAGTTGAGTGTATCAACCATTGATGTAAATGTTTTTCTCTGAGTTCATTAAGAGAGTGAATATCTCTCCGAGTTAGTCAGTCCAGCATGGGAGGAACATATACATGGCTAAGCTCATTATAGAGTATAAGAACTGAACAACTAGCAGAAGAATTTTGAGGAGGGCAACAGGCTTGAATTGGTTTCAATCCATATATTCCCTCCTGACACCAGAGGATGCCTAGCATCCTGACAGTGAGCATATATTAGAGAACAGTAATGGCAATCACATTGGTATCATCTCGCACAAGCAGCAACTTTAAATAAAAGCATCAAAACATCAAACACCTTTTCCAACTGCAACTGTGCAGACCAAATCCTCACTCCATCTGCTTCTAAGTACAATTTTTTTCCAAAATTCACAGTCCATGCTTAACTCTTGCTTTTGTGCAATGTCTCCATGATCTATTGCTGTGAAGATTATTTGAAATAGCAAAGAAACCCTATGGAAATTGCTCAAATTAAGACAGCTTGTTTGACTGATACAACCTGGGATGTGGGAAGTCTGTAAGCTCCAGCAGGGAAGCAGGATGGAGTTGTTATAAATAACTATGTAGTTATTGCCTTTAGCTATTATGTATTAGCTTTTGCAAATTCTTATTAATCACAAAAATTTTGATGTAGTACAATTTATAATCATGTTTAACTGTTTTTGATATAGTATAATTTGTCAGCTTTTGTAGCCAATGCTATGGCCATGTGTAGCTTATAAATATTAGTGTGATTGATATATTATAGTTTAGGCTTTCACAAAATATTAAAATGGAGACTGTGTAATGTTAACTTTTACAGAATGTTTTTATCTTTGTAACTAGCTGACAATAGTGAAAATAACTCAGATAAGTTTGTGGAAATAGCAAAAACTGTCTGTATGATTAGATAACATTGAAGGAACCAAACAGATAACATTGAAAGAAAGGATGTGAAAAGGACTTCTACCACTGATCCTGCAGTGATCAATAATTTCCCATTTGTCATTGTGAGGAAACGGTATATACGTTGTGAGGAAATGACATACACAACTTCCAAAAATCAAATCTACACTATTGCAAGGTGGGTCAAGGGTTGAACCAAGGTAAAGAATTCCCAGAACATGCAATAGAACTCAAAGGAATATTTGAATATGAATAATCTTCATGAATATACATTTGACCAACACAATGAAAAAAGTATATAAAGAAAGTTGTTATAGTGAACTGGTGTGCTTCTGGCAATTTGCCAAGTACCCCAGCGCTGGGTACTGTCCCTTTTATCCCTTATTAAACTTTAAAAATTCTAAAGAGTGATTCTTGATTCTCATAGTTACCTCTTCCACTGGTTTATTTGCAACCAGAAGAGCACTTGTGAAGACATTTAATTTAAAAGATATATAACAAAATTATAGGGCTACATGAAATGTCTTGAGAATGTCTGAATTCAGACTACTCTGGATGAAGAGTAAAAGTGAACACTATCAGAAAATGAATATTTTTATCTATTTTTTCTATCATTATTTGTTAAAGACACAATTCACCATGGCTTTTAAAGCACTCATCTACTGCAGTTCTAATCAAACTACTGACTGTTATAGATAACTGTGTAATTATTGACTTTCACTGTTATGTGTTGGCTTTTGCAAATTGTTATTAATCATAACAATTTTGATGTAGTACAGTTTATAATCATTTAGTTTAACTGGTTTTGATATAGTATTGTACAGCTTCTGTGGCCAGTGCCCTGGCCATGTGTATCTTATCTAGGCATTAGTGTGATAAATATTTATTGCAGTTTAGGCTTTCGAAATAGAGAAGATGTTAACTTTTGCAGAGTGCTTTTTTTTTTTTTTTTTTTTTTTTTTTGTAACTAGCTGACAGTAGTGAATAAGTTTGTGGAAATAGCTTAAAACTGTCTCTATGATTAGATAATACTGAAGGAACCACACAGATAACAGCAAAAGAAAGGATGTGAAAAAACTCCTGCTACTGACCCTGCAGTTATCAATAATTTCATCTGTTGTTGTGAGGAAATGGCATATACATTGTGAGGAAATGACACACACAACTCTCAAAAATCAAATCTACACTATTGTAGGACAGATCAGGGGTCAACAAAGCTAAAGAATTCCCAGAACATATAAAAGAACTCACAGGGATGTTTGAATATGTATAAGCCTCATGAGTATGCATGCAATCAGTGTAATGAAAAAGTATATAAGAAAATTGTTTTAAGCTAACACTGTGCTTTTGGCAGTTTGCCAGGCACCCCAGTGCTGGGTACTGTCCCTTTCATCCCTTAGTAAGCTTTTAAAAGTTTTAAAGAGCGAGTCTTGTTTCTCACACTGACAAATACAGTACTAACGTGAGAAAACGTGCTGTCTTGGTTTTAAGAAAATTTTAAGGGAAACACTCTAAAATGAGTTCTTTCCCTTTGTTTTAAGAAATCCCTTTCCACCAATAAGGAGAAGCAAAATACAAATAGATATAAGTGAAAAATAACAGCTTACTAACAAGCAAAACTGCAACAGGCAAAACAACCCAGTAAATAATCACTAGACACAAAATTGCTAAATCTTACAAACTCCCAGAGAACAAGGAGACACCCAAAATGGTGGTGGTGACATTGGTGTGACAGCTTCATAGTAACTATAAAAGAATTAGCTAAGAAAGATATGTTATATGAATCAGTTTCAACTTTAGCACATGCAGATGCTATAGTCCTCCCTCTTGAGGAAGAGGCTATTAAGCTAGCTTGATCTTTTCCTTTATTTAGTATCAGCTTATTAGAGTCTGCAGGGCTTGAGAGCCTTGTCAGAGTCAAAGTAGAGGCAGGCAGGGCAGCTGTGGGGCTCTGCTGACATATTGGAGGGCAGCCATGCTTTACCAGGCACACGCTGCTGTGTGTGTGGGATAACAACTCGGAGCTGCCTTTATTGTCATTGCCTTGACCGGCGCTGCTAAGTTCATTGGTTTGCTTCTTTACTGCTCGCACGCAGGGAGCTGCTGACATCTCACTGGGCTCACTGAGAGGGTGGCCTGCACAGTACAGGGCAGCGCGGGCTCCCCCATGACACTGTTGGGGCTTCTCTTAAGATTAACAGAATTGGGGGGTTCTCAGGCCATCTTTTAGTTCTCCTCCCACAGCCCTGGTAAACTTATAGTTGTTGGCTGGAGGCATAGAAGGGCTTGGAGGGGCTGTCATGGGGACACAAACATCATTTTTTGTCTGGTTTGCAGATGCTCAGATTCAGCTGCAAATGTATGTGACATGGTGTTCTCCAGCTGCGGGTTCTGGCGGTGCCTCAGGCGGTGGTGGCATGGGCGAAGTTGTGTGTGGTACAGGGGCAACCTATATTGGCGGTGGCATCCGGCACCCATGGTGAGGGGCCTCCAGTCCCAAAAGTGTGATGCCCTGGCACTGTGGGGCTGCTGGCTTCACTTCTGGTTTCTGGTGATGCGATGCCATTTTTTCTGGTTTTTGGTGGACGCACTGGAGGAAATCCCAAGCATCACAGCAGGGGCAATTCTAGCCGCTGAAACTGCATGCTCAGCACAGCATCTCTTCCCCCAAGGGCTGCCTCCAGCGGTCCGCCATCTTGGATGAGTGACTTTGGTGCCATGTGGTGTCCGCCATGTTGGGTGACTCACATCTGAAGCACATGGGGTTTTTCGGTGGGCTGTCTCTGTGGCATGTTAAAGGGCGCTGAGCCCAAAGATGGCACCTGTAGCTGGGGCGTGGGTGGGCGTGGGCATTCTGAGAATACACCAGGTGCTGCCACTGGCAGGGGAGCTCTGGTAAAAACCAGGCACACCCCCCTCGGTTTTTTGCCTGCCGCTCTGCCTGGCTCCACATCCTCGGCAGACATTTCAGCAGGCGGTGTCCGTGGCATTTTTGCTGCTGTCCCTGCGTCTCGCTCATCTTCCAACCACCCCAGCCAGTCCGAAACAAGCCTCCAGGGTTTTATAATGCCCATAGCAACTTCTAAAGCCTGTTGCTCATGCTTTTCTAGCCGTTGAAATAAAAAAAAGTCCATACCTTCATAACTGGGTTTTCTTCCAGCAAAAACCATTCTCCCATTTCTTCAGTGCTGTTTTCTATTTAAAAGGGGTATTTACAGAGAGGAATCTGGATTTTTGCTCTGTATACTGTATATTTTGGATGGCTCTGCTCACATGCCTCTTAATTATTTCCAGCTTTTTGCTGGTTTGAAGCTCTTCATGCATGGTTTTTCTGTCTCCTCCCATTCTACTCACAGGATGGCTTCTGTCATCATATCATCATATTGGGGCCACCAGATATTATGTTTGGGGCCATTGGTTGGAGACAGAGTGTTGGCATGCACCCCACACCCCCAGATGGTGTTTCCAAATAGGGAAAGGTTTAAGACTCACCCCTTGTATTTTGTATAAGGTAAAGGACCCAGAAACTTCTTTATCCTCTGGACAGTAATTGGCTCAGTACCAACACAGGAGCATTGATTTGGCTTGGAGAGTGTAACTCAGTGCCTATTGTTGATTTCATTGGGCCAAAAGCCAAATAGCCTACCTGAACTATTGAGTACTAAAGAAAGAGAACAAAGAAGCTCGAGGGTTTTCAAGGTGGTGTAACAAGGAAGGGAGCCATCTCTATACTGTGTTTGGCTTTACTCTTTGTTTTTGTATTATTTTCATTCCTTATTAAAACCTTTTTGCTTTTTCAAGACACACTCCATCATGCCATCTTGCTAATTAATTTTAGCCACTACTCTGCAAGGGCCGGACCCTCGGAAGTATTGGGAAAACCCATAACAGAGTTGACACAAACTCACAAAGCATCCTCAACAAACAGCCTGTTTTATTGTTTGGAACCTTCTTATATAGGGAGTTCAAAACTCTGGGGTCTAGACAACTGATTGGTCTGTCTTAACACTGCCCAGCTCCCTGGCCAATGATACATCTGCATTTAGGTTTGAAAGGGATTGGTTGAGGTCTCTGAGTTTAAATTTATCCTATGATTGTTCACCTAGGGACTTGTTTATTGAATTAGGAGAGCCAAATTGGGTTTCTTATTATAGCCAGATTTATATGTCCAGCTACAGACTAGCTGTACTGTGACAGAAATTCCCTTTCCAAAATGTTTCCTGCCACTGGCAATCACATGTAAAGAGACAAAGGGAGAATGGCATCTGACCCTTCCGCCAAGATGGCAGCCTTCACAGGTGACTGCATGGTCTGGGACACAAGGGGGAAGGATGGCGGCAAACCCTCTCAGGAAGGTAGGAGCTTGTGGAGCAGTTCTAGTGGCAGATGAAGACTTGCCGGCATGTGTGGAGTCAGCACCACCTCCTGCTGCTTCCTCCTGCCACCCACTGGACTCTGCTGGTGTTGGTGCTGCTGTCTTCTGCACTGCAGGTGTGCTGGGGGAAAAGAACTGGTCTGTTGGCACCAATGCAGGGTGACCTGGCCCCAGGGACTGGGGCTTGCTTTGCAAAGTTCACTCTGAAACAGTTTTTGATTGCAAAATGCAGTTTGTCTGAGTGGCTACTTTTGCAAGCCCAGGGGAAAAAAAAAAAGCCCCCAAAAAACCCCTCAAATGGGAAGCCTCCACCTTCAGCAAATGCTGTCAGAAGACAGAGACATCTCTGCTTCCAGGCTCCAACTTAAAAAAGGACTGTGGCAAAGTTCTCCCCCCTCCAGTTCTGTTTTCTGGCTGCAGGGTCTTAAAGAGATAGTAACAATTTTTGGGCACAGATAGATATGGAATACAATAGCATTTTGGGTTACCCATGACATGTGCACATATAAAAAATTTTAATCATTTAACAAGCATGCATAATGGATTTTAGGATACGGGTCCAACTAAAAAAAGACAACATCCAAATAAAATCACAAGCCCTTAGAAGCTTTATCACATACATGCATGCACAAATTCTGCAATCAGATTTTGTGACACAACTGCTGATTCAGTATACACAAGAAGTTGCTATACACATGCACTCTTTCAAACAAACAAGGAAATCATCATAAACATGGACTTTCACAAAAAGTGTTGCCAACAGTTGCCAAAACCAGATGGTTTATTAGTTTATTAACTTCAAAATTTAAAATTCTAATAAAGATACAGATCTTGGAAACATCCTGGCCATTGTCCTAAGGTGGAGTCCAAAACAAGATAATCACTATTATTACTGAGGAGTCAGTTAAACAGTTAGCAGCAACTGTGCAAACAATTTAGGGCAGAACTACATGGCACTAGGATTTTATTTTTACCACCTGCTAAGAAATATCTTATTTTGATGAGACATATAGTTATGGCCTCTCACTCAAATGGTATGTACTCAGCTAAGCATCATACAAAGGAACAAAACAAAAAATTTTAAAAAAGGAAATTGTATAAAGTTACTTTTAAAAAAACCCAGTAACATAGCACTGTGTAAATTTACACTACAGACCAAGTCTAAGTAGTTAGTTATAGCTATAATTACTTTACTTTTCTAAAAATTAATTTGAATGGCTGCTGAAGTAATGTGCATGCAACAAGCTGCTGAGAGTAGCTAGTTCTTAACATCAGAAAAAACTGCTCAAGCATACTTGTGATCTGCAAACTAACCGATCAGAAATAGAAGAAAACCTTTTGTTTCCTAGTCAGTGTTAAGAAAGAAGCACTTACTTTTAATGAATTATTTGGCCCCTGTGACAAGGGCCAAAACTGCAACCAGCCTTCAAAGAAGTAGCCGGGCTATGAAGGTGCTTATAATACCATTGAAAGACTTTCAAAGGAGCTATTTGTCCATATTACAAAAACAAAAAGAATGTGATAATAGGAATAGACTAATTAGCTTTATATTTTCCCATATTTTTCTCATCTAGAAATCAGACAAAGAAGTGAAAAGACTCTTTAACTTAACAAAAAAAACTGATAAGGATAGAAGAACAGAACAACACTTCACTCTTACCAAATAAAGGGAACAATTTAGACTTGGTGAAGTAGATAAGGCTGACAAAGCAGGAATCATGCAAAACAACAGTATTGCCCTTAGTCAAGAGGTGAGGTCAAGGAATGACCACCTAGAAATCAGGACACTGGACACTGAAGACCACCAAAGAAGATCCCAAAAGACCATATAAGGACTTCCAAAAAGGGGTGTGACTATGTAAAATAAAGTAATACATATAGATCAAGGAAGTGGAGATAGCAAATGAATATGTAATCAGTATGTATGATAAAAACTCTATTTACCTGATGCTCAGAGTGCTCAATTAGAGGAAGGATCCTCCAAGTACCCAGCACTGCAATAAAGGATGCCTGCTTTCTAATACTCAAAACTGTGTTAGCAAGTTTCTAGCTGACTGATTTCGGTATCTTTTTCTGGTCCCCAGATGGGATACTCAGCCTGATGTCCCAAGATCTCTGGATCTTCACGCTGGCACTGGGACTTTCCAGGAGAAGACTACAGTTCTTTGGACCAGTCTGGGACACAGGTAAGATCACATTCAATAATAAGGTATTCTTTTGGGAATTCTGCCCATATAAGCCATGTGGATTTTCCAGCGTTTGATGGATTATTTGGTATTCTGGAATTCAGTGTTTGACTTGGTTTTATCAATCAGTCAATAATAGTTTTAATTGTTTTGTATTTGTATCTGTATTGTAACATTTTGGCTCTACTATTTAGAGATGGGTAGCAGACAATAATTTTGAAAAAATTCCCACTTGGTTGCATTTTGTGATACTGGAGAAAGATTGGCGAGTCCCCTGGAGGAACAGCTACCAAGAAGAATTTGATTAAGTTTTGCAATTAATAGTGACCATTTAACAAACTAGACTCTGGAGAAAAATGGCCACCAAATGGAACCTTCAACTATAATACATTGTTACAGTTAGTGCTGGTTCTAAGATGGGAACAGAAATGGGATGAGGTTATGTATGTTGATATGTTTTTCACTTTGTGGAATCATCTGGAATGGCAGAAAGATTGTGGCTTGAATCCAACACCATCAGACCCTTTTAATCTGGCTATTGAAAAAAAGAATCAAGGAAAAGGGTTAAAATATTGTTCTATGTGCAGCATAGGAAAAATTTGTTCTAAACATCTCCTTAATAAGGAGGGTGATTTAGATCTTATGGTCAGTCCTAATAACAGGTTGGATGGGGAAACAGATAATCAGGCTGCCAGGACTGATTTAAGGGGGAATTGACAAGTCTAGGAGAGAAGATAGAAAGGATGGGGAGGATGTATCAAAGAGCAGAGGGTTTAAGCCTCATTGCAGGGAAAACTAGAGCTAAACACAGAGATGTGATAGTAGCTCCCCTCCATCAGACGGTAGGTGCAGACAGTCCAATCACGGTAAAAGTGCAGTTTTCAATAACGTACCTTAAGAATTGGAAGTCGATGGCTGGCACCTACTGAGATGACCCAGACAAAATGGCAAAAGCATTTGAAATTATGATTAAAACTCAGGATCCAGACTGGAAGGATATAGATACTATGTTAGAAATGTTGTTTGATGGTATGGAAAAAGATGGTTGTTAAAACCAGTAGGAGGTTGGCGGAAGAACAAATTTTGATGGGTAATTTGCCCAGTACATTGGACATTAATTTTCCCACCACGGATGCTGAGTGAGACCATAATGTGCCCAGGTTTAGAGAGAGATGAAAGAGATAGCAACAGTGGATACTATATGGAATTAGACATGTCATACTAAAGGTTATCAATATGGAAAAATTATTCAAAATTAAGCAGGATCACAAAGAATCACCTACTGAATTTTTAAATCACCTGAAAGAAATGGCTCGAAACTATAATAATAAGGATACTGAAACAGAGGAGGGAGAAACTATTAGCCCCCATATTTGTGGGGCAATCCTCATGTCTTGGTTTGAAAGAAAGGCTGGGAAATTAGGATAAAAAGGCAGCTGCATCCTCTTAACAATTTGAGACACCCCATGAGGAAATGCTCCATGGCCTATTCCTTTATTCGAATAAAGTTACAGGACTCCTCTGTCTCCTTTTTGGACATAAACCTCTGGTGTTTGTGGATTAATTTTCCTGACAATTTGGGGGCTGTTGTCTGGGATATTTCCACTGTCCAATGAAGCGAGCAGAGCTAAGGGCGTGCCTTGCCCAGTTTTGGTGATCAGCTCCTCTTGGTGGTGGCTGCCACTGGGTGATAGATTGGGTTCCGGAGACTGTCCATGAGACAGACGAGTGGTAGACCTGGGCAGTCCGTGAAGAGTCCACAGGGAAGGACCACTGAAAATCTCACCAGTAAATAAAATAGGATCTTCAGGGAGTAAACCTGGGAGAGCACTCATGGAGGGTAGCACAGGTAAAACCAGGAAGGGGCCCTGGCAAAAGGGATGATGATCCCAAAGTATCTCCAAAGAATCTCTTGGAAGAATGTGGAGTTGGTTTACATATTCTCCCAGAATTAAAAACATGTATGTCCAAAGGAGGCAATAGGGGAGTCGAGAAGGGGTCTCAAAAATCCATGCCCAGGGAGGGCAATAAGGAGAGGCTAGAAGGAGTCTTGACAACAAGGGATGGACGGATAATGTTAGTATTGTTATAAATGCATATTATAAAGTGTCCTGGGTTGCAGTGTAGGATGTACACAAAGTATTTATTCTATCACCATCTTCATGAACTGTTAAACCAAGTGGGGCAGTGTTCTAGTGTTCCCAAGCCCTCTGCCTTTGGGCTGTCTTCTGCTAATGGCCCATCAACGCCTTGCCCATGACTCACAGATAACTCCCTCCAGGAGTTCTCTCTGTTTAATGAGCCATCAAGGACCCACTTCACGACTCATTATCCCATTGTGAGATGCTCCGCCCAGGGGGAGGAGCCAAGCATTCTCACCTGGATATAACCTGGGATTTGGAACAGTACAAGCAGCCCTTATCTACTGGATTCCCAGAGGACCAGAGCTTCGAGACCTTTCTACAGGATCACTGCTTCAGGAAGACCACTTCATCTGGACTGCTTCCAGCATCCTGCTCAGGTTGTATTCTGACTCTGTCAGTGGTCCTTTGTGTTATTGCATTTATTTTATTTTATTTTTATCTTTTTACCTTTCTTCTTATTAAATTGTATTTCTGACGGAGCCTCTCACTCGTTTTGCTTTCAAACCACGACATAAAGTTGGTTTTTTGCAAGATGTGTGCTATATGATTAATAACGTTATAGTAAGGATATAGGATATAAGTTTTTTATTTCTGCTTTTAGTAAAGAAAATTAGGCATAGTGGTAGCAGTTGATATATTATGCTTAAACTGTCTGTTTGGTCAGGATAGCATCCAGTGAACATGTAAAGAAGACTCTGCTACTGATATACCAACTATCAGCATCTACTATCTGAAGAAAGTATGGACCAAGGCCCAAGCTGGAGGCAATAATGAAGACACAGCCATGAAACACGCATGCTCTCAAAAGGTGGACGCAAGGAGGGACCATGCAAAACAGTTCCTGGAATATGGAAACAAGTTTATGGAAAAATATGAATATTCAACAAACTGATGCAATAGAAAGAGTATTTAACAAATGTCTCTAAGATAGCAGGATGTGGACTTGGCTGTGTGACAACTCACCCGGCCAGCTGTACTTTGCTTTTTTATCTCCTAAGTGTCTTAATTTTTTATTAAATCTATCTCATAAAATTTACCGAGAAAGTGAACCTTGTTTTTCACAGTATGTTGGAAAAGAATTGGTTGAAATGGAGTGTGGACAGATATGGTTGAGACAAGGAGCAGCAGGACCGGGCACAGAGGTGCAGGACCGGGAGCACAGAGCACAGGCTGGGGGCCTGTGGGGCAGCTGGGGCTCAGCGCCGGGAAGTGCTTGATCCCACCACCACTGAGCAGGGGTGGCAGTGGCCGCCGGCCTCCATGAGGCTGCAGGACATCCACCCCGGCTGCCTGTGATGCTGCCAGCCATGCCTGGGGCCGGGGTGGGGACAGGGGAACCAGCTCTGGTATACAGTGTGTGATAGAGTGAGCACAAGGAGGAGGAGAAGGAAGGAATATCTGGGAAATGGAGATTGTAAGTGGAAGGATTAGGATTTTCTTTGAAGGATTTTGTTTGGTTCACTGGAGAAAGCAATGCTTTTGAGTTGTGGGAGAATGAGTACCCACAGGCAGTGGGGGGGACACACACACATACACACACATGAGTAGAAGTGCAGAATAAGTCCCTGGATGAACTGGTTAGAAAGATACAGCATGTGTATGTAAAAAGGGATGGCAGAGTTTTTACAGCCCCGGAGGAATAAGCTGCAGGGTCCAAGGGGGCCCCCGGGATAGAAGGGACAGGGTAGACCACAAGAAAGTGGCAGAAGCATTCCCTCCTCAGCAGGGGAAAACCAACCAAAGAATCAGTGGGCTATCTGCAGGGCAGAGGGACACTGGAACTGGGACTCTCTGCAGAGAGAGCTGGATCCTCAGGAGGAGGAAGTCCAGAAGATAATGGCGATGGATTGTTAGGGGTGTCAGGACCTCCTGTTATACCAGGGACCCACCACACTGCAGCCCTTGTCAACTTTTAAGGTGGGTCCAGATCAAGAGGAGGTGTGTTTCCTGGTAGACACAGTGGCCTCTCGATCCACCTTCGGTTTTATCCCTAAGGGGGGAAAATTGTCAAAAAGATCTTTGATTATTTGAGGGGTTGTGGAAATTGTGGTTTCTTCTGTAGGCTTGGAAGTTTGAACGCATCTTTCTCTGAGAGAATATGGAAATTGTGGTTAATGGATTTGGGGATTTAATTCCTTTGTCTATATGGGATTTTGTGAGGAGCCTAAAGATCCTGTTTGGAGGGGACCCATTCCCCTGTGTTTTTTGTGTGTTTTGTAGTGAAAAGCCAGAATTGCCAGGTTTCGGTCCTGAAGCCAATTCTGCAACTCCTATCTTGTGGGGAACTTCTTTGTAATACTTCTTTGTAATAATCAGTCTAGTGGGCCAAATTTTCACTTTTCTTTTTCAGGAACCTACCAACACATGAGATAGAACTTTGTGAAAACCGATGAAATTTAAAGTGCCATCATAATTGCATGCATTGTCAGTTTGTTAATGTATGTGATTTATGTTTTCATTGCAAGTGACTTGGTGGGAGACCAAATATTAGTTAAAGCATTCTACATATTCTTGAGTTTGATTTTTCTCTAACTTGTTTTGTCTTTTTACTGAAAAATGGTGTGGCTAAAGGTCTTGTGGATGTATAATTTGTCTCAATCAATTTTATCCTGAGAGTTGGTATAAGAATTTATACATATTTGAAATCATACAAATATGTACTAACCTTCACAGTTCTGCCTTGAAAGGCTTCAAAACTATTATAATTTGACTAAATTTTTTGGATTTACTAATTAGTGAATTAAAAAAACTTAACAAAACCCCAGCAAATGTTACATGATAAAATGATTGAATCCCCCTTCCTAAACCAGGAGAAGTAGCCATGGACTGCAAATAAGACATTAAAAAAATACAGAAAAGCCCTCTACCAACTCTCAAACTAATGTACTGTTGAATTTCATGCCATATGTCTTAAGAGAGAATTTTAACTTTGCCTCACTTCTCCTATTTATGCAAATCAGTGTAGTGACTACAGTACATTCTGCAATGCACATGCTTCTCAGTTGTGGATACAAAATGTAAGGAGGGCAATTTACTCTCTAAAATTCAAAAGAAAAAGTTACTTGGGATAATAAACCTAAGTCTGAAAGGGAATTAATTTCATCTTTAATCCCACCAATAATAAAGCCACAGTTCCTGGTTTGTGTTGAGATTAAATTACAAGAGTGCTCTAATCTGTCTCCTGGAAAACAGAGCATAGCCCTGATGTAAGGATATGTTTGCATGAGAACATTTTGTCTGAAAACATTTTGTGTGTTAATTTTGTATGTCATTACTTCTGCTGTTTCTATCTTTTCTCCTATTATCTTTCCTCATCACCTCTGTGGACAAAAGACAATGTTTGAGTCACGGGACGGAGACTGAAATAGCTCATGCCTAAAACATTGTTATAAAGAAGTTTTGTCCATTATAACAAAAACTGTATAAAGAAGCTGCAACCACAGAAGCCTTCCTGAAGATACCTGCCTGGGACTTGGGACTGTAAATTAAACCACTAAGATAAGATAAAGGGAAAACCCATTCTTTAATCATCTCAGGCCTAGGAAAAAGCAAGCAAGGCTGAAAGAGAGAGATGCATCCACAAGAAAGTCAAACGCAGCAGAGATTCTTCCCTGGCTGAGTTTGGAATGGGGGAAACCACAGCCTACAGAAGCTAGATTTACACAGCCTCCCACCCAAAACAAGGGAGGAGTGGAAATAAGTGATGCATATTTAAAACAATATGTGTTTCTTGTGAAATCTATCCAGCAGGAATCTCAGCTGGCACAGACCCTGCCTTTGGACTTTGCTGTTCATAGCATCCAACCAGGAGATTGGGTCCTAGTTAAGGAGTAGAAAGAAGCACCACTGGTGGTGAAGTGGCGTGGGCCTTTCCAGGTGTTATTGACCACAGAAACAGCCATCAAGACAGCTGCACATGCATGGACCCATCACACTCGGGTCAAGGTCTCTAAGGCCCTGGAGATTTGGACATCTCAGCTGGAGGAGAAGGATGGGAGGCCATGACTGACACTCTGGAGGAGTGGACCAGAGCAGTAGCCAGTGCATCAACATCAGGGGAAGCCTTGTGTGCCTACCCACAGAGTGTCTGTTGGAATAGTCTGTATGGGCATTCCTCCTTTCGGATCTCCAGTCATTGGGGGGCTAATCCTCACTGTCATTGTTTTTTCTATGTTAAGCTGTTTCTGTGTCTTCACTCGCCACAGGTGGTGAGGAAGACAACGTGAGAATTATATTAGGAGATTAGATTACACCATTAGAATGTTTTTCTTAATAATCTTACCTTTGTATTGTCAGTTAGGTTTGGGACAGAGGTGGGACAACCGTTTTTCTAGTCCTAGGAGAAGAAGTAGCAAAAACCTTTAACCTTAGCACTTGTTGGGTCTGCGGAGGACCAGGAAGATCTGAAGACTGGCCATGAGTAGCATTGCAGGTTACCTCCAAACTGGGAGGGAAATGAGGCCAGGAAATTAGGATAAAAAGGAGGCTATGTCCTCTAACAATTTGAGACATCCCATGGGGAAATGCTCCATGGCCTATTCCTTTATTCAAATAAAGTTACAGGACTCCTCTGCCTCCTTTTTGGACATAAACCTCTGCTGTTTGTGGATTCATTTTCCTGACAGCTTTAATTAAAATCCCAAATAATGCCACCTAATGAAGACTGGCCATTGAAACATATCTGAATTTACTTTCAATAAATGAACTTTTGAAATATTTTCAACATAAACAAGCATGAGGCAGGCACTTCAAACAAACACCCACCTCCATCCATGAATTACTATTTTTCAGTATCTTTGAGGTCACATTTCTGTTGGAAATAGTCACATGATATATTAGCATTTTCTTGGGATGAATTCAATCAGATGAACCGCCAACCAGTCAGCCTCATCTCTGTGCCCAGGAAGATCATGGAAGAGATCATCCTGGAAGATGTGTCAAAAAACATGGAAGACAGAGAGGTGATTAGAGAGAGCTAACATGGTTTCACAAAGGGCAGTGGGTCAATGTCCAAATGGAGACCTGTAATAAGTGGTGTCCCTCAGGGGTCCATATTGGGACCTTTAGTGTTCAATACCTTTATTAATGACAGTGGGATAGAGTGCACTCTCAGCAAGTTTGCAGATGACATCATGTTGAATGGTGTAGTAGATACACTTCAGGGAAAGGATACCATCTTGATGGCTAAGGAGAGTATCCATCTTTTGCTGGGTGCAGAGAGTAGCATAGTGTCAGGGGATGAGGAAAAGGCAGAGGTACTTAATGCCTTCTTTGCCTCAGTCTTTAATACAAAACCCAATGGTCCTTAGGATACCCAGCTACCAGGGCAGTGGAACTAGATGATCTTTACATGTCTCTTCCAATCCAAAACATTGTATGATTCTATGAATTTCTGTATCTCAACTCAATTTAGTATATAGTCCAATTAATCAAGAGAAGGCACTAAGGGATGGGCAAATGTAGATAGCTATAGCCTTCAACTATTTCTAATACTCCTTTTCCTTTCCAAGGCCAAGAATAAGATTGTTTCATTTAGGAATACTGCCCAGTACCTCTTCCCAAACTCAGGGTATCTGGTGGAGTGAGATACTAAATTAATATTCACTGGCATGTTAATGAACCCCATGCTTAGATGAAATCCTGCTGGAAGTCCTTTTGAACACAGGGGAAATTCTTGGGGGATATACTACCTTTGAAATGCACTGCTTAGGAGAAGGAATATGACTGACACCACACTAGAAAGCTTCCAAGAAAAATTTCTACACATAAAATAAATTTGTTGAGATAGAGCTGATTATTCACACTAATAAATCTAAGACTAGTAAAGATGACTTGTTACAATACGGTCAGCAATTAGATCTTTTCTTAATCTATATGAAGAGAGTGGGAGTCCAGGGGAAGAAAGAAGGGAGAAAACCCAAGAAATTAAGTTTACCATTTAACAGAAAGTTTGTTCAGGAGATTACAGGGAGGAGGTAACTAGGTTAAGCAGCATCAGGGAGTCTAAGGAGATCCACTACTGGAACTGCACCCTACCTTCCCTGGGACAGTCTTGTCTGGCAGACAGGACACATGATATGGAGGATTCCCTATGCTCTCTCCACCTGGCAGAATGCAGTGACTTAAGGGATGGAGGTGGTGGCAACAAGTTCCTGCCCTGATGCAGCAGGAGCATCTCCTCTGTGAC
Source organism: Zosterops lateralis (assembly GCF_965231275.1). NCBI lineage: Eukaryota > Metazoa > Chordata > Aves > Passeriformes > Zosteropidae > Zosterops > Zosterops lateralis. Next base: position 23,839,125 of record NC_139801.1, on the reverse strand, counting down.
TACCTCACCTTCCCAGGTGTCCTTGTACAATAAGTATAAGGGTCTGCAAGCGGAACCAAACAATGATGAGGATGATGGTCCATCTATGTTGGAGGTGTTGTCAAGGTTAAGTTGGACTATGCACCATATCCAAACCACTTACATAAAGAAAAAAAGGCAGGTTATTGTCATAGCAGACTCTCTTGTGTGGAATGAAAGGTCCTATGTTTTCCTTTGTACTTCCAGTTGCAGGGAATGATGAAAGAAACAGGAAGAGCCAGCTGATCAAAACCTGGCTTTGTGACTGATGTCACAAGCAGAATTTTGGGTTTTTAATCACAGGTCAGTCCATTTGACTCAAGGCCTCCTGGTGTCAAATGAGATGCATCTTTCTCAAAAGGAGAAAAAAAAGGGAAAAAGAATATTTGTGCAAGAGTTAGCAGGGCTCATTGTAGGAGCTTTAAACTAGATTTGAAGAGGTAAAGGGATAAAACCAGGCTTGCTATAGATAAGCCTGGAATCAGCATGCCAGTGTTTGAGGGACAGTGTTCTAGCGAGGTCCTTCAGTCTGCTCCACTATATGTTGAGTACTCTGGAATACATTTGAAATGTCCCTGTATCAATGTGCACAGAACCATAGCCATTTCAGTGGAGGTAGGGGATGGAGATCCATGCAGCAGCAAATATGCAAGGGTTGTCGATGTGTTAGAAAACATGGAAGCACCTAAGAACACTAAGGAAAGGCTGTGGATATTGTCTACCTAAATTTTAGTAAACCCTTTGACATCATTGCTTACACCATTGTCTTGGAGAAACTGGCTGCTCATGGCTTGGATAGGTATACTCTTCACTGAGTAAAAAACTGGCTGAAAGACTGGGCTCAAAGAGTTGTGGTGAATGGAGTTAAACTCAGTTGGAAGTTGGTTGCAAGTGGTGTTGCCCAGGGCTCAGTACTGGGACCAGTCATGTTTAATATCTTTATCAGTGGTCTGCATGAGAAGATTGGGTGCACCCTCAGTGTTTGTAGATGACACCAAATTAGGTGAAAGTATTGATCTGCTTGAGGGTAGAAAGGCTCTACAGAGGGATCTGAGCAGACTGGATAGATGGGCCAAAGCCAACTGAAGGACCTAGAGCACAAGTCTATGAGAAGCCGATGAGGGAACTAGGGTTTTTTAGTCTGCAGAAAAGGAAGCTCAGGGGAGATCTTATTGCTCTCTACAATTACCTGTCATACTTGTCAGTATGACAAGTTAAAGTTAAAAAACCACAAAATAATCTGATTAGGTAGTTTTAAGTACTAAACTTTGGTTAATTCCATTTATTATATTTCTGTTCTTTGGGACCTGTTTCTTCCAAAATTGGATGGAGCTACCCTGACTGAGTTATAGTTGGGGTTTGGTGGGGGAGCTCTGTGAGTTTTCTTTTTGCTAAAAACTGTACTGACTGATGACACTACCCAAAACAAGCAGTAATTTTGACCATGTGCTAGAAAGCAACAAGCTCTGAAAGGCAAGGGGTTTTTTATGCATTTCTGAAAAATACATATAACTTTATTGTCTCCGAATTCCACATAAGCAAAATGTCAAAGTAATTGTAGCAGGACTTTTTCCTACATCACAGTTGCCAGACTGGGAAGAGCATCCTCTTTGGGAACACCCAGTACAGTAAATGGAATCAATTTCCACTACAGTAACATGAGCTGTGAGCAAAGCTAAATGTAAAGTAGTGGTTGCACAACCTCTGTGGATGTTTGCATCTCTGAACCTCCTTACCACTTGCAAAAAGTTGAGGCATGTTTATCAGTTTCCAGAATTATCTGATCTTAGTCTAAAGTAAAATAAATGTAGTCAAGCTAAGATTAGTAGGTGTAGAAGAAAGATGCACTGTGTTCTTTTTATTCTTATCCCATCCAAATTCTACCTAATTACTTCTCTGAATTTATAATTTCTACATGGCTCAAAACCAAAATTTGGAGACAGGTAAAAAACTGAAGTAATCAAACCAAAAAACAGTTGTGCAAATTTTTCAAAACTTCTAAATGGGAAATTGTGATAAAAATAGGGTAAAAATTCGTGTATAAAATAATAATTCGATGCATAATGAAACAAAGCTAAAGTAAAATTGTAAAATTCAATAGAAGGGTAACCGTTCTCTCTCAGCCTGCTAATCTCAGTTGCAAAGACAGGACGAAGGTCATCAACTTAGACAAAAGACACTGGCCAACCCTGATAAGAATCACTTCTTCGCCAAGGCAAGGAGAAATTCCTTCCTCAACCTTCTGGTGCCACAAGCGGAATGAAATCAACATAAGACAGACTCTTGGAATTGACATAAGAAAGGAGCCTTCCCGGAATGAGACAACTAGACTTGACGAGGTCTGGGAGGGCCATCGAAAAGAAATCCGGACTATTCAACCCACCTTGGACACCTGAACTGCCTAAGGGCAGAAAAATCCTATAAAACGGTGGACTGAAAGCTGCACCGGCGTGGACTAGGGCGTCTGGTACATCGGTGCAGACCTCTATCCACCCAGCGCGCGCTGACAATTTCCTATTATTGTGGTTTTTCTCTTTTTCAGGTGCTCGATATTCTGTTATTAATAAATTGTCATTTATTAACCTGAAATTTGCCTTTGCATTTATAACAGATTTGGTGCCGTGACTCGGATTCGGAGGAAGCTGCGGGGACCTGCGATCCAGGAGGGTACCCCCGCTGATTTCGGCGGCCTGGTGAGTGAGGAGACCCCGCGGCTCCACCCGAACCTCTGAACCAAATTTAGGAGCGAGAAAACCACAAAAATAGGACAGGGGAAAGAACGGATCCGGGGGCAAAGAGAGCTCGGGAAGGCAAAGGGCCTTCGGAAAAGCCGCGGCTTGCAATTGCTCGTAAAACGTCTACGTGCACGAAGACATCCACGCAGGAAAAGGAGCTGTAAGTACTGCTGGTTGAGCGGGTGATCGGGCGAGTGTGTGAAACGTGATCTGATCACGAAGCGAGTGTGGACTTCAAGGTCGCAGTTCCGTCTTTTCCCGCGAGGGGAGCGGTCGGCCGCGAAGGAAGCGATTTCGTGTGAAACTCTCTTACATCGCTTGTCAAAACCGGGACGAGGGAAGTCTCGGGGACCGATCACGGAGTGGGCAAAAAGGGGAAGGGTACGTCCTGTTAAGCTCGGGAACTGGTAAACCCTTTTTGCCAGCGGACCAAGGTAAGGGTCCAAAGAAAATCCGAAAGGATTAGAGAACCGATCAGGAACCCTCGGCACAGCTCGCTGGAGGGGGAGTGATCGAAAAGCCCCATCCCCTGAGAAACAACCAAAGACACAACGCACAGGCAGAAAAGTCGACTTGCAGGAAATTTCGAAGATTTGGTAAGGAAATTCGCGAAACATGGGACAGAAAAAGAGTAAACCCCAGAAAAAAACCCCAGAAAGACCCTCCACTGGTAAGGGAAAGGGAACCATGAAAATCCCTCGAAATAGTCCCTTGGGGTGGATGTTGGAGCATTGGGGAGATTGTCCACAGAAAAAAGAGAAATCTAAGGAAAGAATGATTTACTATTGCATGGATGTGTGGGGTGGAGAGAAATTGGGGGAACACCTCACATGGCCGGTAATGGGATCATTTGAAAGCTGGACATGTAGTAAGTTAAATCGCTATGTGAAAAACAAGAGCCCCTCGGACCCCGAGGAGAGGGAATATGCCCGGCTTTGGTTAAACACCCGAGCTGGTTTATTCCCGATAAAACAGAAAGGGCGGCCCGGAACTGGGACCGAGCCCTGGGAGCCCCTAGATCACCTCCCACCTCCCTACATTGGGCTGAATTCCCCACCCTCTCCAGAGCAAGTGGTGCCCACAGCCCCCTCCGATCCTCCAAACCAGCTTTTGGGGGCACAGGCATCTCAGGTGGGGAGTCATGCCTCCCCTCCATTGTCCCCACTGGCAGCTCCCTCACTGCCACCCCCGCTCCTGCCTCTCCCGTCTGGCCTGGGTCCGTCGGCGGCGCCCCCGCTGATAGATGCCATGACCGCGGGAGCCCCCTCTGAGATCCCGTCTGCGCCAGCTTGGGGGCACTCTCGGTCACCTTTTCCGCCGCCACCAGGGTTGCTCCGAGCGGAGGAAAGACCCCCCTCTGCTGCACAGGCGGCAGTCCCGCCCCCGCAGTCCGGGAAAGGGAGACAACCCACTGCTACCAGTTCTCCCCCTGCTAGCAGAACCCGATTGAAAGCAAGGATGGTGGGTGATGAATGGGGAGAGAATGAGAATGTGGGACACAGTTTACTTCCATTAAGGGAAGTACCAACTGCCCCAGGGATCATTGGATTTGTGAATGTGCCTCTCAACACAGGAGACGTAAGAGCGTTCAAAAAGGAAATGGGGCGATTGTTGGATGATCCTTTTGGTGTGGCGGACAGGTTGGATGAGTTCCTAGGGAGCAGCATTTATACATATGAGGACCTGATGGCAATCCTGAGGTCTTTATTCAACAGTGAGGAAAGAGAGATGATAAAACAGGCGGGTATCAGAGACTGGGACCGGAGGAACCCACAGGGGACACCTGGGGATCAAAAGTGGCCCAGCTCTAGCCCAAACTGGAATGCACAAACAGAGGACGGGAGAAGGAGCATGATAGATCTAAGGAACATCATAATTCAGGGCATCCGGGAAGCTGTCCCAAGGGGTCAGAACATTAGCAAGGTTTTCAATGAATGTCAGGGGAAAGATGAATCCCCCACTGAATGGATTGAGCGATTAAGGCGAAGTCTACAGATATATTCTGGGACGGACCCTAATTCCCCTGTGGGGGAAGTTCTGCTCAAAACTCAGTTTGTGGCAAAGTCATGGGAGGACATTCGGAGAAAATTGGAAAAGATAGAGGGTTGGCAGGACAAAAGCTTGCAAGAATTGTTGCGGGAAGCCCAGAAAATATACATGAGGAGGGAGGATGAAAAGCAGAAAGTACAAGCTAAGGTTTTGGTAGCTGCGGTGAAAGAGGTCCAGAGACAGGAACAGGCTTCGGGGAAATATAAAACCTTACCCCGAAAGTCTCAAGGCCCCCAAAAAGCAGCCCCAGACACGAGAAGGGAACTGCCCGAGTGCTACTATTGCAAAAGGGTAGGACACCTTCGGAGGGACTGCAAAAAGAGAATGAAAGATGAAAAAGTATTTCAGGAAGATTAGGGGTGTCAGGGGCTCTTCACCTTGGGGACCAGGACATCTAACGAGCCCCTGGTAAAACTGAAAGTAGGTCCCCAGCGACAAGAAACCGTTTTTCTGGTGGATACCGAGGCAGAAAGGAGCACTTTACAAAATCTACCAATAAGGTGCACGGTCGGTAAGGAGAAAGTTGTGGTGGTGGGTGCAAAAGGGGATCCCTTTAGAGTACCTGTGATAAAAAGCGTGGAGATTGAATCAGAAAATAAAGTCTGCCTAGGGAATTTGTTGTTGGTAGAGGAAGCTGATTACAACTTGCTAGGGAGAGATATGATCATCGCTCTTGAAATTAGCATAGTTGTAAGAAGTTCCGATCTTGTGGTGAAAATGTTTAAACTCACTGAGAAGGATGAGGCAGACATCAATCCAGAGGTATGGCACTCTAAAGGGGAGGTGGGGAAGCTAGAAATAGACCCTATTCATATTATAATCGAGAACCCCGAGGACCCTATACGGGTCAAACAGTATCCCATTCCCCTGGAAGGGAGAAAGGGATTGAAGCAGGTTATCGATGACCTCTTGAGGGGAGGAACAATAGAGCCATGCATGTCCCCCCATAACACCCCTATACTGGCTGTAAAGAAGGCAGATGGAAGCTATCGGTTAGTTCAGGATTTGAGGGCAGTGAATGCCCGAACCAGGACTAGGTTTCCGGTAGTGGCCAATCCGTATACTTTGTTGAATCGGCTCCCGCCCGAGAATGTGTGGTATAGTGTGATTGACCTGAAGGATGCATTTTAGACTTGCCCTTTAGATGAGAAAAGCAGGGATTACTTTGCTTTTCAGTGGGAGGACCCCGATACCAACAGAAAACAGCAGTTGAGATGGACGGTGCTTCCGCAAGGATTTGTAGAATCCCCTAATCTATTCGGGCAGGCCCTGGAGCACCTCTTGAATCAGTTTACCCCAAAGGCAGGGACGAAATTGTTGCAGTATGTGGATGATCTGCTAATAGCAGGATCTTCAAAGGAGCGGGTGAGGGAATGTACAGTGGAATTGTTAAACTTTATTGGAGCTAAGGGTCTGAAAGTTTCAAAATCCAAACTGCAGTTCACGAAGCCCGAAGTGAAGTACCTAGGGCATTGGCTATCCCAAGGGAAAAAGAAATTGGACCCTGAGAGAGTCGCGGGAATTATAGCATTGCCCGCGCCAGAAACTAAAAGGCAAATACGCCAATTATTAGGGCTCCTGGGATACTGCAGACAGTGGATTAAAGGTTTCAGCGAAAAGGTAAAATTTCTGTATGAAAGATTAAACACCGACAAGGTGAAGTGGACCAAACAGGATGAATTAGATTTTCAAAAATTAAAAGAGGTTCTCATGACAGCCCCAGTACTGACCCTTCCAGATGTGAATAAAGAATTCCAGTTGTTTGTAGATGTTAGTGGGCAAACTGCACAGGGAGTCCTGACTCAGGAATGGGCCAGCAAAAAGAAACCCATAGGATTTTTATCAAAAATCCTGAATCCTGTGAGTCGAGGTTGGCCTACGTGTTTGCAGGCTATAGTTGCAGTGGCACTCCTGGTAGAAGAGGCGAGAAAGATTACCTTCGGAGCCTCTCTGGTAGTTTACACCCCTCACAATGTGAGAAACATTCTGCAACAAAAAGCGGAAAAGTGGCTGACCGATTCCAGGCTTCTGAAATATGAAGCCATCCTAATCAGCTCCCCAGGATTGGAGTTGAAAACCACCTCGGCACAAAACCCTGCACAGTTCATGTTTGGAAACCTTTCTGAGGAACTGTTGCATGATTGTGCTGAGATCGTGGAACTTCAGACAAAAGTAAGATCAGATTTGGAGGATCAGGAATTGGAGGGGGGAAAGAAATGGTTTGTGGATGGGTCGGCAAGAGTAGTCGAGGGGAAAAGAAAATCAGGATACGCAGTGGTGGATGGCAGAACAGGAAGAGTGGTGGAATCGGGTCCCCTGAGACCCGAATGGTCGGCCCAGGCTTGTGAGCTTTATGCTCTGCTGAGAGCTCTCAAAGGGTTAAAGGGAAAGAAGGGGACCATATTCACTGATTCTCGGTATGCGTTTAGGGTGGTTCACACTTTTGGGAAAATTTGGGAAGAAAGGGGCTTGATAAACACAAAGGGGAAAGGTTTGGTCCACGGCGAAATGATTCGACAAATCTTGGAGGCAATCAGAGAACCAAAAGAGATTGCGGTGGTGCATGTGAAAGGGCATCAAATCGGATTGCAATTTCAGACGCGTGGGAATAACCTGGCTGACCAAGAGGCAAAAAGGGCAGCATTACTCACAGTAAGAATCCCCGAGGTGATTGGGGAGGAAAACTCCGGAATCCAAATATGTCCCTCTGAAAGGGACATTGAAGAATTTAAGGAGATGGGAGGGGCATTGGAGATGGGAAAATGAAAATTACCGGATGGAAGGGAATTGGTCCCGAAAGGGGTGGCCAGAGGGATCCTGAGACGCCTGCACGAACAGACCCACTGGGGAATACAGGCATTGGCTGACCAGTTTCTGAAATTCTTTGGGTGCAAAGGGATCTTTGAATTGGCAAAACAAGAGGTACAGGGGTGCGTGACTTGCCAGAAAGTGAATCGATCCAGATCCAGACAAGCGGCTTGGGGAGGTCGTCCTCTTTCATACCGGCCGTTTGAAAGGATCCAAGTGGATTTCACTGAATTACCAAAGGTCGGGAGGTATAAGTACTTATTGGTTATTGTGGACAAATTGACACATTGGGTAGAGGCATACCCAAGGGCAAAAGCCACGGCTCAAACGGTTTCCAAAGTATTATTAGAGGAAATAGTCCCCAGGTATGGAATCGTGGATTGCATAGATTCAGATCAAGGGACTCATTTTACCTCGAAAATCATAAAACAATTAACCGAGGCCTTGGGAATCAGATGGCAATATCACACCCCCTGGCACCCTCAAAGTTCAGGGCAAGTAGAAAGAATAAATCAGACCTTAAAAACTCAGTTGGCAAAACTCATGCTGGAAACTAAGATGTGTTGGGTAAAATGCCTTCCCCTTGCTTTGTTGAACATAAGAACCATGCCTCATTCTGATACGAGACTGTCCCCCTTTGAAATGTTGTATGGGATGCCATACAAACACGGAATGCCTGTGGGACATCCCCGAGTCGAAGATGTGCAGTTACAACCTTATCTCATCACTGTAAACAAAAATTTACAAGAGCTCAGAAGGCGTGGACTCATCCCCCAAAGTGCCCCTCTCGGATTTGCGATTCATCACATTCAGCCCGGAGATAAAGTGTTAATCAAGACTTGGAAAGAGATTCCTCTCGCCCCGCAGTGGGAAGGACCGTTCCTGGTACTACTCACAACTGACACCGCAGTTCGAACCGCTGAGAAGGGTTGGACTCATTCATCAAGGGTGAAAAAGATCAAGGACTCAAAAGCCTCGAACTGGAAGGTCACCACCCCTCCTGGAGAGCTCAAAATCAAACTCAGGCGTCAACCTAGATGACCGACCAGATAAGTTGTAATACCCCAAGTTGTGAGTGCTTTCCTTTCATTCACTTTGAATGCGTGTACTGTAAACAGGTTTGGGTCACCCATTGTTGGAGAGAGAGTCGACCTAAAAGTTTGTGCACTAACTGTCTAATCGAGGAGCAGGTTAACACAGACCGCCTCTTAGTACTTGCCACTCGAGCCGGACTTTTTGAATTAAATTCTCCTGAGTGGTATCAGATTTTCAAAAAGGGAATAAAGAGAAAATTGGACGCTAAAGCAGAACCCTTAGCAATTGAGTGCCAAAGGACCATCAAGGTACCTTGCCAAGGAGATACAATCAAATTATCCCGGTGGGCAACCTATAAGAGAAGGTTTGCCATCAAAACCACACGGGCCCCTGAAGCAAACCCTTGCTGTCGGGAAGATGGTTTACCCCGCCGTATGTTCACATACGGGCGATGGGCAAGGCAGAGGGGTTTTTCGGTGGGGAATCCTGACGGTCCTGAGCCTAGCCATGTGCTAGGCCAAGGGGGCCCTTCCAGGGGCGCTCCTGGGGGAGAATCCTCCCGCGAAGTGTGAATGGTGCTTAACAGCACCAGAAACCGGGCCGATAATGGATTGTCCTCTAAAAAGGCAGTTGGGTGATTGTTAGGCTAATGGCACTCGATTTCACCTTTGTGAATTGGAAGGAAGGGTCCGGTGCCAACGCTCAGGGGCAAGTCCTAAGGGCGGGCTGTTCAAAGATCCTGCTCACTCACTCGTTAGACGAAGGCGGGAGCTCGAAACTCCTCACCCGGTACCAACATGTCAACAATGTAACAAAACTGTATGGATGGGAGGAAAAAGGCAATCTACCTTCCTTGCCTACTATAAGGTGAATCCCCTGTGCTACGACAAAGCGAAACTAAAAATATGTAATATGGGTGGAAAATTGTATTGGGAAGGGAGGAATCTCAAACATGAGGAAACGGGTTTCTTGAACTCAGAACCCATCATTTTCGAGTTATTACCTCCGAGAGATAAGCGTGTGTGTTTGCAGTTTGACCAAGTTTTTTGTTTTTCAAGGGACGAGGAAGGGATGGACCCTGAAAGTAAAATGAAACAAGTAACATTGGAACTCAAGAAAAAGGAAGTTGAGGTCAATAAAGGGAGAAAAGCGAATTTTTAATTTGATGAATTATTAGGTGGGGGACTGTGATAAAAATAGGGTAAAAATTCGTGTATAAAATAATAATTCGATGCATAATGAAACAAAGCTAAAGTAAAATTGTAAAATCCAATAGAAGGGTAACCGTTCTCTCTCAGCCTGCTAATCTCAGTTGCAAAGACAGGACGAAGGTCATCAACTTAGACAAAAGACACTGGCCAACCCTGATAAGAATCACTTCCTCGCCAAGGCAAGGAGAAATTCCTTCCTCAACCTTCTGGTGCCACAAGCGGAATGAAATCAACATAAGACAGACTCTTGGAATTGACATAAGAAAGGAGCCTTCCCGGAATGAGACAACTAGACTTGACGAGGTCTGGGAGGGCCATCGAAAAGAAATCCGGACTATTCAACCCACCTTGGACACCTGAACTGCCTAAGGGCAGAAAAATCCTATAAAACGGTGGACTGAAAGCTGCACCGGCGTGGACTAGGGCGTCTGGTACATCGGTGCAGACCTCTATCCACCCAGCGCGCGCTGACAATTTCCTATTATTGTGGTTTTTCTCTTTTTCAAGTGCTCGATATTCTGTTATTAATAAATTGTCATTTATTAACCTGAAATTTGCCTTTGCATTTATAACAGAAATGGGATTAAAATTATAAAGATATGAAAAGCATATTCATTACTGCATTAAAAAGAAAATTGTAGTGGTGTGGAATTGGGGGTTTTTATTTTTGTATAATTTTTGTATCTAAGTTCTGTAAAAGGTTTCTTTCCTACCCACACATACCCTGCTTCCCTTGATCACTGTAATTAACTCACATAATAGCCCTGGCCATCCCCATTGTATGTCTCTTAATAGCCCTGGCTAGGCCATTGTATAACTTTGTATCTTATCTGTGAACACACCCCTGGTACTTGATGGCTCTAGCAGGCCAGATGGCCAGAGAGGCCTCGGATATCATCCCACCCCTTTCAATCCTTAAATGGTAATGTAACACCCTCTCTGACTTGGTTGCACCCCTTAATTTCCATGAGTAACACCCCTGTTGATAAGGGCAAGAGAGACAGAAAACCAGGCTCTCTGGTCTCCACTTTTGGACACACACTCAAGCTTTAACCACCTGGGCCTTCACCCTGAATAAACACCTTTTACCACTGATTGTGAGTAGCTCCATCTCTGAATTAAGCACGCTTCTGCCCGGGTCCAGACCTGCCTAAAACTTCACGATATCACGACAGAGCCCAGCAAGCCGGAGGGCTCTCTGGGAACGGTGATAGAAAATCTTGAAAGAAATGCATCCTGTATACTGTTTAATGCAATGTCACTTGCCTTTCTGAATTTCCCTAATTCAACTGCTTAATCTTCAGTTTTTCTACAGGAAACACGATTACACAGCAAATTCTATGCCTTTGTTCAAGCCTTGCTTTTAGATTTAGTATGTCTATTGCATGATAGAATAAATATGTATGTATAACTAAAAAAAAAAGGCAGTAAATACTGACTGGCATAGATAAAGTGGTGTAGGAACTTGAGGGAGAATAATATTTAATTATCCAAAATGTAATAAAACACAGGGAAAAGAAGCTAAACTAATATCCTCAGTGCTTGTGTAACAACTAGAAAACCCTTGGTTGGAGATACACTATGCCATAACTCATCTATCTAATGAGGTAGTGAAAGTGAAGTTACTTAGTGTGATAAATTTGGGGTAAAAATTCGTGTATGAAATAATAATAATCCGATGTATAATAAGAACAATGTTAATAAAATGTAAAATCCAGTAGGAAGCAAATCGTTCCCCCCCCCAGCCTGCACGGCTTCAGTTGCGAAACAGGACAAGGATCATCAGACTGGACAAAGACGCTAGCCAGCCCCGATAAGAATCACTTCCTCGCCAATGCAAGGAGAATTCCTTCTTGACGACGATGCAGATTTCATCAACGCCCTGGCACGACATGCAAACTGAAATCAACATAAGACTGACCTGTATAATTGGCATAAGAAAGAACCTTCCTGGAATGGATCAACGGGACTTGACAAGATCCGGGAAGGCCATCGAAAAGAAATTCGGACTATTCAGCCCACCCTGGACACCTGGACTGCCTAAGGGCAGAAAAATCCTATAAAACGGTGGACTGAGAACTGCACGGCGTGGATTTGGGCGTCTTGTACCCTGGTGTGCGGACCCCTATCCACCCGGCGCAGCGCTGCTATTTTCCTATTTTGTGGTTTTCTCATTTTGCTGGTGTTCGATAGTGTGTTATTAATAAATTGTCTTTTTATTGATCCGATATTTGCCATTGCATTTATAACAGATTTGGTGCCATGACTCGGATTCGGAGGAGGCTGTGGGGACCCGCGACCCAGAAGGGTACCCCCGCCGATTTTGGCGGCCTGGTGAGTGAGGAGACCCCGCGGCTCCACCCGAACCTCCGAACCAAATTTAGGACGAGAAAACCACAAAAAGGACAGGGGAGAGGATGGATCCGGGGGCAAAGAGATCTCGGAAGGCAGAGGGCCTTCAAAAAGCCGCGGCTGACAATTGCTCGTAAAACGTCTAAGTGCACGAAGACATCCACGCAGGAAAAGGAGCTGTAAGTACTGCTGGTTGAGCGGGTGATCGGGCGAGTGTGTGAGACGTGATCTGATCACGAAGCGAGTGTGGTCTTCAAGGTCGCATTTCCGTCTTCCTGCGAGGGGAACTGTCGACCGCGAAGGAAGCGATTTTGTGTGAAAACTCTCTCATATTGCTCGTCAAAACTGGGACTAGGAAAGTCACAGGGACCGATCACAGAGTGGGCGAAAAGGGGAAGGATACGTCCTGTAGAGCTCGGGAATTGGTAAACCCTTTTTGCCAGCGGACCAAGGTAAGGGTCCAGATAGAATCCAGGAAAGGATTGAGTACCGATCTGGGACCCCTCGGCACAGCTCGCTGGAGGGGTGAGTAATCGGAAAAGCCCCAGTCCTCTGAGAAAAACCAGAAACACAACGCACAGGCAGAAAGCCGACTCGGAGAGAATTTGCAGACTTGGTAAGAAAGACTTGTGAAACATAGGACAGAGAAAGAGCAAACCCCAGAAAAAGACCGCAGAAAAACTCCCCTCTGGTAAGGAAAAGGGAACTATGAAAATCCCCCGAAATAGTCCCCTGGGTTGGATGTTAGAACATTGGGGAGATTGCCCTCAGAGAAAAGGGAAGTCCAAAGAAAAGATGGTGTACTATTGCATGGATGTGTGGGGTGGTGAAGAGCTGAGGAGCCACCTTACCTGGCCAGTGTTAGGATCATTTGAAAATTGGACATGTAGTGAGTTGAATCGCTATGTGGAAAACAAGAGCCCCTCAGACCCTGAGGAGAGGGAATATGCTCGGCTCTGGCTGAACACCCAAGCAGGTTTTTTCCCGATGAAACAGAAAGGGCGGCCCGGAACTGGGACCGAGCCCTGGGACCCCCTAGATCATCTCCCACCTCCTTACAATGGGCCGAACTCACCACCCTCTCCAGAGCAAGTGGTGCCCACGGCTCCCTTGGACCCCCAAAACCAGCTTATGGGGGCACAAGCATCCCAAGTAGGGAGCCAGGCCTCCCACCCCTTGTCCCCGCTGGCAGTCCCTCTGCTGCCAGCCCCTCTCCTACCTCTTCCGTCCGGCCTGGGTCCGTCGGCGGAACCCCTGTCGATAGATGCCATGACCGCAGGAGCCTCCTCTGAGATCCCGTCTGCGCAAGCATGAGAGCACTCTCGTTCACTCTTTCCGCCGCAACCAGGGTTGGTCCGAGCGGAGGAGAGAATCCCCTCTGCCGCACAGGCGGCAGTTCCACCCCCGCAGTCCGGAAAAGGGAGACAACCCACAGCTACCAGTTCTCCCCCTGCTAGCAGGACCCGCTTGAAAGCAAGGATGATGGGTGATGAATGGGGAGAAAGCGAAAATGAGGGACACAGTTTACTCCCATTAAGAGAGGTACCGACGGCCCCCGGGGTTATTGGGTTTGTGAATGTTCCCCTCAACACAGGAGATGTAAGAGCTTTCAAAAGGGAAATGGGACGATTGTTGGATGATCCTTTTGGTGTGGCAGACAGGTTGGATGAGTTCTTAGGAAGTAGTATCTATACCTATGAGGATCTGATGGCAATCCTAAGGTCTCTGTTCAACAACGAGGAGAGAGAAATGATAAAGCAGGCGGGTATCAGAGACTGGGACAGGCGCAACCCACAAGGGACGCCCGGTGATCAAAAATGGCCCAGCTCTAGTCCGAGTTGGAACGCTCAGACAGAGGACGGGAGAAGGAGCATGATAGACCTGAGAAATATCATAATCCAAGGCATTCGGTAAGCCGTCCCAAGGGGTCAGAATATCAGTAAAGCCTTCAATGAATGTCAAGGGAAAGAGGAGTCCCCCACTGAATGGATTGAGCGATTGAGGCGAAGTCTGCAGATATATTCTGGGACGGACCCTAATTCCCCTGTGGGGGAAGTGTTGCTCAAAACACAGTTTGTAGCAAAATCTTGGGAGGACATCTGGAGAAAGTTGGAAAAGATAGATGGCTGGCACGATAAGAGCTTGCAAGAATTGCTGAGGGAAGCACAGAAAGTGTACATGAGGAGGGAGGACGAAAAACAGAAAGTTCAGGCTAAGGTCTTGGTAGCAGCTGTGAAGGAGGTCCAAAGACAGGAGCAGGCTTCGGGTAAGTATAAAACCTTACCCCAAAAGCCTCAAGGCCCCCGCAAGGCGACCCCAGACACGAGAAGGGAACTGCCTGAATGTTACTATTGCAAGAAGGCAGGACACCTTCGGAGGGATTGTAAGAAAAGGATGAAAGATGAAAAGATTTTTCAGGAGGATTAAGGGTGTCAGGGGCTCTTCACCTTGGGGACCAGGACATCTAACGAGCCCCTGGTAAAATTGAAAGTAGGTCCCCAGCGTCAAGAGACCGTTTTTCTGGTGGATACCGGGGCAGAAAGGAGCACTTTACAGCATTTACCAAAGGGGTGTATGGCCAGTGAGGAGAGAGTTATGGTGGTGGGTGCAAAAGGGGATCCTTTTAGAGTGCCAGTGATAGAGAATGTGGAAATTGAACCAGAAAACAAAGTCTGCTTGGGGAATTTGTTGTTGGTGGAGGAAGCTGATTACAACTTGCTAGGGAGAGATATGATTATCGCCCTTGGAATTAGCATAGTTGTAAAAAGTTCCGATCTCGTGGTGAAAATGTTTAAGCTCACCGAGAAGGATGAGGCAGACATCAATCCGGAGGTATGGCACTCTAAAGGAGAGGTGGGGAAACTAGAAATTGACCCCATTCACATCATAATCGAGAACCCCGAGGACCCTATACGGGTCAAACAGTATCCCATTCCCCTGGAAGGGAGAAAGGGATTGAAACGGGTAATCGATGACCTTTTGAAGGGAGGAACAATAGAACCATGCATGTCCCCCCATAACACCCCTATACTGGCTGTGAAAAAGGCAGATGGAAGTTATCGGCTAGTTCAGGATTTGAGGGCGGTGAACGCTCGAACCAGGACTAGATTTCCGGTGGTGGCCAATCCATATACTTTATTGAATCGGCTCACGCCCGAGGATGTGTGGTATAGTGTGATTGACCTAAAAGATGCATTTTGGACTTGCCCCTTAGATGAAAAAAGCAGAGATTACTTTGCTTTTCAGTGGGAGGATCCCAATACCAACAGAAAACAACAGTTAAGATGGACAGTGCTTCCCCAAGGATTTGTGGAATCCCCTAATCTGTTCGGACAGGCTCTGGAACACCTCTTGACTCAATTCACCCCGAAGAAAGGGACAAAACTGTTGCAGTATGTGGATGATCTGCTAATAGCTGGATCCTCTGAGGAAAGTGTGAGGGAATGTACTGTGGCATTGCTGAATTTCATTGGAGATAAGGGTCTGAAAGTTTCAAAATCCAAACTGCAGTTCACGGAGCCCGAAGTGAAATATTTGGGTCATTGACTATCCCAAGGGAAAAAGAAATTAGACCCTGAGAGGGTCGCGGGAATTATAGCATTGCCCGCTCCAAAAACTAAAAGGCAGATACGCCAAGTATTAGGGCTCCTGGGGTACTGCAGGCAATGGATTGAAGATTTCAGTGAAAAGGTGAAATTTCTTTATGAAAGGTTAAACACCGACAGAGTGAAGTGGACTGATCAGGATGAATTGGATTTTCAAAAATTGAAAGAGGTCCTCATGACTGCTCCAGTACTGACCCTCCCAGACATGAATAAGGAGTTCCAATTGTTTGTAGATGTCAGTGAGCAAACTGCACAGGGAGTCCTGACTCAGGAATGGGCTGAAAGAAGAAAACCCATAGGATTTTTATCAAAAATCCTGGATCCTGTGAGTCGGGGATGGCCTACGTGCTTGCAGGCCATAGTCGCGGTGGCGCTCCTGGTAGAGGAGGTGAGGAAAATCACCTTCGGGGCCTCTTTGATAGTTTACACCCCTCACGATGTGAGAAACATTCTACAACAAAAGGCAGAAAAGTGGTTGACCGACTCTAGGCTTCTGAAATATGAAGCCATCCTAATCAGCTCCCCGGGATTGGAGTTAAAAACCACCTCGGCACGGAACCCTGCACAGTTCATGTTTGGAGAGTCCTCCGAGGAACTGTTGCATGACTGTGCTGAGATCGTGGAACTCCAGACAAAAGTACAAAAGTAAGACCAGATTTGGAGGACCAGGAATTGGAAGGGGGAAAAAAATGGTTCGTGGATGGGTCGGCGAGAGTAGTGGAAGGAAAGAGAAAATCGGGGTATGCAGCGGTGGATGGCAGAACGGGAAAAGTGGTGGAATCGGGCCCCCTGAGACCCGAATGGTCGGCCCAGGCTTGTGAGCTTTATGCTCTCCTCAGGGCTCTCAAAAGGTTGAAGGGAAAAAGGGGGACCGTATTCACTGATTCTCGGTATGCGTTTGGGGTGGTTCACACTTTTGGAAAAATTTGGGAAGAGAGAGGTTTGATAAATACGAAGGGGAAAGGTCTGGTCGACGGGGAAATGATTTGGCAAATCTTGGAGGCAATCAGAGAACCCAAAGAGATTGTGGTAGTCCATGTGAAAGGGCATCAGACCGGACTGCAATTTCAAACCCGCGGTAATAACCTGGCTGATCAGGAGGCGAAAAGGGCAGCATTGCTCACGGTGAGCGTCCCCGAGGTGGTCGGGGAGGAGGACTCCGAAATCCAAATATGTCCCTCAGAAAAGGACATTGAAGGATTCAAAGAGGTAGGAGGGGCATTGGAGATGGGAAAGTAGAAATTGCCAGATGGGAGGGAATTGGTCCCGAAAAGTGCAGCCAGAGGGATCCTGAGACGTTTGCATGAACAGACTCACTGGGGAACACGGGCATTGGCTGACCAGTTCTTGAAGTTTTTTGGGTGCAAGGGAATTTTTGAATTGGCAAAACAGGAGGTACAAGGGTGTGTGATTTGCCAGAAGGTGAAGCGGTCCAGATCCAGACAAACGGCCTGGGGAGGTTTTCCTCTTTCATATAGGCCGTTTGAAAGGATCCAGGTCGATTTCACTGATTTACCAAAGGTCGGAAGATATAGGTACTTATTAGTAATAGTAGACAAATTGACACATTGGGTAGAGGCATACCCAAGGGCAAAAGCTACGGCCCAAACGGTTTCCAAAGTATTATTGGAAGAAATAGTCCCCAGGTATGGAATCGTGCATTGCATAGATTCAGACCAGGGGACTCACTTCACCTCAAAAATCATAAAACAATTAACCGAGGCTTTGGGAATCAGATGGCAATATCACACCCCTGGCACCCTCAAAGTTCGGGACAAGTGGAGAGAATGAATCAAACCCTAAAATCACAACTGGCAAAACTCATGCTGGAAAAGAAAATGTGTTGGGTGAAATGCCTTCCCCTTGCTCTGCTTAATGTGAGAACCATGCCACACTCCGATACGGGGCTGTCCCCCTTTGAAATGTTGTATGGGACGCCATACAAACACGGAATGCCGGTGGGACATCCCCGAGTCGAGGATGTGCAATTGCAACCTTATCTCATCACTATAAACAAAAATTTACAGGAGCTTCGAAGGCGTGGACTCATTCCCCAAAGTGCCCCTCTCAGATTTGCAATCCATCAGATTCAGCCGGGAGACAAAGTGTTGATCAGAACTTGGAAAGAAATCCCTCTCGCCCCGCAGTGGGAAGGACCGTTCCTGGTGCTGCTAACCACTGACACCGCAGTTCGAACCGCAGAAAAGGGTTGGACTCATTCGTCAAGGGTGAAAAAGATCGAGGACCCAAAAACCTCGGACTGGAAGGTCACCACTCCTCCAGGAGAACTCAAAATCAAGCTCCGGCGTCAACCTAAATGACCAGTCAGATAAGTTGCAATACCCCAGACTGTGAATGCTTTCCTTTTATTAATTTTGAATGTGTATACTGTAAACAAGTTTGGGTCACCCATTGTTGGGGAGGGAATCGACCTAGGGGTTTGTGTACTAACTGTCTAATTGAGGAGCAGGAGAACACAAGCCGTCTCTTAATACTTGCCACTCGGACCTTACTTTTGGAGTTAGACTCTCCTGAGTGGTACCAAATTTTCAGAAAGGGAATAAGGGGAAAATTGGACGCTAAAGCAGAGGCTTTGGCAATTGAGTGCCGGAGGACCATCAAAGTACCCTGCCGAAGGGACACAATCAAATTATCCCGGTGGGCAACCTACAAAAGAAGGTTTGCCAATAAGGACTACACGGGCCCCTGAAGTACACCCTTGCTGCCGAGAAGATGGTTTACCCCGCCGTATGTTTACATACAGGCGAAGGGCAAGGCAGAGGGGTATTTCGGTGGGGAATCCTGACAGTCCTGAGTCTAGCTGTGTGCTGGACCAAGGGGGCCCTTCCAGGGGCACTCCTGGGGGAGAATCCTCCCGCGAAGTGTGAATGGTGCTTAACAGCCCCAGAAACCGAGCAGATAATGGATTGTCCTCTGGAAAGGCAGTTGGGTGATTGTTGGGCCAATGGCACTCGATTTCACCTTTGTGAATTGGAAGGAAGGGTCCGGTGCCAACACTCAGGGGCAAGTCCTAAGGGCGGATCGTTCAGGGACCCTGCTCACTCACTCATTAGACAGAGGCGCGAACTCGAAATTCCTTACCCGGTGCAAACATGTAACCAATGTAACAAAACTGTATGGATGGGAGGAAAAAGGCAATCTACCTTCCTTGCCTATTTCAAAGTGAATCCCCTGTGCTACGACAAAACGAAACTGAAAATATGTAACATGGGCGGAAAATTGTACTGGGAGGGGAAGAATCTCAAACACGAGGAAATAGGTTCCTTTAATACTGAACCCATCGTTTTCGACTTATTGCCCCCGGGTGATAATCGCGTGTGTTTGCAGTTTGATCAGACCTTTTGTTTTTCAAGGGACGAGGAGGGGATGGACCCTGAGAGTAAAATGAAGCAGGTAACTTTGGAACTAAGGAGACAGGAAGCTGAGGCCAGAAAGAGGAGGATTGAGCAAGAAAGATTGAAATCGCTCAGTGAACAGTATGAGCAATTGGAGAAACAATATGGTGATGGGGGATTTCCGGCTCCTAACCAAAACCTCTTTGTAGAACTAATGCAGGAAATAGCCACTGAATTAGGACTGACGAATTGTTGGATCTGTGGGGGATTAAAGTCAGCCGAAAGGTGGCCCTGGAAAGGAGAAGGATTAGCCCCGGAACAACTCCTGAAATGGGCAAGTTCAAAAATATCAAAAATCATAAAAAGACCGGAGGGATGGATTTTGGAGAAAAGGATAGTCGGCACTATCTGCATTAGCCGGGAAGGGAAGGAGTTTACCGATCTGGTGGGTTATACTCCTTGCATAAACACCTTAACGGTAAATGATAAGACAAGGGTCTGGCAACCCGAGCCACCCTCCGGATCTTGGAGTAAAATTCGAGAAAAGGATTGTGAATGGTTTGAGACCATGGGACTTTGTTGGCATAAAAGTCCTGGGGCTAATCCGTTTCAGGCATTAGTGGGTCTGAAAGAGTACTGGGACGAACCAGGCAGAACCAATGTAGACTGGAAAGCACCAGATGGAATATATTGGATTTGCAGAAAGAAAGCTTACAGTGAACTTCCCAGGAAATGGAAGGGGTCCTGCACCCTAGGCATGATAAGACCCTTTTTCTTTACCTTGCCCAGAGCCAAAAGTAATTTGTTAGGGGCACCTCTCTTTGAAACGTTGAACCGACAGAGAAGGGAGATAAGGCGAGAACTACCTGTAGCTGGAGGCAACCAAAAATGGGGGGAGGAGGAGTGGCCCGCGGAAAGAATCATTAAGTATTATGGGCCAGCCACCTGGGCGAACGATGGTAGTTGGGGATATCGGACGCCCATTTACCTCCTGAATAGGCTGATACGGCTGCAAGCAGTGGTAGAGGTGGTTTCAAACCACACCTCAGATGCCTTGGAACTCCTGGCCAAACAACATTCACAAATGAGGGCTTTTGTGTACCAAAATCGGCTTGCCCTGGATTATCTATTGGCAGAGGAAGGAGGGGTTTGTGGCAGATATAATGAATCAGAATGCTGCACTGAGATCGATGACTATGGGGAAACAATCAAAGGACTAGCCCAAGAAATTAAAAAGGTGGCTCATGTGCCGGTCCAGAAATGGAATTCGATCCTTCAAGCTTCATGGTGGGATCAGCTATTCGGACAAGGGGAATGGTGGAAGAAAGTAGTGTTTTTCATAACCTGCTCCATTGCAGGCATTATTTTCCTCCCGTGTTTGATCCCCTGTTTCATCCGACTGATTCATTCAGTCGTCCAAGGGATGCAGATAGCCTCCCTTCCCATAAACCCAGAGGCAGCACAAGGGAAAACGGTGTCCAAGATAATGAAGCTTGAGGAGGAAAAGGGGAAAGGGAGAGCTGCAGCAGCCCTGAGGAGATTCGAAGAGGGACAGAAACTTCAACCAGGTGATGAATCCTCACAGGAGGACTGGGAAGAGTGTGATCTCAATTGGAGTTGAGGTCAAAATAAATAAAGGAGATGAATTTTTAATTTGATGAATTATTAGGCGGGGGACTGTGATAAATTTGGGGTAAAAATTCGTGTATGAAATAATAATAATCTGATGTATAATAAGAACAATGTTAATAAAATGTAAAATCCAGTAGGAAGCAAATCGTTCCCCCCCAGCCTGCACGGCTTCAGTTGCGAAACAGGACAAGGATCATCAGACTGGACAAAGACGCTAGCCAGCCCCGATAAGAATCACTTCCTCGCCAATGCAAGGAGAATTCCTTCTTGACGACGATGCAGATTTCATCAACGCCCTGGCACGACATGCAAATTGAAATCAACATAAGACTGACCTGTATAATTGGCATAAGAAAGAACCTTCCTGGAATGGATCAACGGGACTTGACAAGATCCGGGAAGGCCATCGAAAAGAAATTCGGACTATTCAGCCCACCCTGGACACCTGGACTGCCTAAGGGCAGAAAAATCCTATAAAACGGTGGACTGAGAACTGCACGGCGTGGATTTGGGCGTCTTGTACCCTGGTGTGCGGACCCCTATCCACCCGGCGCAGCGCTGCTATTTTCCTATTTTGTGGTTTTCTCATTTTGCTGGTGTTCGATATTGTGTTATTAATAAATTGTCTTTTTATTGATCCGATATTTGCCATTGCATTTATAACACTTAGGAAGGTTATGGCAAGTTTTCCAGTTGCATTCTAAAAGTTTCCTGTGGTGATGAGTCTTCACAAATTCTGCAAGTTGTAGCAAGAACATGAAATGATACTTCTAACAACTGTATCTTCTTGGTAAAACTGTTGCTTCTCTTACCTTTAGACTTTGAAAAATCATGATATAATCAAACTGTTGACTAGCAACTTTTTTCTATTTGGGTTTAGGTCTGTAGAGTTTATATATATAGAAAAATATATAATCTCACCCAGCTATTATTTCAAGCTATCCACACTGTGGTGTTGGTTTACATCTGTCTCACACTGTGAATGGTATCTTTGAAGCCATAAATGGAAGTGGTTTAATGGTAAATAAGTGGGTAAGTCACCCAGCAATGTATGTGGGAAATGAATAATATCTTTTTATAAGTTGCACTCCTGACTTTAGTGCAGATACAAGTCTAGAAATTACTTAGAAAACAACATGAACATACAACCATTGGTGCACCCAGTGGTAAGGGCAAACTATGGAATCCGTTTGCCGAGCTACCAAGAGGTTCAAATCAACTCCCGCCTTTCAGGAAACTTACTTTCTTAGACACTTCTCTCACCCCTTCTGGTAAATGCACATCTATTAGATGTCTTCTTGCAGTGTACTAGCAGAGGATAGAAAACTTCAAAACTGTTGCTAAGAATGACAAAGCAGCTCAGAAAACAACAGAAAGTGAAAGTATAGAAACTTACAAGATATATTAGACGCTAATAACAGAATTTAGAAACAACAGAAACAGAAAATACAGGGAAAGATTCAGAAACACAACATATACTAATGGTGAAGGGGGGGAAAAGCAACACTGAACAGATTAAAAATACCACTATTGTAAAAATACTGGGCCAAAAAATCTGACAAGACTACAGGAGAGATTCATGCAAGGGATGAGGGAAGAAGAATGAGATTGACACATGTTTCAAAACATATACAAGAGAGCTGGTAGCCAACAAACTATTTTTCCAGTTTTATCTATCAAGTCAGATGAAATTACTGAAATCTCACCAAGTCAGTAAGCACTGGATGCTTACTTCCTTTTAAGTGCTTTGTCAATCCCAGTAATAAATTTAATTTTTTTCTGCTTTGTGACATTGGGACTTAAAACTGGCAAATTTTGTTTAGATGTTTGTTGTGGTTTAGGAATGGTACTCCCCAATTTAGTTCTCCCATGAAGATTTTCCAAACCCCACTACTGCTCACTCACTTCCCATCCCCCTCTTCAGCCCCCACAGGTGCCCAGAAAGGAGAACTGGAGGCACAAAAGGCAAAGATCATGGGTTGAGATAAGAACAATTTACTGGAAAAGGCAATGAGACAAGAAAACAAACAGTAACAGCAACAATATTAACAACAAAAGTGTATGAGAGTGATTCACATGCAAAAATGCTCACTGCAGAGCCCAATCCTATGTGACTGCTACCATATCCTGACCACCCTGTCTGCCACACTTGCTCAACTGAAAGGAATCCCTTCTCCTCAGAAGGAAGTCCCTTCCTCCACCCCCAGCAATGATGTGATATGTTATAGAATAGCCTCCGGGCCCTGGCCACCCCCCCTCCTGGGTACTGCAGAACTTAACCCTGTCCTGGCTAAAACAAGGACAATGTTTTATCCCTAAACATGTGTACTATGAATATTTTGATCAAATAATCAATTAAATCATATTAAAGGGTTTGCTATGATTATAGGTAGAAAATTGTGAAGTCTAAGGTATAGAAATATCAGGAGTGCTGTGTTTGGAATCTGTAACCACAGAAATCTCACCAAGAAATTACCAGAGCCTTATGTTTCAGTCAAGAAGCTATGGAGACTGTCATGCTCACCAGTTATGCTGCTTGGAAACCCACTACCCTTCCCATCTTGATTTTAATATTAAGGATTCCAATCAGTAGATCTCTGTAGAGATGACCAATGATTGTTTTAAGATAAGAATATTAATGAAGTTATTAACTATTGGAACCAATCAACGTAAAGGTTAAATTTAAGAGTGGGTATGGTATGCATAGTATGCAAAAGAACTTATATAATGATGATTCAGCAGAAAAAGTATATAAAATGGATGGGGTTTGTTTGTTAAGTGTCCCGGCGCCCTGAATAAAGAAGTGTCTGCTTATTCACATCAAAGGATAAGTTTAGATAAGTTTCTTTCACCTTGTTTGCTGACATGTGGACTGTATTTTTTAATAATGCTCCTTTGGTTTCTCCAAATTGCTTTTCCTGAACTTACATATGTAAAGAAACTCTATTTTCAAGCATAAATATAAGAGAGGCTCATGTAAAGACTCATATATTGTGCTTCATAATTCTAATGTTTTATTACTTGTTCTAAAACAATTTTTGGCAGAACATCACAAAATGAACTCTAATATTTTATAACTAAAATCTACAAAATCCTCAATAAATCATGTTGTTAAATGGTTACATATGCTGAGCTTTAAAAATTACCAATTAACTAGTATATTTCCCTTCTGCAATAAAATGTATGAAAATTATGTTTCTATAGCTCATTAATGAGCTATACTATTTTAATACTACTCAAAAGATCTATTATGGCAATGAGTTCATTAGAACTAGGTCAAAACTAATATTCAGTACGATTTGATCTGAAGTGACATCAGATGCCTATTCCCTACTTTGGAGACTTATTAATTTTTTTGTATTCTTCTAAGGCAACCACTAAAATATATGCATTAATTAAAATTTTGAAATCAGTATTATATCTATCATGGAATCCAAGTTAGGACATACAAATATAAGAAAATCAAAGTATAAGAAAAGCTGCTTTACCTTCTACTTACGTTTGCTGTTCATTTCAAAACTAAAACAATCAGAAAGTATAGTTAGCTTAATTTGTCTCTAAAATGTTCTTTTCCTACTTACGTACTCTAAAAATTTTCACTTATATGTAATTTCCTATGGTTTTTAGCTTTCTTACCATTGAAAAATAAAACACAATATTGTATATTTGGGGACACTGAGAATCCATGCAATACAAGAGAGAGTTTACTGCATTTTGAACCATTGTGCACCAAAATATGCATATATACGTAATAAAAGTGATAGATTGTGAAGCTAGCCAGCTCTATGGGACAGCATATTGCATAGAAAAACCTGTATGAGAGGCTGATAAAGCAGAAGCAGAATGTGGTATGGTAATTACAGAGCATTGGGGCTAATTTGAGCAGACCTAATTCACACACTAGTAGCTCTCTAGCTGCCTAAACTGTATGAGCAAGATATTTTAGTTTGTCTTGAATCAATAATGTATAAAGGATTGTGCTAGATAAGGACCCTCAGACTATCAGGCTACTGTGCAGATAAATCTCCTTCCAGACTTTTGTTATGTGTATGGTCATGTTCCATTGACTTTACCTTCATGGTGCCTTTCAGTTTCTTCTGTGTTTTCCTCAATGAGAGGATGTCTTTCATGCCAACCTGACATGGAGACTAGAACAATATAATATGATTGATTTCCATAGGTAATCTAAAAGTTCCAGTGGAAACCATGGAAGTTTTTGCCACAACTTTAATATCCAAGTATGCTAGCTCTTTTTCCAGTGGGCAATGCCAGAAAGTCATCCTCCTCTACCACCATTTTTTTTTACCAGATGAAAAATTTTACCAGAGCTCTGTAGTATATTACTCAGAGCCACAGAATTTCTTGGAGATGACATTTAGACAATGTTCAGGGTCAAATGTTAAATTCCATTGCTATTTTAAACTAGGAAAACAGATATTCAAGGGCATTGCAATTTTTATTAATTTCATAGAGGTCTACCTTTGATTGCACTTCCCTAGTAATAAACTTAATGTAAGATTTCAAATTATCATAGGATTTATTTATGTTATTTCAAAATAACATAGGCTTTGTTTTGAGAAACAAACACACACATAATAGTAAACTAGATACACTACCTTCCTTACAGTAGTCTTTGCATTCACATTATTAAGTGCAGGTTTGTGCTGAATATGTGTGGGGATTCACGAGAGTAAGACAGACTTAATTAGCATATCTAGTCTGGTGACTAGGATGCCCTGGAAAGAACAAACAGAACTTTGAGCTCATGAGAAGATGGGATTAGAAATCTGCTCAAGAGAAGAAGATTCAATCAACCCCCTGCATGGATATGTTGAAAAATGTATGAGTTGTTTGTATGATCTTTTAACCTAATTATTGTAGTAGAAATTATTAACCTTACTGAAATGGTATATAAGTTCTTGGAAAACCTGAGTAAAAGCGGATTCTGATCATGGTCAGTCTCCCCGTCTCTCCTTCAATCGCCGATAAATATGTATGCACACACAGATACTTGTAGATGCACACACAAAAGCTGTACATGTAAGTACACAAAAATATAGTATACAAAGATAAAAAGTAAGAATTAATTTGTTACAAAGAACAGAAAATAAGATACAGTTGTTTGTAACCACTATATACTTACTATTTTGTTGAATCTGATAACTGATATTCTCGTCGTCTATCATAACATTCCTGGATTCCAGGATCATTCCATAAACTTCTCAGTGCATCTACATAGGGGTTCTCAAAAGTTGACACCTTCTCTACATCGACTTCTCGTACTAACTGTGCATGAGCCTAATTTGAAACAAAGAAAACAAATTTATTTCATTCTCTATGTTTACAAATAGTTCATATATTGTGAATGTGATTAACAGGAATAATTTTTCAGACTGGCTGTCTTACCAATGTGAGGTTATAAATGACTGATGTTAAGTAAGGTGTGTTCAAACTAAGAAAAATAGTAACAGGGATGATATGAGACAAGGTGAATTAATAAATGAGTATATGGGTCATTATTTCAGAATAAGCTTATCCTAATCCAGTATTATTTAGCTGAAATGGTCACATGAAAATTTATATTTAATTAAACTAATTTTTAAGAAAGCTTTCATTTTTCAGGTCCAATTTTAGGGCATATAATATACTTGCTTTTTAAATGATAACCTATTAAGCAACTTGGCAGAGTTAGACTGATGGGAGCAGAAAGATTGGGAAGGAAGGAGAAAACTTGTCTTTTAAAGAGATTCATTTATATGTACATACACTAAGAGAGAAAAAGAACAGATGAAAACTTAGCAAACAAAAACACAAGGGATTCTATTCTCAAATTTAGTCTACAATTTAGACTAGACTCATTTCAGTAAGGACACAGACCCCTTTGCATTTTAAATCAGGTAAGTGCATACAGTAAGGACTGGGTTTGTTATTTTTAAAGTAATTTATCCTGGTTACACACATATGACCTGTCACCCCTCTTTTTAGACAATCCAGAAGAATGCTACTACTCGTTACTTAATAAAAGTTTATACCTGCAACTATTGTCTACTCATGGGGAAATCAAGAACCCCAAGTTCAATCTGAAAAATGTTTGAGATATGGAGAACATATGCTCTCTATTATAAGAACTCAAGTCTCCAAGTTCTAACAAAGTATATTTTCTTCTGGAACATCATGTTCACCCATCCCAAAACTGGACAGATCATGAAGGGTTTCTACTATCTGATAGCAATTTTTTTTAAAAAATGGCATTCCACTAATCACAAGCCCATACTCTTGTGAAACAGGAAGATATATTTTTTCCCAAAAGATTTTGTATTTTTTACTCAAGCCCAGTTATGTATTCAGTTGGCTTTATAGTCTTCCAAAAGAATGATACCCCAAGTATTTGCTCACTACTTGTAACAAACTGATACAACAATATATTCAGATATTATTTCTTTTATTGTCCTTGAGCTCTGAAAGTATGGCCAGCTGATATTAAAATGCTAACAGAGGTAAAAGACTGACTCAGTATTCAAAAGTTGGTCTTAAGCTTCCATGGGCAATTCATCATAATTGGCAGATGCTCAAATATTATACATCAAGAGCATCATAAAAGGTAATTACTTTATTCAGTTCTTACTTTAGAAATATAATTACTAAAAAAAAAAATAAAGATTTTTAATAGTTTTATTTGTCCTGCCCTAGAACTAATATGACTTTGCTCTATGTGGCAAAACCTCTGAAATGAAGTTCAGTATATACCAATAATGTGTATACATTGGAAATAGAATTCAGCCTTTTAAAAGAAACATTCTTTCCTCAATGAAAACTGTTTCTGGTTCCCTGGGTAGACATGGGTAGACTCATGACTACTTGTACCCTACTGACATACAGCTCTTCACAACAATGCTGCTTTTCTTAAAAAAGAAAAAGTAATAACCCTTCACACATTTCAAGTCTTTATGCTACATCTAGGCTATGGTGTCTTGTTCCCCAGAGGTACTACACTTTGCTGTAGATTGCAATTTTTCTTTCTCCTAGTCTTAGTTGGTATCTTTTACTGGCTTCTAATTTTTGGTCAAAAAGAGAGAGATTTAAAACCAGGATCTCATCTATTGGCTTGTTTTCTCATTTGCTCTGATAAAAGTCAAACGTAATTCTACTGAAGCCTAATGAGATGCAAAAGCATAAATTTAATGCAGAAAAAGATTCAACCATGCATGATGTGTGGTGCTACAACTGCTAAATACTGGGTTTAGTTTCCTTCCACTAATATCATATCAATCTTGGAACATAACTTTTGATGTTACCACTCAAATTGCTTGCATGAAAAATCTGAAGAGTCATCATTCATCCAGTTTCTGCAGTATAAACTTTATCTAGTACTTCTTAGTCTTCACTGATACTTTTTGCTGTACCCAAAAATAGACATTACTTGAAACAAAACATTAAGGCTACCACCCTTTAAAAAAATGTACCATCTGAGATTCCTTTCTTTTGGAACACCAACACCTGCTATCAAAGCAGTGAAACAAACAAAAAGGATTCTTCGAGTACCACCAAATTCAAATTGGTAATTAAAATGCAATTACTAGTTAAGCTGTAATGTTCTGCAAACAAAATCTAGATGATCTTACTTTACAGCCTGATACACTTGACATCAGCAGTCAAAGAACATTTTCTATGTCCTTCTGAAGATATAAGAATACATGTAACAATTTGCACATTATTTGCCACAGATGTTATAGAAACATTCATCCAATTATCTTTAGCAAATCACATCAATTTTTAAGAGTTTATTCCTTGATTTCTACAGGTATTAAAAAGAATAATCCCAGAAAAAGAAAACTGAAATTTCCAGGAATACCCTTAGAGGTATTTTCTAACAGAGATTTTATGTTTCTGAAACCAGGAAATCGGTGTTAGATGATACCAAAATAGCTATCTTGTCCTTCTTCATAATTCCCTTCAGAAAATTATTGACAATGTTAAAAACTATTTCTGAGCTTGAAGATAATTATATTTTTATACTGGTCATTCTGGCAATATTATTTTCCTCCTGATTGCATTTTAAAAGAAATCTATTTTTTAATCTCTAAGGTTCTGCCCTGGTTCTGGCCCAGATCAGTGGGAAGGGACATAGCCAAGACATTATGTTATTCAATAACACCTTATGTGATTGCCAGGGGTAAGGGGAAGGGACTGTCTCGCTTCCAGGGAAAAAGAGTTCCTTCCAGTTGGAAAAACATGGCTGCAGTCAGGTTGGATCTGGCTCTGTGGTGAGCATTTTTGCATGTGAACCATTATCTTTTTGTATAACTTTGTTATTGATGTTGTTGCTGTTAGTTTTCTTATCTTGATGCCTTAAGAGGCTACCTGGAACAGAGGCTGGACAGAGTTAAAGGAATAAAGTAGGTATTTATTAAAAGGCCTTGAAAGGATACACCTTGGGCAGTACAAGAGCCCAGCCATGGCTCTACTCAAGATGGACCCAAGATGGACACAGATGGATGACCAGTCACGAGTTTTTACAGTTTTATAAGTTTTGGTCCATTTACATAATGGAGTTAATTGTCCAATTACAGCTTCAGGTTATGAAGTCCCATTCTCCCAGATTGTTCTTCTCAATTCACCGTTGTTTATACCTTTTTGGGCCTGAAGCTGCAACGGTGTCCTTGGTACTCAGGCTGGAAAAGGATTGTTTTGTCTAACTACCCTGTGAAGAGAACTTGCTAACACTTTATATGAAGTTTAGAGTCACAAACTAAGGCAGTAAAGAATGTGGAAAATATGAAAGCTAAAACTTAAGGCATCAATCTCATTGCCATTTACAATAAATTGTTCTTATCTCACCCTGTGATCTTTGCCTTTGGTGCCTCCAATTCTCGTCTCTGGCCTAACCCTGGTCACTCGCAGGGAGGGGGGGTGGAAGAGGGGGTAGGAGGAATAACCAAGCGGCAGTGTGGTTTGGAAAGTCTTGTTAAGAGAACTAAATTGCAGAGTACCATTCCTAAACCATGACAGTTTCATAGTGCCAGTTTTCTACCTATTATCTAATTTTTTGAAAGCGCTGATGTTCCTCAGTGACTAGGCAGGACAGAAAAATGGATCTGTTCCCATATTGTCTCCATAGATGCACCAACCTTTTGGAATCTTACAACAGTAGTGACCTAGTTACAGGGATAGGAGGCAGAGTTTAGCATTAGAGGCCAGAATAAAGTGATGCCTTGATTCTCTAACACTGAAAAGATTTCGTAGGAGAGTTTTTTGTTTTTCCTGCAGTTTTGGTGACAGCTTTCTAACCTACTAAAAATTATGAGAGACATACACAAATGCAGTCTATTTTTAAAAAGTATTCTGATCTACAGAAGACAGCAATATGCTTCAGATGCAGTAGGCAATGAGAGGAATAAAAATGAGAAAATTCCTAAGTATATGTTAAAAATTTAAAGTGTTAAAACCCTTGGTTATTGTATAATAAGTGTATTAATGTTATAGATGTTTGTAATTGTAAGTTCCTGTAGTGTGACAATGGAAAGCCATCTTTGTGGGCAAAGGGGGGGGCTCTTTGAAGGCCAGCAGCCTCCCCCCGAGCAGCCGGAAAAGAAAAAAAAAATCCCCCGCACTTGCCAGCGTGCAGCACCCCCCCCAAGCAGTCGGAGGAACCGAAAGCGAAAGCCGCTGCCCGTGCCGGCCGCCGCTGCTCCCGGCTCCCGGGGCTCGTCCACCGTTGGGGCCGGGGGGGGAGCCTGCCGCTCCTCCACGGCAAGCCCCTCCCACCGCTGCGCGGCTGCCGTGGCCACCGCCGTCGCCACGGCCGCCCACCGCCGCCACTCCCGAAGTCGCGGCACGCCGGAGTAAACCCGCCCACCATAGGAGCCTCACGGCCGCCAGCCACCGCCGCCGCCATGAGACCCCACCGCCGCCTGGGCCACGGCAAGCTGCGAGCCGCCCTGTGCCTCCTCTGCAGCGCCGCCACTGAGAGAGACCCAGCAACCCCCACTGCAGCACACACGTGACCCCCCCCCCCTCAGGCGACCCCGGCCACCAACATGCAAATTTAGAAGTCCCGGTGTACCCTGGGACGCTTTTAACACCAAAAATCCCCTACCAAAACAAAGCAATGTAAAATTTGAACCCACAAAGGACAGTACTAAACCGTGTATACCCTAAAGTATTAATGAACAATTTTTTGTAACTCACTGTAACCTAAAAAGTACCCAAGAGAAAGCAGACCCCAGACCAACCCGATGAAAAGTGAACTCCTACGACCCCCGACGAGGGCGGGGCTCCCGACTCTGCAGCAACTTGAGCCTGCAAAGCCGAACAAGACCCTCTTCCTCAAGGTGAACCCGGAAGGGCTGACCATCCCTCGAGACACCCTTGTAAGAGCTGATTAATAAAGGCATTTTAAGGAGAAAAATATTATCTCCGCCCATTTTTAACAGGCAAGGTTGTTTCATATCAATGGTCTATGTGGACCAATTGATTTTAAGATGCCCAATTAAAGAATCTCTCTTACATGGTGAAAGAAATAAAGTTAAAAAGATTCCTGGTTATATGTTAAAAGTTTGAAGTGTTAAAATCCTCTTAATTGTTGTGTAATAAGTGTATTAATGTTTCAAATAGTTTGTAATTATAAACCCCTGTAGTGTGGCAGTGGGGGCCACCTCCGTGGTTTCCCTGCCAAGGCAGGGAGCACGTTTGCATTTTGAAAACTGACGGCCCCGCTCCCCGCGGGAAGGAGGCGGCGGAGGGGCCACCCAAGTCACTGCCGCCGCCTTGGAGGGGGACAGGGCACAGCCGCGTTGTTCTTCGCCCTACAACAAGCCAGCGTTCTCAGAGGCACCGCGTGAGCCCCGGGCCACCGCCGCCCCCGCCGCCAATACTACTGCCATGGGCACAGCCCCGTGCCCCCCCCGCCGCCGCGGCTGCAAATCAGCCCCCGCCACCGCACTGTCGCCGTGCGAGTTCTCCAGCACTGCCAGTGCCACGTGCGCCCCGTCTGCATTTTTGCCCGTGTGCACCCCGTCAGCATTTCCTGCTGGCATGGAAATCAGTAGAACACCCATAAAGCCCCGCTGTAAGCCAGAACATAATCGGCACCAAAAATCCCCAGCCGAGACAAACCGATGCAAAATCGGGACCCACAAAAGACAGTACTGACCTGGCTATGCCCTAAAGTGTTAGTAAACAGTTTTTTGTATCTCGTTGTAACTTAAAGGGTGCCCAAGAAGGGAAGGATATCCCTGGAGCAGGTGGGCCTGAGTGAGCTCTGGGAACACCTGTGAGGGCGGGCTCCCGGCTCTGCAGTGACGAAAGCTGCAAAGCCGAATTGCACCTCCTCCTCAAAGGTGAACCAGGAAGAGCAGCGAGGGCTCAAACCATCCCTCGAGCTACCCCTTTGAGACCTGATCAATAAAGGCATTTTAAGAAAAAAACATTGTCTCCCGCCCATTTTTAACACATGGGAAAACAAATCTTAGCAGATATTTTCTGTTTTGTAACAAGATTTCCCAAAACTGGAAGAAATATTGTAGCGCTTGGCCTGCCAATAACTAAATCATCAACCACAGTGAAGCCTGAAGACAGGCTGAGAGAGTTGGGGTTTTTCAGCCTGCAGAAGGCTCCAAGAAGAACTTTACAGCAGCCTTCCAGTACCTAAAGGGGGCCTACAAGAAAGCTGGACAGGGACTTTCTATAAGAACATGTAGTGATAGGACAAGGGGGAATGGCTTTGAACTGAAGGAGGGTAGGTTCAGATTAGATAGTAGGAAGAAATTCTTTACCGTGTGAGGGTGGTGAGGTACTGTAACAGCTTTTCCAGAGTTGTGGATACCCCATTCTTGGAAGTGTTCAAGGCCAGGCTGGATGGGGCTCTGAGCAACCTGGTCTAGTGGGAGGTGACCCTGCCCATGGCAGGGGGATTGGAACTAAATGATCTTTAAGGTCCTTTCCAACCCAAGCCATTGTATGATTCTAGGTCTGCATGGTATAATTCACATAGATTGCATATACATCAATGGCAAGAGATCAGATCCAAGCAGTCTGGGAGCTGAATGGAAGTCAGTACAAAAAGTCATCATCATGACTTTTTCTCTCCTGTATTGAGAGGATTAACACCCCAGTAATTAATTTCTTGACAATGTAGCTCTTGCTTTTAGAATAAACAATTATTTATGCTAGTCAAAGTCATGAGTCATTTACAGATTCAGACCTTGATGACCTGTAATCTACAACTGTAGTATATGCAAATGCCTTGCCTTACTGGGTTGTATAGGAAGATATGCAGCTTTGGAGGAAATCTTTATCTATCTTTTCCCTTCTTTTCTTATTCCTTGTGATGCCTTGGAGTGGCTACCGAAACAGAGATTAGACAAAATTAAGAGAATAAAAGCATGTATTTATTGAAAGCCTTCAATAGGTACACCTTGGGCAGTCAAAAGCCTCCAAGGGGCTACACCAAGATGGACGACAGTCACAAGTTTTTCATATAGTTATAAGTTTGGTCCATTTATGTATCAGGGGTTAATCCTCCAATTACAGTTTCAGGTAATGAAGTCATTTACTCCAAGGTGGCCTTCCCCAATTCACTGTTGTTTACATCTCTTTGGGGCTGAGATAACAAGGTGTCCTTGAGGTTCAGGCCAAGAAAGGAATTTTTTTTGTGAATAAAAGGGGGGAAGAGTAGATTACAGGCCATGGAGTTTTAGAGTTATACACTAAAGTAGTACAGGATCTGAAAAATATAAAAACAAAATCCTAAGGCATCACTTGGACCTAGTAAATCAATATCAAATGAAAAAGAAGAGATTTCTGCAAACCTGGACATAATTGAAACAGGTGCAACATTCAAGGAGAGTAGGCTGTATTTCAGTGTCTTGACAAAGTAATAGATGGGCAATGTGTTCTTTAATGTATCAGGAATCATAAATTTCTGAGAATCAGTCCAAGGTAGGAAAGTGCTTTTACATAGCAGAGAGAACTAATTTGGAAGAGGATTGTGGAGAGGTAGTTGCTTCCTTGGAGCAACTCTGAAGCACAGAATGTATTAGGCTAAACAGAAAGAGGCATTGTGTGCTACACTGAAAAATTTTATATAAATTAATAAAATGCATTCTGAATTGATGGAAGGAGGCTTAGTACAATGCTAATCATCCTGCGGTTATTGAAAAAGGTCAATACAGTATCAAAATTGCCTAAAAAAGAATTTGTCATCCTTTCCCATTTTATGTTCTAATTTTGAGTAGGAAAAATAGCATATGATCTTTGAAAAAGAATTCCAGACACATAATATAAAAATTTAAGTTTGCAATAAAGAATATTTTTGTTGCTACTGTTCACTGTCTGTAAAATCATTAGAATAATGACTCCTAACCCATGACTTGTGGGTACTACAGGAAAACAATAAATAAAGATGTAAACAAAATATCTTGTCACTTTGGTCTGCGAATTACTTGAGTTCAAAATGTATCATTAAACTCTACCTGTAATACTTTTATATTAGTGTCCTAGGGTGACTATGATGCTTGTATCCCCAATCGTCTGTTCTGTGTGTTCTGTACCTTTAAGACTGGTTCTGGAAGCGAGCAGAGAAAGAAGAAGCGCATAGTTTGTTTTGGAAAACTATTCACTCCTCTGCACTCCTTCGTCCTTGGAGAGTGTGTGTTCATCAAACGCA
This sequence comes from Zosterops lateralis, assembly GCF_965231275.1. NCBI lineage: Eukaryota > Metazoa > Chordata > Aves > Passeriformes > Zosteropidae > Zosterops > Zosterops lateralis. The sequence continues at coordinate 23,804,658 of NC_139801.1, read as the reverse complement.
TGGACAGCGGCTAGAGTTTTTTTCCTTTAAGTTAGTCTAGCTAGCTGGGGCAAAAAAAAGCTTCCTAGACTGTTTTTTTTTTTTTTCCTTTTTTCTTGGGACTGTTTAAATCTGCTCTGGACTGAAAAACCCAGAGGAGCACCAGGAGCTGCAGCTGTGGCCCACCGGGGCCTGGACCTCGGCATTTTCCAGTGCCAAAGGGACTGGGACTGATAAGAGACTAAGAGAGCTGAGCTACTCACGGCAAGGACTTCTCTCAGTTTTGCCATCTCTCTTCGGAGCAACGAGAGGTTTTATTGTTTCATATTATTCATTTCTTATGCTTGTGGGCAGTTTGTTTGTTAAATAAATAGTTTTTTCTACTTTTCTCCAAGAAAGTTCTTTTCCCGGACTGGCTGGGGGGGGGGTGGGGGTGGGGTGGGGAGGGACCAATTGGGTTTGCCCTCCTGAGGAACCCCATTCAGAGGTTTCCTCCCAAATTTGCCCTAAACCAGGACAATTAGAAAACAGTGTAAAAACAAGAGAAAAAAAGTAATGTCTAAACCTATGATATTTTGTTTTTTATTTTTAATTAGGCTCAGAGAAAGTTTACAGAGTAGCTGAATAAATCAGAAATTCCTTTCTACACTAAAATCAGTGCTTTGAATTTTCCTGATTTCTTGTTTACTTTTAAGTTGCACCAGACACAAAGATAATAAACACTATGACATGCTGCAGGGCAAAAAAAGGGTGTGACCAACTGGCGACTGGTCACTAGCGGTGTTCCCCAGGGCTCAGTATTAGGGCCAGTCCTTTTTAATATCTTTATCAATGATCTGGGTGAGAGGATTGAGTGCACCCTCAGGAAGTTTGCAGAGGACACTAAGTTGGGCAGGAGTGTTGATCTGCTAGACAGTAGGAAGGCTCTGCAGAGGGATCTGGACAGACTGGGTAGGTGGCCAAGACCAACAGTATGAGGTTCAGCAAGACCAAGTGCTGCATCCCATACTTGGGTCACAACAACCCCATGCAATGCTACAGGCTTGGGGAGAAGTGACTGGAAAGTTGCTTGGCAGAAAAGGACATGGGAGTGTTGGTTGACAGCATGCTGAACATGAGCCAGCATGTGCCCAGGTGGCCAAGAAGGCCAATGTCATCCTGGCCTGCATCAAAAATAGTGTGGCCAGCAGGACTAGGGAAGTGATTGTCCCTCAGTATTCAGCACTGGTGAGGCCCCACTTTAAGTACTATGTTCAGTTCTGAGCTACTCACTACCAGATGGATGTTGAGGTGCTGGTGATGCCTTTTCATGGTCTTAAAAATTGAGAGCCAGACACAGTTAAGGGATAAGGGGTTTTACCTTGGTATTTTAATAAGGATCTTTATTGGTGTACCACTTCGCCAATGTGGAATGCGTCCCAATGCACCCACATGATAGATCACATATACAATTTATAGACCTTACAAATTAGCATATCTAACAAGGATGCCCCAATGGGAGGCCTGGATGAATGATGTGATATTCCCCCATCTGAGGAATTCTCCCCTGGATGTGCCAAATCTTTAGTTTACAGGACATGTTCTAGAGGGGACCTTGGTTTCCCAAGATAGTGTAGGGTTTTCTGGCCTCCTACTATGAGGCCTTCAGGATGTTTGGTCTCCTGGCCTAACAAAACACTAGGGCTATCCTAAGTTATACGACTTAAGGAATTACAAGTATGCATGCTAAGAATACTGAGGATACATAAAAGTTGCATAAAAGATATATAGAAGAAAAGGCAAAAAATCATCTTGGCCTCACTGGAGCATGTCCAAAGGTCAATGAAGCTGGTGAAGGGTCTAGAACATAAGTCTTACGAGGAGCAGCTGAGGGAGCTGGGGTTGTTTAGTCTGAAGCAAAGGAGGCTCAGGAATTACTTTATCACTCTACAAGTACCTGAAAGGAGGTTGTAGCGAGGTGGGAGTCAGTCTTTTCTCCCAGGTAACAAGTAACAGGACAAGAGGAAGTGGCCTCAAGTTGCATCAGAGGAGATTTAGATTGGATATTAGGAAAAATTTCTTCACCATAAGGGTGGTCAGGCATTGGAATAGGCTGCCCAGGGAAGTGGTAGAATCACCATTCCTTAAAGTGTTGAAAAGGCATGTGGATGTGGCATTTGGGGATATGGTTTAATGGTGAACACGGCAGTGCTGGTTTAACGGATGGACTTGATTATCTTAGAGGACTTTTCCAACCTTAATGATTCTACAATTCTATGATTCTATGTTTTGTACCACATAAGACCAAGGTACAGAAAATAGGAAGCTTCCTTTCCTCTTGGAGTAGCACACACCCATAAACTTGGAATCTTGGCAGACCAAGAGATGCTGACAGAGCTCCTGACTCCAGAGAGGATGTTCCCGGGTGGGACAGAGCACTAGATGATTTTTTGCAAAAATTTTAGTAAAACAGTACAAGAATAGTATCAACTATTTTTCAAGTTCTTCTGCAGTCTACTTCCATAGATGTGTGCCATCTAATAAGCATATATCCATATGATTAAGCACCACAAGACTAACAATAAGTAAAATAGAAACATTAGAGCAAATGTTGGTAGGCCATACATTTTCCTTGACCTATACAGACAGTTTGAAACAATTTGCAATACTTTATTTGAATAAAGGCCACATATAAATGTTTTACTTCTTGCTTTCTCATGTATATTTCTTTTATTTTTGGCATTATGGAAAATCACAGATTAATTTAAATTTTGCTTTAGAAGAATATAGGCTCTGCTATTTACCTAAAAATCAGCATGAGGATAAGGTTAACCTTACTACCCACGTGCATACTAAACAACAATCAAATAATCAGCACTACAGTGGCAGGACAGCACTATATAGTGATATAACTATACAAAGTTTCATTATTGTAAAATATAAGTCCCCAAACTCCTATGAAACTTCTAATTATACCCTTCACTTTCTTTTCCTTCCTTTTTTTAGTTTGCACTAAAAAAAACAACCAACCAAAAAAAAACCTAAGCAAACAAAAACAAAAAACCTAAACAAAATCAAAAAACAACAAACTCTCTACACTTACTTTCATTAGGTTCAGTTCAGGAGAAGCAAAAAGCCATTTAGTGCATAGGACTGCTAAACTGCATAGAAAGAAATTTTAAGATTGTCCTGATTATTTAAGCCATAACTAATAATTAACTAATTGTTTTTCCTCCTTATTTCTAGAACATTTTTCCCTAACTCCTTAAGCACTACAAATTATGAATGCTATAGTATCTGACAATCTTGATATGTAATGTCATATACATTAGTGTAGCTTTTTTTAAAAAATTGAACCAGAATTAGGTTCTAAGCTTATTTTTATTGTTGTTTTTCTCAAATAGCACACAGAGTTGAAGGCATGCATTCTCTATGCTTTTAACTGCTGTCATCTGAGATGTTGAGGTTTTTTATTACAATAGTGAAACACAACCAACTTAAAATTATTTTAACACAGATAATTTAGGATTGTCATAATTTTATCCAGTTTGTTCCAAAATTTCTTTAACCACAAATACTGAAAACATTCATCTTCATGAATTTTTATGTGAATAATCTGGTATTAGTTTGAGCAAGTGCTTATCAACTTGATTAAGATGACAACCACTGAACTCATAATCAACACTGAATCATGAATGCCCTTGGGGGAGAAAAAAAAGTGGGCCAAATCAAGTTCAACTTGTACTATAAAATTTAAAGATTTCTTCAAATATTTGTTCAAAATAGTTTTACAAAAAGGTTTTTAACCAAGGCTTCCACTAGAAGCATGCTTGAAGGGACACATTTCAAGAAGAACTGACTGCAGAGTGGATACATGGCAAGAGCTCTCACATTTTTAGCTACAATTCCAGCTATATATTTCATCTTAATTGTTTTGCCGAGGTAAATAGTAGGAGAGTGTTTAATCATTCTTTCTCTTCTAATCTGAAATACAGGTACTGGGGGTCCAGGATGAGTACTTTTTAACTGCGAAGAGTAACTCACAACAGATAATCTTCATAAAAATCAAAGGGTTCCTATGTGAGAAAGAGCTCTGGGGTAAACAATCCCTTCCTGTTAACAGTATGCAATTCACACAGTTCAATCATGGACAGATGATCTGGAGTGGTAGTGGGATGTTGATGTAAAAAAAAAAACAACCAAGGAAATAACTCCAAAATAAATATGTTGAAATTGAGTGATTGAACTGAGTGTTTTTCCTACCAAGAACCAGCTTACTGTGCTTGCCCTGTAGACCCCACCCTGTCAGTACATCCAACTGAACTGATCTACCTATGCACTAAAGATTACATTTGTCTGAGTGTACTATCTGTATGGAAGTCACATACACTATCAATACATAATGTGCATCAACACTGAAAACACAAATGGAGTGGAGGAAAATACTAGTTAGCTGAGTCAATCCCTTTCTACCTGTGTTAGGCAGATGGTACAATTAAAAGGAGGAATTTTCTCAGTACATTCATTGTACTCCTATTGTCCATGTATTAGGCAGAAATCTATTTCTGGCAAACAGCCATCAATTAAAAGAGCTGGAAGATGATGAAAAGGAGTTTTCTATTTCTAACAGTTGCATCTTATTTCTATTCAGTTGCAAAATCTATCCTTTTTTTATTAATATAATTGAAAATGTGATAGTGAAAAGTTAAAAAGGAAGTGCATTAAATAAAGGAGGGAGAAAGGTAAGATGGGAAAAAAAGGATGATGAAGGAAAGCATTAGCATTTATTTATTACAAATTGACTATGCACATTCCTGCAATTTCCAAAATTAGAACTCATTTATGAAAGCTAAACCAGCTCCTATAAAATGCAGAGCATGTATTTCTGTATTCCTGCATGGTGGCACAAGGCACTGAACCACAAATACATGATTCCAACATTCACTTCTACAATCACAGGTTTTGCAGCAACCCCAAGCTAGTATGATGAACACTTTAGTACAATAAATTATAAGGGAACCATTTTAGGGCCAGTTCTCTTCAACATCATCATAAATGCCTTGGACACAGGATATAAATGGATACTAAGCAAGTTCACAGATGATACAGAACTAGGAGAGTCTGTTGACTCCCTTGAAGGCAGGGAGGCCCTGCAGAGAGACATTGACAAATTAGAGGACTGGGCAATCACCAGCTGTATGAAGTTTAACAAGGGCAAGTGCCAGATTCTGCACTTGGGACAGGACAGCTCTGGATATACAGACAGACTGGGGAACAAGAGGCTGGAAAGCAGTGCCATGGAAAGGCACCTGGAGGTCCTGGTTGATGGCAAGTAGGATATGAGTCAACAGTAGCCAGGAGAGCCAACTGTGTCCTGAAGTGCATCAGGCACAGCATTGCCAGCTGCTCAATGGAGGTGATTATCCTGCTCTACTCTGCCCTGGTGCAGTCTCACTTTGAATATTGTGTGCAGTTTTGGTCACCACAATATAAGAAAGACATAAAGCTATTAGTGTCCAAAGAAGGGCAATGAAGATGGTGAGGGGCTGTGAGGGGAAGCCATATGAGGAGCGGCTGAGGTCACTTGGTCTGTTCAGCCTGGAGGAAACTGAGGGAAGACCTCATTGCAGTCTACAGCTTCCTTGTGAGGGGAAGAGGAAGGGCAGACACTGATCTCTTGTCTGTGATGACCAGTGACAGGACCCAAGGGAAGGGCCAGGAGTTGTGTCAGGGCATGTTTAGGTTGGATATTAGGAAAAGGTTCTTTACACAGAGGATGATTGGGCTTTGGAACAGGCTCCCCGGGGAAGTGGTCACAGCACCAAGCCTGCCAGAGTTCAAGAAGCATTTGGACAATGCTCTCAGGCACATAGTAGGATCCTTGGGGTGCCCTGCACAGGGCCAGGAGTTAGACTCAATGATCCTTGTGGAAGAGTTGGACTTGATGATCCTTGTGGGTGCCTTCCAACTCAATATTCTGTGATTCTGCGAAATAGTCTTTGAATAAAAGCTCTGAATACTTATCCAGCACTCTTCTTCATTTTAAAGTGTATTATATTATTATTTCAGTCCAACATATTGGCCTCCAAGAGCATTGGGGCGCTGAATAGCAAGATGATGTAAAAGCGTGAAATATAGCACAAACTAACACTCAAAATAGCAAGATTCCAAAAAAATAGATGAAATGTTTTGAAGAACACAAGTCTTTCTGTTTTTCTATAATTGGTTATGATGAAGAAAAAATTCTAAACAGTGCAGTAAAAATGCTTTCCAGAGTTACAAATTCTATTTATGAACTATACAGTGTTGGTATCAGTAACATAATTGTCCTGGGTTGTAGTATGGGATGTACACAAAGTATTTATTCTATCACCATCTTCATGAACTGTTTAAACCAAGTGGGGCAGAGCTCTAGTGTTGGCCTGTCTTCTGCTAATGGCTCATCAACGCCTTGACCATGATTCACAGATAACTCCCTCCAGGACATATGTCTGTGTAATGGGCCATCAAGGACCCACTTCACACTCATTATCCCATTTTGAAATGCTCCACCCAAGGGGAGGAGACAAGCATTCTCACCTGGATATAATCTGGGATTTGGAACAGTACAAGCAGCCCTTACCCACTGGATCCCCAGAGGAGCAGAGCTACCAGACCTTTCTACAGGATCACTACTTCAGGAAGACCACCTCACCTGGACTGCTTCCACCATCCTGCTCAGGTTGTATTCTGACTCTGTCAGTGGTCCTTTGTGTTATTGCATTTATTTTATTTTATTTTTACCTTTTTACCTTTCTTTTTATTAAATTATATCTCTGACTTGGAGCCTCTCATTCGTTTTGCTTTCAAACCACAACATTTTTTGGTGCCCAACGTGGGGCCAGAGGCACTGAGAAAAGTCAGAACTACAGTTTTGTATTGAAGAAGACACCTGTTTGCTATGATGCTCAACATGCTTACATGTGTCTTATACCTATCTCTCTATATTTTTCCACACATGGGGCACTATCTGCTGGTCTTAATGCTCCTGCGTCAACCAGGGTATGGTACTAAAATTGCCTTATTGGTCTATTATGTTCATTGCTTGATAAACTCCGAGGCAATGAACAGCATTCAGAATATATACCCAGTTTTCAATTCGTTTTCTGGTCTAGGATGCTACATCTGGGGCCTCATCAATCTTATCCAGCCCCTGTGGGGAGGAGTAAAGAATGATTTTTTCCAGCTTTTCAGGCATAACACAGCAGTTTTTGAAAATATTGAGTACCCTCTTGATACCAAGGAGAGTATGATGTTGTTGTTAATCCTGCTTTGTCTTCTCTGCACAGCCCATACCATGCTTAGGATCAAAACACTACCTGGTGTGATACAGCGTGCTCTTAAGGAAGAGGAAGAGGGAAACAGAAGCAAAACAACAGCATCAGCATCTACACAGACCGTCACAAAAAGGAAGAGAACCAAAGGCAAGACAACAGTGTCCTCATCTACACAGACCATTGGAGAGGAGAAAGAAGCCAAAAATGAGGCAACAGTGTCCACATCTATGCAGACTGTCACAGAGGAGAAAGGAACCAAAGGTGCTGTCAGCATCTCCACACAAACCGTCACTGAACTGGAACCACCTAAACCAGTAGCAGTTGCCACCACACAGAAAAAGAAGTCAAGGAGCAAATCAGTCCGTGTAGTGACTGACGAGGATGCAGCAGGACCTTCGCAGCCAGCAGAAGAGACAGAGATAGAGATCATCACTCGCTCTCTATCCCTGGGTGAGTTGCGTGACCTGCGAAGGGAATTCACCCGCCAGACCAACGAGTCCATCCTGACCTGGCTGCTCCGCATCTGGGACGCTGCAGCCAATGACACCATTCTGGATGGAATTGAGGCCAGGCAACTGGGATCGCTGTCCCGGGATGTGGTCATTGACCAGGGGATTGGGAAAACCCAAGAACCTCTCAGCCTCTGGCAGCGACTGCTAAAAAGTGTGAAAGACAGATACCATTGTAAAGAAGACCTCCAAGTGCACCAAGGAAAATGGAGCACAACAGAACAAGGTATCCAACGCCTGAGGGAATTGGCTGTGCTGGAGATCATTTTTTCAGAAGACGAGAGATTTCCTAAAAACCCAGATGATGTCCAGTGCACATCACGGATGTGGCTGAGACTTGCACGGCTTGGACCAGAGATGCACTCACGTTACCTGGCAACACTGCAATGGAGGGAAGGTGAGGACAAGGTGGGTGTCTTGGCTAATAAATTAAGAATTTACGAGGACACTGTCATCGCCCCAGTTCGCACCCATGTCTCGTCTGTGGAAACAAGACTGGCTGAGCAAGTCCGGAGCTTGATTGAAGAAGGCCATCAGAAACTGAAAAAAGAACTTAAGGAAGAAATTTACCATATCTCACCAGAGCCGACGAGAGTCTCTGCCATTAGGAGCAGGCGTCCCCCAGCCAGGGAGAGAGGATACACACCACGGGGTAACCTCTGGTCTTTTCTTCGAGAGCATGGAGAAGACATGAAGAAGTGGGATGGAAAACCCACCTCCTCCTTAGCAGCCCGGGTACGTGAACTGAAAAGAGGAACACCTACCACAAGAAGCCCATCTAGAATCAAGGTTGCCCCAGTGTCTCAGAACTCCAGATGGTACAGGAATGATGATATGACTAATCCTCTTGAAGGGACCTCAGAAACATACGTACAGGAGGAGAACAATGTATGCCATGACCAGGAATAGGGGGGCCCTGCCTCTAGCCAGGAAAAGGAAAGGGACAATTGGATCTACTGGTCTGTGTGGATCCAATGGCCTGGCACATCTGACCCACAAGAATATACGGCGTTGGTTGACACTGGGGCCCAATGTACCATGATGCCATGAAGGGATGTAGGAACAAAATCCATCTCTATTCCTGGGGTGACAGGAGGGTCCCAGGAACTGACTGTATTAGAGGCTGAAGTGAGTTTAACTGGGAACGAGTGGCAAAAACACCCCATCGCGACTGGACCAGAGGCCCCATGCATTCTCAGCATAGACTCTCTCAGGAATGGATATTTCAAAGACTCGAAAGGATATCACGGGGCTTTTGGGATAGCCGCAGTTGAGAAAGAAAACATCAGACAGTTGAATACTTTGCCTGGTCTCTCAGATGACCCCTCTGCTGTGGGACTGCTGAGAGTCAAAATCAACAGGTACCAACTGCCACAACAACAGTACACCGTCGCCAATACCGCACTGACAGAGACTCTGTGATTCCCATACATGAGATGATCCGTAAACTGGAGAGCCAAGGGGTGGTCAGTAAGACTCATTCACCTTTCAACAGCCCAATATGGCCTGTGCGTAAGTCCAGTGGAGAATGGAGACTGACGGTGGATTACCATGGTCTGAATGAAGTCACGCCACCACTGAGCGCTGCCGTGCCAGACATGTTAGAGCTTCAATATGAGCTGGAGTCCAAGGCAGCAAAGTGGTATGCGACCACTGATATTGCCAATGCCTTCTTCTCCATTCCTTTGGCAGCACAGTGCAGGCCCCAGTTTGCTTTCACCTAGAAGAGCGTGCAGTACACCTGGAACCAACTACTCCAGGGGTGGAAACACAGTCCCACCATCTGCCATGGGCTAATCCAGGCTGCACTGGAGAAAGGTGAGGCTCCAGAACATCTGCAGTACATCAACGACACCATCGTATGGGGAAACGCCCCAGAAGAAGTCTTTGAAAAAAAAGAGAAGATTATCCAAATTCTGTTGAAAGCTGATTTTGCCATTAAACGAAGTAAGGTTAAGGGACTGGCTCAAGAAATCCCGTTCCTGGGAGTCAAGTGGCAAGATGGACGTCGCCAAATCCCCACAGAGATAATAAACAAGATCACTGCCATGTCCCCACCTACCAACAAGAAGGAATCACAAGGTTTCCTAGGTGCCATAGGCTTCTGGAGGATGCACATTCCTGAGTACAGTCAGATTGTGAGCCCTCTCTATCTGGTTACCCGCAAGAAGAACGATTTCCACTGGGACCTGGAACAGCAACAAGCCTTTGTTCAGATCAAACAAGAGATTGCTCACGCAGTAGCCCTTGGCCCAGTCAGGACGGGACCAGATGTGAAGAATGTGCTTTACTCTGCAGCCGGGAACAACGATCTGTCCTGGAGCCTGTGGCAGAAGGTGCCTGGGGAGACTCGAGGCTGACCATTGGGATTCTGGAGCCGAAGTTACAGAGGCTCCGAAGCCAACTACACTCCCACAGAGAAGGAGATCTTGGCTGCCTATGAAGGAGTTCAAGCTGCTTCAGAACTGATTGGCACTGAAACACAGCTGCTTCTGGCACCTTGATTTCCAGAATTGGGGTGGATGTTTAAGGGAAAGGTTCCTTCCACATATCACGCCACTGACACCACATGGAGCAAATGGATTGCTCTCATCACACAGCGTGCCCGTATTGGAAACCCAAATCGCCCTGGGCTTCTGGAAGTTATACCAAACTGGCCAGAAGTAGAGACTTTTGGATTATCGTCTGAAGAAGAAGAAAAGCAAGTAACACGTGCCGAGGAAGCCCCACCATACAATGAGCTACCGGAGACTGAAAGATGATACGCTCTCTTCACTGATGGCTCCTGCCGAATTGTAGTCGCTAACTGGAAATGTAAAGCTGCAGTTTGGAGCCCCACACGACAAGTTGCACAGGCTAGCAAGGGACAAGGTGGGTCGAATCAGGTTGCAGAGCTTAAAGCTGTCCAGCTGGCTTTGGATATTGCTGAATGACAGAAATGGCCGAGGCTCTATCTCTACACTGACTCATGGATGGTAGCTAATGCTCTGTGGGGATGGCTGAATCGCTGGAAAAAGGCCAACTGGCAGTGCAGAGGAAAACCCATCTGGGACGCTGACATTTGGCAGGACATTGCTGCCCGAGTAGAGAGACTGACCGTGAAGGTTCGACACGTGGACGCACACGTACCCAAGAGCCGGGCTAATGAGGAGCATCGCAACAATGAACAGGTGGACAAAGCTGCCAAGATGAAAGTATCACAGGTGGATCTGGACTGGCAGCACAAGGGAGAACTGTTCTTAGCTCGTTGGGCCCATGATGCCTCTGGTCATCAAGGAAGAGATGCGACATACCGATGGGCCCATGACCGAGGGGTGGACCTTACTGTGGACAGCATCTCACAGGTCATCCACAACTGTGAGACCTGTGCTGCAATCAAACAGGCCAAGCGAGTGAAGCCTCTGTGGTATGGTGGACGATGGCTGAAGTACAGGTATGGGGAAGCCTGGCAAATTGACTACATCACCCTTCCCCAAACCCGCCAAGGAAAGCGTTACGTGCTGACCATGGTGGAAGCCACCACTGGATGGCTGGAAACCTACCCTGTGCCTCATGCCACTGCCCGGAACACCATCCTGGGCCTGGAAAAAACAAGTCCTGTGGAGACACGGCACCCCCGAGAGAATTGAGTTGGACAATGGGACTCATTTCAAAAACAGCCTTATAAACACCCAGGCTAGAGAACATGGTATTGAATGGATATATCACATTCCTTATCACGGACCAGCTGCAGGAAAAGTTGAACGGTGCAATGGACTAGGCGGGGGGACCTTCAAGAATTGGGAGATGAACTTATCCAAAGCTACTTGGATGGTCAACACCCGAGGGTCTATCAATTGAGGTGGTCCTGCCCAGTCTGAACCCTTGCACACAGTGGATGGAGATAAAGTCCCTGCAGTACATATGAAAGGCATTTTAGGAAAGACTGTTTGGATTAATCCCACCTCAGGAAAAGGCAGACCCATCCATGGGATTGTCTTTGCTCAAGGACCTGGTCACACTTGGTGGGTAATGCAGAAAGATGGGGAAACCCGTTGTGTACCACAGGGAGACTTAATTTTAAGTGAGAACAATGTGTGACATTTTATTCTCTATGTGTATGCATATCTTTGTAAGAATGTATTGATTTGGATATGATGTAGATGGTAATAGAATAAGGGGTGGATTATGTCCTGGGTTGTAGTATGGGATGTACACAAAGTATTTACTCTATCACCATCTTCATGAACTGTTGAAACCAGGTGGGGCAGAGCTCTAGTGTTGGGCTGTCTTCTGCTAATGGCTCATCAACGCCTTGACCATGATTCACAGATAACTCCCTCCAGGACATATGTCTGTGTAATGGGCCATCAAGGACCCACTTCACACTCATTATCCCATTTTGAGATGCTCCACCCAAGGGGAGGAGACAAGCATTCTCACCTGTATATAATCTGGGATTTGGAACAGTAGAAGCAGCCCTTACCCACTGGATCCCCAGAGGAGCAGAGCTACCAGACCTTTCTGCAGGATCACTGCTTCAGGAAGACCGCCTCACCTGGACTGCTTCCAGCATCCTGCTCAGGTTGTATTCTGACTCTGTCAGTGGTCCTTTGTGTTATTGCATTTATTTTACTTTATTTTTACCTTTTTACCTTTCTTTTTATTAAATTATATCTCTGAGTTGGAGACTCTCATTCGTTTTGCTTTCAAACCACAACAATAATACAGAAGACTTATTCTTGTTACTAATTGCATTCATCTGCTGATGCACTTAGACATAATAAGGAGATGGTGATAAATATAGATGTCTGAATTTTGAGTGTGATGTAGTTCTGGTTAAGCACATTTTATTCAGCGTATCAAGTATATATAAACTCAATTTTCTGAGACAAAATTAATTAATGGTAAAAGTATGCATTACATTTTTGCTCTTCATAAGGAAAATATACTGTTGCTTCTTTACACATAGCTTATAAAAGGAATGTTTTGCATTTTGCACACCACCAACTGTAAGGCCTAAAATTATGATACTGTTTTCTGTTTGGTTCCACAGTCATTTAGCATACTTATTTTAACAATCATTGTATTAAAATTCTCTAAAACTCTGAAGCTAATATAACTCCAAACCATCACATACACACGCAACCCTAATGTGATCAAAAAAATCTTATCACCAAATCCAGAATAAGCAAAATAGGTTGTCGTGGCTAAACCCCAGCCAGCAACGAAGCACCACACAGCCACTCATGGTCCCCTGATGCTCATGGTCCCCTGATGGAATGGGGAAGGGAATTGGAAGAATAAAAGTGAGAAAACTCATGAACTGACATAAAGACAATTTAATAAGGAAAGCAAAAGCTGTTCATGCAGCAAAACAAGGAATTTATTCACCACTTCCAGTTGGAAGTCAGGTGTTTAGCCATGTCAAGGAAAGCAGGACTCCGTTGCATGTAACAGTTACTTGGGGAGACAGAATCACAGAATCACAGAATCACTAGACTGGAAGAGACCTTCAAGATGATTGAGTCCAACCCACGCCCTAACACCTCAACTAAACCATGGCACTGAGTGCCACATCCAATCTTCTTTTAAACACATCTAGGGAGGGTGACTCCACCACATCCCTGGTGTCCTGGGTTGTAGTATAGGATGTGCACAAAGTATTCTATCACCATCTTCATGAACTGTTGAATCCAATTATTGGAGCAATATTTTCCCAGGCCCCCTCCCTCTGGGCTATATTCTGTTAATGGCCCATCAAATGCCTTGCTGCATGACTCATAGATAACTCCCTCCGGGCGATATCTCTGTTTAATGGGCTCTCAAGGACCCCCTGTATGACTCATCATCCCATTGTGAGATGCTCCACCCAGGGGGAGGAGACAAGCATTCTCACCTGGATATAACCTGGGATTTGGAACAGTACAAGCAGCCCTTACCTACTGGATTCCCAGAAGACCAGAGCTACCAAACCTTTCTACAGGATCACTGCTTCAGGAAGGCCACTTCATCTGGACTGCTTCCAGCATCCTGCTCAGGTTGTATTCTGACTCTGTCAGTGGTCCTTTGTGTTATTGCATTTATTTTATTTTATTTTACTTTTTTTTCCTTTCTTCTTATTAAATTGTATTTCTGACTTGGAGCCTCTCACTCGTTTTGCTTTCAAACCACGAAACCTGGGTAGACAATTCCAGTACTTTATCACTCTTTCCGTAAAAAACTTTTTCCTAATATCCAACCTATATTTCCCTTGGCACAGCTTAAGACTATGTCCTCTCGTTCTGTCAGTTGCTGCCTAGAGAAAGACCCCAACTCCCCCCTAACTACAACCACCTTTCAGGAAGTTGTAGAGTGATAAGGTCACCTCTGAGTCTCCTTTTCTCCAAGCTAAACAACCCCAGTTCCCTCACTCGTTCCTCATAGGGCTTGTGTTCCAAGCCCCTCACCCGTCTTGTTACCCTCATCTGGATGCGCTCAAGCATCTTAACATCCTTACTAAGCTGAGGGGCCCAGAACTGGACACAGTACTCAAGGTGCGGCCTCACCAGTGCCGAGTACAGGGGAGGAATGACCTCCCTGGTCCTACTGGCCACACTATTCCTGATACAGGCCAGGACACCATTGCCTTTCTTGGCTACCTGGGTACACTGCTGGCTCATGTTCAGTCGGCTGTCAACCAGTACCCTCAGGTCCCTTTCTGCCTGGGCACTGTCCACACACACCATCCCCAGCCTATAACATTGCAGGGGATGATTGTGGCCAAATTTCAGGATTCGGCACATGGACTAATTAAACTTCATCTTATTGGACTCTGCCCATCCATCCAACGATTCTAGGTCTCTCTGCAGAACCCTCCTACTTTCCAACAGGTCAACACATGCTCCCAGCTTATTGCCATCCGCAAATTTGCTAATCAAAGACTCAATACCTTCATTCATTTCATCAATAAAAAATATTGAACAGAACTGGCCCCAGCACAGACCCCTGAGGAACACCACTAGTGACTAGCAACTAACTGGATGCAGCACTGTTTACCACCACTCTCTGGGGCCAGCCATCCAGCTAGTTCTTAACCCAACAAAAGGTTCACCTGTCCAGGCCATGGGCTGCCAGCTTTTCCAGGAGTATGCTGTGGATGACAGTATCAAAGGCCTTACTGAAGTCCAAATAGACAACATCCACAGCATTTCCCGCATCCACCAGGAGGGTCACCTGGTCATAAAAGGAGACCAGGTTGGTCAAACACGACCTACACCTCCTAAACCCATGCTGGCTGGGTCTGATACCTGTAAGTGCTGCATAACACTCAATATAAACTGTTCCATTACCTTACCCAGTACTGAGGTCAGGCTACGTGGCCTATAATTACCAGGATCCTCCTTCCTACCCTTTTTGTGAATAGGTGTCACATAGGCCAGCTTCCAGTCATCTGGAACCTCACTGATGAGCCAGGACTGTTGGTAAACAATGGAGAGTGGCTTTGCAAGCTCATCTGCCAGCTCCCTCATCACCCTGGGATGGATCCCACCTGGTCCCATAGATTTATGAACATCCAAGTGGCTCAGCAGTTCTCTGACTGCCTCCTCCTGGATAACGGGGGGATCATTCTGCTCCCTGACACCATCTATCAACCCAGGAGGACAGTTGTCCTGAGGACAAGCCATCTTCCCACTAAAGACTGAGGCAAAGAAGGCATTAAGCACCTCTGTCTTCTCATCTGCAGTTACTAAGTTCCTTCCTGCATCCAATAGGGAACAAAGGTTGATCTTACCCTTCCTTTTACCATTAATATATTTGTAAAAACTTTTTTTATTATCCTTTACAAAATTTGCCAAATTAAGTTCTAACTGAGCTTTGGCCTCTCTAATTTTCTTCCTACATGCCCTAGCAACCCACTTAAATACTTCCTGAGAGACCTGACCCTCCTTCCAAAGATGATACATGCTCTTTTTATTCCTAAGTTCCTTCAAAACCTCATTGCCCATCCAGGCTGGACGTTTGCCTCGTCGACTCATCTTTCGGCACACAGGGACAGTCTGTTCCTGTGCCCTCAAGATCTTTGTTTTGAAGCACACACACCTTTCCTGGACTCCCTTGTTTTTAAGGGCTGCTTCCCAAGGAACTCTCTGAATAAGTCTCCTAAATAGGCCAAAGTCTGCCCTCTGGAAGTCCAATGTAAAAGTCTTATTGATGTTCCTCCTCATTTCACCAAATATTGAGAACTCTGTAATTTGATGAACACTGTGCCCCAAGCGGCCTCCAACCACCACATCTCCCACCAGGCCATCTCTATTTGCAAACAACAGGTCTAACATAGTCCCTCCCCTGGTGGGCTCACTCAACAGCTGCGACAAAATGTTGTCCTCCACACACTCTAAGAACCTCTTGACCACCTCTTCTCTGCTCTATTAATTTCCCAGCAGACAGCTGGTGGGTTAAAGTCACCTACAAGAATAAGGGCTGGTGATCCTGAAACATTCTCCAGCTGCTTATAGAATAAATTGTCCACCTCTTCTTCCTGGCTGGATGGTCTATAACAGACTCTCACTAGGATGTCAGCCTTGTTGGCCTTCTCCCTGATTCTTACTCCTAGGCACTCGACCTTATCATCATTAATTTCAATTTCCATGACGTCGAGAACCTCCCTAATATACAGAGCTGCCTCCTCACCTCTTCTCCCTAGCCTCTCTTCTGAAGAGCTTGTAGCCATCCATGGCAGCACTCCACTTATGCGAGTCATCCCACCATGTTTCCGTGATGGTGACTAGATCATAGCTTTTTTGCTGTTGTAATCATAGCTTTGCTGAGACAAAATGCCATAACTCTGAGAATCCCCCTCTTCCTTCTTCTTCCCCCAGCTTTATATGCTGAGCATGACTCCATATGGTATGGAATATCCCCCTTTGGTCAGTTTTCCCTGCTGTGTTCCTTCCCACCTTTTTGTACACCCCCAGTGTTGGGAAAGATGAGACAGGAAAAGCTTACAGATATGGTTGCCTGGCAAAAAATACTAAAAATATAAAATCTGTGAGTGAAATAGAAATGAAATCCGGCTTTGAGATATAATCATGGCAGGCAAGAAGACGGTGATCAGCTGGTTTGAGGGATAGAAAACAAAAGGACCCAAGGGTGTAGCCCCTCTCCACCCTGCCAAGGTATCAGGGAAAAGGTAGATAAGAAAATAGTCTTTGAAGTTTAGAATATAGGTTGATATGGTAATATAGTAGTTCTCATAGGCTGTATGCAAAGTTTGTAGGTTTTGTATCTTGTGCCGGTTGGTCACTGTAAATTAGAATATTCAACACAAAAGGAGATATAATGTATTGCAACAAGGTCCTTGCTCTCTTACCTCTCTTATCTCCCCCATCTCTCTTGCCCCATCTCTCTTACCTTACCTCTCTTACCCGGCCCACCTCTCTTACCTTGCCCCGCTTACCCCTGACACCTCTCCTACCTCCTACTCTCTCTCTCTCTCCCTCTCTTTTTGGGGCTTCCCTTCAGCCAAGGCTGGTGGCTGAAAGCAGGCCCTTTTTACCCATGACCCTTGCAATAAAACCACGTGTTTCTAGAATATCTCAGGTCTGCAGAGTTCCTTCTCCCTGCCGTCCACGGATGCTCTCACACCCCAGCCTACTGGCTGGTGGGGTGGGGTGAGAAGCAAAAAAGGCCTTGACACTGTGCAAGTGCTGCTCATCAATAGCTAAAACATCTCTGCATTATCAACACTTTTTTCTGCACAAATCCAAAACACAGCCTCATATTATCTACTGTGAAGAAAATGAACTCTATCTCAGGCAAAACCAGCTCAGGTGTTTAGTGAAAAAACCTTAATTTGATACCCTGCTGAGAAATAACTGTCATTCTTAAGGAATAATTATTTAATGAGACCATCTAAACACTGGAGAAACATTACTGAATACACTTAGGTGTTAACCCTGACCTTAGAAGCAGGTTTGACATTTCAACCTGCATCTCAACTATATCACTACTCTTATACTGTCAAATCCTCTCCAAAGCATATTTATGTGTATTTCCTCTCATTGGGATAGCTTTACATGAGAGATCTAGTTTACATTCCTTTCCCAATGGGAAAGAAATCATACAATCCAATTCTCATGTTTTTCAACCTAGCAATGCAGGACACAAAGAAAACTTACATTAGAATGTGAAACAGCCATGAATTGATTTCATGTAGAAAAGGCTTCTATATATGGCATCTGTTTCAGCACACTCAGACAGTTGTACCATCTGCTTGGGATGCATTCATAAAAGGCTGTTTTCTACTGCCTATCCTAGCTAGTAAATGACAAAAATTAAAAAAGACCTACTGGATTGCATAAATTACTTGCAGTACAACTTAAGAAAGCAGTGCTCTTAATAAAGCCAGTGTCAATGAAGAATATTAAAAATATTGTTGATGTAGTTTTATTTGTCAGATGGGTAAAACACCACACACACTGCTGATTCATATGGTATCCAAAAACAGCACACAGAAAGTTCTGCATAAAGACCACAAAAGATGATAAGCATCCAAGAAAGGACAAATAAGGTTCTTAGAAACTTCCTGAAGGTAGTTTAGAAACTACTTGAATGCTTTGTTGTCCATTGCAAACATCCCATTGTGCAAACATCCCATTGCTCAAGACTCCTTTGCAACCCCTGAAGAAATGTCCTTTCACATATTCCTCAATTTCCTCATGCATATCCTTGAAAACCTTTTCCCATGAGCAAATTTGAAACAGAGAAGTAACTCAAATTTTTTTTTAGAAAAATCCATTTTATACAGTCAGCCACAGTACAAACAAACTAGTCAAATGGTCTCCATATCTTTTAGTGATATCTCAGTCCAATACTGTTAGCACCTGCATTACCACAGAACCAGTTGACCTTTTCGCTACAGATAAGGGCTTAAAAAACACATGCTAGTTTTGAAATGGCAGGGAGCTGAAAAAACTTTAAAAAAAAGAGAATAAATGTTGAAATTATTTTATTCCCCAAACTGTTACTGTACATCTAAATTAAATGTTCTGCAAACTACTTTTGAAAAATATTAAAACATTTCCTGTCAGACTGACTGCAAGAGAATTTATAAAATTGTATTGGGTTTGCACAGCAAGGTTTTGGTAGCAGAGGCAGTACAGTGGTGGCTTCTGTGAGAAGCTGCCAGAAGCTTCCCCTATGTCCAATAGAGCCAATGCGAGGTGGCTAACATAGACTCACTGATGGCCAAGGCCAGGCTAATCATCAACAGTGGTAGCAACTTTGGGATAACATATTTGAAAAGTGAAAAAAACCTGCTGCACACAGCAGCCTGAAGAGAGGAGTTACAATATGTGAGAGGAACAAGTATGCAGACACCAAGGTCAGTGGAGAAGGAGGGGCAGGAGGTGCTCCAGGCACTGGAGCTGAGATTCCCCTGTAGCCCATGGTGAAGACCATGGTAAGGCAGCTGTGCCCCTGCAGCCCATGGAGGTTCACAGCAGCGCAGAGATCCTCCTGCAGCCCATGGAGACCCATGCCAGAGCAGGTGGATGTGCAAAGGAGGCTGTGACCCTGTGGGAAGTCCATGCTGGAGCAGAGTACTGACAAGGACCTGTGGACCCATGTAAAGAGGAGCCCATGCTGGAGCAGTTTGCTGGCATGACTTGTGACCCTGCTGGGGATCCATGTCAGAGCAGGCTGTGTCTGAAGGTCTGTACCCTGTGGAAGGGGCTCATGCTGGAGTAGTTTGTGAAGAACTGCAGCCTGTGGGAAGGACTCATGTTGGAGAAGTTCATGGAGGACTGTCTTCTGTGGGAGGGAGCCCACTCTAGAGCAGAAGAATGGGAGGATGAAGGAACAAAGAAACAATATGTGATGAACTGATCACAACCCCAAACCTCCTGTTGCTGCTCAGGGAGAGAAGGTAGCAAAAACTGGGAATGAAGTTGAACCTGGGAAGAATGGAGGGTTGGGGGGAAGGTGTTTTAAAATTTGGTTTTATTTCTTATTATCCTATTATGTTTTGATTGGTAATAAACTAATTTCCTGAGCCAAGTCTGTTTTTCCCCTCATGGTAATCAATGAGTGATCTCTGCCTGTCCTTAATTAATGAGCTGTTAGAATCTGTCTGCATCCGTCTTGCCACTTCATCCCTAGGAACTGAATTTCCTGGGCAGGCCATTGACTTCACTTTGTGTGATGGCAAAATCCACTTTCAGGAGAAACTGGATTATTTTCTCCCCTTTCTCAAAAACTTCCTCTGCCATGTTCCCCCATATAATTATGTCATCAATCTATTGCAAATGTTCTGGAGCCTCACCCTTTTCCAGTACAGGCAAGATCAGTCCATGGGCAAATGGTAGAACTGTGCTTCCATCCCTGGGGCAGTCAATTCCAAGTATACTATGCACCCCTCCAGGTGAAAGCAAACTGTGTCCTGCACTCTGCTGCTAGAGGAATGGAGAAAAAAGCATTAGCAATGTCAATAGTGGCACCACTTTGCTGCCTTGGATTCCAGTTCATACTGAAGTTTGAGCATGTCCGTCATGGCAGCACTCAGTGATAGTGTGACTTGATTCAGGCCACGATAGTCCAGTTAGTCTCCATTATCCATTACATTTATGCACAGGCCAAATGGGGCTGTTGAAGAGTGAGTGAGTCTTACTGACAAGTCTCCGGGTCTCCATGGATCATCTTATGGATGGAAATTATAGTCTTGGTTTGTGTGGTATTGCTGACGATGCACTACTCTGATGGCAATCAGTACATGATGTTCTTCAACCAACAGGAGTCCTACTGCAGAAAGTTCCTCTGAGAGACCAGGCAAGGTGTTCAACTGTCTAATGCCTTTTGTCTCCACAGCACCTATCCCAAAAGCCCACCTGAGTCCTTTTGGGTCTTTGAAATAACCACTCTGGAGGTAATCTATACCAAGGATGCACAGACCCTCTGGACCAGTCACAATAAGATGTTTGTTTCCCCTCCTCCCCAGTCAAGCTCACCTCAGCTTCAAAGTCAAATGTTGAGACCCGTCTGTCACCCCAGTATTAGAAACAGGTTCTGCCCTGTCATGGTTTGACACTGGACAAACGCCAGGCACTCACAAAAGTTGTTGGCTTACCTTCTCCTGCTACAGTTGGGTAGAGGAGAGAAAAAAAATTAACAAAGGGCTTGTGAATTGAGATAAGGACCAGGAGAAAATACTCTAAGGGCAA
Source organism: Zosterops lateralis (assembly GCF_965231275.1). Taxonomy (NCBI): domain Eukaryota; kingdom Metazoa; phylum Chordata; class Aves; order Passeriformes; family Zosteropidae; genus Zosterops; species Zosterops lateralis. The sequence continues at coordinate 23,783,697 of NC_139801.1, read as the reverse complement.
AACAGGTTCAAATTTAAAGGTATAAAGTAAATTTATTATTAACAGAGTCAGAGGAGGATAATGAGAAGTAAAATAAGCCTTTAAAACACCCTTCCCCCACCCCCAGCCCCTCTCTCCCTCCCACTGACAGTGCAGGGAGACAGGGTATGGGGATTTTGGTCAGTTCATCATTCGAGATCCTTTTATATTCCCTCAAGGAGAGGAGTCTTTTTTCTGCTATGCCATGGGGTCTCTCCCATGGGCAGTCTTCCCAAAAATGTTGTGGCATGGGTGACTCGTCAATGGGGTGCAGTCATTTAAGGATAGGCTGCTCTAGTTTGGAAGCAAGACCTCTCCTTCTCTATCTCTGGAAGCAGAGGCTCTCTCTCTATTCAGGTCTCCCACTGGATCACAGCTTTCCTTGGTATCCACCCGCTCCAGTTTTCCCACAAGCTGCAAGTAGATCTCTACATCCCCAGTGGACTTCATGCATTACAGGGGGACAGTTTTATTTCACCATAGTCCTCACTACAGCGTGCAGAAGAATCTCAGCTCCAGTGCTTGGAGCATCTCCTCCTGCTCTTTCTTTTCCACTGACCTTGGTGTCGCCATGTTGTTTTCCCTCAAATCTCCTCACTTCCTCCTTTTTGCCAACTAAAAGAAAAACCGCTGCCCATAGGTGCTGTTGGAAACAATATAACTTTTACATTTTTATTTTGTCTCTCTAGTTAGGCTTGACTTGACTTTGCCTCGGGGAAAGGAATTTTCTTTTTTTTTTTTAAGAGATATTGCATCACTCTAAGGAGATGGGCTTGATATGGGAAACATATATGTACATGAAAATTCAGAATTTTAGAAGCATATAATGAGCTTAAGCAGGTGGAGGGAAAACAGAAGTATATAGTTTATTTAGCAATTTTTTTGAATTAGAAAAACAACTTGTAACAGAACACATAAGAATTTAGTTGCTAGGTAAAGGCCATAAAGATAAGATGCATATTGTTAAAACTCAGTAAAGCAGGACTTAGATATTGTAGAAACACGATAAAGCAGAACCTGTGGCTTAAGAAACCAGCAAGAACCAGGCTCCTGGTTTTGGCCAGGACAAAGTGACCTGGGAATTAGCCAAACCTCCACTGTGCCTGCCCAGAGACGGAGGTCAAACAGCAAACACCTGAGGAAGACTTCTTATTTCATCAGAAGACCCCTACCTGTGACCACCAGGAGGCATGGCACCACAGAAGACTAATTATAATATGAAATGCAAGGAGGTGGAGAATGGGCGGGGAATGGGTGGGCAGAGAGGTGAGGTTTTGTGGGATCTAAGTGTATTTAAACCTTAAACTTGTCTCAACCAGGTCTGCATGTATGGTGGAAATTCCCCCATGCATCCCAGCTGGAAATAAAACAAACCTGCTTTACAGTTTTTAATTTGTCCTAGGGTGACTTTATGATGCTTGTATCCCCAATCATCTGTTCTGTTTGTGCTGTATATCGAGATCTGTGCCTTTAAGACTGGTTCTGAGAGTGAAGCAGGGAAAGAAGTGTAGCAATTTTTCCGTGGATGGCAGGGACAAAGAACTTTGCAGACCTGAGATGTTCTAGAAACACATGGCTTTATTATTACAAGGGTCGTGGGTAAAAAGGTCCCGCTTCCAGCCACCAGCCTCGGCTGAAGCAAAGCCCTAAAGAGAGAATGGGGAGAGAGAGAGATAGAAGAGAGCTAAGGGGTAAAAACAGGGTAGGAGCAGGGGAAAGACGTGGAGAGAAAACAGGAGCAAGTGAGGTGAGAGAGAGGAGAGGAGATGGGCCAAGAGAGGTAAGGGAAGAAGGGTGAGGGGGCCAGAGAAAAAGGTAGGAGACCCAGGAGAGGAGAGAGGTAAGGGCAAAAGGTAGGAGAGCCAGGACAAGAGAGGAGGAGATAGGAGAAGAGAGTGATCCTCTTGTTACAATACATTATATCTCTTTTTGTGTTGAATATTCTAATTTACAGTGACCAACCGGCATGAGATACAAAATCTACAAACTTTGCATGCAGCCTATAAGAACTACTACATTACCATGTCATTTTATATTCTAAACTCTATAGACTTCTTTCTTATGCACTTGTTCCTGGATGTCTTTGCCAAGGTGGAAAGGCAGCATTCTTGTCTTTTGTTTTCCTGTCTTCAGCTAATCACCGTCTTCCTGCCTGCCATGCACACATCTCGAAAGTGGCTTTCATTCCTATTTCACTCACAGGTTTTATATCTGCAGTATTTCTTACCATGCAGTCATATTCATAAGTCCTTCCTGTCCCATCTTTCCCAACAAAGAAGTGTGCAGTTTGTTTTGAAAAACAGCGGTCACTCCTCTGCATTTTTTCCCGGGATGGTGTTCATCTGAAGCACGGACAGCGGCTGGACAGAGATCTTTTTTGCTTTTAGTTAGTTTAGCTAGCTGAGGCAGAGAAGCTTCCTGGACTATTTTTTTGTTTTTTTTTTTTTTTTTTCTTTTTTCTTGGGACTGTTTAAACCTGCTCTGGACTGAAAAAACCCAGAAGAGCACTGGGGAGCTGGCACCTGAGGCCCACCAGGGCCTGGACCTCCGGAGGGATTGAGGAGGGATTGATGAGGGATTGATAAGGGACTGAGCGAGTTGAGCTACACCCACAGCAGGGACTTTCTCAATTTGCCATTGCACTCCAGAATAAGAGGTTTTATTGTTTGATATTATTCATTCTTTATGCTTGTGGGCACTTTGTTAAATAAATAGTTTTTTCCACTTTTCTCTGAGGAAGTTCTTTTCCCAGACCGGCTGTGGGGAGGGGCTGTTTGGGTTTGCTTCCCAGAGGGACCCTATTCAGGGGTTTTCTCCCAAATTTGCCCTAAACCTTAAAAAAGTCCTTTTTCCACAACTCAGGCTTAACATATCAATAGACTGGGAGTAGACCAAAGATACCCAGAAAGATAAAACACCATCAACGGAACATCAACAGAACATCAGTGGCAATCTATGAACATCTACCCTCAGATGCTGCCTCTGGCAGAGTTGGTGACATCTGGTCCAGAAAAGACTGATAAGAAAATTGAAGAATGAAGATCTAGTTAACATTGGAGGCAAGGAGATTCGGATCCAACGGGTAACTGAATACTTGGGGTTGCTCAACTCTGGACCAATGAACTTTGAAACAGTGCATCTCTATGGGTTTTGACTGTATAAAGTTTGGGGGAAAATCCTGCAATAACGTGTGTCTGGAATATTTTCCTTAGCACATCCTGACCAGATAATAAAGTAATGCCTTGACTCTCTAACTTGAAAATGTTGTTGGAGGGATTTTTGTTTTTCCCACAGTTTTGGTGACAGCATCAGTGCCAACAAGCTCCACCAATCCAAAGGTTCCCGCTGGATCCCAGAGCACTGAGAGGCCGATGCCATCCAGCTGCCCACATGTCCTCGCTGCCGGCCACATGGTCCCGCCACCACTGTGCAGGCATCAGCAGCCACCGTGGCACTGGTGCTACTCAAGGCCTCTCTTTGGGAGGATGCCAGGAAGGAGAAGCTGTCGCCACCCCTCCGCCCATGGCACAGCCAGCTAGGGGCAGCCAGGCAAGCAAGGCTCACCGGAGGCCACGCCGAGATGGTGGTGGCTGTGGCACATCACTGCGCCACACTGGGGATGGCCCCCGGCAACAATGCCTTACCACCTACTGGAAAAAGCTGCTAGTGCCCTGTTTGGATTTTCTTCTTAAATATGTTATCACAGAGGCCTTACCAAGCTCTCTAATTGGGCCAGCAGCATGTCCATCTTCAGAGCCATCAGAGTTTGGTTCTATAAGACATGGTGGGAGTTCCTAGTAGCTTCGCACAGAAGCTGTGTCCTTCCCCCCACCACTACCAAAAAACCAGGCTGTGCCAAATCAACACATGTCCCCACATGTCCCGATGATATTGGAGTAGATTGTGTGTCAGTGTCAATCAAAGCCTTGTATTTTTGTGGTTCTGATGTGCCAGGTGTCTTGGGTTGCAGTGTAGGATGTACACAAAGTATTTATTCTATCACTATCTTCATGAACTGTTGAAACCAGATGGGCTAGTGTTTTCTCAAGCTCTTTGCTTTTTTTGCTAAAGGCCTTTGGAGTGTCTTCTGCTAATGGCTTATGAGTAACGGGTAACTTCTTTCAGGGGTTACCTCTGTTAATGGGCCATCAAGGACTCATTTCACACTTCTTATGCTATTGTAAGATGCTCTGCCCAGGGGGAGGAGCCAAGCATTCTCACCTGAATATAAGCTGGTATGTGAGACAGTGCAGGTAGCACTTACCCACTAGATTTCCAGAGGACCAGAGCTCCTAGACCTTTCTACAGGATCACTGCTTCAGGAAGAGCACTTCACTTGGACTGCTTCCACCATCCTGCTCAGGTTGTATTCTGACTCTGTCAGTGATCCTTTGTGTTATTGCATTTATTTTATTTTATTTTTACCTTTTTACCTTTCTTCTTATTAAACTATATCTCTGACTTGGAGCCTTTCACTCGTTTTGCTTTCAAACCACAACATTTTTTGGTGCCCAACGTGGGGCAGAAGCAGTGAGAAAAGTCAGAACTACAGTTTTGTATTTAAGAAGACACATGTTTGCTATGATGCTCAACATGCTTACATGTGTCTTATACCTATCTCTCTATATTTTTCCACACATGAGGCACTATCTGCTGGTCTTAATGCTCCTGCGTCGACCAGGGTATGGTACTAAAATTGCCTTATTGGTCTATTAAGTCCATTGCTTGATAAACTCTGAGGCAATGAACAGCATTCAAAATATATACCCAGTTTTAGATTCGTTTTCTAGTCTAAGATGCTACATCTAGAGCCTCAACAATCTTACCCAGCCCCTGTGGGGAAGAGTAAAAAATGATTTTTTCCAGCTTTTCAAGCATAACACAACAGTTTTTAAAAATATTGAGTACCCTCTTGATACCAAAGACAGTATGATGTTGTTGTTAGTCCTGCTTTCTCTTCTCTGCACAGCCCTTTGTTTTTTCTGCACCATGCTGAAGATCAAAACGCTACATAGTGTGATACAGTGTGTTCTTAAAAAAAAGAAAGAAAGAAAGAGAAGCAAAAAAACAGCATCATTATCTACACAGACCATCGCAGAGGAGAAAGAAGCCAAAAGTGAATCAACAGTGTCCACGTCTACACAAACCAATACAAAGGAGAAGAGAACCAAAGGCAAGACAACAGTGTCCTCATCTACACAGACCACTAAAAAGAAGAAAGAAGCAAAAAGTGAGGCAACAGTGTCCACATCTACGCAGACTGTCGCAGAGGAGAAAGAAGTCAAAGGTGCTGCCAGTATCTCCACACAAACCGTCACTGAACTAGAACCACCTAAACCAGTAGCAGTTGCCACCACTCAAAAAAAAAAGTCAAAAAGCAAATCAGTCCGTGTAGTGACTGACGAGGATGCAGCAAGACCTTCGCAGCCAGCAGAAGAAACAGAGATAAAGATTATTATTCGCTCTCTATCCCTGAGTGAGTTGCGTGACCTACAAAGAGAATTCACCCGCCAGACCAACGAGTCCATCCTGACCTGGCTGCTCCGCATCTGGGACGCTGCAGCCAATGACACCATTCTGGATAAAATTAAGGCCAAGCAACTAGGATCACTGTCCCGAGATCTAGTCATTGACCAAGGAATTAAGAAAACCCAAGAACCTCTCAGCCTCTGGCAGCAACTGCTAAAAAGTGTGAAAGACAGATACCTTTGTAAAGAAGACCTCCAAGTGCACCAAGGCAAATAGAGCACAATAAAACAAAGTATCCAACGCCTGAGAGAATTGGCTGTGCTAGAGATCATTTTTTCAGAAAACAAGAGATTTCCTAAAAACCCAGATGATGTCCAGTGCACATCACGAATGTGGCTAAGACTGGCACGGCTTAGACCAGAGATGCACTCACGTTACCTGGCAACACTGCAATAAAGAGAAAGTAAAGACAAGGTAGGTGTCTTGGCTAATAAATTAAGAATTTATGAGGACACTGTCATCGCCCCAGTTCGCACCCATGTCTCGTCTGTGGAAACAAAACTGGCTGAGGAAGTCCAAAGCTTGATTGAAAAAGGCCATCAGAAATTAAAAGAACTTAAAGAAGAAATTTACCATATCTCACCAGAGCCGACGAAAGTCTCTGCCACTAAGAGCAGGCGTCCCCCAGCCAGGGAGAGAAGATACACACCACGAAGTAACCTCTAGTCTTTTCTTCAAGAGCATAGAGAAGATACAAAAAAGTGAGATAGAAAACCCACTTCCACCTTAGCAGCCCGGGTACGTAAACTAAAAAAAAAAAACACCTACCACAAGAAGCCCATCTAAAATCAAAGTTGCCCCAGTCTCTCAGAACTCCAGACAGTACAAGAATGATAATATAACTGATCCTCTGAAAAGGACCTCAGAAACATACGTACAGGAAGAGAACAATGTATGCCATGACCAAGATAAAGGGTGCCCTGCCTCTAGCCAAGAAAAAGAAAAGAACAATCAGATCTACTAGACTGTGTGGATCCGATGGCCTGGCACATCTGACCCACAAAAATATACGGCGTTGGTTGACACTGGGGCCCAATGTACCATGATGCCATCAAAGTATGTAAGAACAGAATCCATCTCTATTTCTGGGGTGACAAGAGAGTCCCAGAAACTGACTGTATTAGAAGCTAAAGTGAGTTTAACTAAGAACAAGTAGCAAAAACACCCCATCGCAACTGGTCCAGAGGCCCCATGCATTCTCAGCATAGACTATCTCAAAAATGAATATTTCAAAGACCCAAAAAGATATCGTTGAGCTTTTGGAATAGCTGCAGTTGAGAAAGAAAACATCAAACAGTTGAATACTTTGCCTAGTCTCTCAAACGACCCCTCTGCTGTGGGACTGCTAAGAGTCAAAAAACAACAAGTACCAACTGCCACAACAACAGTACACTGCCGCCAATACCGCACTAACAGAAACTCTGTGATTCCCATACATAAGATAATCTGTAAACTAGAAAGCCAAAGGGTGGTCAGTAAAACTCATTCACCTTTCAACAGCCCAATACGGCCTGTGCGTAAGTCCAGTGAAAAATGGAGACTGACAGTAGATTACCGTACTCTGAATAAAGTCACGCCACCATTAAGTGCTGCTGTACCAGACATGTTAGAGCTTCAATATGAGCTGGAGTCCAAGGCAGCAAAGTAGTATGCAATCATTGACATCGCCAATACCTTCTTCTCCATTCCTTTGGCAGCACAGTGCAGGCCCCAGTTTGCTTTCACCTAGAAGAGCGTGCAGTACACCTGGAACCAACTACCCCAGGGGTGGAAACACAGCCCCACCATCTGCCATGGGCTAATCCAGGCTGCACTGGAGAAAGGTGAGGCTCCAGAACATCTGCAGTACATCAACGACATCATCGTATGGGGAAACGCCCCAGAAGAAGTCTTTGAAAAAAAAGAGAAGATTATCCAAATTCTGTTGAAAGCTGGTTTTGCCATTAAACAAAGTAAGGTCAAAAAACTGGCTCAAAAAATCCAGTTCCTAAGAGTCAAGTAGCAAAATAGACGTCGCCAAATCCCCACAGAAATAATAAACAAGATCACTGCCATGTCCTCACCTACCAACAAAAAAAACCCACAAGCTTTCCTAGGTGCCATAAGCTTCTGAAGAATGCACATTCCTGAGTACAGTCAGATCACGAGCCCTCTCTATCTAGTTACCCGCAAAAAGAACAATTTCCACTAGGGCCCTGAACAGCAACAAACCTTTGTTCAGATCAAGCAAGAAATTGCTCACGCAGTAGCCCTTGGCCCAGTCAGGACGGGACCAGATGTAAAGAATGTGCTTTACTCTGCAGCCAGAAACAACAGTCTGTCCTAAAGCCTGTGGCAGAAGGTGCCTGAGGAGACTCAAGGCCAACCATTAGAATTCTGAAGCCGAAGCTACAGAAGCTCCAAAGCCAACTACACTCCCACAAAAAAAAGATCTTGGCCGCCTATGAAAGAGTTCAAGCTGCCTCAGAAGTGATTAGTACTGAAACACAGCTGCTTCTAGCACCCCAGTTACCTGTGCTGGGGTGGATGTTTAAGAGAAAGGTTCCCTCCACACATCACGCCACTGACACCACATAGAGCAAATGGATTGCTCTCATCACACAGCGCACCCGTATTAAAAACCCAAATCGCCCTAAAATTCTAAAAGTTATAACAAACTAGCCAGAAAGTGAAAATTTTGAATTATTGTCTAAAAAAAAAACCAAGTAACACGTGTCGAGAAAGCCCCACCATACAATAAGCTACCAGAGACTGAAAAACAATATGCTCTCTTCACTGATAGCTCCTGTCAAATTGTAAGCACTAACCGAAAATGAAAAGCTGCAGTTTAGAGCCCCACACAACAAGTTGCACAGGCTACCAAGAGACAAAGTGAGTCAAGTCAAGTTGCAGAGCTTAAAGCTGTCCAGCTGGCTTTAGATATTGCTAAACAAGAGAAATGGCCAAAGCTCTATCTCTACACTGACTCATGGATAGTAGCTAATGCTCTGTAAAGATGGCTAAATCGCTAGAAAAAAGCCAACTGGCAGCACAAAGAAAAACCCATCTAGGCCGCTGACATTTGGCAGAACGTCGCTGCCCAAGTAGAAAAACTGACCGTGAAAGTTCAACATGTAGATGCACACGTACCCAAGAGCCAAGCTAATAAAAAGCATCACAACAACAAGCAAGTGGACAAAGCTACCAAGGTAAAAGTATCACAAGTGAATCTAGACTGGCAGCACAAAAAAGAACTGTTCCTAGCTCATTAGGCCCATGATACCTCTGGTCATCAAAGAAAAGATGCAACATACCAATGGGCCCGTAACCGAGGGGTGGACCTTACTATAGACAGCATCTCCCAAGTCATCCACAACTGTGAGACCTGTGCTGCAATCAAACAAGCCAAGCAAGTGAAGGCTCTGTAGTATAGTAGACAATAGCTAAAGTACAAGTATAGAAAAGCCTAGCAAATTGACTACATCACCCTTCCCCAAACCCGCCAAAAAAAGCGCTACGTGCTAACCATAGTGGAAGCCACCACTGGATGGCTAGAAACCTACCCTGTGCCTCATGCCACTGCCCGGAACACCATCCTAGGCCTAGAAAAACAAGTCCTGTAAAAACACAGCACCCCCAAGAGAATTGAGTCAGACAATGAGACCCATTTCAAAAACAGCCCTATAAACACCTGGGCCAGAGAACATAGTATTGAATGGATATATCACATTCCTTATCACGCACCAGCTGCCAGAAAAGTTAAACAGTGCAATAAACTACTAAAGACTGCCCTGAAAGCACTTGGCAAAGAAACCTTCAAAAATTAGGAAATGAACTTAACCAAAGCTACCTAGATAGTCAACACCCAAAAGTCTATTAATCAAAGTAGTCCTGCCCAGTCTGAACCCTTGCACACAGTAGATAAAAATAAAGTCCCTGCAGTACATATAAAAAAAATTTTAAAGAAAACTGTTTAGATTAATCCTGCCTCAAAAAAAAGCAAACCCATCCGTAGAATTGTCTTTGCTCAAAGACCTGGTCACACTTGGTGAGTAATACAAAAAGATGAGAAAACCCATTGTGTACCACAAGAAAACTTAATTTTAAGTGAGAACAGTGTGTAACAATTTATTCTCTATGTGTATGCATATCTTTGTAAAAATGTACTAATTTGGATATGATGTAGATGGTAATAAAATAAGGAGTAGATTATGTCCTGGGTTGCAGTGTAGGATGTACACAAAGTATTTATTCTATCACCATCTTCATGAACTGTTGAAACCAGGTGGGCTAGTGTTTTCCCAAGCCCCCTGCCTTTTCTGCTAATGGCCTTTGGAGTGTCTTCTGCTAATGGCCCATTAACGCCTTTGGGGGTGTCTTCTGCTAATGGCCCATGAGTCACGGGTAACTCCCTCCAGGGGTTATCTCTTTTAATGGGCCATCAAGGACCCATTTCACACTTCTCATGCTATTGTAAGATGCTCTGCCCAGGGGGAGGAGCCAAGCATTCTCACCTGAATATAAGCTGGTATGTGAGACAGTGCAGGTAGCACTTACCCACTGGATTCCCAGAGGACCAGAGCTCCCAGACCTTTCTACAGGATCACTGCTTCAGGAAGAGCACTTCACCTGGACTACTTCCACCATCCTGCTCAGGTTGTATTCTGACCTTGTCAGTGATCCTTTGTGTTATTGCATTTATTTTATTTTGTTTTTACCTTTTTACCTTTCTTCTTATTAAATTATATCTCTGACTTGGAGCATCTCACTCGTTTTGCTTTCAAACCACAACACCAGGCCATAGGATTCACACAGTCCAATAGACTCAATTTTCCCTGGCCTCTACCTGGCTGGAGGCAAGGCCCCTCTAGTTCTGGCTATTGTTCCCTCCCTGGGCATACATTCTGGAGGTTCCTTCAAGGGGATCTGACATGTCATCCTGCCTTCTGTTATGTCTAGCAGCTTGGTCACAAGACTCTGGAGACACATTCATTTTTGTAGGACTCCTTTTGTTAGTAGTTTCCTCATTTAGCTTATGCACCTGTGCTGTAAGAACAAAAGTAGGTTTTCCATCCCATCTCCTGTCTTTCCCATTTTCACACGGGAAGAACCATGGGTTGGCTCATGGAGTGTACCTCCTCTCCCTAGCTGTGCGATGTCTGCTTCTGACAACAGGGGCTCTGGTTGGTACTGATGAGACTTGGAGAAGGCCCTCTTTAAGCTCCTTGCTGAGTTTCTGATGGGTCTCTTCAATCCTGTCTTCAAATTTCTGCATACGCTTGGTCAAGTCTGTTTCCACAGCCAGGATTTGGGCTCTTGTTAGGGCATGGACAGTGTCTTCATATGTCTGGAGTCTTCTTGTCATAGAATCACAGAATTAACTGGGTTGGAAAAGACCTTTGAGATCATCAAGTCCAACCTATGACCTAACACCACCTTATCAACTAAACCATGGCACTGAGTGCCACGTCCAGTCTTTTTTTTAAACACGTCCAGGGACGGTGATTCCACCACGTCCAAGGGCAGCCTATTTCAAAGCCAAACCACTCTTTCCGTGAATAATTTTCTCCTGATGCCTAACCTAAACTTCCTCTGGTGCAGTTTAAGACACTGAGCTCTCATTTTGTCAGTGGTTGCCTGGGACAAGAGACCGACCCCCACTTGACCACAACCTCCTTTCAGGTAGGTGTAGGAACTGATAAGATCACCCCTGAGCCTCCCTTTTTTCCCAGGCTAAACAACACCAGCTCCCTCAGCCGTTCTTCATAGGGCTTGTGTTCCAGGCCCTTCACCAGCCTTCTTGCCCTCCTCTGGACACATTCGAGCATCTCAATGTCCTTCCTAAACTGAGGGGCCCAGAACTGGACACAATACTCAAAGTGTGGCCTCACCAGTGCCGAGTACAGAAGAATGACTTCCCTAGTCTTGCTGGCTACACTGTTTCTGATACATGCCAGGATGCCATTGGCCTTCTTGGACACTTGGGCACAGTACTGGCTCATGTTCAGTCGGCTGTCAACCAGTACTCCCAGGTCCCTTTCTGTCCGGCCATTGTCCAGTCACTCTGTATCCAGACTAGCGCTGCAGGGGGTTGTGGCCAAAGTGCAGAACTTGGCACTTGGACTTGTTAAACCTCATATTGTTGGACTCGGCCCATCTATCCAGCCTGTCTAGGTCCCTCTGCAGAGCCCTCCTACCCTCCAGCAGACTGACATGCTCCCAGCTTAGTGTCATTTGCAAATTTGCTGATGGTAGATTCAATCCCCTCAACCAGATCATCAGTGAAGATACTAAACAGGAGAGGGCCCAATACTGATCCCTGGGGGGCACCACTAGTGACTGTCCACTAACTGGATGCAGCACCATTCACCATCACTCTCTGGGCCCAGCCAGTTTTTAACCCAGCAAAGAGTGCACCTGTCCAAGCCATAGGCTGCCAGCCTTTCCAGGAGTATGCTGTAGGAGAGTCAAGGCCTTGCAGAAGTCCAGGTAGACAACATCCACAGCCTTCCCCACATCCACCAGACAGGTCACCTGGTCATAAAAGGAGATCAGGCTGGTCAGGCATGACCTGCCCCTCCCAAATCCATGATGGCTGGGTCTGATCCCTCAGCCATCCTGTAGGTGCTGTGTGATAGCATACAAGATGATCTGTTCCATAATCTTGCCAGGCACCAAGGTCAGGCTGACAGGCCTGTAGTTTCCCAGATCCCCCTTCCGTCCCTTCTTGTCAATGGGCATCATATTGGCCAGCTTCCAGTCATCTGGGACCTCACCAGTGAGCCGGGACTGATCATAAATGATGGAGAGCAGCTTCAGAAGCTCATCTGCCAGCTCCCTCATCACCCTAGGATGGATCCCATTTGGTCCCATGGATTTGTGAGCATCTAAGTCGCTCAGCAGATCTCTGACTGCCTCCTTCTAGATAACAGGGGGCTGTTCTGCTCCCTGACACAATCTACCAGCCCAGGAGGACAGTTGTCCTGAGGAAAATCTGTCTTTCTGTTGAAAATTGAGGCAAAGGTGTTAAGTATCTCTGCCTTTTCCTCATCTTTAGTTACTAAATTCCCTCTTGAATTCAATAGAGAATGGAGGTTGTCCTTGGCCTTCCTTTTGCCATTAACATATTTGTAAAAATATTTTCTATTATGCTTCACAGAGATTGAACTCTCACTGGGCTTTTGCCTCTAATTTTTTTCCTACATGACATAGGGACTCCCTTAAGCATTTCCTGAGATACCTGACCCTCCTTCCAAAGGTGATACATCCTCTTTTTTTTCCTTTGTTCCTTCAAAAGCTCCTTGCCCATCCAGGCCGATCATTTTCCTCATCGGCTAATCTTTTGGCACACAGGGACAGTCTGTTCCTGTGCCTTCAAGATTTCTGTTTTGGAGCACACCCATCCTTCCTGGACTCCTTTGCTTTTAAGGGCTGCTTCCCAAGGTACTCTCTGAATAAGTCTCTTCAATAGGCCAAAGTCTGCCCTCTGGAAGTCCAGTGTAGAAGTTTCATTAAAGCCCCTCCTTGTTTCACCAAATATTGAAAACTGTATAATTTCATGGTCACTGTGCCCCAGACGGCCTCTGACCATCACATCTCCAAACAGCCCTTCTCTGTTTGCAAACAGCAGGTCTAGCATAGGCTCACTCTCCAGCTGTGACCAGAAGTTGTCCTCCATACACTCTAAGAACCTCCTAGACCGTCTCTTCTCTGCTGTGTTGAGTTCCCAGCAGATGTCTGGCAGGTTAAAGTCACCTACAAGAATAAGGGCTGGTCATCTTGAAACATCCTCCAGTTGCTTGTAGAATAAGTTATCTACCTCTTCTTCCTGGTTGGGTGGTCTATAACAGACTCCCACTAGGATGTCAGCCTTGTTGGCCTTCCCCCTGATTCTTACTCATAGGCACTCAACCTTATCATCATTAATTTCAATTTCCATGATGTCGAGAACCTCCCTAATATACAGAGCCACCTCTTCACCTCTTCTCCCTAGCCTGTCTCTTCTGAAGAGCTTGTAGCCATCCATCGCAGCACTCCAGTTCTGTGAGTCATCCCACCATGTTTCCGTGACGGTGACTACATCATAGCTTTCTTGCTGTACCATGGCTTCTAGCTCTTTTTGTTTGTTACCCATGCTGTGTGCATTGATGTATATGCACTTCAAATGGGCTGTTGATTTCACCCCTGACTCTGGGTTTGTTTCTGGAGAGCCTAGTTGCATCCCCTTCTCCCTTTGAACCTAGTTTAAAGCCCTCTCACTGAGTCCCACCAATTCATGGGCTAGAATCCTTTTGCCCTTGATAGATGGAGCCCATCTGGATTCAGAAGGCCAGGTGCCATAAAAGTTGCCCCATGATCAAAGAAGCCAGAATTCTGCTGATGGCGCCAGCCCTTAAGCCACTTGTTGATAATGCAGGTTCTCCTATTCCTTTTATCATTTGTCCCTGCCACTGAAGGGACTGAGCAGAACACCACCTATGCTCCTGTCCCATCAACCACTCAACCCAGAGCCTTGAAGTCCCTTTTGATTGCCTTGGTACTCTTCTTTTCAATCTCATCACTGCCAGCCTGGAGTATCAGCAGTGGGTAATAATTAGAGGGCTGAATCAGCTAAGGGAGTGTCCCAGTGATATCCTGTACCCAGGCCCCAGGGAGGCAGCAGACTTCCCTGTGAGATGGGTTCGGTCAACATACGAGGCCCTCTGTTCCCCTCAGAAGGGAGTCACCTACTACGACTACCCCTCTTTCCTTTTTAATGTCAGAGGTGGTGATTCATCTGACAGATGAAGTGTAATTGGGAGGTTCTCCAGGCAGATTATTTTCTTTGATGTCATCTGGCTGACCCTCCTCATCCAGGGCCTCATACCTATTCTGAAGTGGCACCTGGGTAGGTGATGGGGATCAGGAGGTATTTTTATTAAGTCCCTGAGTAGAGACTCATTTCCACTCCCCTTCATCTACTAGGTCTCCTCTTTCTGCCTGATGTAAAGAGGCATGGGAGTCCTCTGACTCCTGGTGAGCTTCTCTCAGGGATGGAAGGATGAAACTCCACCAGTCTATTTCACTTTCACTTTCCCTAATCCTCCTTAGTCTTTCTACTTCCTTAAGCTCCACCACCAGACAGAACAGATCATTCACCTGTTTGCACCACATGAGGGATCTTTTATACCATCCCCTGGTACTACTGACAGGCTCAAACACTCCTTGCACAAAGGGGTCTTGACAGATGTGTCCTTCTTGAGAGGTTCTGTTTGTGTTGGTACACTTTTATTAGCTATAGCTTTTGATAGTTTGGTGACCATTGCTGAGGAAAAAAACCCCAAAACTCAGCAATCAAACAAAACCTCAACACAAAATACAACTCCACTACCAAGAGGATGGCTGGAACCCTTCCTGCTTGCCCTACCTGTGCAAACTGTTGTGCAACACCTTCAAAGACACACCACACCCCTGTTTGCCCACTCTGGGTTGCCGTGCTCCCTAAAGCCTTCTTTAAATCATCTAAATAGGTGGAGGAAGCCCCTCCCTGTGCCTGAATAGCTAATGAGAGGAAGGGAACCACCTGCTCAGCTCCCTTTTAAAATCACCTCTGATCGGTGGAGGAAGCCCCTCCCTGTGCCTGAATGGCTAACAAGAAGAAGTCATAGTACCCACTGTCTCGTTTTCCTCATTCCACTGCAGTGATGTTAGGAAATGGGAGTATGCCTGTGTCATGCAAGTTTGAGCCACATCAGTGTTGTACATTTTACTGACGATGATTGACAGAGAGATGTGGACTTCGTAGGTTGCATGCATGGAGCTTTTTATTGATATGCCTAGCTGAGTTTATATACCTTTCTGTTATATAACAAGTGATAAAAATGAAATTTAAAATGTTTATCCTATAATGTAACAGTGAAAAGCCACCTCCGTGGCTTTCCTTCCTCCCAGACCACCTTAAAAACAAAGAACCCGTTCCCGTCAAAGAACTCTCAAGCACCGCGCCCCCCCCACCCCAGGTCGGAGACGGGGCGAGGGAGCCGCAGCGGAGCAGCCCGCCCGCGGTCAGCCGCCGCCGGTTCGGCGCAGAGAAACCCCGGCCGCCCCCCCCGGTTCGCCGTGGAGAAGCCTCTCCCCAGCCCCAGCCGTTCCCCGTGCCGGAGCCAAAAAGAGCCCCGGCCGCCCCAGCCCCCAGCCGTTCCCCGTGCCGGAGCCGAAAAGAAAAGCCCCGTCCGCCTGCAGCCGCCATGCTGCCCACCCCGGGCCGCCGCAGCCGCCCCGTTTCAAAAGAAAGAAACCCACGCCCGCCACGTTCCACCTCCCACCGCACAAGCCCCGGCCCAAACCCCCGCAAACGGTGCCGCCGCTGTGAAGCAGCGTGAGACCGAAATGCCATGGCTGCGGCAGAACTGCCACGCGGCCGCAAAGAGCTTCAAGCGCCCGCCCCGGCTGATCCCGCATGCAAATTAAGGACTCCAAGAGCGTCTCGGGATGAAGTTTAACACCAAAAAACCCTTATCAAATAAAAACCAAGTAAAATTAAAACGGATAAGAACTAATGCTCAGCCGTGTAGACCCTAAAGAATCAGAAGAGCTAATTTCTCTGGTTTTGCTTACTAGCCGTAAGTTAAAAAGACCAAACCAGAGATGAGACCACAGGAGAAAACAAAGAACTGTCAGGACTCTGGGGTTGCTCCCAGCGAGGGTCAGTCCTCCAACTCTGTTGAATTGCTTGCAGCAGAGCTGAAAAGGACCCTCCTCCTTCACGGCGACCACGGGCAGCCAAAAACCCCTCAAGCAAATATTGGAAGAGCTGATTAATAAAGGTGTTTATGGAGATTAATATTTTCTCCGCCCATTTTTATTCATAACAACAAGTAATAATGCCAAGTACGTTGCTTAATACATGCCTCGTACTAACTAACACAGGTATGTACTGTCTTATCTCAGTTCTGCATGCTAAGCACACATTGTACCAAGCACATCGCTGTCTCTTACATTCCTTTCTCAAACTTACTCTTTCGGTTGCCAAGGCTTGTGGCCTACCAATGCTAACATGTCCATTTCTGTCATGAGCTGAGCAGTGCTCCCAGCACGGCTCTCTAGCTGTATCCCCACATTTTACCAGGTCTGGACTCTTAGTGGTTTTGTCATCATTTGAGAAAAGGATCTCTAGCACAGCCCATTCTCACAAGCATTGGATTCATTGCTCCATGGTCTTCCGAGGGCCTTGCTGCAGCTGGAGATCTTCCGGGCAAAGGTATCTATCCTTCACAATGGCCAAGAGTTGTGTCCAGAGGCTGAAGGGTTCGGACCTCCTCACGATCCCCTGGTCAATACTCAAGACACAACAGAGATTCCAAGTGCTTTGCTTTAATACCATCTAAAACTGAACCATCGCCTGCAGTGTCCCAGACTCAGATCAAGAAGCTCAGTATAGACTTGTCATGTCATCGGGTGAGGTCTTTCCTGAGACTGTGGAGACTTTATAAGGATGAAGATTCAGTGATTATTTCTGGTTCTGATTCCTCTGCTCCCTGTGAAGGTCCTGCCTCCCCATCATAATCCATCAAGTGAATGGATTTGGTCTTATACTTCCTTTTCTGGATGGAGGCAACTGCTATTGGCTTAGGCTGTCCTTCTGGTTTAACTGCAGACTGAGTGACCATGGTGTCCTCTGATTTGTTCTCCTTACCCTCTGGCTGTAGGTGCTGCTGTATGGTATCAAGCAGTGTGGGATAAGCATTAGCCAGGACCCAGCACAGTGCAATGAGCTGCCCCTCATTGAAGTTGCCATTGCGATTTTCTTTCAGATATTTCCCTACTTCAGCTGGGTTCTGAATTTGTTCAGGGGCGAAATTCCAAACTATCGGGGCAGAGATTTTCTTCAGGACCTGGCCTATATCCTCCCGCATCCCATGCCACTCCGGATTTTCCACCACTGGAGCAGATCTCTGAGCAACCACCCTGGAAATCTCAGCCCTGATTCTAAATGTGTTGTAGGCCATATAGAAGAGAGTTAACAGAATTAACAACAGAAACATGATGTCTTTAACATCCAGACAGAAATGAACATTCTCAAAAGGTGATGTTTCAGACCTGAAGGGGGAGAAGGACGTAAAAGGCTGGGAAAAATCGTCCCCTACTTTTATTACTAAACCCCCAGAAGTCGCAGCTGAGACCAGGACAGGCAAAACAGCAGAAAATACACATCTCACTGCCTCTGATGTTAACATAAACTGATATCACAGAGTGTATCAACAAAGCAATCTTGGTTTGTGTCCCTGATCTGAAAAAGAACCATATCCCGAGCAAATTGTACCATATATATGGAGATGTATATAACCCTAGGTGCCAGAGACCCATGATTAAACCAGGCAGCATGTTGACCAGTGAGTTCTGTATCCAATATAAAATGTTCCAGACAAAATTGTAATTTTTCCACTTTCTTTCTCATGCCCCTTAAGTTGGGTGCCAAATTTGTCTTGGTTTGAGACAAATTAAAGGAGACCATTCTGGAATGAGTTGCCTTCTTTTATAGGTTCAAACAAATTCCTTTCCACTAATGAGCAATGAATACAAGTAGATATAAGTGAAACAGTAACAATTTACTACCAAGTGGAACAGCAACAGGCAAAAAATCCCAAAACAACCAAACCAGTAAATAACTGCTAGATAAAACATTGTTAAATCTCACACATTCCCCCAAGAACAAAGAGACCCAAAATGCCAAGCACATCCCTCCAAGATGGCACTCCACAGCCGAGCATGTGGTTCGAAGGACAAAGGGAAAGATGGTGTCAGTCTTCCTCCCATGCCCCCCTCTGCTCTGCTTATCTCCCTGATGTCTGGAGCTCCAACTGGTATTCTTTGGATCAAGGGCTAGAAACTCACAGAAGGACTTCACCTTCCTCACAGCAGGAGATGACAGGAGCAGGCAAAAGCAAAGTGTCTGGGCTGGGGCAGCTCATGGTCTTCTCCCCTTGGCTGGGCACCAATAGTGTGCTAGACTGGCTTGCTGGAGGGGGAGGACCCTGCTTAGGGCTGTGGCAACAGTTGGGCACCTGTGGAATTCGCCCCAAGGCAGTCTCTCCAAGTTTAGAAAAAAAAACTAAAAGAGAGCCCAAAAAGGAAAAGCCTCTGCCCATCCTGCCTCAGCTCTATAGCAAGAAACCAAGATCCAAACCAAGCAACCAAGAAAGAGCGAGCTCTGCCTAAGGCAAAACCCAAGAAGCCAGTGAGGCAAAAAAAAAGAGAGTGGGCTGCCTGGGAAAGAGCAGACTAAAAGCACTTGCCCTATCATTCCCCAGACCTCGTGATTCTGTTTCTAGCTGTACTGCTGGTCCTTAAAGAGACAGTAACAATTTTTGGGCACAGATGGCTATGGAATACAATAACATTTTGGGTTACCCATGGCATGAGCATTTCATTATATTTTCTCTCCTCTTTACAGCTGAGTAAAGGGAGTGATAGTGCAGCTTTGGTGGACACCCGGCATCTAGTCAGGGTCAACCCACCACAAATATCCAGTATATTTTGTGCTTTTTTGAACAGCTTTATTTTCAATCCTTTAATGTTTTAAATTTTAAAAGGCCAAGGGAGTATTAAAGTTTCAAGCTGACAGAGAAAATAGAAGACAGGAAAGGGAGAAAAAAAGAACCAAATGAAACCCAGAAAGTACTGGTTTCATGGGGAAAAAGTAATTAAAAGCCTTACCGCAAAAGATTTCATCTTTCAAAAGTCCCTTTTCAATCCAGAGTTTGAATGAGGCCAGCTTTAAAAAAATGCATAGGAACATCAAAGAAAACATTAAAAATTTATTAAAAAGGTTTCTTAAAAATACAAATATTTCATGCCAGAAAACATACAATTTTATCAGATTACCTGTTGTGAGTTAAGTAAAAAACCTCCACCCTTCACAAACTTAAAATTATACAAGATTCTTCCTATTTGACTGTAATATGTGCCTTTAAGTTTAGCTTTCAGAGACTGGTACAATGAAATTATTGTGGCCTTTTTACCTTTATTACCAAATGATTTAACAACATATGACATTATGGCTTAGACATAGAAATGGAGGGTGCTGGTTTTTTTAATGGAATATTGTCATGATTCTAACTCTTAATAAAAATCATAACAGTAAGGAAAACCCTTCAAAACCAAACTATTCTTATCTTTTCAGTTTTTAAAAAAGAGGATTGATAACATATTACCTTTGCATCTACACCCAGTTCAAAAGAAATGCTGAAGTACACTGCAGAAAAGTTCTGTTATGTCAGAACACCTATTAAAATACTTAGATGAGACAGGAAGCCTGTTTCTGCACAGCTATAAGTTCTAGTGTAGTCTGAGTTCACCCTGCAGGTGTAAAAGCTATTCATGTTTTGTACTCAGTAGATTTGTGTTTTAAATGATCCTCGGAGGATCTTTGAATTATTGGTGCTACTATATTTCTCCAATGTCAAGCACCTAGTTGAGCAGATCCAGCAGGAAAAGAATTGTGGTGGGTTAACCTTGGCTGGATGCCAGGTGCCCAAAGCCCTTCTATCACTCCCCTGCTGAACTGAACAGAGGAGAGAAAATATAATGAAAAGCTCATGGGTTGAGATTAGGGCAGAGAGACATCATTCACCAAATACTGTCATGGGCAAAACAAACTAAATTTAGGGAAATTAGTTTATTACCAATCCAATCAGAGCAGGATAATGAGAAATAAAACCAAATCTTAAAAACACCTCCCCCTCACCTCTCCCTCCTTCCTGAGCTTAATGTTACTAACAATTTTCTCAATCTCCTCTTCCAGCGGTGTAGGGGGACAAGAAATGGAGGTTGCGGCCAGTTTGTCACACATTGTTTCTGCTGGTCCTTCCTCCTCAGGGGGAGGACTCCTCACACTCTTCCCCTGTTCCAGTGCAGGTCCCTTCCACAGGGTGCAGTCCTTCAGGAACAGGCTGCTCCCAACGTGACCACCCTGCAGTTTCACAAGTCCTGCCAACAAACCTGCTCCAGCGTGGGCTCCTCTCCAGATGTCCACAGGTGCTGTCAGGACCCTGCTCCAGCACAGGCTTTCCACGGGGTCACAGCCTCCTTCAGGCATCCACCTGCTTCAGCGTGGGTCCCTTCTACGGGGTGCAGTCCTTCAGAAACAGACTGCTCCAGCATGAGTCCTCCACAAGGGTCAAAAGTCCTGCCAGCAAATATGCTCCAGCATGGGCTCCTCTCTCCACAGGTCTTGCAAGGACCCTGCTCCAGCGCAGGCTTCCCACAGGCTTACACACCTTCAAGGTGTGCTTACACACCTACTCCAGTGTGGGTCTCCTCCATGGGCTGCAGGTGGATTTCTGCTCCCCCATTGACCTCCCTGGGCTGCAGGGGCACAGCTGCCTCACCATGGTCTTTCGCCATGGGCTGCAGGGAAATCTCAGCTCTGGCGCCTGAAGTGCCTCCTTCTCCTCCTTCTCCACTAACTTTGGGGTCTGCAGAGTTGTTTCTCTCACATATTCTCACTCCTCTCTCTGGATGCAGTTGTTGTTGCACAGTTTTTTTCCCTGCTTAAATATGTTATCCCAGAGGTGGTACTACCATCACTGATGGGCTCGGCCTTGGCCATCAATGGGTCTCTCCTGAAGCTAGCTAGCATTGGCTCTATCAAACATAGGGAAAGCTTCTGGCAGCTTCTCACAAAAGCCATGCCTGTACCTCCTCCCTACCAAAACCTTGCCATGCAAACCCAATACAAGAATAAATTACTGCACTACCGCAAAAATAATTGAACAAACATTAATAGAAATGAGCGCACAAAAATTTGATTTTCATTTTGTTCTAAACCTCTTAACAAATGTAAAACAACATAGTGTGGCCTTATAAATGGTGCGGTTAGAAAAAAACATTTTCTGTCAGACTTTCCAAATCAAGGTGGTGCTTCTTTTCTACAACATATACAGCAAACTCAATGTGGATTACAAATAGATATAGACTAGGTAAGAAAAATATGATCAAACAAAATCCAATGTCAATAATTTTGATCTCTGTGGTTTTTTGGATCAACAGAAATAAAAACATAAAAATAGTAATGAAGTGGTGCAATTGGCACCCCAAAGACTGCAATGGGATTCACCAGGGTTACACAACTGCAGTGTTAATATCTCTCTACTCCAGAGCATGTTTCTATTCTGTCTCTATCCAGTATGTCTGTACCAGAGTCCAGAAAGAAAACAAGTGTGCCCAAGACCTTTTTTATGCTCCAGTGACAGTTACTTTTTTGTATAACCTGTACAATTGACAGCACTTGGTTCTCTGGTCCAAAAAAAATAGTTGGATAAGGACTGAAAGCAAGATGCAAATAAAGTATGCAGACCCCAAGAGTGCTCATTTATCTGCTTGTATAGCAACAATACATACTGAGAGCATATGTTCTCAAAACAAGGGTCATAGCTTATTAAAGAAATTAAAATCTAAAAATAGAGGAACATCTTCAAACAAACTACTTGTCACAAGTTACATTTTGAAAATATTCAAGAAAAACTGAAAATTTGCAAAACATGTACATGCAATCTATAGCTACACTGTATACAAATTAGCTAACAAGGTTAACTAAAACAAAACAAGCCAAATTTAAACTCTGCCCTATTGGTCACATGAAGAAAAATGCAAAGTCATCAACCTGAAACAAACTTAATTTGCATGAAAATATCTTAATCATAACAGTTTTTTCACAGTATTACTTACCCCAGCCAAGGCATACATTTCATGAACTCTAATGCACATGAGAATTAGAGAAGTGAAAGAAGGGATTCAAAGCAACTCTCTCAAGTTACCCTTTCAACCCAATACTAAGCTCTGTTTTTTCAAACTGAAGACTGTTCACAGAAGCCACTTGCTCATAACAAATAATTTTCTTCTTATCCAATATCTTAGGTCCACCATAATAATAAATAATCTACAGAAACCAGTCAAAAATGTATATACTTCTTTCCAAAATTGAGGCATGCAACAGAGGCTTTCCTTTGATTCTGGAAAAGCATATTGTCAAAACAAAATTAACACAAATAGTGTCATACCTAAGATTTTTCTTTGCCCACCTCCTGTTCCAGAAATAAAACACTGGTCCTTTGTCTCATGCCTGACCTTTAGGTAGTCACCTAAAGTTAGATTTTGTATTCACTTTGTTGTAAGAATGGAGGTACATAGGTCCATATTCTGAAATCAGGTAGGCATGTGATCCGAATTGCATAGTGTGAATATGTAATAAACTCTAATGTTTAGATTTTATACCCACTTTAAGCAGGGAGAAAAAAATGCAAGAAAAAATTCAACAATCGAAGTAATTATGAGAATATCTCTATCAGGCAATGCATCCCACTATAAATACAAAACTACTAGTACTGCAATAAAAAAAACAAACACTTGATAAAAAAAAGTTGGTAAATTTCTAATATTTATTAAAAAACCCCACAACTAATTTGCTCAACATTTAGCCAATTTTCTAAACCAAACCTGAACTGTATAAGAGGAAGCTTTCTTGCATTTCAGATGTTACAACTTTTACCACATAGAAAGTGCAAACTAAAAAAGAGACACCAATAAAATCTTCAGAAAAAATGGCCCATTTTAGCTGATGGTTTCTTAATTCATGGCAGTAAATCTTATTTCAAGCAAATCTTGTGAGTTAGAAATGAACAATGAAGACATGAGACTGAAAAGCTTTTAGTAATTTCACATAACATAAATGGAACATAACTGTATCAGTTATTTTCAAAAAAAAAAAATGTTTACTGGGGGTAGAAAATATTTTCCAAACTTTGAGAGTTTTAATAAAATATTTCAATTTGAAATTATTTCAGAATTGAATGCTGGATTATGTAAACACAATTTGTACAAATGAATGAACTAATAAGTAAGTTAACAAATATTTTGCTCTAAAAAAAATTATATATATTATAAATACCCTTATAGCTATTAAAATACTGCTAATAAAGGAAAAAATCAGAATAATTTCAAGACTGTGACATCTTACTCATTACCTTAAAATAAACTCCGGACCTCTATTACATAGAAAAGTTGCCCTGAGAGTATTTCACATTTTTATTGTCAGAATGCATGGTTATATGAATATTTCTTTTCAGACACACAATAAAAAAAATAACTGTGACAAACATATCTAAATAAAAGAGAAAGAATACTTATAAAAAAGAAACAACAGTGACCAAAAAAAAGCACTAGAAACATCTTGTATAATTAGTCCTTTAACACCTGCAGGAGCCATCACAAAATCTACAAGAATCTGTAAGCAAGCATTTTAACCACCCATTCTCTCTACTAGGAGTAAAATGGTGGAATTGGAAAGATAAAAAATGGACATCACACCCCATACATATGCTTTTGTATTTGACTTCTCATTTCCCATGAGCAAAGGGTTGTTAATCACTTAAAATATTATGTTCCGAAAAAGATAAA
Organism: Zosterops lateralis; assembly: GCF_965231275.1. Taxonomy (NCBI): domain Eukaryota; kingdom Metazoa; phylum Chordata; class Aves; order Passeriformes; family Zosteropidae; genus Zosterops; species Zosterops lateralis. The sequence continues at coordinate 23,759,736 of NC_139801.1, read as the reverse complement.
GTGCTTCTCTTAAAATAAAATATAAAAGAAGGAATGAAGAAATTTTAATGCACTGAAATATGAGTAGCTAACATTTTTTCAAATTTATGCCTACAGTATTCTGTATCTGGCATATATATTAAATAATCTAGGTCCGATTCATTTCAAAATTAAATGTTAGCACATGCATGAACTTCAGTGTGATTAATTAATTTAATTTTGCGGGCTTGCAGCTGATTCAAAATGAAAACAAAAGATATTTTCAGTTCTTTGAGTGACTGCTAACCTATCTTACCTCTGATAGACCATAATTTTTCCTACACTTGGAAAAAATATAATCTAAAAGTCACTTCTGTTGGGATAAAATATGAAATAGTAAAGAAGAATATAAGAGATGGAAACAATTTAAAAAATCATTGGAGTAATACAGGCAAATGCAAGAAATTTCAGCTCTAACCAAAAGGTAAAGAAAAAAAGGGAAGTAAGCAACGACTTTTTAAAAAAATTGCTTTAAATGCAATGAAAAATGAAAACAATAGAGAGTAGGACAACATAGTCACAGGTAAACAGATAAAACTTTATAAGGTCAAATGTAAAATAAAACTGGAGAGAGGCCAGCTAAGCAAGAGAGAAATAAGTGACTGACAGAGGAAGACAGTTTAAAAGAAAAGCAGTTAGGGGGAGACTGAGTTCTGTTTTGGATTGTTGAAGTTGATTTTTTATGAAGCACTGAAGAAAAAAAATGTCCATGGCTTTATTGAAGCCCTCTTTAAAGCAAATCCTCATGAGAGGAAATGTAAAGCTATTGGAGAGCCAGCTTTTACCTCATGTCAAACAAGGCTCACGAACAAAAAAATGTAATCTTTAATTTCTTTATCTGCATAGATGTTAATTGATAACAATACTTGAAATCTTACTGCACTCTTTCCCATATTGGCTTGCTCTTAGGTAGTCTATTTCTTGTGGAAAAAAATTGCATCAGTAGCTTCACAGTATTAGAAGCATTTAATTGATGGCAAAACTTTTATTTACTGGGTAATTTTTCTTTAGTTTTGTGTGTCTAGAGGAAGACATTTGAGAGTACTAGGAGTACTAACTAACATGACTGGTATAAATCCCTTTTTCCTGAAACCTGCTTTTAAGCTCTCTGCTTCAACTTTGAGACACTGAAGAATATTTTTACAAAGATGGCACAGTTCAGTTTTTTATTATGTGTATTTCAGACCAATAAGCTATTGTTTAGAAGCATTTCATTTCAACATCCCAAAATTATATTTTTTTTAAAGAAGGCCATGAATCCTGCAGATTCTGCATCATCTGAGAGTCAATGCATCTCACAACTTGTATGCTGATGCTTGGGATTCAATCCTTCATACTCTGAATATCAGGTAAGGTATATGAGGGAGGTCCTTTTCTCCAATCTATGCTGTTCATATAGCTCTAATGTTTAGACTTTATACCTACTTTAACCAGGGAGAAAAAAAAAGTCAACCGATGTGGGGATACAGCTAGAGAGCCATGCTGGGAGCACTGCTCAGCTCATGACAGAAATGGACATGTTAGCATTGGTAGGCCGCAAGCCTTGCCAACCGAAAGCGTAAGTTTGAGAAAGGAATGTAAGAGACAGCAATGTGCTTGGTACGATATGTGCTTAGCACGCAGAACTGAGATAAGACAGTACATACCTGTGTTAGTTAGTACGAGGCATGTATTAAGCAATTGTCCTGGGTTGCAGTGTAGGATGTACACAAAGTATTTATTCTATCACCATCTTCATGAACTGTTGAAACCAGGTGGGCTAGTGTTTTCCCAAGTCCCCTGCCTCTTCTGCTAATGGCCTTTGGGGTGTCTTCTGCTAATGGCCCATTAACGCCTGGCCCATGACTCACAGGTAACTCCCTCCAGGGGTTATCTCTGTTTAATGGGCCATCAAGGACCCACTTCACACTCCTCATGCTATTGTGAGATGCTCTGCCCAGGGGGAGGAGCCAAGCATTCTCACCTGGATATAAGCTGGTATGTGGGACAGTGCAAGAGCACTTATCCACTGGATTCCCAAACGACCAGAGCTACCAGACCTTTCTACAGGATCACTGCTTCAGGAAGAGCACTTCACCTGGACTGCTTCCACCATCCTGCTCAGGTTGTATTCTGACTCTGTCAGTGATCCTTTGTGTTATTGCATTTATTTTATTTTACTTTTACCTTTTTACCTTTCTTCTTATTAAATTATATCTCTGACTTGGAGCCTCTCATTCATTTTGCTTTCAAACCACAACAGCAATGTACTTGGCATTATTACTTGTTATATAATGGAAAGGTATATAAACTCAGCTAGGCGTATCAATAAACGAGCTTTTGGCTTCATGCATGCAACCTACGAAGTCTACGTCTCTCTGTCAATCGTCATCAAATGGTGCTCCGTGTGAGGAGCGACAATCGCCTAGCTGAGCGACAGACGACGAGCCCTGCAGAACAAAGTGCTGCTGAAAGTAGCAGGAACGCCAGCCAGCAAAAGGAACTCTGTGGTGGTGCTTAAATTCAATTCCAATTGGGTTTTTACTGCTCCAGTTTGGTTTTATAATTTGTGTTTTATAATTTTGTAATTATTACTATTGTTTAAGATGGCCTCTCCTTCCCTCTCCTTCTCCTCTTCCCCCCTTCCCCCAGATTTTCCCGCCAAAACCTTGGTTGTTCTGGTAACCCTATCCCATAATAGTTGTTTACCACTTTTCTGTTAAGTGTCAATCTTTAAGTTATATAACTTCCCCACCCCCTCATCATGTATTCCTCCTCCCCAAGTTACTTATTATTGGTTCAAAAGTTGTGCATCCCCTCATTATACCTTGGTTGAAGGTTGTAATTGGTCCCACGCAATCCCACCCCTGTAACCCATTCAATAAAAAGCCGTGCCATTTCGAGGCCAGCGTCTCTCTCCGGAGCGCTGCCTTGGGGCCACGCATCCCTTGGTTGCACACCCTGAGAGTCCCGCCTTTCTATTCTGCGCACTATCCGCACCGTGGTCGAGTTTGCCCACGCCTCTGGCAAAGTGAGCCCCTGGATGTAGTGGCGGCAGGGCTGGCCGGAACTGCACCCATTGGAAAGCCGAACCACTGCAAGCTGGCGCCCAACGTGGGGCTGTCACGCGTGGGCGAAGAGCTGACAGCTCGGCGGCGACGGCTCTGACGCGGCGCACGCGGTTTGAGAGCGTCGCGGTCAAATCCGGTCCATCGGGACTTTTACGGATTTTTCATTGTCGTCGCGCCTCCTGGTGGCAGGTGCGCTCCCGGGAGGGAGGAGAGGGTGGCTTTGCAGCACCCAGCAGAGTCCTCTCCAGTGCGGATCCATCCCCAGACCAAACCGCCGTTTCCACGCAGGAACCAGGGACGGGTAAGCGAGTGAGCCCCTAGCCCTCACCCTACCCAAAAAGGGAGGATCCAGCCCAGGAGAGACTGTCCTCGGGGGGATCCAGCCGCGCGGCGCCCGGGGGGGGGTTGTTTTCCTCTCTCGGGTTTTTGTTTCGCGGTTCCTGTTTTTATTTCGTTTTGTTGCTTTATGTTTTGAGTTTCCGCGGCTCCGAGCTGGTCCCAGCAGCGCTCGGGATCGGGGGAAGCGACACGGGCGCGCCGCGGCAGGTATCGGGAAGCCGCGAGGCGGGAGCAACACGGCAGAGCCCGTGGTGTAGTGGTTAGGGCTCAGCGCTTTCGCCGCGGCGACCCGGGTTCGAATCCCTGTCGGGGGACCGGGATCCCGGGATCGCGGGAGCGGCGCCGTGCTCGTCCTTTTGCCGGCCCGGGCGCGGGAGACGTGGGTTCGATTCCCGGTCGGGACCGGGACCGCGGGAGGCGCGGCGAACCCGGCGGGTCCCGGCGCGGAGCCACCCCCGCTTTTTTTGGTCTGCGCACGGGCGGCAGACGGGGTTTGAAGCGGGCTTTTTTGTTTTACGAGGCACCTTCGGGGCGGAGGCAGTGGGGGGGGCTGCCTGACCGGAGTTTTTCGTGCTGGGATTCGGTTTTTAGTTTATTTTGTGTTGCGGTACGGTTTGGAAGTGAAAAATGGGTGCCAAGCTCTCGGCAGAGCAGAAAGGCGTTTTTCGTTGTTTTGTTGGAGTTCTCAGTTTTAACCATGTTAAGTTTTCTAAAGGAGAACTGAAGCAGTTTGTGCGCATGCTTTTTCTGCACTTTCCCAAAACAAACCCGGAAGTTGTGACGGAGCTCCGATATTGGGAACCCGTCATGTTAAAACTTACCAAATTGGCTGCCGCCGGAGATAAAAATGCGGCGAAATACCTATTCTGGTCGCGGCAAATTCAAACCGCCGTGAAAAACATGAAAGGAGTGCAGAAAGAGCGGTCTCCCGGAGAAAGCTCTGTTTCCCCCCGTTCTTCCCGTTCTGTATCCCGGTCCCCCTCACCCCACCGCGGCATTTTCAGGAATGCAGCGGGCATCCAGCCCGCCAGCCCTGGCTTCCTCAGAAAGCCGCCCCCCCGCCTGGGTCAGACAGAGCCGTCTGCCCGGGATGTCCGACGGAGCACTGGCCACGCTCCCGAGGAATTTTCCCTTCCCCAAACCTCCCTAAACAAACCCCGAGTTCGGTTCAGTGTTAGCGGAGGAGAATGCACGCAAAATGCCCGCGCGGAGCCGCTCGGCGCCCGCGCGGGGGGCGCGGGGGAAAAGCCGCTCAGAGCCCGCGCGGCAGGCGCGGAGCCGCGCGGCGACCGCATGGCAAGCGCACGCGCCGCCCATGCGGAAAAGCCGCATGGCGTCCATGCGGCAAACGCACGCGGTGTCCATGAGGCAGGGGCACGCGCCGCCCATGCGACAGGCGCACGCGGCTTCCATGCGGAAGGAGACCCCGGCGCCGATGCGGAATGCGCATGCGGCTTCCATGCGGCAGGCGCATGCGGCGTCCACGCGGGAGAAGCGCGTGGCAGCCATGCGGCAGAGGCGCTGGCACGCGGCGCTCGCGCGGCAGAGGCGCGGAATGGCGGCGGCCGCATGGCGCGGTCGTTCTCTTTGTCCGCCCTGCCCGCCGTCCCGCTGCCGGAGGCGCCGCTCGCCGCCGCCGCCGCCATGGCCCCGTTCCCTTCCCCTTCCCAGTCTTCCAAGTTTTCCCCCCCCAACCCTTTTCTGTCCCCTTCCACTCTTCCCCGAGGCTGTCCCTGTTCTGAAACCCCTTCCTATGACCCCCCCACCTGCCGCTCCTCCTGAGTCTCCACCCAAAACCACTCCTCCGAAGGCGTGCCTTTCCCAGACCCTGGCACGCCCCCCTCCCGTCGCAAGCCACTCCCCTCGGTGACGCCCAAGTCCCGCCCACTGCCTCCCGGTTCCCACGCCCCTTCTTCCGGTTCCCACGCTTGGGGCTTTGAGGGGGAGGGGTGGGATCCAGGAAGTGATGGTCCCCATGTCCCTTCTATCGCTCCAGTTACCTACAGGAGGGGTAGGGGAGGGCATGAGGAGGCAAAGTGGCAGCAGTTGTCCCAGAATGTTGTCAGGGAACTCATGAAGGCCCTCAAGGAGTACGGCCGCATGAGTCCGTACTTCCTTGGTTTGTTAGATGGCCAAGTTACCGGGAGTGAGGTTGTCCCCCATGACATCAAGTACCTTTTCAGGTGCTTGCATTCCAGAACTGAGTATCAGCTCTGGTTTGCAACCTGGAAAAGGCACTTGCAGGACGCTCTCCCAGGGTGGTCAAATGACCCTGACACAGCTGTGGACAATGAAGGGAACATGATAACACTGGCACATGTAATGGGTGAGGGAGAATGGGAGATGCCACAAAAACAAGCTGAAAGCCTCCCAAAGCCGTTGTTAAGGCAAATTGCTAAGGTTGCTGTCAAGGCGTTTTCCACCATGCGGCCTTCCGGCCCCATGGAATCGTATTCAGATATTTTTCAGGGACCTCAGGAAAACTTCCTGCTGTTTGTGGAAAGGCTAACGGTAGCTATAGAACAGCAGGAAGAGGACGAAGTGGCAAGGGACAGGCTTGTCACGTTGCTGGCGTTCAGGCACGCCAATCAAGTCTGCAAACAAGCCATGTTGACCCTTCCACGGAATCCCAAGCCGACATTACAAGACTATGTCGAGGTGGTAACTGAGGTAGTCCCCCTGATGACACCGGGGAAACCAGAAAGGCCGGAACAGCGACGGAAAGCCGTGAATGCAGCAACCGCAGCGACCCCAACCTGCCATCAGGACAACGCGGCCGTGGTACCAAAAGGGAGATACCCGTCAAAGGGCGCAGCAGACAGATCCTGCGCTTTATGCGGGAAGCTAGGCCACTGGTGGCAAGCATGCCCCCTGAGAAAGGAATTTCAGGAATTCAAACAACAAAAAGAGGGGGGAGGAGGAGGTGGAAGGGGAGGAAACTCCCAGTCAAAAAACGAATAAGGGAGTGCGGAGCTGCCCAGTGCGATGACCCCAATCGGGCAGCCCAAGCCGGGGGAGGGGGAATGGGAAATGAAGATTTGAGTTGCACCGGACATGACATTTTAACGGACTTGACTTTTTCTTCCCAGGGACAGCGGAGGAATTCTCTGCAAGGTCCAGGGGGAAATTCACCGGATGAGACAAGGGACTCCCCTTTGAAGAGTCTTTCACCTGATGATCCTGACCCGAATGTGCCTGTTCCTTTTGCAGGAAAGTCCTTGACAACAACAAGCGAGGGAGTGCCCTTTCATCTTCAACTGTCTGATGCCCTGTGGATCCGTGATGATGAATGGCACCGTGTGGCGGTATCTAAAAATCGAGGTACCTGGCACAAAATTGGCACAACATATGTAGTCGTGGGGGATTGTAAACATACCCCGCCGGAGATGGAAGTTGTTCCCCAAACCACTCCTGCGGATCCCGAGTGGTTTGAACTCTGGCTTCGCTGCACGAGTCCACCCATTTATCTGTCAAAGGGACAGATAGTCGCCCAGGCAATACCATCACTCCCCGAAAGGGTGTGTCCCGAGGGCGACTGCAGGACCTGCCACCCCCAGATAAGCACAGTCATAAAAATTACACGTGACAGACCTGAGGAGGTGTGCAAATTAAGGGTGGGCGGGGAGACCACCATCATTAAAGGTCTCCTTGACTCGGGGGCGGACGTAACGGTGATCCCAGAACACCTATGGCCGTCACGTTGGCCACTGCAAACAGTGGTGGAGCAAGTTGAGGGTGTTGGAGGCCTTCAATTGGCAAAAAAATCAAAGCACATGGTGCAAATTAAGGGGTCCAATGGGCAATTGGCAAACATCCAGCCCTTTGTTTTGAATTACAAAGCACCCCTGTGGGGGAGAGATGTCCTGGCCCAGTGGGGGGCAACAATTGAATTCCCTGACCCTCCACAAAATTTTCAGGCTGCGGTCACTGAACGGCGCCCCACCCAAAAACTGAATTGGAAAACAGATTCTCCAGTTTGGGTGGAGCAGTGGCCGCTTTCTAAGGAAAAGTTAAAGGCGCTGAATGAGCTCGTGGAAGAGCAACTCCGGAAAGGTCACATAGAGGAGACCACCTCTCCTTGGAACACCCCGGTGTTCGTAATACAAAAATCGGATAAGACCCGATGGAGGCTTCTCCAGGACCTCAGACAAATTAACGAGGTCATCGAGGACATGGGCTCTCTCCAACCAGGGATGCCTTCCCCAGCCATGTTGCCCCAAAATTACAATTTGGCCGTGATTGACATCAAAGATTGTTTCTTCCAAATTCCTCTTCACCCCGACGATGCTCCACGGTTTGCATTCTCAGTTCCTAACATCAACCGAGAGGCCCCAAGGAAGAGGTATCACTGGAGGGTTCTTCCCCAAGGAATGAAGAATTCTCCCGCCATTTGCCAGTAGTACGTGTCTTCCTTGCTGACCCCCGTGCGTGCAGCTGCACACCAGGCCATCATCTTTCATTACATGGATGATGTGCTCGTGTGCGCCCCCAGCGACGACTTGTTGACGCATGCGCTTGACCTGACAGTGTCTGCACTGGTTGCTGCAGGGTTTGAGTTGCAGGAAGCAAAAATTCAAAAGATGCCACCATGGAAATATCTTGGCCTCGAAATTAATAAGCGGACCATTGTTCCGCAGAAATTGGCGATCCAAACTAACATCAAGACCTTAGCGGATGTGCACCAGCTGTGTGGGGCTTTGAACTGGGTGAGGCCTTGGCTGGGCCTTACCACCGAGGACCTAGCACCTCTTTTCAATTTATTGAAAGGGGGAGAGGGGCTGAGTTCCCCTAGGTCACTCACCCCGGAGGCACAGAAAGCACTGAAAAAAGTTCAAGAGTTGATGTCCACCAGACAGGCAAATCGATGCCATGCTGATTTGCCTTTCCGATTTGTCATTCTAGGGAATCTGCCGCACCTCCATGGAATGATATTCCAATGGGACAACGGGGTGACCAGCATACCCCGGAAGGACCGAGGCGGGAGAGATCCTCTTCTTATTATAGAATGGGTCTTTCTCAGCCACCACAGGTCCAAGAGGATGACACGCCCACAGGAGTTGATGGCTGAATTGATCCGGAAGGCCAGAATCCGCATTAGGGAACTGGCTGGTTGCGACTTTGAGGTGATCCACGTACCAATTCGGTTGAGTACGGGCCAAATTTCAAAGGCAATGTTAGAGCACTTGCTTCAAGAGAACGAAGCACTTCAGTTTGCCCTAGACAGTTACACTGGTCAAATTTTAATCCATCGGCCTGCCCACAAAATTTTTAATTCGGATGCTCAATTTAAATTAAATTTAAGGAGTGTTCAGAGCAAAAGACCGCTCGAAGCCTTGACCGTTTTCACAAACGCGTCCGGAGGGTCCCACAAGTCAGTGATGACTTGGAAAGATCCTCAGACTCAGCAGTGGGAGTCTGACGTTGCTGAGGTGGAAGGATCCCCTCAGATTGCTGAGTTGGCCGCAGTCGTCAGGGCCTTCGAAAGGTTCTCTGAACCATTTAATTTGGTAACCGATTCGAGCTACGTTGCAGGTGTAGTGTCCAGAGCGGAGAACTCAGTTCTCCAAGAAGTGACTAACATTGCTCTGTTTAAGTTGCTCTCGAAGCTAATAAGGCTAATCTCCCACCGAGAGCAACCGTTTTACGTGATGCACACCAGGTCGCACACGGATTTGCCAGGGTTCATAGCGGAGGGAAACAGGAGGGCTGATGCTCTTGCTGCCCCTGTCGAGAAGGCCCCGCTGCCTGACGTTTTCCAGCAGGCGAAGCTCAGCCACCAACTCTTCCATCAGAATGTGCCAGGTCTGGTCCGAGGATTCAAACTGACTCGAGATCAGGCCAAGGCCATTGTGGCGACCTGTCCCAGCTGCCAGCGACATGCAGCCCCAACCCTGCATGCCGGGGTGAACCCCCGAGGGCTGAGCAGCAACGAGGTATGGCAGATGGACGTTACTCATGTCTCTCAGTTTGGGAGGCTGAAGTACGTCCATGTGTCTGTGGACACCTTTTCTGGAGCAGTCTATGCATCCGCCCATACAGGGGAGAAAGCAGGGGATGTTGTTAAACACCTTCTCCAAGCCTTCTCTTTCCTAGGCATCCCTAAAGTCATCAAATCGGACAACGGGCCAAGCTATGTTTCCAAGGAGTTCCGCAACTTCCTCCAGCAATGGGGAGTAGAACACAAGACTGGCATCCCCTATTCCCCGACAGGCCAAGCAATTGTGGAGAGGACACACCAAAACATCAAAAGAGTCCTCAATCAACAGGGACAAATTCTGAAATTGGAGTCACCCCAAATTCGATTGGCCAGGGCCTTATACACAATTAATTTTCTAAATTGTTCATTTGAATTGATGAATCCCCCAATAATTAGGCACTTTGGAGGGAACCCAAATTTAAAATTAGAATCCAAACCGCCAGTTCTCATCAAGGACCCGGAGACCATGAGAATGGAAGGTCCTCACGATTTAATCACTTGGGGACGCGGGTACGCCTGCGTATCGACACCCACCGGACTTAAATGGGTGCCGGCCAAGTGGGTGAAACCTTACATTCCCAGGGCCTCCAAAGAGTCAGCTCATCAGGTGAAAAATGTCACTTGGCGAAGAAAAAGGAAGCCCGTTAGTCCGGAGGAAGAGAGGTCCGCTCCTTCCTTCCCCATTCCTCACTGGCTTTTTGTTAATTAATTTATTTTGTTATATTTTAAGTTACTCCTATGTTTTTGTTACTCATCATTGGAATTGCATTTGGCATCGTCCGACGAGTCACTCAAAAGACCATCACTGCAGCCACCTCTTCACTCAGCGTGAACAACGTCTGGGCCAGTGTTCCTCCCGTCGAGGAGATTGAGATGCAGCAACTCCCGCCATGGGAAGACGAGGAATACCCTGACCCAGAGGACTTTTGTACCGGAGACTGATGACGAGAGGTGGCTCACGGAACAAGAACAGTTTCAGGAAATCTATCCCCCGAACAGACACTACTAAAATCCATCACAAAAAAATAAAAAAGGGGGAGATGTGGTGGTGCTTAAATTCAATTCCAATTGGGTTTTTACTGCTCCAGTTTGGTTTTATAATTTGTGTTTTATAATTTTGTAATTATTACTATTGTTTAAGATGGCCTCTCCTTCCCTCTCCTTCTCCCCTTCCCCCCTTCCCCCAGATTTTCCCGCCAAAACCTTGGTTGTTCTGGTAACCCTATCCCATAATAGTTGTTTACCACTTTTCTGTTAAGTGTCAATCTTTAAGTTATATAACTTCCCCACCCCCTCATCATGTATTCCTCCTCCCCAAGTTACTTATTATTGGTTCAAAAGTTGTGCATCCCCTCATTATACCTTGGTTGAAGGTTGTAATTGGTCCCACGCAATCCCACCCCTGTAACCCATTCAATAAAAAGCCGTGCCATTTCGAGGCCAGCGTCTCTCTCCGGAGCGCTGCCTTGGGGCCACGCATCCCTTGGTTGCACACCCTGAGAGTCCCGCCTTTCTATTCTGCGCACTATCCGCACCGTGGTCGAGTTTGCCCACGCCTCTGGCAAAGTGAGCCCCTGGATGTAGTGGCGGCAGGGCTGGCCGGAACTGCACCCATTGGAAAGCCGAACCACTGCAGAACTCCTCCAGGAAATAGGAGATGAGCTAACACTCTTGGATTTTGGAGGTTAGTCGCTGCAGGGGACGATGGGTCAGGGAATGTCTGCCCAGGAAAAGAGTGGTTTTGAGTTTATGTGCAGGCTGTTGCGACAGCATGGTAAAACCTTGCCTTCGCATGATTTAAAAGCTCTATTACGTTGGGGAGCGGTGGAGATTCCGGGAGTCACCGAGTCCACGATCTTTACATCAGATCTGTGGGACAAAGCAGGAGTTGAGCTATGGGATCTTGCTACCAAGGGAAATAAAGCGGCCGCGGAAATGCTACCCTCGTGGAGGGTGACTTTTGAGACCTTAAAGGCTCAAGAAAACTCCCAAGATATGGGGAATGCTTGTTCTTCTACAGCAGATTCTCAATGCTCTTTAAAATCTAAAGAGACTGCTGCTAAAGTTAAACAAACTGCTGCTTCTCCCTCCTGTGCTGTGGAATCTGAATCTAATAAATCCTTAACTGAAGAGACTGTATCTCCCTCTCCCACGCTGCAGCAAACACTACCCACAGCCCTGACACCAGCTATTGCGGGGAGAGGGGAAGGGGGCCCTTCATGCTCCATGAGGGTTTTCGCTGCTGACTATGACAGTGAGGAAAGTGATCAAGATGGTCCGGAGGAGGATCCCTTTGATCCTGGACCTATTGATCCTGACAAAGAACCTGATTTATATCTCCCTGACCCTCCCGACAACTGGGTGCAGTTAAAATGACAAGCACTAAAAGAGGGAGACTTTGAAATTGCTGAAAGAATCATAGCTCTGGTCATATACCAGGGATCACGAGGGCAAAATGCATGGTGGGAACAGCTATCCTTCTCGGAAATTAAAGAGCTCCAGTGAGCAGCTACAGAGCATGGTATCGGCTCGCTGCATTTTGTAAGCTTGCTGGACTCTGTGTTTGCTGCTCACACAATGACTCCATATGATTTAAAAACTCTTGCCCGGCTGCTGCTATCTCCTATGCAATACAGCTTATGGGAGAAAGAATGGGAAAGACGTTTGCAAAACCTGCTTTTATATTACATGGGCCACACTGATCAAGCCCTAGCCACCCTCACAATCAGGCAGCTTATGGGAACGGGACCGTATACAGATCCTGCTTTTCAGGCGCGAGAGTGCCCAAAAGAAGTCCTTCATGGAGCTCGAAATGCAGCTCACCAAGCCTTTTTTAAGGTCCCAGATGCCAAAACACCTCAGAAAGCATTTACAACCATTGTCCAGGGGCCTCAGGAGCCCTATATGCAATTTGTTGATCGCCTTAAACAAGCATTAGAACACCAAATTGATAATGCAGATGCCCATGAAATTTTGCTTTTAAAACTTGCTGTTGCAAATGCAAACACAGACTGTAAAAAACTCCTTAAATCCCTGCCTAAGCAAGATCTGAGTCTTGTCAAAATGGTTGAGGCATGTAACCAAATTGGGACAACAGAACATCAATATGAGGCTATGGCTGCAGCTTTTGCGACAGCCAAAGGCACTTTTGGAAGTGCAGCAGTTTGCTATGGCTATGGCAAGCCAGGCCACCTTAAAAAAGACTGCCTTGCTCGGAAGAAAGCTAAGCTGAAAGCCCCTGATATATGTCCACAGTGCCGCAAAGGTCGTCATTTTGCTAATCAGTGTTGATCTAAGTATGATTCTGAAGGTCGTCTGATCCAGGGAAAACGGAGTCAGAGCGCGGGACGGCGCCACGCCCCAGCACAAATTCCTCAGCCGCCAATGCAGATGCAGCCACCGCAGATCCTAGCCCCACAAGTGCAGCCACCGAGAACACCCAGAGGAGGACAGCCTCAAGTCTTCGCCCAGCAACTGCAAGGAGTGCCAGACTGGACCTGGCAACCTCAATCACAGTAACGTTGCTTGACTCTTCTGTTCATTTACTCCCCACAGGAATTTTTGACCCTCTAGGGCCCCAGATAAGTGCTCTACTGATAGGGAGGTCTTCGACTACCCTTTCAGGGCTTTTTGTTTTACCAGGAGTTATAGACTCAGACTCTATTGGGGAAATAAAAATTATGGCTTGGACTCCCTTTCCACCCTGCACTGTTCCTCAAGGTACACGTATTGCACAATTGATTCCCTTTTCACACAATTTGTCACTCCTTTCTGCAAAGTATGATACAAGGGTGGGAGGATTTGGTTCCACAGGAACCTCACAAGTATTATGGGTGCAAGAAATTTATGAAAAACATCCCATTTGCAAGTGTACCCTGTCACTACAGGGACAACAGGTGACACTCACTGGTATCTTAGACACGGGAGCAGATATCAGTGTTGTCTCTCAAGCCAAGTGGCCCCCCACTTGGCCCCTCACAGAGGTACCCCAAACCCTCTCTGGGATTGGGGGGAACAGTTGCAGTTACCAAAGTCTCCATCTAATTCAAGTGATAGGACCTGAAGGTCACATAGCCTCTGTGAAGCCATTTGTCTTGCCTGTGCCCAGGGTGTTGTGGGGACAAGATGTGCTTTCTTAATGGGGATTCAAAATTCAAACTGATTTTTAATTGGGGCCATTGTGGCACGTGACACTCTAAAACTAACCTGGAAAACTGAAACACCTTGCTGGGTGGATCAATGGCCCCTTCCACTGCCTGAATTACGCGCACTTACTGAGCTTCTTCAGGAAAAATTTCAAAAGGGACATATAGTCCCCTCTACCAGTCCCTGTAATTCACCTGTGTTTCTTGTTAAAAAACAAACTGGCAAGTGGCGCTTGCTCCAGGATCTCCGAAAAATTAATGATGTCATTGAAGACATGGGAGCCCTGCAGCCTGGTCTCCACTCCCCTACTATGATCCCCCGAGATTGGCATTTGACAGTCATTGACTTAAAAGACTGCTTTTTTGACATTCCATTACATCCTGAGGATGCATCTAAATTCGCCTTTTCTGTCCCTAGCACCAACATGCAAGCACCCTTGCAGAGATATCACTGGGTGGTTTTACCCCAGGGGATGAAATGCTCACCATCAATTTGCCAATGGTTTGTTGCGAGGGTCCTCAGCCCCATTCGCCAGAAAATGCCTGCAGCCTTGTTATATCACTACATGGATGACATTCTTGTTGCAGCAGAAAAACAGGAGATCATGAAGGAAGCCCTAGCTCTCGTCACTGATGCTGTAACCCAAGCTGGGCTTTGTATTTCTCCTGAAAAAATTCAGTCTCAACCTCCTTGGAAATACCTTGGCTGGTGCATTAGGACCCAGAGTATTTCTCCTCAGTCTTTGCAGTTTCACACAGAAATTCATACTTTGCATGATGCTCAGAAACTTTTGGGTTCAATTAATTTGGTTCGTTCCTTGTTGGGAATTTCAAACGCTGACCTGAGCCCTTTGTTTGATTTGCTAAAAGGGGAACCAGATCTGCTATCACCTCGCCAACTCACACCAGAAGCCTGTCAGGCATTGCAACTAGTAGCTGATGCTATCTCAAACTGGCAGGCAGCCCGATGGGCCCCTGAGTTACCCTTTTCCTTAATCATCCTGAATCCGGCTAGGCAACCTCATGCTTTGATATTCCAGTGGGATCCTAAAGCGCCTGACCCCTTGCTAAACATTGAGTGGATTTTTTTTGCCACATCAGATGTCTAAAACTGTAAGCACACGACATGAACTGTTTGCTATGCGCATTGTAAAAGCTAGACAGAGACTTACCACACTTGCAGGTGTGGATTTTTGTTTAATCTGCTTGCCTGTTACTACCTTTTATTTACAGTGGCTGTTGCAGCAATCTGAGGTTTTTCAAACTGATTTTTCAGGACAGCTTTCTACACATCCCCCGAAGCACAAGCTTGTGGCAACCAGCTTTAGTCTTCTGACAAGACCCAAAAGAAGTGAAGTCTCATTGCAGGCTTTGACTGTTTTTACAGATGGATCTGGTCGCACCCACAAGTCAGTATTGCTTTGGTGGGACACTGATCTCAACCGATGGGACTTGAATGTCACTACTGTATCAGGTTCACCTCAGATTGTTGAATTAGCAGCTGTTGTCCGAGCTTTTCAGCGATTTGTAACCCCTTTTAACTTGATAACAGATTCTGCTTATGTTGCAGGACTTGTGGAGAGAGCTGAGGCTGCTGTACTAAAGGATGTGCCCAATAAGGAGCTGTTTCAGTGGTTACAACAACTTGTTTTTCTTTTAGATACTAGAGAGCATCCTTACTTTGTGATGCATGTCAGGTCTCACACCACTTAACCTGGTTTTATTGCAGAGGGGAACCGCCAAGCTGATTTACTCGCTTTACCTGTTCAACTCCCAGATCGCCTTTCCCAGGCCAAACTCAGTCACTCATTTTTTCACCAGAATGCTGCTGCGTTTGCCCGCGCCTTTGACTTGAGCACATGGCAAGCTGCTAGTATTGTGGCTGTGTGCCCAGACTGCCAGAGACACTCCTTCCCCTCCCTTGCAGGAGGTGTTAACCCTAGAGGGCTCAAGAGCCTTCAAATTTGGCAATCAGATGTTACTCATTTCCCTGAGTTTGGCAGACTTAAGTACATTCATTCTTCTATTGATACTTTTTCAGGTGCCTTGTTTGCATCCTGTCACACAGGAGAATCAGCAAAGGATGTTTGCCATCATTTTGCAAGTGCTTTTGCAGTCCTGGGAATCCCCTCACAAATCAAAACTGATAATGGCCCAGCATACATTGCCCAGAGGGTCAGAAATTTCCTTGCCCTCTGGGGGGTAACCCACAAAACGGATTCCTCACTCCCCCACAGGACAAGCCATAATTGAAAGAGCTCACGCATCACTGAAGCTTCTTTTGTTGCAACAGAAAGGGGGAATGGGGAATGCCACTCCGGCAGAGAGATTGCAGAAAGCACTGTATGTTTTTAACTTTCTAAATTGCTCACTTACAGATCCTAATCCTCCAATTGTGAGGCACTTTGGCAACAACCCCAAGTTGGAGGTTAAACAGAAAGCCCCAGTCCTTATCAAGGACCCAGAAACAGGTAAAGTTAAGGGACCTTATCCCCTTGTCACATGGGGAAGAGGATTTGCTTGTGTCTCAACAGAAATTGGCCCAAGGTGGATTCCAGCCAAGAATGTGAGACCATTCAGAGAACCCTTGGACACCTCACCTGAGGATCCTGGTCACCTCGACACTTCACCTGCTTCACCCTCCCCTCTGCTCTCTCAGACTGCTGAATCCAGAACCACTGAGAGCCTGCAACCACCTGAACCAGCCTCTGCCTGATCAGGGAGGACTCATTGGCCTCTTGCCAACTTGTGAGCTGCAAGATCAACTCATCCCTGAGACAGCTGGTTCAGCCCTTCTTACAGCAAGCTGGAAGACCCATAAGCAACCAGAAGACAGGTTTGGAGGACTAGCAGAATGCTACCTGTCGCTGCCGCAGTACAGCGGTAATGATGATGATATAACACAAGCATTGCAATATGCACATATCCAGGCACAAAGTCGTTTAGAAAGAATAGCATGGTGTCAGTCACATAATTTTAGCTGTCGCCCAGTAGTGACAGTTGTTTGCTTACATTATAAGGTACAACTTACTCGTAGAATTGCACATGCTGTAGGCATTTTATGGTATTGATGCTTTTGTGAGATTCCCAGGTCATTTACTCCATTTGCATTTATTAAAGAGCAATTAGGGCCCGTGGTTCTCCAACAGCATCTTTCTGGTCCTCCAGAAAATCGGTATTTTGATTTACCAGGATTTTTGAGGAGAATAGAATCCACAGACCAATGTATTTTAGCTAGTGATATATATCACCAAACAATAGATAGCTTGATTGTTGAATTGTGGAATCGGCAAGCTATAATTAAAACGAGATGTGGAAAATTCAAATATTAGCCCTTCTATGGCTGTGGATTCTTGGCAAAGGAAAGGTGGCGATGATGCCACCCCTCCCAGAACGTAATGTGTGGCTTACACTTGCTCAAGCCTTAAATGAATCTACATTGTGCTTGTCTATGACTTCCCCCGGTGACCCTTTCCAGACTTATTTAATTGCCATACCTTTGGGGAAAAGTGAATGGGATGCCTTATATAATAAAACAATGCACATGGATTGTGTTGCTTCAGGTCAGATTGAGCCGCTATTGTGGTGCAATGATGCATATCGCAAAAAGAATAACAGGCCAGCCGAGTGGTACTTTGCTAACGATAGATGGTTAGGAGTAAATAAAATTTCTGACTTTTTTACCCTTTCCCTACCACCCCAAGAATTGGACATTTTTGGATCCATGCAGGCCTTTGCATGCTTCTTTTTAAATCATACCACTGGGCCTTTTGCTAACCAAAAATTTGGTCTTGATGTTTCAGGCACAGGAATCTATGCCAGTGCTTCTGCCTGGTGTAATCATACCATGCCTCAGCCCATTACACCTGGAATTGTTTCTATTGGTTTGATGGACAATATATTTTTGATATGTGGGAATAGAGCCTGGAAGGGAATATCAGGAAGGGCTATAGGAGGCCCTTGTACTTTTGGCCAACTAACCAGGTTTCGCTCCTTTTGGGGCAGCTTGCCATCTCTACACAAGCTGGCACGAGCAAAATGCAGCACACACACACGTATAGCCCGGATTGTGATGACAATGTTGAATCCTGGAACCTCGGAGCCCGAGTGTTTGCCTCAATTATTCCATCTATAGGAACGGCACATGCATTAAAAACTTTGAATAACCTTGGCTGTTGGCTTGCAAAACAAACTAATGCTACTAGCTCTGCTTTAACAAGTTTACTAACAGATGTTGATAGTGTAAGACATGCCACCCTCCAGAACAGGGCCGCGATCGATTTTTTGCTTCTAGCTCATGGACATGGCTGCGAGGATTTTGAAGGTTTGTGCTGCATGAACCTTTTTGACAACTCTTTGTCTATTCATGCTAACATCCAGGCCCTTCGGGACAGTGTAGCCAAATTGAAGATGGTGGATGATAATGATTGGCTTGGACATATGCTTGGGGGATGGGGGCTTACTGGCTGGCTTAAGCATTTAGTTAAAACAGGAATTTATATTTTGACTGTACTGTTGCTTATAATGATGTGCTTGCCTTGTGTTTTGCAATGTGTGCAGAGACTGATTGATAAGTCTACAAAGAGAATCCTGATGGTGGAACAGAAAGGTGGAGATGTGGGGATACAGCTAGAGAGCCGTGCTGGGAGCACTGCTCAGCTCATGACAGAAATGGACATGTGAGCATTAGTAGGCCACAAGCCTTGGCAACTGAAAGCGTAAGTTTGAGAAAGGAATGTAAGAGACAGCAATGTGCTTGGTACGATACGTACTTAGCACGCAGAACTGAGATAAGACAGTACATACCTGTGTTAGTTAGTACGAGGCATGTATTAAGCAATGTACTTGGCATTATTACTTGTTATATAATGGAAAGGTATATAAACTCAGCTAGGCGTATCAATAAACGAGCTTTTGGCTTCATGCATGCAACCTACGAAGTCCACATCTTTCTGTCAATCATCATCAATCTGAAATTACTACTTTGTTGTTCATGAAATTTCACTGAAGAGATCAAAAACTTTTAAGACTCCACTACTTGAGATGAGAATTTATGTAATTTGACTCCATACCTGATCCTGATATCTTACTTTTGTGTGTTTGTTACAGTAGATTACTTCTATGGGGGTGAGGGTGTGGAGGTATTAACAACTTCAGCAATGGAA
The DNA here is from genome assembly GCF_965231275.1 of Zosterops lateralis. Classification (NCBI taxonomy): domain Eukaryota; kingdom Metazoa; phylum Chordata; class Aves; order Passeriformes; family Zosteropidae; genus Zosterops; species Zosterops lateralis. Next base: position 23,741,042 of record NC_139801.1, on the reverse strand, counting down.
ACAACTTACAGGTTCTACAATAAGACATCATTTTATGTTTTCAGTCCCTATAGTTTCTTGTAACCTGTTCTATCTTACATTAGGTATCTTGTTATAAATATTTAGGAAGTCTCATGGGAAATTATGGATATGGACTCAAATAAGATTTTCTGCCTGATAACCACTGCTGAGTGACATCTTCCTGACAGTCTGTAAGAAGAGGCAACTGTCTTCTGAAAATTACACTGAAAGGGAACAGTAATGGGTAAAAGTGGTAGTAGATCTTTAGTACAGTAGTACATTTATTTAGTAAAAGTTCTGTAACAACAGAAGAGGAAAAAATACAAAGCCTTCCTTCAGCAATATTAGACATGAAGAAAGATAGAAAAGGAGAATCGGGGGACTACATTACCTGGAGCAATGACTTCTAAGCCACTATGGACAACACTGGGAACGTCAGAAGATAAAAAAATTAAAGTTAATGTTTTAATTCAGAATTTGAAAGGATTGACAGGAACATAAATGCACAGGTCAGATTTTTAAAAAGACAATTTAAAAATTATTTTAAAATATATATAAGATTTTTTTAATTGAATTTGAATGTCAGTGGTTGCACATGAGTTACTATTGTACATTCACAAAAACTTTGCAGACAGGTAATTTTCAGAATTGCCAAAGTCCATTTCTGTAAAAAAACAGGACAAAAAAAAAAAAAAAAAAAACCACCTAAGGCTTTTCTGTATTTTATAAACTGCTTCTCCAAAATTCAAGACGCATATAAAAATTCTAAATTTCTGATTAAAAAAAATGGAAACACAGTAACAGTTTACTCAAATGGAAACTTAAAAACACAATCCATAAGCCACCATTTCCTATGTCATATCCCTAAGTGATAACCCTCACCTATTATCTTAAAGGTCATTAGAGCTCATATTCTGAAACTAAGACAAAAAAAGTGTGATGAAAAGTGTGATGAAGTATGATACAATGCCTTACCATCAGTTTTGAGACATTACAATGTAAACAGTAATGTTTACATTTCTCAATTGACTTTCACTATTCTGATAATAAATATTTCAAAGATCCTAGATTATTATAATATAGGACAATGAATTTCAGACTCTGCCTTTTTAATTATATCACTGACTAGGAAGCCAACACAACACTGAAAGAACTAACTTCTCTAATTTACAACATGCCTCTTCCTACACTGATATTAAAATAATCCAGCCTGGATGTCATTTTTTTATGCTGTACAAGGATCTCAACTGTCTACTTAACTGGACTTTTTGAATTGGTAAGTGTCACTTCACTCTCTTTTCTTTAGGCTCAGCCATACAAACATCAGCTTGAGCTGTAGTTTTCTAAGCTACTGTGCAAGACAAGTACTGTGCTAAAAATATGCAGTTACTTGAACTTTGAGATATTCTCTAGAGACCAAATTTTTTTATATGAGATTCAAATTAATGGGAAATGTCCTTCCCGCGTTTTTTAGGTTGCAAGGCTAATGAATTTACCTTCTCAATGGAGGAAAAAAAGAAGAGAGGTGGAGAAATAAATTTGCATTTTTAATTTCCTTGAATTAAAAAATCCCCAAGTTTTTAAAGGAATTGCATCTAGAACCTGGCAACTTTGGCAAGTTGTACTTTAATCCACACCTAGAACTGATGGAAATGCTTGTGAAGGAGGTGAGTGCAAAGATAGACTCACTCACTTTAAGTCAAGGTATTTTTATATAGAGAAATGAACAGCTCTAATTAGAAAGGTCTGGTCACATATATACAGCTATGACATATCTAATTCAGTACAACTATACAAAAACAGCCTATATAAATTGAACACTCAATTTGAACAATAACTGTAGAATATACACTTTTCAGTATAAAACAAGAAAATAATTTACTGATTTATGATTATGACTTTCATATACTACAGCAAAATGACTGTCAGTACCGATTCTGAAAAAAAAAGTGCACTTTGCAATCAACTAAGTTTTCAAGTCAGCTTGTTAGGAAATTCAGTGCTTTATGTACAGCAAAAACATGGAGCTGAAATACACATGCAAATTTCCATTTTAATACTAGTTATACCAGTTATACATTTGATTTTAAATGGAAAATTTCTGAATGGAACAAAAATTTTAAAAAGATTAATCAAAGATAAACCTTACAAAATGCTTTAAATGTATTTTCTTTCTAAGTTTCAATGATGTCATCACTTTCAAAAGAATTTACCTCTTCTAAGGCCTTGTATCAAAAGTTTTATTTCATAATATACTCACACACAAGCAGATATTCCCACCTATTTTTCCAATATTTTTTTCCCCCACATAATTTTAATGAAAAACCTTAAGAAGTACTGGTACAAACCAGAAAAATTACTTAACTGTGCTCTGGCCAGAACATGAGCTGGGAGGAAAGGAAAAAAGATAACTAAAGTCACAGGCAAACAGCAGCCTGCCCTCTACCCTCTTGCTATGACAAATCCCCCCAAACATCTTGATAAGAACAGCACCTGTGTTGTCAAGAGCAGTGCAAAGGGCAGAGTACTAGAGGCAGGACTGGAAGAAGCCCTTTTCTTCTAAACTTTAGATAGAATATAATTTGTGATTTATAATTTTTTGAGATCTTCAGTACATTTCCTAAAGATAAAAGAGGAAACATTTCAGCTATGGAAATAAACAAAAAATCTCACCTTATTATGGTCATACTTGTATGGGATTTTGAGGGTATCCATGGCTCTGATCATGGCCTGCATTGCTGTAAATATATTCTGGTACACCAATTTCGTAAAGCCCCTTTTGTCTTCATCAGAGTAACCTGATCCATGAATGATTCTCATCTGTTTGATGAACGTGCTTTTGCCACTCTCTCCTGTGCCTGCAAGACAAATAAGAATATACTTCAGCCAATGGACACAAACATGACTTTTCTGCACAAAGTGTACAGCCTGTTCAGTGCCGGGCAAAACACTGTCAAGTGGTTATGGTGCTTGCAAGGTGCTCGCTTTAATATCAAGACAGCAGTAACAGTAACAACTGAAGCAACATTGAATTAAAGCATTTATTTTGAAGACAAAATAGAAGCAGAAAAAAATAGCAATAAGTTAATAACTAAAACAAAATATACTCTCAAAAAAATCTAGTATACACCACTGTGTATTTAAAATTATAAGCATAAAATTCCATTCCAAAGATATAGTTCTCAACTATAGGGAATTACTATTAGATGTTCTATCACAAAAAAAATTGAGTAAGAACAAAAATTAGCTTGTGTGGTCAACTTTCAGAACATTATGGTAAGCAGCAATATACAACCATTACATAAATTTGTTAGAAAGCCAAATAATATAACAATTACAGTTGTGCAAACTTCAACCTCAGAAATATATAAAATCAGCTTTAAGTAAAATTTGGCTTGTATTTGGTAATGGAGAGTCATTACTTTCTTTAAATTTATTTGTGTCTTTATACTTTACACAAAGCATAAATAACTAATAAAATAATATTCTGCATGTTTACCAATTTAAAATTAAGATTTGTTTATTTGGAATTTTGCACAAAATATATCACACAGCATTTTTTCCTTTGGCAAAATTCAGTCTCTGTGATTAGCAGAGCTCACCTAAGCAAACAAATCATATGAATACTTTACAAGAAGGAATTGAAATTTTAAAAAGTTGCACAGCCACGTGAATGCTGTATGCTCACCTAGCTATTTAGCTCCCTAAGAAATGCAATGCATTTAAATGCATGCAGTACTTAGCCTTTCAGCCTAGATTTTATTTTGATCATTTTTATAAAGCTTTCAGGCCTCATTTATGATATAATATTTGACTACCAGGACAAAGAAAGTCTTATGCTTTACATGCAGTTTTAGGTGTCTCAAATTAGTGTATTTCACAAGCAGTGCAATGCGAGGGTAAAGCATGATTCTGTGCTTGCAACTCTTAAGTATTTCAGGTAGTACACCTCAAAATCTAACCTCAAAGTCGCTACAAGATTTTGTCTTTGCTGTATGTGACTGTTTATTCAACTCCCACTTAAATTTTTAGTTATCACAGCTCATGTTAAGGACTGATGTATGCCAGGAGCAGAGTCATTAGATCAAAGCCAAGCACTAAGTAGGCAGGACAGGTGGCCAAAAAGAGATAGAAGGCGATTATCCAACCATTATCACCTGAAAATTGTTATTTCCAGGAGCTGTTATCTTTTGTTTGGCAGTCTCATCAGATTCTGCTAAATTATAGAAATGGTACAGACCAAATCTCCAAGATGGAGAGTATAGAACATCAGCTTACCCAGAAAGCTTTTGAAGTAGATCCAACAGCAGTTGGACTGCTGAGGCTTTCATGCTTCCTGGTGTGATACAGGAGATGCCTGCACCATGCTGGAAGAGGAAGGATGAGCACTCACTGTTGGCTAGGCAGCTAATTCTTTTTTTTTCCTCATAGGTGTGTTACCAGATGATAAATGACCTACACCTGGTGAGTTAACAGAATGCTTGTTCTCCAGAACTACTGGCCTATGGAAACTGCACAATGCCTATTGTGTAAGAAGGAGAACTGGAAGTTCACCAGCCTCAGTATCCTGCCAACTCAGCCAGGTCACCTGGAACATTGGGGTCTATGACCACCAGAGAGACCCCCAGGACAGAACACAGGAGTAAAGAGGAGATGTATGTTTAATCTGGGACAATCAATGAATATGTATGCAAAATACATATATAAACAGAAACTTTCCTGTACCCAATATGCATGGCTTTGGGAGGAGCTATCCCCCCGTGTATCCAGCCAAATAAAAAATGCCTGTTTCTTAATGCTACATTGCTGATAAGGGGTTTTTTATTTTACTGAATTTTTGGTAACAGTTTTGGTGACCCAGATGGGACAGACTCCTGAATTTCAACAGATCCAAGGGATCACAGGACCTCCAGCTGGCACTGAGGGATTCTTGGGGAGAACCTTCGATCCTCAATCCGAAGGAAATTGGACCAAGACCCCTGGTAAGATAAAGGCATTCTTTACTTTAAAGGTGTTAACTGTTAACCTACCTATAAGGCACAGCAAAAGCTACACAGGGTTTGGTTTAAAGGTACCTAAGGTGAGAAAGGGAAGGGTTAGAGTCCCTTCAAAGGAGCTCCTAAACAGTAATTTGTTATAATGGGAAACAAAACCTCAAAAGGGGTATTACAGGTGTCACTGCTGGGATGTATCTTGAAACACTGGAAACAAATTATGGGTAAACCCCCTCACACATGAAAAGCTTAAAATTTTGTAATCCATGGTAGCCACTTTACATGCTGGATGATCAAGAGAAGTGGCCTAAGGATGGAACCTTACATTATAACACCCTCTTGCAATTAATGTTGTTTTGTAGAAGGGAAAATAAGTGGGATGGAGTTCCTTATGTTGACTTGTTTTTCACCCTAAGAAATCATCCAGAGTGGCAAAAGGAATGCAGGAGGACCCCACAAGATCCATTAATTTTAGGACTTGAAAAGGAAAAGAAAGGCAAAAGGTTGAAAAGGTGTTGTTCTGCGTGGAGCATAGGGCAGAGGTGCTTAAAGCATGGAAGAGAGGACGATGATTTAGAGATGATGGTTTCTCTACAGCAAAGAGCAGGTGGGGTGAATGATGAATCGTCAGGGAATGCGGCTAGACGCATAAGTAGGTCATGGGAGAGTGGACTGGAATGGAGAGAATGCTTTAGGGGATTGGAGGATTTTAGCCTGATTGCAAAACACACTAGAAGGCAGCAAGGAGATGTTGAGAGGAATGCTGGGGATCTGAGGATATTCTGATGGCTCCCCTCTGACAGGCGGTTGAGAATCATGGACCAGTAAAAATAAAGACCCCATTTTCCATTGTGGATTTAATGTCATGAGGAAAGGCAGCAGGAGTTTATAGAGAGGATCTGGATAGAGTTGCTTAAGTATTTGAAACCATAATTAGGACTCAGGACCCTTACTGGAATGATATACAAGTGATGTTAGATATGTTGTTGGATAGCACAGAAAAAAGGATGGTTTTGACCATGGCCAAAAAGCAGGTGGAGGGGGCACATGCTAATGGAGACTTGGAAGGAACTGTAGATCAGAATTTTCCTTCAACACATCCAAGGTGGGACCCTAATAAACTGGGGCTCCAAGATCGTTTAACAAGATATTAGAGATGGACATTGTTTGGCGTAAAGCATGCTGTACTGAAAGCCATGAACTGGTCAAAACTGTATGAGGTAAAGCAGGACAGTACAGATTCCCCCATGGCTTTCACAGAACGATTGAAGGTGACTGCCAGAAAATATACTAATCTGGATCCTGAGAATCCAGAGGAAGCAGTACAGTTAGCTATGACAAATATAGCTGGACTATATCTGCATAGATGATTTGGCTTAACAGACACTAGCTCGACCAGCCTAGTTCAAAGTAGATACAAGAAGGATAGGTCAGATTCAAACCCAGTCAAAAGACCTCAGCCAACCCCTGTGAAGCACAAATATACCCATATCATTGGCCAGGTAGCTAGGCAGAGTTAAGATCCTTGACCAATCATGTCTGTCAGCGTGGGAAATTTGAAAACCCTATAAAAGGAGCTGCCAAACAATAAACGAAGCTGTTGCCACATGATCCTCAGCGTGTGTATGTCGCATCCCTGTCTCCAACTTCATTGCGACATCTGGTGACCATCTGACGTGATAGCAACAAGCGGCTGCAGTATTGCAGGGAGACGAGGAGCAGCAGTATTGCTGCAGTGTGCAGCAGATTTTGCCGTGGGGCAGCAGAATTGCTGCAAAGTCCCAGTGGAGCAGTGGAATATTGCTGTGGGAGACGGCGGAGTAAGCTGCGTGGGTCTAGACTCCCCCCTTGTGAAAGAGAGACGCCACCGGGAACATGGGAGCAGCAAGCTCAACACCAGAAAACCTTGCTCTGAAGGTATGGACTTTCTTTCTTTAAAAGAAAGGGATAAAACATGAGGAGCGGGCTCTGTTAGCCCTGCTGACATGGTGTGAGAGCCACAAATTAAATGTGCTTGAAGAGGACGCCCTAGACTTTAAAATTTGGGAGCAGGCTGGCCAACATATCCTTTCAGCAGCTTTGACAGGCGACCAGACCACCATTGATGTTATAAAACCTTGGAGGCTTGTCATGGACTTATTAGAACAGAACAGTTAAAGAGAGAGCAGGAAGTGAAAACAGTAGACGAGTTGCCGTTGACGCCGTCTGCTGGTACAAGTGGCAAAATAGATGCCAGGGGAGGTGGTGGGGGGGGGGGGTAGATGCCGTGCTGGGTGAGCAGGAGAGGAGGAAGAGCAGAGTAGCCAACTGCCCAGGATCATGCTGCCACTCCCTGCAGGGATGCCACCCCAGTGGAGCATCCCCTGGTCGCCCAGGACCCTGCCACCACCCCAGGCAAGGACGTGCTGTCAGCGGAGCATGCTGCAGCCGAACCGTGCTTTGCCACTCCATGCTCTGCTGCCCCGAGTCCTGCCGAACTGGCAGAAACCCCTGAGACTGCGCCCAGTGGCTGCGAGATGTCTAGCTGCCACAAAGCCATGCCTATCACTCCATGCTTTGCCACCCCGTGTCCCACTGTGTTGGCAGGGACCTCTGCGACCCCTCCCAGCTGCTGTGAGACTGTGTGCCGCTGCTACAAGATGCCTGCTTGCCGTGGGACCGCACCGACCACTGGCTGCTGCGACATAGTGCCAGCCATTACCTCCTGGCAGGCGCCTGGCTACTGTCAAGTCCCATCTGCAGCTGAACCATGCTCTGTGACCCTCCTTGACTGTGTTAGCTCTGTCACCACACCACGGGGTGCCCAGCTCCCACAGAAGCAGGGCTCCCTACAGATGTTCCAACTGTGCCTATGAGTTCCCATGGTGATGGAGTGCCCCACAGCTCCAACCATGCTTGTGCAGCCACCAGATCAGCACACGCTAGGACCACACTCACCCTCAGCTACCACATGCGCGTCAGGACCACCTCCTCCTGAGACCAAGTGGACAAGCTCCAGGACCACGCCTCTGTGTGGTGTGCCTCCATCTCCAACCCAGCCCCTATGGGGCGTGGCCCCACCTCCGATCCAACCTTCGTGGGCAGGTCCGGGAAATGCGTCACCAGGACTTCCTGGAGACACGATACCTGGAAGTGACAGTGGACCCAGGGACCCTGGAACCACTGCCACCGCTGTCCCGAGAGCACCGCCCCTGCCAGAGTTGGAGCTGCTTCTGGAATATATAAACAAGGGATGCAAGGGACACCAGCAGAGAAAGCCAGAACCATTGTCCCCCTGTGGAACACTGCAATATCACCACCATTGCTGCACTGCCGACCCTGCCCGATCCTGTGTCTGGCAAAAGGTAAAACAGGCGGCTATCGCTAGTGGGGACTATGAAGGGGCAAAACTCATTGATGTATCCATGTCAGGGGGCTGGGAGCCTGAGGATGGGACAGTTGCTGTTTATCCAGTAATAAGAGGCAATGGAACTACTCCTAACAAGTACACCCCCTTGCAGTGGACAGTTTTCTCTGAACTGCATCAGTTAGTGGCCAAGCATGGTTTGGGTTCCACTGCCATTACTAACATGTTGTGATTCCTAACCACCAAGGAGGTGACTCCCTTTGATATAAAGCAGCTTCCAAAATGTTTACAACAGTCCAATAGATGGTAATCAAAATTATGTGGAAAAGCAGTGCTGAAAAACAGGAATTAAGAAATCTAAAAGCTCCATGAGAAGACCCACATTATGAGTCAGAAGTCCCTCAACTTCTGGGATTACCACCAGTGGGAGATCCCCAACTCCGGGCTAGATTGCATCCCTAAATACTGGCACAAGTGAAAGAGTTGGGATTGAAGGCACTGCTTAAAGTAATTAACATGGCAAGCCTGACTCAAACATATTCAAAAATCAGACAAGGGGTGAAAGAACCATATCTACAGTTTATAGAGAGGTTACAAGATGCTATGGAAAAAAAAATTTGTTAATGTGGGGCCAGAAATCATCTAATTTTGCAACTGGCAAAGGACAATGCAAATGAGGACTGCCGAAAGGTCATAGAAGTGCTACCTAATAAAAACCCATCACTAAATGAACTAATAAATGCCTGTGCTAAGGTTGGATCTAATTCTCATTACGTGACCATGCTAGCAGATTCCATGGCAACTGCTGTAAAGGTAACATCTCAATGCTACAGGTGTGGACAGCAAGGCCACCTGAGAGCGAACTGTCCCCACAAGTCCACTCCGATGGGGACATGTCAAGGACAAAGGAATATGATCATTAACTGTGATCAATGTGGGAAACCTGGTCACATGGCCAAGCAGTGCAAATACAAAGTTTATACTAATACACAATCTTTTAAAGAATCCTTTAAGAACCAGGGAAACGAACAACCCAACACGAGGGCGAGATGCATGAAGACACAAGTATCTCCTCACCTTCCTGTGCAAGTTTATGTGACTAGCTCACAGGAACGACTCGAGGAGCAGCTGAAATGGATATTTCCACCTCCATCTCAGTAACTATTACCACCTTAAAGGTACATAAAGTCCCTCTGGAGGCACAGGGGCCTATCAGGAAAGGACTAGAGTGCACTGTTAATTGGAAGATCTAGTGCCACCTTGCAAGGCATCTATGTGCACCCTGGTGATATAGATGCAGACTTTACAAGAAAAATGCATGTGATGGTTTCCACCCCTACTCCACCCATGACTACCCCTGAAAAAAATAGAATTGCCCAGCTTATGCCTTTTAAGTCTTGTGTTCTAAATACAGATCCCAGAGTGTGAGGAGACCAAGGCTTCGGGTCAACAGGTGAACCTTAGGTATTTTGGACCCAGGTCATGGGTGAGCAGAGGCCCAATATGGTTTGTATTGTCACAATGCCTCCAGCAGGACCCTCCGAAATAAAGGTCAGTGGCATGATTGACACAGGGGCAGATGTCACGATCATCTCTGTCCACACTTGGCCTTCATCGTGGCCTACTGAGCCTGCAGGATCTGCTGTTGCTGGCCACAGAGGGACCACACAGAACTGTTTGAGCAGCAAACCTGTTCTGGTAAAAAATCCTGAGAGACAAACTGTTACCTCAGTGACCTTACATCATTGCAGCACCACTTAACCTGTGGGGGAGGGATGTTCTATCTGCCTGGGGAGTCCAGGTGGGGATGGATTTTTAACAGGGGCCACTGTTTTAAGAGGCATGAAATATCCCACACTATCCCTAAAATGGCTTATCGCTCAGCCAGTGTGGGAACCACAGTGGTCCCTTGAGAAAGAGAAGTTACACACCCTTAGGTCGTTGGTGCAGGAACAACTGGCTCAATGGCACATAGAGCCATTCACAAGCCCTTGGAACATTCCAGTGTTATTAAAAAGAAGTCAAGTAAATGGAGGTTGGTCTATGACCTGAGCAAGATCAATTCAGCCATGAAGAGCATGGGCACCCTCCAGCCTGGTATGCCATCTCCTACAATGATTCCTGACAACTGGGATATTCTAATTGTGGACCTGAAAGGATGTTTCTTTACTATTCCACTGCATCCAGATGATACCCCAAAGTTTGCCTTTACTGTGCCTTCTATTAATAATACTGCACCAGTGGAGCGTTATCAATTGAGAGTTTTGCCTTAGGGTATGGAAAACAGCCCGCCCTATAATTTGTCAGCGGTATGTTGCTCAGGCACTCATCAGTGAGAGAACAATTTCCAGGGGCATACTGTTACCACTACATGGATGACATTTTGATAGCAACCCAAACAAAAAGGGAACTCTCACAGATTCAGCCAAGCCTGTTGCAGGCATTAAAAACATTTGGGCTGGAAGTAGCACCAGAAAAGGTACAGCAGCAACCACCTTGGAAGTACCTCGGACTCAAAATTATGGATCATACTATACAGCCCCAGACAATTCAATTCTCGACAAAAATTAAAAATTTAAATGATGCTCAAAAACTTTTGGGTACAATCAACTGGCTCAGACCCTATCTAGGGTTGACCACTCCACAATTAGTACCCTTATTTCACCTTTGGAAGGGTGATCCTGATCTAACTTCTCCCAGGAAATTAATCCCAAAGGCAAAGGCTGCTCTTGAGATAGTAGAGCAAGCCATCACAAAGAGACAGATCCACCAAATACACCTAGAAGTGTGCATTACTGTGTTTATTCTCGTTGATTTCCATCCTACTGCTGTTATTGGACAGTGAGATACTCAGTGGTCTGACCCTTTGTATGTTTTAGAATGGATGTTCCTACCTGACCAACCTAGAAAAACAGCCCCTACTATTTTTGAGTTAATTGCCCAGTTAATCATGAAATGTCGTCAAAGATGTTTACAACTGACTGCAGAAGATCCTTCAAAAATCATTATTCCTGTGACACAAGAAAAATTTGAGTGGTGTTATGCCAACAGCACTGTTTTGCAAAGTGCCTTACAAAATTTCTCAGGGCAAATTAGCAATCATTTACTGAGTCATACATTACTTCAAATGAGCAAAACCACTGCACTATCCCTAAAACCTCTAAACAGTTGTACACCCTTAAAAGGTATTACTGTGTTTACTGATGGTTCTGGGAAAACGAGAAAGGCAATTGTGACATGGAAGCAAAAAAGCAAATGGCAAATATTGGAGGGTCATGAGAATGGGTCACCTCAGTTGGTGGAGCTACGTGCTGTAGCTATGACTTTTCAGCACTTTCCCCATACCCTTTAAAATATTGTCACTGACTCTGCCTATGTTGCTGACATAATACAGATATTAGACCAAGCTCTGTTGAAAGAAATTGACAATGCACAATTATTTAGCCTATTAAAAACTTTGTGGCACACCATACAGACAAGAAATTGCCCGTACTATATTCTGCACATTAGAAGCCGCACAAATCTCCCAGGTTTTATTATAGAGGGCAACGCATAAGCAGATCACCTAGCTAGCCCTGCCTGGACACCACCACAGCCAGACATGCTGGCACAAGCAAAAGCCTCACAAAATTTCTTTCATCAAGGTGTTTGAGCTCTGCAGAGGCAATTTCTGCTGTTGAACACAGAGGCTCATAACATAGTCAATACTTGTGCTAACTGCCAAGGCCACACTGCACCATCACAGATGGGAGTTAATCTCCATAGCTTAAAAGTCTTGTAAATCTGGCAGACTAATGTCACCCATATTCCCAAATTCAGACAGTTAAAATATGTGCATTTATCGATTGATACTTTTTCCTCTGCTGTGGTGGTGCTTAAATTCAATTCCAATTGGGTTTTTACTGCTCCAGTTTGGTTTTATAATTTGTGTTTTATAATTTTGCAATTATTACTATTGTTTAAGATGGCCTCTCCTTCCCTCTCCTTCTCTCCTTCCTTCTCCTTCTCCCCTTCTCTCCTTCCCCCAGACTTTCCCGCCAAAACCTTGGTTGTCCTGGTAACCCTATCCCATAATAGTTGTTTACCACCTTTCTGTTAAGTGTCAATCTTTAAGTTATGTAACTTCCCCACCCCCTCATCATGTATTCCTCCTCCCCAAGTTACTTATTATTGGTCCAAAAGTTGTGCATCCCCTCATTATACAATGGCAAAAGGTCATGATTGGTCCCACGCAATCCCACCCCTGAACCCACTCAATAAAAAGCCGTGCCATCTCGAGGCCAGCGTCTCTCTCCGGAGCGCGGCCTTGGGACCACGCACCCCTTGGTTGCACACCCTGAGAGTCCCGCCTTTCTATTCTGCGCACTATCCGCACCGTGGTCGAGTTTGCCCACGCCTCTGGCAAAGTGGCCCCTGGATGTAGTGGCGGCAGGGCTGGCCGGAACTGCACCCATTGGAAAGCCGAACCACTGCACTCTGCCATATGGGCATCAGTCCACTCAGGAGAAAAAGGCTGTGATGCCATCACACATTGGCAATTAGCTTTGCTGCTTTGGGTATCCCTCGTAACATCAAAACAGATAATGGACCTGCATACACATCACAAAAAAATAGACAATTTCTACAGCTCTAGGGTGTGTCACACCAAACCAGTATACCTCATTTACCAACTAGAAAGGCCATTGTAGAGCGAGCACATGGCACTTTAAAACAAAAGGGAGGGATGTGCAGTGAGACCCCACAGAGCAGAGTAGCGAAAGCTGTTTACACCTTGAATCACTTAACAGTACCAGAACAATCCCAAAACCCAGTGATCTTAAATCATTTCCTATCACTGCAGTCATCTGGAGATGCTCAGTCACCTAAACCTAAAGTAATGGTATAAGACATTATCATGAACAAGTGGGAAAATCCATGGGACCTCATTACATAGAGACATGGTTATGCCTATGTTTACACAGACACCAGAACACAAGAAATACCCGCCAGCGGGCTGGGCCAGGGGCCAGGCCTGGCCAGGCCCCTAGCAGCTGCCGGTGGGGGAAGGGGAGACTGCGGCTACTAACATCCAGCCGACTCTAAGGCCTGCCTCACCTCCGGCCTGGGCCAAGGGAGGTGTCTGCCAGGCCCCCAGGAGCGGCTCCGGGCCCGGGCTAGGCCAGGCCCACTCCAATATTACCGAGGGGTGGGGGAAGTGTCCATCAGCCTGACTAGCTGCTGAGATCCTAGCCACTGTTCTCCAGGCTGCTCTGACTGCTAGGTGTGATGCTACTGAGGCCCCCTATCAGTGTGGTTTTGAATTCCAACACCATGAGCCGCAGCCCAAAAGGGAGAGACCTGGGCAAGATATTAACTCTTTCACTGCACAAATGAGACCTGAGGACATTAACCCTCTCCCCAAGTGAGAGGAAAAGGACAGAGTGAGATGTGGAGAGACAGCATGAGACTGAAGTCAGTGGAGAGAGAGAGAGAGTAAAAGTCCTAGATGGGAGGAAGATTGAGACGTTGCCTAGTTTGGGCTGGACTTCTCTTGTGAGGCCATGGAAAATGGACTAAAATATCCCTGTAACTTATAGAATGCTTTTTGGTGGGGATGCAAAGTTCTAGTCATAGCCATGGACTGATGTAGTTGTGATCTAATGGAGAATTTTGAACAGAAGAAGATAGAGAGAAAGAGATATGAAGCCCTCTGCCCCCAGGGAAAAAGATGACCTCTGTTTCTTGAAATGAAGATGATTTTAGAGATAGATGAAGAGAATCTTTGTTTTATACTAGAACAGTCATCCTTAAACTGTACCCTAATAAGCTGATATGCCCATGAGCGCAGCTGTGGAAAAAGCTACCAAATGGGAGAGACTTCATGGTTTGCAGGGTTTCTGGGCAGATGCAAATTTGTGATGTGGGAGCCACCAAAGAACTGTTTCTTGTGGCGATGTCTCCATGGGATTTCTAAGAGAGGCTTCTCTCCCTAAGAACTAAAGAAAGACTATTTAAAGTGGTAAAACTGACTAAAAATCCTAAGTTTTGTCTCTTTATGTTGTCAGTGGGAAAGTGAACAGTTGTAGGGTGGAGAAGTGTTTTGAAGGTTTCATTCTAATTCGTATTAATTTTTTCTTTCTTGCAGTTTTGTTAATAAACCTGTCTTTATACCTTTTAAGTTTTGAGCCTGCTTTGCTTTTCTCCTAATCCTATCTCACAGCAGAAAAAGAGTAAATAATTCTAGTAGACACTTAAACCACTACACTAATTTTGCGAAACAGAAATTGGCAAACATGAAACCACTACAGGAATATAGGTTAGTACAAGATTTAAGGGCCATTAATAAAATAGTACCAGATATTCATCCAGTAGTAGCTAATCCATATACATTTTTGACAGCACTAAAAGGGGAATATAAATGGTTTACAGTGATTGATCTTAAAGATGCCTTTTTCTGCATATCCTTGGAGGAAAAGAGTCAAGCAATAATTTGCTTTTGAATGGGAAAGTCCCACCTCTGGATGCAAAGTTCAGTTAACCTGGAACATCCTATTGCAGGGATTTAAAAATAGTCCCACAATATTTGGAAATCAACTAGCAAAAGAATTAGAACAATGGAAGAAAAATAACACCAAAGGAGCACTTTTACAGTATGTGGATGACATTCTTCTAGCAGCAGAGACCCAAAACTAATGCCTACAAATGACCAAAAGTCTGTTGAACTTTCTGGGACAGAATGGTTACAGAGTAACTAAAAGAAAAGCTCAAATAGGAAAGACAACTGTGAACTATTTGGGCTTTGAGATCACTCAAGGGCAAAGAATTTTTGGCCTTGACAGAAAGGAAGCAATCTGCCAAATTCCAGAACCACAGAACATCCAAGAATTATGAGGTTTTCTGGGAATGGTTGGGTGGTGCCGGTTGTGGATATTAAACTATGGACTTTTAGTGAAGCCCATCTTTGAAGCCCTAAAAGAAACAAAGGAAGGACAATTGCTGTGGACTCCTGAGTGCCAAACTGCCTTCTGAGAACTGAAAAAGACATTAATGACAGCACCTGCATTAGGGCTTCCTGACTTAACCAAGCCCTTTGGACTGTTTGTACATGAGAGGCAACATTTAGCCCTGGGAGTCCTGACTCAGAAGCTGGGAACCTGGAGGAGACCTGTGGGCTATTTCTCCAAACAGCTGGACAACGTGAGCAAAGGATGGCTAGGATGCTTGCAAGTGGTTGCTGCAACTACTCTACTGATCCAAGAGGCTAGGAAGCTCACTACTGCACAGCACATAACTGTTTTTGTCCCTCACATGGTGATATCCATATTAGAGTGAAAGGGGGGGTATTGGCTGTCCTCCAGCAGGATGCTGAAATACCAAGTTGTACTTTTGGAGCAGGATGATGTGGAATTGAAGACAGCAGACACAAATCTAGCCATGTTCCTCAATCCAAAGGCAGTGGATGAGGGAGCTCTGGCACATTATTGTCTCCAAACTATCGAACAGGTATATTCCAGCAGAACTGATTTGAGAGATGATCCAATAGAGAATCCTGATTTAGAATTATTCACAGATGGGAGCAGTTTCATGAAGGATGGAAAACTGATAGCAGGATATGCAATGGTAACCACTACTGAAGTATTGGAAGCTCGATCTTTACCAATTAAGACGTCAGCACAAAAGGCGGAAATATACCACTAAAACAAGCATTGAATTTGGCAGCAGGCAAAAGGGTGAATATTTGGACTGATTCTAGGTATGCATTTGGTGTAATTCATGGCCATGGAGCTATATGAAAGGAAAGAGGACTCCTATCAGCTCAAGGATCAGCTATTAAACACAAAAAAGAAATTTTACAACTTTTGGAAGAAATTCAAAAACCAGAAGAGGTGGCAGTGATGCATTGCAAAGCACATCAACCTGAGCAAACTAATGTTATAGTGGGAAACCAACTGGCAGACAAAGCAGCTTGAGGAGTAGCTGAAAAAGACATCCTAGCATTAGTACCACAAAGACAAATTGACATATCTGAATTTAAGCCTAATTATGACAGTGAGGATCAGTGCTTAGCAAACACATTAAAAGCCACTAAGAATCAGGAGGGATGGTGGGTAACAGACAGCCAACAGGTTATAGTTCCACCTTCTGTAATGAGAAAAACAATGGAAAAAGAACACAACAAAACCCATTGGGAAATTGAGTCCATGATATCTAGTCTCCAAAGCTCTGTACTCAGCATAGGAATGACTGAAATAGCAATATCAATCCTAGTGAAATGTCCAATTGGCTTAAAAAACAATCCCATATATAGGAAGAGGCCACCTCCTGGAACAATTAAACAGGGAAATTCACCTGGAGAGTACTGGCAAATAGATTTCTCTGAATTACCCAGACAAAACAGGTATAGGTATCTTTTGGTATTGGTAGATGCTTTTTCCACATGGCCAGAAGCCTTTCCCTGTCATACCAATAATGCTAGGGAAGTGTTAAAAATCATGCTTAAAGAAATCATACTGAGATTTGGGGTACCACTTGGGATGTCATCAGATAGAGGCCCACATTTTATAGCAGATGTGGTGCAACAGCTGAGCAAAACTCTAGGTATAAAATGGGACTTACACACATCTTGGCAACCACAATCAAGTGGGAAAGTGGAAAGGATGAATCAGACTTTGAAACGGCAAATTAGCAAAATGTGTCAAGAAACTTCCTTAAAATGTCCACAGACCCTCCCTCTGGCTCTTTTGTGAGTCAGAATTCAGCCAAGGTCAAAAACTAAAGCAAGTCCCTATGAATTGCTGTACAGACAGCTGTATCAAACACCATCCATTCCCAGAGAAATACATTCAAAGGGAGAAACAGATTTAAATCTATACTTAATTTCTTTAAGAAAATCTCTAGCTGGACTCTGTCAGTTTATAACCCTATTGGGACCAGTTGTTTTGGATGCATCTGTTCATCCATACCAATCTGGGGACTTTGTATATGTAAAGACCTGGAACTCTGAACCCTTTAAGGAAAAGTGCCAAGGACCCTTTCAAGTCCTCTGGGTAACCTACAAGGCACTTAAGGTGGAAGGAATCAAACCCTGGGTCCATCACACACAAATAAAACCAGCAACCACACATTAAACATCGCAAAACCAAGATTAATTAACACCGTGGAGGTTTTTTTTGTATATAAATCCTTTTGTTTTAGGTATACAATATGATTTTCTAGAGAGATATTATTTATTGGATCTAAATGAAAATGGTAAAAAATTGCATATTCATAATAATAATAATAATAATAATAATAATAGAAACTAGGTTGTTAATCTCTGAGAAGGGAAGTGTGATCTTAAAGCTAGTGCAAGATTTTGGCAGATTACGGAATGTAACCTCCATAACAGCTTGTTTGCCAACACCGACCTCTGCAGAAAATCCAGTTCTGTGGGGAGCTTTAGTCAGTAATTTGACAAAAATTTGGGAACACATGGGAAGGGAATAGCACCCATGCCAATTGGACAGGGATGGAAGGAGAATATTCCTTACAACAGACATGAAGAATGATACGGTTGAGAATTGTAATATCTCAAAACCAGATCTGTAAATAACCTCAGGGAATATTTATCTGCCAACAGACTGCACTAATACCCCTTGGGGATGTCAAATTCCGGAAATATGGAACAGCCCTCAAATGGGACAATGGAAATATATACAGCCAGTTCAATGGTGTCTGGACTGGGAAGGGAATCCAGGCCTTCCAGAAGACCCCTTACAGGTTGGTATAAAATATTCTGATTTAATAAGGTCAGGGCAAAAGGATCCAAAGATAAAAGAAAAGTGGAACGGCACTCAAGTATACACTTGTACTAGTAAGAATCCTGAGATACAGCAGCTCATGGCTGTGGCTCAAGCTCTATGGTTAGGATGTGTTTGTAGAAATTATTCTACCTTTCTTAATGACACCTGGTCTCACCTAACAAATAACAAGACTTGGAGAGATATAGACTGTCAGCAGGACACAGTAAAATCATTAGGACCCACAGTATGGGTGGGAAGTAATGGAATCTGGACCTTGGGAGAATCAAGAGTGCAATGGACACTGGGAGTATTAACATTATGTCCCTTGTGGAAGGAGTCACCATTGGGAACCCAACTATGGGGAAAAGTTAAACATGATGAGACTTGGAAACACCCCAGTACAGGAACCATAGTGAGATGAATTTTAGAATCCATCTTCATTTCCCAAATATCTACCTTCAGAAATAGACTAACCATACACAATTTTTGGTAACAGATGCACAATAATAAGAGTTATGGGCTATCAGTTATGAAACCTTATGACTTTAGTGGTGAATAAGTGAATCCATGTGATAGAGTAGTCTGGGCAAAAGGGGATTGAGCCCAATTGTTGTATTTCTTATTGAGACTATGATAAAAAGTTTTAATCACAGAGTATGTCGTCCTGAAAATTTGAGATCAAAAGAGACTGTGACACTGTGGACTTTGTTTTGAAACCTTCAGCCCCATCTCCCACATGTATAAACCAAACACAACACTTCCTTACACATGCATTCCCACAAAATCAAGCACTATATACAAGCACATTTAATTTTTTTGTGGAAACACAAATGGTTAATGCTGCAATGAAACTTCTCCAGAGTTGAAAGGTTAGACCAAACCTGCTTCCACAGTTAGCCTTCACTATGATCCCGAGACTGTGATGTGATCAAGAGCAAAGCACCAAATATGCATACCATCTCTGCAGGGCATTAACTGGCCAGAAGGATGTAATCTACCAGAGGGGAGAGAACATGACTTTTTTTTCAAGAGTTTATAAAATTACAGACCGAGGAAATGAAAAACTACTGCATAGTAAAAAAAAAAAAGTTTCAGGCTACCCTCAGGTCTCATTTTTTCCCTTCTTCTGAAACCTATGCAATAGTGTCATGTTCTTATATATATGTTCTAGGGTGACTTTATGATGCTTGTACCCCCAATTTTCTGTTCTGTTTATGTTGGATAGTATGTTCTGTACCTTTAAGACTGGTTCCGAGAGTGAAGAGGGGAGAAAGAGAAGTGCCAAGTTTATTTTCAGAAACTGCACTCACTCCTCCACATTCCTCTCCTGGACTGTGTTGTCTGCAGCACAGACAGACAGCGTGACAGAGATCTCCTTAGCTTTTAGTTAGTTTTTAGCTAGCTGAGGCAAAGAAGTTTTTATTTTCTTTCCTTTCTCTTGGAACTGTTCAAACCTGCTCTGGACTGAAAACCCAGAACACCAGGAGCTCACACCTGTGGCCCACCAGGGCCTGGGCCTCGGCATTTTCCAGCACCGGAGGGACTGATAAGAGACTGAGCCATTCAAGCTACATGCCACTACAAGGACTTTTTGGGTTTGCTATCTCTTCGGACAGCGAGAGGTTTCATTGTTTCATATTGTTCATTTTTTATGCTTGTGGATACTTTGCTTTTTGAATAAATAGGTTTTTTTCCACTTTTCTCCAAGAAAATCTTTTCCCGAACCAGTTGGAGGAAGGGACGCTTGAATTTACTATTCCAGAGGGACCGCATTCAGTGGTTTTCTCCCAAATTTGCCCTAAACCAGGACTATATAGGAAGTGAAATAAGTACCATATCACACATTGCTTTAACAATTCTGTAATATTTTCAATTTTTCCTGCAAGATATGTCATACATTTAGTACAAGTGTTCAATATGAATCCATAAAGCACAGAACAGTATATGGTATGCATTTTTGACAGGATTAACTCTTATTTAAAACTTTCCTTTAATACATAAAAAAGTAATTTGCACCAAATCTCCCTGATAGGAGAAATGGGTGTTAATGTCTGCACAAACTACTAGATCTGAAAGAACTAATCAGGTTCTGGAAGAATGGGTGTGGGAGTCGTCACGAACATCAAGCCACACAAGTTTGTTGCAGAACCCAGCAGTCTGAACTTTATGAGAAAATGCTCAGGTTTAATAGATTTATGAATATTAACTTGTCTGCCCAGGGGAGGCTTAAAGCTAATTTTAATGGTCATACAATGCATGATGAGGGGAGGATACATAGTAAAGGGGAAATTAGTAGGCGGTTCGTGAAGTCTGTACCTTCCTAGTACCGCAGCCAATGGGGAAAGGAGGAGTGTGGAATCCTCCCATTTTGAAGAAGCTGAAATCTGATCTTACTCTCCTTATGTTATCTCCTCCCTTGACCCAAACCCTAAGACTCCTCTCCTGCAATATCTGATAAAACCCCATCACCCTGCCCCTGCTAGCTCTCTCCGCCTTCTCCTCCCTCCCTGGCTCAGGGGGATGGAAATAAAATGGACTCTCGTGCTTAAAAAAACAGAGACTTGTTTCATCTGTTTCCCTGCTGGCAGCTGTACCTCCCTGGACACGATGTTCACTGTAGCTACGCGGTGCTACAGAGGAGGGCAACATGCAGTACAGAGTTTAGGATGAAAGGAGGCCACATCCTTCAAAAACTTGAGAGACCCCATGGGGGTATGGCCTTGTGGAATCTCTCCCTTTATTTGAATAAAGTTGATTCTTTCAGGACTCCTCTGTCTCCTTTGTGGACACTGACCTTTCACAGCATGATTTTCCATATCTTTAAATCATTGGAATACAAAGTAACTTCCATTTTTCGTCAAAATATTGCTTCTTTAAGAAGAAATCCATATTCCTCCAAAAACAAATCATTAGTCACTGAGATGGTAAGAACATGTTTGTATTATCTACTCTGTTTTAAAATAAAATAAAACTTGAAGCTTGTAATTCTTTACTGGGAGCTTAGGTAGCAATTAAAATCATACACAACTGGAAAGAAAACATGTCATTAAAGCCATCTGCATTATATTAGAGAAAACAGTACTTCCAATTATTTACTCTGTGAGTCTATAAAAATTACAACATATAGACAAACAAAATTTTAAAAACTCACAAAAATAAAACTGAAGGAGTCTATATCTTATTCAGCTTTGTGATTCTTTAATTGGGTGGCACTGTACTAAGGCTTTGTCAGCCTAAGGCTGATAATAAACTATATTTGGAGATCTAAAGGTATACTATGGGGATTGAAACAGAGAGTATAATAGAACTGATAAAGGAGCCTGGTATCTTAGGCCTGATCGAGCAGAAATCATGGGAGACAGTGTCTTCAGTTGCAATGTAAGATGTAACCAAAAGCATGTATTCTGTTATCATCTGTTAAAACCAGGTGGGGCAGTGTTCTTTATCTTTTCCATGCCCCATCCTCTGCCCAGGGAGATATCTTCTGTTAATAGGCCATTGAGTCTCACTGCATGACTGATAAAATTACATCATCCCATTGTGAGATGCTCCACCCAGTGGGAGGAGCCGAGTATTCCTACCTGGTTAAAATCTGAGAGTCAGAACACCAAGGCAGTCTGTTTCCACTGGATTCCCAGAGGAAAACTGGACCCATCTCACCACCACTGGACCTTCAGAGGAAAACTACACCCTTCTACAGGATCATCGCTTTCAACAGAACCACGTCTGTCACTCTAGGAGGACTTGACTGGACTGCTATCAACACCCTGACCAACAGTGTCAGGTTATATTCTGACCCTGTCAGTGTTTTCTTTTTTGTTTGTTGTCTATTTTTTTTTTTTACTACCTGCGTTGGTTTAGCACAAATAGTAAGGTGCAATTGGTAGTTTCCTTTGAATTGACAACCAAAATAGCCAATTGCATGCAAGAACACACCTCTGGGAAACACACAGCCTTAAAAGTTAGAAAAAAGCCTAAAATCTTGCTTCCGCCTTTCACAAGTAAAGCAAGCTCGGCTCTCTCCTTTAGAGGGGGCCGGAGCGGCCTGGCCTGTCTGGGCCCAAGCCTTCACAAAAGGCCCGCTGGGCCCAGTAACTCCCAGGCCAGGGGAGGGGATGATGTGCTCTTATTTCAGTCCGGATTGGGTTTTTTTAGCAGCTAAAAACACCCTGCCGCTCCCTCTATAAAAAAAAAGCTAGCCCGAGGCCTGCCCATAAGCCTAAATCCTTTCCTCCAACAAAAAAAGGGGAGCCTGCAGTCTGCAGCCACTCCAAGCTAAGGCCACCCTGAAGGAGACAGAGGGGTGGGGGCAAGGAGCCTTTCATCATCCAGGCTGTTCCAAGATTTGCCTGCTTGAGTTTTTCTCCCATTCCCACAGCTTTTGAAAATCCTGGCTACGGCTTTTGAAAATCCTGGCTACTACTCCAGCAAAAATCACCTGACAACCGCAAGCCTAAGGAAGTTTTAACTCTTTCCTGCCAACATAAAGCTTTTAAAACTTAGCTCTTCCCAGAGAGAAAGGAGAGAGACAAAGTAAACATAGAAAAAACTCAGCATAGCAGTCAAATAAAAAGAGTAAGTAAAAAAATTAACTAAAAAAAAAAAAAATAAAAGACTTGCCTGCTGGCTAAACTTTCTTGTTTAAGCTATAAAAATAAACTCTGTTAGTAAATTGTCCTTTAAATCATAAAAAAATGCATTTGAAAAAATAATTTATAAATTTTAAACAAAAGTGTTTGTAATAAACTGTATAAAAAACTCCCCCATCAGTGAAAGAAGTAAAAAAACATTTCTTCTCCTTAAAATAAAAAATCCTTTACTTTAAAGTTGCTTATCTTTAAAAAATAACACCCCAGATGCCTGAGTTCCACAACCCATAAGCAGCTTGGGCAACTGCTAATAAAAAAATACCACATAAAAGCAAGTTTTCCCCAGGCGGCTGTTTCTGCAAAAATCCTAACCCACAAAAAAACTTTTCTAAATTATTAGTAAAAAAATTCCATAGTAAACAAAAAACTCCTCTCCTAAAAAATTAATAAAAACTATATATTTAAATAGTAAAATTAACTGAATGTCACAAGTTTTGTCTCTATGTTGTTTGTTAAAAAGTAAACATTGTAAGAAAAAAAAATTTAAAGTTTCCATTTTTTTTCTTCCTTTTCCTTACTGTGTGTTAATAAACTGTTTACTTTTAAGTTGAGCCTGTTTTACCTTTTTCTCCCAAAATTCTATTTCATAGTTAATAAATAAAATTCAACAAACATAAAACCACCACATTACCACATTTTTATTTTAATTTTCCTAGTAAAGAACTGTTAGTCCTATTCCCATATCTTTGCCTGAGAGCCCCTTAATTTCAAAATTATAATTCAGAGGCAGGGGGTTTACATTCTCCATTTCAAGGGAGGCTCCTGCCTTCCTTAGCAGACACCTGTCTTTCCAAACCAAAACAGACACAGATAAAGGCTCCCTGGGGTAGAAGTGACCAAGAAACATGTTGTGAAATTTTGTAATGATTACCAAGTAATTGATGTCATAAAGAATGTATAACTAATAAAAAATTGTTACCAAAAATAGAACCTTATATAAGTGCCATACAAGAAAAACCCTATATAAACGCCTTGTATGCTCAATAAATTCAGCTTCTGATCAGAACTCAGAATGTCCCTGTCTCTCAATCGCCAATAGTATACTAAATTTTGCAAAGATTGTCATGCAATGATGCTGAATTAAAACTATTTTTACTCCTGTCTTCAGCTTTTCTAGAAGTCTGTAACGGAACAGAACTGGATCCAATGTTCTTTTTATATAGCCACATACACACATGCAAAAGAAAATGTAATACTAGACATACATATATAAAAATGTCATTTCTCTGTGCTTTCTCAAGTCTGTCCCTTCTTAGGTCAATGCTCAATAAACCATCCTGTTTCTTCCCACTGACTGATCTTGTGATTAAGCCAGCAGCAACAGTGAAGCAAACATTTCCAGCCCTCCTTAACTGCATGGAGCGTCAGGTCCTGCACTTCAGTCATCACATGCAAGGATATAGGCTTGGAAAGAATGGCTGGAAAGCTGCCCAGTGGAAAAGGACCTAGAGGTGCTGGTTGAAAGCCTTTGAATATGAGTCAGAATGTGCCCAGGTAGGCAAGAAGGCCAATGGCATCCTGGCTTGTGCCAGCAATAGTGTGGAGAGCAGGACTAAGGAAGTTATTGTCCCCCTGGTGAGGCCACATCTCAACTATTGTGTTCAGATTTGGACCCCTCAATACAAGAAAGACATCAAGGTGCTGGAATGTGTCCAAACAGGCACAACAAAGCTGAGGAAAGGTCTGAAGCACAAGTCTTATGAGGAGCGGATGAGGGAGCTGGGGTTGCTTAGTCTTGAGGAAAGGAGGCTGAGGAGGGACCTTATCGCTCTCTTCAACTGATTGAAAGGAGGTTGTAGTTAGGTCGGTGTCAGTCTCTTTTCCCAAGTAGCAAGTAATAAGATGAGGGGAAATGGCCTCAAATTGTGACAGGAGAGGTTCAGGTTGGATTTAGGAAAAAATTCTTCACCAAAAGCGTTATCAAACATTGGAGCAGGCTGTCCAGGCATGTGGTTGAGTCACCATCCCTGAAGGGATTTAAAAGCTATGTAGACATGGTGCTTAGGGACATGGCTTAGTGGTGGACTTGACAGCATTAGGATTACAGTTGGATTTGATGATATAAAGGGACTTTTTCAACCTAAATGATTCCATGATTCTATGTACAGGGGAAAAGTGTGAAAAGTAATCCTAGTAAAAAAAGAAATAATGGAAAATTTCCATCACAGAATGCACTAAAATGGAATAAAACAATATGAATTAGAGATCTAATAGAATTTATGGGATTACACAGAAATTATTAGGAAGTGAATATGTAATTTTCAGCACAATATACAGGAACTTAAAAAATCTTAACATTAATAGCTTCTCTTAGATTGTTATGATCAAAGGGAAGAAAGTCAATCTTTTTCTACTGTTAGTCACAAAAAAAAGTGCACAGAAAAAGCTCTTTAAACTATGAAATTAAATATTTCTGTTTAAAAAAATCCTCTTTAGGTGAAAATAAAGCTGCTTAGTAGTGGCAGAACATGAAATACATGCATGTCTAGGGATTTGCTCAGATACTTCTCCCACAACTAGACTAACTTGGAAGAAAACAAGCAGTGTTATTAGCTAAAACAAAACAAGGAAAAGTTGGGGTTAATGGATCTCAAAGGTTAGGTAAGCAAAGCTGCAATGATTACAGCATTATTACTGGTGGAGAGTGGGGTTTAAGACTATTATTACAGCACTGAAATCAAATGATTTATATATATATTTGACCTTTTAAAGTTCCATGATTGGCACTCTGAAAAGATCAAAGCATTGGCTGATAGCACACTTATAGCAGAGTCAGGAAGGTAGTCAAGTTGCTTAAAGGCAGCAGTAGCCCCTTATATACAAACATCATGCACAATTTATTGCATTAATACTATTTTTTCCTGGCACACATCCTGCAGAAAGGAAACTACAAAATGGTAAAACAGAATACGCTTTGAATCATAGAATAACCTACATTTGAAGGGACCCATGAGCATCATTGAGTCCAGCTCCTGACTTTACACAGGGCAACCTTAACATTAACCTAAGGGCACTGCCCAAATGCTTCTTGAACACCAACAGGCTTGGAGCCATGGCCACTTTCCTGGGGAGCTTGTTCTAGTGCTTGACCACCCTGTCAGTGAAGAACTATTTCCTAATATCTATCTTCCCCTGATGCAGCTTTAAGCCATTCCCTCATGTCCTGTCACTAGACCCAACAGAGAATAGTTCAGCATCTCCTCTCTGCTGTTCTCTTTGAGGAAGTTGTAGACAGCAATGAGGTCACTTCACAGTTTCTTCTTCTCTAAGATGAGCAAACCTAGGTATCCTCAGCTGCTCCTGATGATTCATGCCCTTGAGGTCTTTCACCATCTTTGTTGCCCTCCTTATATTGTGGAGTCCCAAGCTGCACACAGTACTCAAGGTGAGGCTGGACCAATCCTGAGTATGGTGGTATAAGTACTTCTTTTGATCATTTAGCTATAGTGTGCTTAATGCACCCCAGGACATAGTTAGCCCTTTTGGCCACCAGGGCATTTTGTTGAGTCATACCAGAACTCCTAAATCCCTTTCTGCAGGGCTGCACACCAGCCTCTTGTTCCCCAATCTATATTTACACCCAAGATTACACTGTCCCAGGTGCAGAATCCAGCATTTGTTCTTGAATTTCACAAGGCTGACAATTGTCTAGCATTCTAATCTATCAAGCTCTCTCTCTAAGGCCTCTCTACCCTTGGGGGAATCAACAGCTCCTCCTAATTTGTCCTGTCTTCCCCCTCTAGCCTCACTGAGTAACATTTTTCTCCACTGAATGAAATTTCAGTTATTATAACTGGAAAAGACAAGTCTGGATTTCTTGATGTTTTCTAGTATTCTACGTAATTATCATATACTAAAACAAATGTAGGAAAAAACCAAACCCACACATTTACCACAGAAATACAACAATACTTTGTACATCTTTCTTTCATAAACTGTAGATAAAATATTTGGTACTCAATTTTATATTTGATATTTTAAATAAGTACTATCTGGAAAGTATATTTGATATATGTTTGCATACATCAGAAATGCAAATTAAAACCTGGTATGTTATGCAATTTGTTACTTTTTAATAATATGCTAAAAACCAAAGTGCAAAAAGATAAAAGTACACTTTCCAAAGGAGGAGTTATATTTCACATATTTTACATTTGTAAGGTCTGTTTTGACAGAGTAACTAACTTTTGACCTCCCACTTGTATTAAGGGCCTCCATCCAGGAAATCAAAGGATACTGCAGAGCATTTTGTTTCTTAAAATGTATAAATGCTTTAAAAATTAATTGCTTTTATCATACCAAAGCCAGCATAAGCATCTCTATTGAAAACAGAATCCATAGGAATAGGTATGCTTCTGTTACAGTGCAATATTTATGTCAAGTAGCATTTTTTTTATAATATTAAATATCATTATCTTAAATGAGAGACTAAGAACAGCAAGTGCTTCTTAGTGCTTTCAGGATTTTTTCCCCTTACAAATTTTTGGCCACTGTTGAAGTACTAAGGCTTGAACAACAGGCCCTCAGCCAAAGTTGACCTCTAGATGAACCTTCCAACCAAAAGTTATATGTATCCACTCATTAACAAAGTATTATTAGCAATATGATATATGTATCTGCTCATTAACGAGGTATTATTAGCAATATGATATATGTATGTATTCATTCATTGGCAAAACATGTATTTATCTTTCCATATTTAGAAACTGGAAAAGGCCACATCTGGCCTTGTTTGGGGGTGTAGGATCAAAGACAACTCCCATGGTTCTTCCTTGAGCCCTGGCCAGGCTTTGGGAGAAACCCAAAAGGAGAATGAAACCAGATGTTCCCGCACTAGACATTATGGTAGCTTGTTTATTCAACAGTATAAAAACAGGACCCCTCTCACAGCAAAGTCAGAAGCCTCATGGCCTGCAAGGTGGACACACAGCAGAATTTCCCAGTTACCGGGTATGGTTCTCCAGTCCTTTGCTATGACAGCTTCCCCCAGCTGGTGTTTGAGGATCTGGATGAAGGGGTAAAGTATTAGGGTAACTGGTGGTGTATCTTTCTTGATGACTACAGGCAATTTTTGTAGTAATGATTAGATGTGTTGCTTAGTTTATCCTTTTGTAATTATTTGCTAATGATTTAGTGCATTGCTTAGATTATCCTTTTGTAATTCTTTGCAATTTTGCATTATAGTAAATTATACTTATTTCTTAAGCTGGTGTCTTGTGTCTTTGGTGGTGACCCTGCCTACCAGCAAAATAACTGTTTCCAGAAGAGACATTTACTCAAATTCTAGGCTTTTTTCCAAGATAGCATAGAATCATAGAATGGTTTGACTTGGAAGGGACATTAAAGATCATCTAGTTCCAACTCCCCTGCCATGGACAGAGAAACCTTCCACTAGACCAGGTTGCTCAAAGCCCTATCCAACTAGGCTTTGAAACCAGCAGGGTTGGGGCATCCACAGTTTCTCTGGGAAATCTGCGCCAGGGCCTCACTATCCTCACAGGGAAGAATTTCTTCCTAATATCTAAATTTTATTTAAGCTCTTTAAAACCATTTGTGTTAATAACACCAAAGTCATGGTTTTGATCCCCGCATGGGCTGTTCACATAAGAGTTGGACTCGATCCTTGTGGGTCCCTTCCAACTCAGAATATTCTGTGAAATCCTGTTGCTACAGGCACTGGCAAAAAGTCTCTTTGTTTTTCTTATAAGCACCCTTTATATATTGAAAAGCTACATTAAGGTCTCCCCAAAGCCTTCTGAAGGCTGAACAGCCCAAACTCTGACTCTCTTCATAGATGTGTTCCAGCCGTCTGATCAATTTTGTGGCTCTCTTCTGGACCCACTCCAACAAGCTCATGTCTTTCTTGTGCTGGGGACCCCAGAACTCGGTGCAGTACTCCAGGTGGGGTCACATGAGAGTGGAGCAGAAG
Source organism: Zosterops lateralis (assembly GCF_965231275.1). Lineage (NCBI taxonomy): Eukaryota > Metazoa > Chordata > Aves > Passeriformes > Zosteropidae > Zosterops > Zosterops lateralis. The sequence continues at coordinate 23,712,363 of NC_139801.1, read as the reverse complement.
GGGAGAATCACCTCCCTTGATCTGCTGTTTAGTCATGTGAAAGAAAGAACATTATCATATGGGTTTAGATGGTACAAAACATAAATGCAGATCAAGCTGGTCATTCTAACATGATATATTAAACACATTTCTCCCATGTAGCTATTTGGGAACTCATTGTGCTATATAATATAGTCAATAAAATATAGAAACATAAAGCTATTATATATCAAATATTAGTATTCAGATGCTTCTGATAGTTTTGATTATCCATAACACCTATTTCAGAACTACACACGATAAAAGGATTCTTTCAAGGCTCAAACATGCCACTTCTACTAAAATGATAAAGCAATTCTTACTTGTGGTAATGCAATCCCTACACCTCTAGCAGGTGCTTCCAAATAGGGAAAGAGTCTCACTTTACTTTTTGACATGTTAAGAAGTTAGCTGGAAAGTTCTGTGGATTTCTCTTTGTAATTGGCTTGGAGCCAGCCCAGAAGAGTAGATTGGACCCCGAGAATGTTACTCAAAGACTGTTGTTACACTCATTGGGCCAAGGGCTAAAAAGCCCACCTAAGCTATTAAGTACTAAAGAGAGAGAACAAAGGAACTCCATGCTTTTCGAGGTGCTGTAGCAAGCAAGGAGTTTGTGCTGTGCTCGGCTTTGTTGTTTTGCCTTTTGTATTATTTTCCATCTTTATTAAAACGCTTTTGATTTTTCAAGGCACTCTCAATCAGCTGTCTCGCTCATTATTATAGCCGCATTTCTGCCAGGCTGGGCCTCAGAGTGTGGGTAAAACCCATACTTACTTCAAACAAACACAAAAAAATACAAGTCCATGGTCTTGCAATCAAAGCCTTCCAACAACTTGAATCCTCATGGATAACATGAAGTTTAAAATAATATACTTTACAGTATTTATTATGCACTGTATATTTTTATTGGTGTTCAAAGAGACTACATCTTAAGAGTACCATAAAGATAATACTATCTTAACAGTGTAAGTAAAATAGTCTCACAATAAATATTTTCTTCTCATATTTAACCCTTTTTCCTTGTACCAGTGTATAGAACTTCTTCACACTCCTTTTTCTTATTAAGACTGAACAAGCAGTAGCTATCTAGACCTACATCTACCTAGTTTCAAGGCCATTCATAGATCTTTCTCAAAAGAGCATTCATCTCATTCCCATATACTCTCATCCTGGCTACTCTGTTGTCTCAGATTTGCCTCAGTGTCATTACACATGATTACATAATTAAACTTTGAGGGGGAGAAAGAAGAGGTATATTAGTAATTTGATTAGGAATAAACAAAACCACTATAAAATAAAATAAAATAAAACCAAGAAAACATACAAACAGAGGAAGCATTACCTAGGAATCATATGGATAATTTTAGCCATAATCTCCAACAGAGGAATAGAAAAGGAGGCAATTGGAGGGAGGTAGGAGGGCAAGGCTAAAGAGTATAAAACTTTCCAATTACCAGCCTTGAGAATGCATTATGAAATCCTTTCCCTCTTTCCCTTCTCATTAATGCTCCAAGACTTCAACTGTTGCTTTCTTGGCTATGCACTAAACATAGTTCTTCCTTACTAAAGCCACTGTTGAAAGTGAAAGTTTCTTACAGGATATTAATAAATCCTAAGAGAAGCTATGTCCCTGAAAGATCTGTTCCTTAAAACTCTTAGTATTCCTTCATACTTTCTCCCCCCAGTGAGTATTCATAGACCAAATTGGATGAAAGTTCACAATAAGGAGACATGACATGACATGACATGACATGACATGACATGACATGAAGCAAGACAATGAAAACACTACTCACATTTTATTTTTCTCTCTCACATAATCTGAGGGACTCAAATGTTGAATTTGTATTCTCCCTTGGTCCTGAATTTATAGGGTCACTTACAGTTTTATCTGTTTCTCACAACACCCACCCACATCTGTGTGCATACAGAAAAATCTTTACTGGTTCCAAGTGCAACATTAAAAGTCTACCCAGAGGGAAGCACAGTTCCAAATATTGTAACATATTCCCTGCGGCTTACAGTGGGTTGTCCTTGAGAGTGCTTTTTAATGTCTATTTTCTTTGGAGAGTCACCAGCTTTTTTTTTTCTGTGCTCTTGCACTTCTACATCTTCACAGCTATTGGAAGAAAAGAAAACTCAAAGAAAACTAGCCCCTCTATGGACTTTGTCCACCAGCAAGGAGAGGAGGAAGCCCAGCCAGCTCCCCTTCACCAGCATTCCCCATGGAAGGTGGCCATGTTCCCATATAGATTAGTCAGGGCCAGCCAGCCCTCTAGCTGGGCAGGAACAATGCAACTTCTATACTCTCAGAAGAGACCCCAAGTCTAATTTCAACCATTTCGATCTAGGAAGACAGGTCATTAGAAGTCATTAAATAAATTAACGTTTTAATCACATTCCTTGTATATTTTAACACCAATATACCTATGTGTATACTTTAATGTGTGTAGATAGACAAACAGTGATGAAGACTTTATAGATACAAATATACCCCTGGCATTCTGCAAGTTTAAGAAAACAGGTAAGGGCAATATTATCAAAGAATAAGTTATAATTAAAATAATAATTAGATTCTACACACACAAAGAAACCTGTGCTATTTATTAAAGAAAAAAAGAGAAAGCAAATTGAACAGCTAAGTTCTCAGAGGACATTCTTGCTAGCCTTATGCACTATACTATATAGGTATTTTGGTGCTAACTGCATAATTACTGAAATGCAATGTAAATTTTTAGATGCAGTATTTGCTCATTACAATAAATTAAAACAAAATTTATTCTTGGGGAAAGGGCAGAAGCTTTTATTGGGTCACTAAGAACATGAGATTAGAAGATACCAGGGACAAATGGGCAGATTTTATCAGTCAAAACATCTGGTCACTTCATTCTGCATTTGCATTCATAACAGCAGTGTATTAACATATTATGTCATTTAAAGCACTGCTTTCCTATGACTGAAAAGAACAGCATAATATTCCATTTCTTCTGCAAAATTGTTAGCAGCACAACAGAGCATCACATTATGTGGACAACATTCACCTGTAGGGCCCATTCAGCCATACTAGCTTGAATTCAACTCCATTCTGTCCACCTGCTCAGCTGAGCTAATTCAGTAACTTAAAGAAAAATGGTTTCCAGCCTTTTCAGACAAATCAAAACTAATGGTTCTAATACTCCCAACATTCTCTTCAAGAAAAGCTGCTGCTTTTCCTTATAATTACCTAGCAGCTTGTTATATGCCTAAAGTACATATTTATTTGGATTTGATTATGAAACCTTGTATATACCCAATCAGCAACTCCTCAAAAGGTTTTTATAATTTCTTTTGTAATGTTTTTATAGCAATTTTAAACACACACACATAAAATATGAACCAAAAATGTATAGATTAATAAATAACTGCTCCCTATTAAAAAGGCATTAAAAATCATAAGATTATGTGAATCAGAACACAATGAAAATTATAGATGTGGCGTTCTTTGTTCCCATTCAGAAACAGTATCTACTCCCTGATACTTTTCCAGTATAAGTCTTACTAAATGCAAGAATTAGAAGCAGTGAGTTACAACTACTGTTTTAATCAAACATCACCTCTAGCAAATAAGCTATACTACTGAGGTACAGATTTATGTACCTTAGAACAAGCCGAGCTCTCCCAAAGTTTCTTCATAGTTTTGCTCTCTTAAAATATGGTTTTTTGTTTAATCAAAGTCCACAAGCTGATTACTGGCATAAGAGTTATGGGTATTATAAATCCTGCTTTGCCTCTGCATCTGAAGAAAAATTCTAAATTCACTATAGTCACTGGCTGGTAGAGGTTTCTGTTTTATAGTGTTTTCAATATTTCTACATTTTGCTAGTTATACTTGCTTCTGGTTTTGCAGAACTGACTCAAATACATTTCTAGTTATTTTTATTTGTTATGGAATAAGATACTCAAGAATAGGCTTAGGTAGGGAATCAGTCCCTATTCTGATATTCTGACAAAGAATTGTCAGAGACTGAAATCTTATAATTTATGGCCTAAACATCTTCATGAAGTACCTTTGCCTATTATAGCAAAATTGTATAACAAAAGCTACATGGAAGAACACCATGCCCTGACTGAGGCCCTGCACTGCACGTTGATGGAGATATGATAAAGTGCCTCGGGTTTGGGCTGGGCGAAAAAGAATATATTCACAGGATTAAGCCTCTCACCTTCGGGGTGGAGACCACAGCCTCAGGTATATCTGCTGTGAAACTCACACAGATCCTCACACCAAAGAAGGGGGGAGGAAAGGGTTTGGGTGTGTGGTGCAAAAGCCTCTGGTCAGAGGCAGTGAATGCTCATCCTGTCCACCCACCACCACTCTCCCTCCCTCCCTCCCTTCCTCCCTTCCTCCCTTCCTTCCTTCCTTCCTTCCTTCCTTCCTTCCTTCCTTCCTTCCTTCCTTCCTTCCTTCCTTCCTTCCTTCCTTCCTTCCTTCCTCTTTGCCTCTCTTACCATTAAATAAAATATATCAATATTTTTGACACCAACATCTAACTTCATTTACTTTTAATAAAGTTTTAGAATATAATTTGAACCTTTCTGGGTTCAATCTGTTTTATTCACAGACACTTAGTTTTCTTTGCTGTTCTATGTTAAGACCAGATCCTAACAAGAATCATAATGAAATTTCAGCTCACTCAAGGGAGGAGGTCTTGTAGCTTGTCTTTTTTTAAAAAAAAAAAATTAACTTTTCTCCAAAGTAAACTTTTACTTCCATGGAATAAACAGTTATTTTATACATCATTTATTTGCAAAACAGACAAATGAGAAGTGCTCAAGTATAAATTTTAGCTTACATTTTCAGCTATTAAAATGTTATCCATACAAGTCAACATTCTTCATAATTTTTTAATATTATAAATTCAGTTAAAAAAAACAAGCAAAAGGAACACAAACAGCTATCAGCAGGAACACAAAACCGCTGTCAACTGGCTTACTGAACATTACACAACACCTTTAAGTCCTTCTTCAGCAACTCTAAGAAGGCACATGTGCATGCAGTCATGGAGGGAACATAACTGATCTTAAATTATTTTAAATCTGTAAATCAGATAAAAAGAATTTAGAGGTGTCCTGGGTAACCCAAATTGTTATTGTATTCCATACCTATTTGTGCCCCAAAACTGTTACTATCGCTTTAAGGACTGGCACTGCAGCCAGAAACAAAGCTGAGGGATTTCTGAGGTGCCTTTAAAAAGTCAGGGGTGATCAAATGTCCTGGTTTAGGGCAAATTTGTGAGGAAACCTCCAAATGGGGTCCCTCTAGAAAAGCAAACCCAAACGGCCCCTCCCCCAACTGGTCCGGGAAAAAAATCTCCATAGGAAAAAGTGGAAAAAAATATTTATTCAACAAACAAAGTGCCCACAAGCATAAAAAAAAAAAAATAATATGAAACAATAAATACTCTCATTGTTCCAAAGTGAGATGGCAAACTCAGAACGTCCCTGCCGTGGGTTGCAGCTCAGCTCACCCAGTCTCTTATTAGTGCCTCTGGTGCTGGAAAATGCCTTCCTGGGCCCCAGGTGTGAAATTCAGGTGTCTCTCTGGGTTTTTCAGTCCAGGACAAGTTTAAACAGTCCCGAGAAAAAGAAGGAAAAAAACAGTCCAGGGAACTTCTCTGCTTCAGCTAGCTAAACTAACTAAAAGCAAAGGAGATCTCTGTCCCGCTGTCTGTCCATGCATAAGACAAACAAAGACGAGGAACCAAAATGCGGAGGAGTCAGAGCAGTTTCTGAAAACAAACTGCGTGCTTCTTTTTTTCCCTCCCTTCGCTCTCAGAACCAGTCTTAAAGGTACAGAACACAATATTCAACATAAACAGAACAGACGATTGGAGATACAAGCATCACAAAGTTAACCCAGGACACCAAGCAAACCCTCTTTTACCTGGTAGCTTTTGTTTAAGGTAGAAGCTTCACTTCGGAGTGGGTTGTTTCACATGGGTCTTCTGGGCTCACAACAGTAGCAACCTGGAAAAAAGCTGCACTTCGCAATCAGAAACTGTTCCAGAGTGAATTTTGCGACAACTGTCAGCAGCGCAAAGCTTGAGCTGGTCCAGCGTCGGGCCACTGCTCATTGATGCCAAGTGAATGCTACACAGAATCACAGAATCACTAGGTTGGAAGAGACCTTCAAGATCATGGAGTCCAACACATGCCCTAACACCTCAACTAAACCATGGCACTGAGTGCTACATCCAACCTTCTTTTAAACACATCCAGGGACGGTGACTCCACCACATCCCCGGGCAGACAATTCCAGTACTTTATCACTCTTTCCATAAAAAACTCTTTCCTAATATCCAACCTATATTTCCCTGTACACGGCTTAAGACTGTGTCCTCTTGTTCTGTCAGTTGCTGACTGGAGAAAGAGACCAACCCCCACCTGACTATGACCACCCTTCAGGAAGTTGTAGAGAGTGATAAGGTCACCTCTGAGTCTCCTTTTCTCTGGCCCCAGCACAGACCCCTGAGGAACACCACTAGTGACTGGCCGCCAGCTGGATGCAGCACCATTTACCACCACTCTCTGGGGCCAGACATCCAGCTAGTTCTTAACCCAGCAAAGAGTGCACCTGTCTAAGCCCTGGGCTGCCAGCTTTTCCAGGAGTATGCTGTGGGAGACAGTGTCAAAGGCCTTGCTGAAGTCCAAATAGACAACATCCACAGCATTTCCCGCATCCACCAGGAGGGTCACCTGGTCATAAAAGGAGACCTGGTTGGTCAAACATGACCTACACCTCCTAAACCCATGCTGGATGGATCTGATACCCTGGCCATCCTGTAAGTGCTGTGTGATATCACTCAATATAAGCTGTTCCAATACCTTACCGGGTACTGAGGTCAGGCTACCTGGCTTATAATTACCAGGATCCTCCTTCCTACCCTTTTTGTGAATGGGCACTATCTGGAACCTCACCAGTGAGCCAGGACTGTTGGTAAATGATGGACAACGACTTCACAAGCTCATCTGTCAGCTCCCTCATCACCCTGGGATGGATCCCACCTGGTCCCATAGATTTATGAACATCCAAGTGGCTCAGCAGTTCTCTGACTGCCTCCTCCTGGATAACGGGGGGATCATTCTGCTCCCTGACACCATCCACCAACCCAGGAGGACAGTTGTCCTGAGGACAAGCCATCTTCCCACTAAAGACTGAGGCAAAGAAGGCATTAAGCACCTCTGTCTTCTCATCTGCAGTTACTAAGTTCCTTCCTGCATCCAATAGGGAACAAAGGTTGATCTTACCCTTCCTTTTACCATTAATATATTTGTAAAAACTTTTTTATTATCCTTTACAAAATTTGCCAAATTAAGTTCTAACTGAGCTTTGGCCTCTCTAATTTTCTTCCTACATGCCCTAGCAACCCCCTTAAATACTTCCTGAGAGACCTGACCCTCCTTCCAAAGATGATACATGCTCTTTTTATTCCTAAGTTCCTTCAAAACCTCATTGCCCATCCAGGCTGGACGTTTGCCTCGTCGACTCATCTTTCAGCACACAGGGACAGTCTGTTCCTGTGCCCTCAAGATCTTTGTTTTGAAGCACACACACCTTTCCTGGACTCCCTTGTTTTTAAGGGCTGCTTCCCAAGGAACTCTCTGAATAAGTCTCCTAAATAGGCCAAAGTCTGCCCTCTGGAAGTCCAATGTAAAAGTCTTATTGATGTTCCTCCTCATTTCACCAAATATTGAGAACTCTGTAATTTGATGAACACTGTGCCCCAAGCGGCCTCCAACCACCACATCTCCCACCAGGCCATCTCTATTTGCAAACAACAGGTCTAACATAGTCCCTCCCCTGGTGGGCTCACTCACCAGCTGCGACAAAATGTTGTCCTCCACACACTCTAAGAACCTCCTAGACCACCTCTTCTCTGCTCTATTAATTTCCCAGCAGATGGCTGGTAGGTTAAAGTCACCTACAAGAACAAGGGCTGGTGATCCTGAAACATTCCCATTCCCATTCCCATTTGAAGTGGGCTACCGGGAAAGGACAGAAGAAAGATAAACCGGTATTCAAATGAATTTTTCCTTATAATTTATGAATTTTCAGTAAGAAAATAGTATAGCATCACAAAGACAACTCCACTAATAGCCATTCATGGAATCAAATAAGGAGAGCCTTTGAAATTACTTGTCCTTATTTGCTTTTACATCTCAAGATGTAAAGTAGTTCCACAGACTGAGAGCTCAGAAGATCACTACAAATAAAAACAAAACACAGGGATATAATAGGAAAAATCAGAAGTCTGCTTGCCCTTTTTAGAAAATAATGGCAAAGAGCCAAGTATGATTTATTGAAGGCTAAAAATCTCTTATTTGTTGAGGCCTATCTTCAAGGATTTCCTTGCCTAGTTATCACAAGGGCACTGAAAAGCAGTTTTACATTTAAAAAGGAACCTACAGATAGATCTTGGCCTTTGCAAGATCTCCTGACTTTATAGCACGCTTACATTAGTAAGTGTTGGGAAGGAAAGAGATGAAAATGTTAATTTCCCATGGTCATTTTATTCTCAAACATTGTTCAGTACTTGTTTTGCCCATTACTACTCCCAATTACTATCCTTATCTCAAAATCCTCATCATCTGAGTCACAGCACCAAAAAGACTGCAGTGGGTTGACCCTGGCTGGATGCCCGGCACCCACCAAAGCCTCTCTCATTCCTCTCCACAGCTGGACAGGGGAGATAAAATATAATGAAGGGTTCATGAGTTGAGATAAAGACAAAGACAGATCACTCATTGTTTACCATCATGGGCAAAACATACTCGAATTAGATATATTAATTGAATTTATCACTAACAAAATCAGCAAGATAATGAGAAATAAGACCATAAAAACATCTTCCCCACACTCCTCCCTCATTCCCACCTCTACCTCTTCCCCCCTCAGCAGCACAGGGAGATGGGGAATGGAGGTTACAGTCAGTTCATCACATGTTGTTTCTGCTACTGCTCAGGGAGAGGAGTCCTTCCCCTGCCCCAACATGGGGTCCCTCCCATGGGAGATAGTTCTCTATTTCTCCAAGGTGAGTCAGTTCCACGGGCAACAGTTCTCCAAAATGCTGCAATGTGGATCACTCTTCCCTGGGGTGCAGTCCTTCAGGCATGGCCTGCTTCAGTGTGGGTCCTCCACAGGGTCACAAGCCCTACCAGGAAACCTGCTCCAGCATGGGCTCCTCTCTCCATGGGTCTGTAGGTCCCTGCCAGGAGCCTGCTCCACCATGGGCCTCCCACAAGGTCACAGTCTCCTCTTAGGCATCCACCTGCTCCGGTGTGGGTCTCCTCCAGGGGCTGCAAGTGGATCTTTGCATCCCTGTGGTCTTCCATGGGCTGCAGGGGGACAGACTGCTTCACCATGGTCTTCATCACAGGCTGCAGAGGAATCCCAGCTCCAGCACCTGGAGCACCTGCCTCTCCTTCTCCACTAACCTTGGTATCTGCATAGCTGTTCCTCTCATATTCTCACCCTGCTCTTCTCTGGCTGCAATTACATCTGTGCAATAACTTGTTTGTTTTTTTCTTCTTCTCAAATATGTCCTCACAGAGGTATTACCACCATTTCTGATTGGCCCAGCCTTGGTGAGTGGCACATCCATCTTAGAGCCACCTGGCATTGGCTCTGCCAGACATGGAGGAAGCTTCCAGCAGCTTCTCACAGAAGCCACGCCTATAGCCCTCCCATTACCAAAACCTGTACATGCAAACCCAATACAGTTACTTAAAGATTTTGTTTTGTGTGCAAAGGGAATTTGCTGACAGTAGACAGTGAGCCTCTGAGCACTGGGCAGAAGAGCTGAGTTTTTTATGATGATCAACCATTATTTATCAGGAAGTGTTGGTACTGGTGTGGTATGATGCTGACCACACTGGGGTTACTAACACCAGGTCAGTTCTTAATGCCTCTTGGCTTACAGTCAACTACTTTAAGCTGCATTCTGCTTCAATCCTGTAGATGTTCAGGGCTCACTTGAAATGCAGCCCTAGGCTACCTAATAGAGCCCATAATATAAAGTAACAAGATATCCTGCTGTCTACCCCCTATGATAGACTACTAGCAGAGGCTGCTATTCCCTGAGAAGTGTGCTGGCCTACTACTGCTGGAAGTCCTGAAAACTGCAGAACTAAAGATTTCACTGATTTTCCTCAAGTAGCCAGTCATAGCAGCCCAGGAGTGTCTGCAAAATGATTTTTTATGAATCCCTAAGCACACGAGGAACTGATAGGTGAGGGACAGTATAGTAAGATTCCAGCCACACTAAATGTCTGGCTGCAGTGGTAACATAGCTCATACACATCTGCAAGATGATGCTGCAGCACACTCACTGTGAACTCACTAGCCTCAAAATCCCTGCCCACCAAGCAGAATGAGTCAGGGGTTTAAATGTTCTACTAAACAAGGAAACTCATTTTCAGGGAGTACAAGAGTTTGAACTTCATGTGTCAGCACTGGAGAGCAGGAATCAAATCCCAACCAAGCTTCAGTTATGTTTATTCACATCTGAAAATTATACATAACCTGCTGGTCACCACAAGCATGTAGGACAACATAGTCCCACAGGCTCCAAATCCTCACTGTGGTAAGATTGTCTGGCCATGTCCAAAAGTCAGACTATGATCAAAGAAAGAAGATGTACTGTAAGTGTTGGGGATTATAAATTTACTTTAAAAAATTACTTATAGAATATTAGAAATTAATTGGGTAAATTTAAGTTTAATTGTAACTTACAGCTTAGCATGAGTGGGCTCTGCTCAAAACTTAGCAAAGGTGAACTCTAAAAGAATTCTGTGAGCATGAATTGCTAAGCGGGGAAGAAAACTGAGGAAGACTGGATACCTTCAGATAAGGGTTGAGACCCTAGAGGGCCCCAAGGCTGGCCCAAGCTGGAAGATAAGAGCAGTTAATGCCCTGACCAGGTGGACATGAAGAAAGAATCCAGTGAAGTGCTGGAAGACCCCAGACCACAAATCACCATTGGATCAAGAGGCACGTGGGGCACGTGAAGAGCATGTGAAGATCAGGTGCACAGACTGTGAGGGTATAAAGGCACAGGATTCTTTGTTTGGGGTCCCTCTCTGGAGTCATCAGCTCAAACTGAAATAAACAAACTGCCTCAGAAACCAGGGTCTGAACTTTTCTTAAACAGATAGCAACACAGATGGGATCCTAGGTCTCATCTCTGGATCCTTCTGACTCCAAATGTCCATACTGCTGGCAGACAGGTGAGTTCATGTGAGCCCTTTGCAGTGGAAACTTTCTCTCTAGAATGAGTTTAAATTCTGACACAGAGGCAGGTGGGATGCAGGTTCAAATCTGACACTCCAAGGAGGCAGGTTTGAGTCCAGCCTTACTCTATAACAGATGACAAGGTGTTTGTCTAAGAGAGGTTTAAGTCCTCTGAAAAATGGTACCTGTATTTTGGTAAAAAAGAAATTCAGAGATCAAGTGACTGAAATGAGGTAAAAAGGAAATTTGGGGTTAGAGCTCCTGAAACAAGGTAAAACTGGGAAATATGGCCAGAGTAGAGAAGGGAATGCCCTTGGCTGAAATCCTCCAGAATTGAAGAAAAAAAATAAAGCAAAACAAAAACAAAAGACTGGAACAAAAGAACTGTTGAAAAAGCGTGCTATTGAATTGTATCAGGAGGAATGCTCATTCATGACTACAAAAACAAGGATAAATCCATAGAAAACCTGGCCAGGTTGTGGTACACATTTGATCAAAACCATCTAACATCTTTAAGAATATCTTTAGAAAATCATCATTCTAATCATATGTGTTATTGGTTTATATGGGATAATTTGGCTTATGCAAGGAGAAAACCTAAAACAAAATCGGAAAGGAAATGATTGCAATCACAGAACTGGTATCCGAAACAGGGGAGGATGTTCCTCCCTACACTGCAGCTGCCGCCGCCGCTGTTTCAGCCACTCTGCTTGCTTTTTCTTCTACCCCCCACCTTTGCAAACTGCAGCTGCTTTATCTCCTGCTTCTGTCACTTCGCTTGCTGTCCTTTCACTTGCTGTCCCTTCGCTTGCTCCTGCTCCTACCTCCCCGCTGCTGCAAAATGCAGGGCTGTATCCTATGTCCCTGCACACAGTGCCAAATCCTGCTGCTATGCAACCTAGGGCTCTGCCAAGTAATGCCTCAGTGTTGGCATTTTACAACCATTATCTGTGGTCCTCAGGAGAATTAACAGCTTGGGGAAGTAAAATGCCAAGGCTAAGGAGGACGCTGTTTAGAGTTGTTTCAAGTTTAAATGTATATATAAAGGCTCATGTGCTATATTTTCAGCTTTTGTGATCTGCAAGTAAGAAGAACCTAGCTAAAAAAAAAAAGATTGGATGTGGCACTCAGTGCCATGGTTTAGTTGAGGTGGTGTTAGGGCATGGGTTGGACTTGATGATCCTAAAGGTCTCTTCCAACCTAGTGATTCTGTGAAATCTAGTATGGTGAAAGTGTAAACATATTAAAAAATATATTGAGTGCAGCCATGTTTGCATATGATGGAAGGGAAGAAAGGCAAAAGGTAGAAGAATGGAAGGTGAAAAAAAGATGAAGGAACAGGAGGCAAATTTATTGGCAACAGTGTTGGCAAAAAAATTCAGGATAGAAACAAAAGATTGGAAGTAAGAGTGTATGGGGGAAATGTAATAGCTGAGGACTCATCAGTGTCTCTTGGGAAAGGATCTGTTGCAGGCTTTGGATATAGAAATAAGGTTGGCACTAGAAGGAATAGATTTAATTGTTATGGGAATTAATGTAATAAAAGAAAAAATGTAAGAAGGTATAACCAGAAATTATTTTGGAATACCCTCAGAATTGAGAAAAGTCCCAAAGATATTGTGGAGCTGGATGAGCACAGATGTGGGACTACTGAACTTGGCACAGCCCATGTGGATAAAAACAGTGAAGTGTTAGAAGACCCCAGACCAAAAATCACCATTGGACCAAGAGGCGTGTGTAGGGCACATGAAGAGTGCGTGTGAAGATCAGGTGCACAGACTGTGAGGGTATAAAGGCACAGGGATTTCTTTGTTTGGGGGTCCCTCTCTGGAGTCATCAGCTCGACCTGTAATAAACCGACTCTGCATCAGAACCTAGGGTCTGAACTTTTCTTAAACAGTAAGCATCCCAGACTCTTCCACTTGCAGTTAAGTCCTGGAACATTCAATTACTTCAGGAGAAAAAGAGCCACACAGCTGTTAAGGACAAACTTGGACCCTTTGCAGAAATTGCAGGCGGCCTTCTAACAGTCCTCTAAAGTAATTGTTTTTCAAGGTGTATCAACACTTTTTTCATATTTCACAGAAATGCCAAATAGCTGCTGCCAATGTTCACCAAGCATTGCTCCTTCCACAAAGACATTAGTTTATAGTCATATTGTGGTCATGAGGTAGACAAGCCATAAACACAGCACATATAGTACATAAGAGAAGTCTGCAGGTATCCCAAGGGGTAGATGCATATGGCTGGGATAGCTATTTCATTAATGTGCACTCTATTTGGATGCAAGTAAGTCCCTGACAACAGATGAAGGAACTTGCTTAAGTATATTTAACATAGACAATGACAACAAAATTGAACATATGTGAACATGTCATCCGAAGCAGGGAACCCCTTAAAAACATGGGAAGCTGGACAGGAGCAACGCAGGTCCGACCAATATGGTTAACATACGTTCTCCGTTTATTCTGTCTAAAATGGCAGGTTATATACACTTTGATATAGTTTACAAATACATTCTCATTGGTATACAGCATAAGGAAAAATGCAGACAGACATTGGTTATTTCATTCTTAAGGTGGCTAAAGTGTTCACACTACCAACTATACCTATTAATACCTAGAAAAACCTCTGTCTTATGCTAATATCTTAACATAATTTCTAACTGCACCACAGGCTACACAGGCCTGAATTTGGGGCCCAGGCTGGGGTAGCTCAAACCTCAATCCAAATATAAATCATGCCCTTGTTCTCTGAGAAATTCTGCTACAATTCCCCCTTTTTCTTTTTGAGCTACCCAGACTGAGTCAAAGGCACGGCTAGCTGTTTTCACATACACAGTAATAAACAAGGCACAATAACTAAAATAACTACAACAATAAAAAGTATAATACCAAAATGGACCAAGTCTTTGATCCAACCAGCAAAACCCCATGAATTGAGCCATTTATCAAAAGGAGTTCTAACAACTACAAGTTTTCCCATGTTACTCTTTAGCTGTGAAAGCTGCTTGTAGATTGATTGAGAGTGGTCAGACAGATTCATACAACACATGCCTTCAAACTCTTCACATCCATGTCCTTGGGCAAGAAGAAGAAAGTCAATGGCAGTTCTGTTTTGAAAAACTGCATGATGGATGCCCTTAATATCTGTGGCAAGTTCACTTAACATATTAGATGTTATATTAATTTGTTTTCCTGTCCAGCAAGCCAAGGTTTGCAACTGTGTGAGAGCTTGCGCTGAAGCAACTCCTGGGGAAAAAATTGACGCTAGTATTACAGCTGGATGCCCCCATAATGATACTTGGTCTTTGCAATCAGGACCTAGTTGGAGAACACAACATCTAGTTTGTCGGGGTTTCTGAGACAATCCAAAAATTTGATGAATGGTGAGAGCAAACAGTGTTAATTTGCCAAAATAACATGGACCTCCTACAGCTCTTTGAGGTACTGCAGACCAGGCTCGGTCCCCACAAATGAGGAAAATTCCTGGTGGCAATTTTCTTGCAGCACCTTTTAATGGTGTTACAGATTGAGTCCAATTGTTACAATATTCTGAATAATTATAATACAATGGGGATTTGGGAGACAACCAAGTGTTGCCATCTTTTGGCTGCTTTTCTTTCATATATAACAAACTTGATTTTTCAACACGATGTCCAAATATTAAACAATAATTGCCTGGTACAGAACCAAGAAGGTCGAATTCCTGTGACTCAGTACCCATAACTTTGAGATTTTGTGCGACTGCAACAGCTTGTGCTCCTAAAGCATTCTTTGGAATTTTCTGGGTTTCACATCAATTGACAAAATGAGTGCTGGAGGACCAGGTGGACTTATTGCACCACACATTCCAGGCTTTATTCAAATTTGAATATATTCTGGCTTGAGTCCAAGTTTTCAACTCTGTGATAGAATTCAATGGGACTTCAATTAAACAGGTACAAAAAGGATTGGACGGTGTAGCTAAAGATAGACAAAATGAATCTTGTCTAGTTTGATTGGCCCAAGTGACCCACATATTTTGTCTTTGGTCAATGTCAAGCCCTCCAGATATTTTCTTTGCCAAAACACTGCTTAAAACAAACATTCCAACCCACAACATTTTTCTCATATTTTTTGGTTATCTTTTCCAGTTCTCAGTCAAAGAAAAACAACAGCTGGTTATTATTTAATCCTAAATACTAATTATAATTTATAATAAACTAAATCTTATAACTATGATTATATAAACTATTTTTTCTGCACACTCTAAAGTCAATTTTCATCAGTCTCAGAGTTGTCACAGGGTGTTCCAGGTAAGTCGCTGTTGTCAACGTCATTATCACTGCTAGCTGGTATCATTAATTGAGGACATGCACAGGTAAATCAATTTGGCACCCAAACAGGTCCTGCTTTTATAGAAACACACATATATCCATTACCATTAAACAACACAGGACTTGATCCTTGCCATTCACCCGTTCACATATTTTTGTGATAAACATAAAGTCCTAGAATTGCCTGTGGTCTTCCCTCTTTCACTGCGTGGTGATGTATCACGACCGCAGGTTCTTCTCTTCCTTCGGCTAAACACAAATAATTTAAAGTAAACAGTACCTTTGACAATCGACTAACTACATCAATCTCATCATTTTGCTTTTGCTTTTGCTTTGCTAAATATTCTTTCAAGGTACAATTGGCTCTTTGAACAATAGCTTGACCTGTAGAAGAGTGAGGGATTCCGGTGGTATGTTTCACCCTCCACTTCTGCATAAACTTAGCAATTCGTTGACCGACATAAGCTGGACCATTGTCGGTTTTAATTTCCACAGGTACGCCCATGACTGCAAAACATACAGATAAATGTCTTTCAACATGCAAAGCTTTTTCTCCTGTTTGTGCTGTTGCCCAAATAAATTTTGAATAAGTATCTACAGTCACATGGACATATTTCAATCTTCCAAACTCTGGAACATGAGTTACATCCATCTGCCACAGTTCTAAAGCTTTCAGTCCCCTTGGGTTTGTGCCTAGCCCAAGGCCAGGCCCATGATTACTACATTGAGGGCAGGCACGCACAGTCCCTTGTGCATCATTCAGGGGGATCTGAAATTGTCGGTGCAGGGCTCTTGCATTTTGATGAAATGTTTCATAACTGTTGCAAGCCTTTTCAAACTTGTTCTGTGGGGGAACATGGACAACATAGCTGACTACAGCATCTGCTTGTGCATTGCCTTCTCCCAAACCACTGTTGCATTGATGGCTCTGAATGTGCATGACACAAAAAACATACTGACACTGTTTCAGCACACTCCGCAACTGCAAAAACAATTCTCCAAAGGCATCGATTTGTCTCTTCGCATGGTGCCTTAACGTGCTGCATTTGAAGTTTCCCGACTTGCAAAAAGCTTCAGTGGCATGGGTGGCAAGATTA
Organism: Zosterops lateralis; assembly: GCF_965231275.1. Lineage (NCBI taxonomy): Eukaryota > Metazoa > Chordata > Aves > Passeriformes > Zosteropidae > Zosterops > Zosterops lateralis. The sequence goes on along the minus strand of NC_139801.1, from coordinate 23,695,661 downwards.
CATTTGTGACACCATACAGTCTTTTGACAGGCTTGTTTGAAATGGCCTGTTTCACTACATCATAAGCAAATGATGCCAGCTGGTTTGTTGGTACGTGGAGTTTTGTTGCTGTGGCTGGGGTTATTAATTTTGCCACCTGACAAAGCAGCTGCAATGATGTGTCCTTGTTGCTGCATTGCATCATGCATGGCTGCTGTGAACACTGCAGTCTGGTTGTTTTGTTCAGCTCAGGTAGCCCTCACCAGCATTTCATCTATTGGACTGCCTTGTGGGAGCATGGCCAGAATGGTTCTCGTGCATGAATTGGTATTCTCGAAAACAAGAGAACGAAACAAGTGTTCTTGCACCTCTGGTGACACATCTGGTGCATCTTTCAAAGCAGCTCACAGTCTGTCAATAAACTGTCCATACAGTTCTGTGGCTCCTTGCTTTATTGTAGAATAGGGCTCTGGCTTCTTTTTGTCTGGAACTAGAAGCAAGGCTGTGAGCCAGCGATTGAGACAGCTGATGGATTTCAATGGTATAGGTAAGTTGTACATTTGTTGTAGCATATGGTCCTTGTCCTGTCAGCATGTCTGGCCGGATTGCATACAAAGGGTCTCCTAATATTTGATGTTTGTTGGCTTCTTCGATTGCCAAACGCTTCCACTCTCTTTCGAAAATGAGGAATTGTGAGGGTGTTAGCAGCAGAGACGCAATGCTCGCAGAATCAGCAGGGCAAAGTACATCTGCTGTAAATATATATTGAATTATGTTTCTGGCTGCTTCTGATCTGATTCCATAATTAGTGACTGTTTTGCTGACTGAATGACTTTCCACTCATGAGGTTCCCAACTAGCATTTCCATTATTGCTAATAACAGGACAGGCCACACAGAGCTGGCGGTCTGCCAATCTCCATCCAAAATAGCATCTTTGACCACTGCAGACCAGTGTCTCTCAATTGGATATTTTGGAACTGCTGGCAGCGGCACCAGCTGTGCTGAAGGAAAAATCGACGGTGCAGGGGGAGCTGTCGGCGAGGATGGAAAGGGGTTGTGTTCTCCCGGTGACCAAGGCTGAGGAATTACAGTTGTTTGTTTTTCTAACTGATGTTGTTTCGAGAGCTCAGCAAGCTTGGTTATTATTTGTTGCAATTCATTTGCACGCTGTAATTTTTTCTGCGACCGCTGTTTGCCTTGGGAATTGGAACTGGGACTCTCAGTCTCTGAAATTTCTGAATCAGAGTCCATGGGGAGGGGACATTGTGCTGCTGTTGTGGCGTGCTGTGTACGGGCTGATGGCTGTGCCACCGCAGCATCTGCTGCCGCTGCTGTGGGAGGCGGGGCCACTCCCGCCCGCGCGGCTTCTGCCACTTCCTCATTCTCGGGGGAGGGAGGAGGCTGCACCGCTTCGCTCCTGTCTCCGTCTTGCACTCCGCCCCCTTGCTTCATCCCCTGTGCCAGCCCCGCTCCACCCTCGGCTCCGCCTGACTCCTCGTCTTTCACCATGCCCCCAGAGCCGGGTGGCTGTGCGACTTCCTGTTCTCTTTCAGTCTGTTTTGTCCCCGGCGGAGAAACTTCCGCCGCCTGAGACACGTGGTCTATCACATCCTGCAAAGTGGGACTGACCAGCACCACTGCTCCTTTCATGGGGCAGGTATTGTAAACACCAAAGAACTTGGCAACCCTGGAGGGTTTCTGTACTTCCTTTCTCTCATCCACTGCCCCTTCAAGAGCCTGAATGGCAGCCTCGGCAGCCTTTTTTTCAGCTGAGACAGTTTGCAAGGTAATCAAAACTTTTTTCCAAACTGCGCCGAGCTCCTGAGCTATTTTTCCGTCTTTCCCGCCTCCAATAGCACAATCCCACAGCGTGTCTCCTATCTCATGCCACTCTGCTTCACTAAACACCAGTGACAGTCCGTTTAGCTTTCCTTTCTTCTTGGCGCACAGGGCTAACTGTTCTAGGTAATTTTCTTTTAATTTTTCACCTCTCTTAGAGATAATATTCAAAAGAAGCCGCGTTGCTGCTTTCAATTCTTTATCCATTTTTCCTTTCTCTGTCTTCGTTTCACACTTCAGCTTACCTTCCTCCACGGCAAATTGCTGCTGCTCTGTGTTTGAGGCAGGCGATCGCGTTCTAGCTCCCCAGCTCCGAAATCTCACCCCCGTTTCAGTTTGCAACCAGGAACAAGTGCGGAGTCTTCCCATATTGAAACTAAATCAAAACCGCATTGAAGTGAAATCTGAATTTAAGCACCGCATTTAAGCGAACCGCATTTAAGTGAAAAAGAAGAAAAAACCATATTGAAACTGCATTTAAGCGAGAGACCACATTTAAGCGAAGGAGCCTTGGTCGGGCACCAGATGAGAGAAGAGAACCCCTTAAAAACATGGGAAGCTGGACAGGAGCAACGCAGATCCAACCAATATGGTTAACATACGTTCTCCGTTTATTCTGTCTAAAATGGCAGGTTACATACACTTCGATATAGCTTACAATTACAAATACATTCTCATTGGTATATAGCATACGGAAAAATGCAAACAGACTGTTTATTTCATTCTTAAGGTGGCTAAAGTGTTCACACTACCAACTATACCTATTAATACCTAGAAAAACCTCTGTCTTATGCTAATACTGAGGCATGGATTTAGAAGAATTAAAGACTGTAGTCAAAATAGATAGTGCTGAGATAATGTAGCTAGGACTTCCCTTTTGCTAACAGAAGCCAGACTGAAGGAACTGATAAATCTTAGAAGGAACTAATAAATCAGAGAAGCTGTCAAACTAGGCTTTTGCATCCTGAATAATCAATAGGCCCTATGAACACAATACAATCATAAATCAAACAGTCCTGGGAAAAACAGGATTTAGCTGTCATGAACACTAAAGGTTAAAAAGTCAGAGCTGAGGAAGACAATCTTACTTCATCATTTTGGGACCCCACCCCATTAAAAAGACCACCGACCCATTTCAAAGAACAAACTACGCATGCTTGGTGGCTTTTTGGGCTAATTACCATACGAAGCGGGGAATGGGAGGTATCAGAGCTATGAATATGCATTTGTAGTTTGTGTATTCAATACTCCTGTAGATAAAAGACCCTGTGATGATCTGTAAATGGCGCGTGTGTTTCTGGGAGCGATCCCGCACGCTGCCCGGCGTCGTAATAAACATACACTTTCTAACTTTAAACTGTTAGAGAGTCTTTGTCCGTCATAGTTGGATATTGGTATTAGATCAATGTCCATAGTTTTTTTAATAAATCAATACCTTAACATAATTTCGAACTGTGCCACAGGCTACACAGGCCTGAATTTGGGGCCCAGGCTGGGGTAGCTCAAACCTCAATCCAAATATAAATCATGCCCTTGTTCTCTGAGAAATTCTGCTACAGTCATCTGGGAATATCCACTGATGATACTTCAGTTTTGCTAATAAACAAATAATTGCAATTCTTCCAAATAATAAATATCTAAACATACAACATTTATTAGCTTGGCATCAAATTTAATTGACAGTTTTGTTACATACCAGGAGAAAAAAAAACCCAGACCACCTAAGGGTAAACTCCTGGACAGGTAAAGAATATACAATAGACCATCACTGGATGTACGTGGAAGATGGAGTTGCAGAGTTTGGATAGTTATTATTGTTAAAATGAAAAATATTCAGAAAGACAGACTGGCCAAAGAGGCCAGAGCATCATTTCGCTACTGAAAGAGAAGGATGAGAAGGAAAACAATAGTGTACTTATTTAGCAGAAAAAAATTAAAATAAGATTAAAATTGAACAAAGCATCAAATTAAAAGAGGAAATTCAACAGTCTACAAAAATGCTAGGTGTGTAGGTGGTAAACCCAAAAACTTGCTAATATACAAATTAAATTTAAACAGGGAGGTATAATCAAAGCAAATATTTACATGCGTCAAAGTGCAGTGATTAATATTTCTGTGCTTCAAAATTGGCTTCTAAACAGTGATCTTTAAGGTTGCCACTTTAAAATCTAATAGACAGAAAGAATTGACACAAAAGCTAGAACCATGTCAGATGACCAAGTCACAGGTGATTTGACAGACAACTGAGCAGGGCCCTTAAACAGTTTAATGAAAACAGGAGGTAATAGTCTCCCAGGGCAACATAACGGATGCTAAAAGTCTCAAGCAAATGACATTGGAATGTCTGTATTTCAGAAATTATTATTTTCTAACACAGAAAAGCACCATACAGAAATACATCTTATATGAAGAAAAAGAACTTGTGGCAGAACTGAAATAAAAAGTAACTTTTAGAGGACATTATCATGACTTGATTACATTTGTTATGTGCAAGCAAAAAAAGTCTAAAACTAGTAGTACAAATACTTTATGTTTCATGAGAGATACTTGAACAAAAGCTGACAGAATTAGGAGTGAGAACAGCTGCAAATAAATTTAAAATGGGAACAACTAAGAGGCATTTCATGACATCTCATTAAATAGCTAGACAGTCTTAATTCCACAAAACAAGAAAGCATGAAAAACAGTAAAATGAGTTTGGATAAGAGGGGATGTAAAAAGAGAAAGTTGAAATAGGTAAGTCAAAACCTTCATATGTATTAAAAATCCTTAAGGGGGAGGGAGGGGGGAAGAGAAGTCAAATGAAGAACTAAAGGGTTCCAAAGACTGGCGGGGGGGGCTTTTTTTGGTTTTTGTTTTCTAAACGTCATATTTTCATGCCAAAAAACCCTCAAACTTAAAACTGCATTGGTCCTCTATTAAATGGATATGGCTCTTCATATTAACACCAAAAAATCCACACACAGTTTGCAAATATTTCTGGTTTGGTTTTAGGGAAACACAGATCATATTTAAAGTGACAATGAAAGAGTTTCCACTATAGCAGTTACTGAAGATGTTACAGAGCAGTTACTAAAGTTAGAACATTGTTGTTACTCAGTAAGTCAAGACACCTCTTATCAAAGGGATAACTGACGAAGAAGCCCTTCTGTCTTTAAAATATTGAAATATCAAAACAAAAAAAAAAAAACAAAAAAAAAAAAAAAAAACAAAAAAAACCCACCAAGAATGGGAATGGAAAGTGAGAGAGATTGCATACTAAGAGTGAAGCAGTTCCAACAGTTCTAGTGGTTTGGTTTATAAATGCAGTTTTGAAGAACTAGACTTCAGCTAAGCAACTGATTTGGTATCATACAACAAACAAACAGCACACATTAATTCTTTAAGCAGAAACTATTAAATTACATAAGAGAAAGTCCTCAGGCAGCTTTGTTTCTAACAGGATCCCAGTGATACTCCCATTCTGATAAGAAACTTAAATATCTTTACCCATGAGATTAAAAAAAAACCCTCAACTTACTACTGACAATACCTGTATGTGACACAAAAGCTGTGAACTGGTAAATTACGAAGAGGATATGATGATGTGAAGTAATTGGAATAACCTGTAAACCAGGAACAGGCAGAGACTGTGTTTCTGAATACAGGTAAATGTAAGGTTAACTATACAGGAATAGAGAAAGCAGGTTGCAAATGGTGAATGAACCCACCCTAAAAAGCAATTATTTTGAAGAATATTTTAGTTATGGTAGATAGCCATCCAAACATGAATAGTTTGATGCCATAACTAAAAAGGTCATTGCTTTCCTTGTACAAATCTCAACAGCGGCATCTCAACTACCACAAAAAAAGTTTTACTTCTGCACTTGTAGTAAAGAATGTATATACCTCAGTGCTCATTTCTCATAGTCTGTAATTCAGAAGTGATGTTGGAAAGGATGAGAAAGATAACTATAAGAATGATTAAAGGACTCAAAAATTCACCCTACAATTAGCATTAGGAAATCAATTAATTTAGCCTCATGATAGATACAAAGCTTAACGACCATCTTGGTCTCAGTTTCTAAGTGCCCATGGGTCATATATCTAATATCAAAGGTCAAAATAGACAAAATATAACACATGACTAGAAGCAAATCCTGGACAAATTCAAGGTAAAAACAGGACAATGTTTCACAGGGGAAAGTTATTTTTTATAACATACCAAGTATTGTGAAAGCATGTTGATCTGTAAGAGTTTTAGCTCAAGAGTGCATTTTTTGCCTTTGTGTAGCAAGATAAGGAGTTTAATAGGTGAATAAAAAGCTACACGTATAAGTAAAGCAAAAAGAGGCATTCATTCACTGTTTTGACACTTTCTGGGCCTCAGCATGTACAATGCTATTTGGGAAGACAAATGCCATTTCTCCCTCTCCTCCTTCTTTCCCAGAGCTTTTATTGCTGAGCACATCTTACCAGCCACCCCTCCCTCCTTATTGACTTGAGATAGAGGATGGGGGAAGATGGGAGGCAGAGTGGGGAAATAAAAGATAAAATCTTAACATTGTGAAAGCACTGCTTGACAATAGCCAAAACATTGACGATATCGGCACTGGTTTAGTAACAAATCCAAAACGCAGTACGATATTGGCTGCTATGAGGAAAATTAACTCCATCCCATCTAGATATAGCATTGAATTTTTATTGATAGCATTGCCCTGGTCTATGAGATGAAGTGGCATGCATAATGCTTAGTAAAGCCAATATCAGTTTGAAAAAAAGTCCCATATTAGATCCTCAGTTTCCCAAGCCTGATAGGTTCCTAAAACCACCTGACACCTTTCCCAACTTTCATGCATTTGAGTTTTTCTGGTCTTATCAGTTAGCATTTGCTGCTACAGAAACCTTCTGTCTTTCTGGCTGAAACCCATTTACCCAGAAACATGGATAGAAGTAGTTTCAGGAATTCTTATCCAACGTTCTCTAACATGACCAAGAGAAATAACATTCAGATTAACAATTTAAGAGTATAAATTGGGAGAGGAGGGGCTAGAGAATAGCCCTGCTGGGGGTGCAGGTCAGCAACAGGCTCAATTGACATCAGCAGTGTACCCCAGCAGCCAAGAGGGCAAAACACATCCTGGGATGCATCAAACTCAGCACAACCAGCTGGACAAAAGAGGTGACTATCTCTCTGTATTTAGCATTGGGGTGGCCTCACCTTGAGTATTGCATGCACTTCTTGGCCCAACAATTAAAAAAGGATTTGAAGGTTCTTGAAGTGCCTTCAGAGGAAGGCAACAAAGCTGGTAAAAGGGCTGGAAGGCACATCCTCTGAAGAGTGGCTGAGAACTCTGGGTTTGTCTAGTTTGGAGAAATGGAATCTGAGAGGCAACCTCACAGCTCTCTGAAGCTTCCTGAGGAGGGGAAGTGGAGAGGGACGAGCTGATCTCTTCTCCCTGGTATCCAGACAGGATCACAGAATATGTTGAGTTGGATGAGACCCACAAGGATCATCAAGTCCAACTCCCAGCCCTGCACAAGACCATCTCCAAGTCATGCCATGCACCAAAAGTGTTGCCCAAATACTTCTTGAACTCTGGCAGACTTGGTGCTGTGACCACTTCCCCGGGGAGCCTGTTCCAGAGCCCAGTCACCCTCTGTGTAAAGAACCTTTTCCTAATATCCAACCTAAACATGCCCTAACACAACTCCTGGCCCTTCCCTTGGGTCCTGTCACTGGTCATCACAGACAAGAGATCAGTGTCTGCCCTTCCTCTTCCCCTCACAAGGAAGCTGTAGACTGCAATGAGGTCTTCCCTCAGTTTCCTCCAGGCTGAACAGACCAAGTGACCTCAGCCACTCCTCATATGGCTTCCCCTCACAGCCCCTCACCATCTTCATAGCCCTCCTTTGGACACTAATAGCTTTATATCTTTCTTATATTGTGGTGACCAAAACTGCATAAAATATCCAAGGTAAGGCCGTCCCAGTGCAGAGTAGAGTGGGACAATCATCTCCCTTAAGTGGCTATGTCTGATGCACCCCAGGACACGGTTGGTCCTCCTGGCTGCCAGGACACTGCTGACTCATATTCAACTTTCTGTTGACCAGGACTCCCTGGTCCCTTTCTGCAGCACTTCTCTCCAGCATCTCATTCCCAAATCTGTCTGTACATCCAGGATAGCCCCATCCTCGGTACAGAATCCAGCACTTTCCATTGGTGAACTTCATACAGTTGGTGATTGCCCAGTCTTCTAATTTGTTGAGGTCTCTCTGCAGGGCCTCCCTGCCTTCAAGGGAGTCAACAGCTCCTCCCAGTTTTGTATCATCTACAAACATGCTTAGTATCCCTTCCAGTCATGCATCCAAGTCATTTATGAAGATGCTGAAGAGAACTGCCTCTAAGATGGAGCCCTGTGGAACCCCACTAGTGATGGGTCAGCAGCTTGATGTTACCCCATTCACTATAACCCTTTGTTGTCTGACCCATGAGCCAGTTGCTCACCCACTGCATGATGTGCTTATCCATCTGTGTGCTGGACATTTTGTCCAGAACTATACTATGAGAGGATGTGTGGGAATGGTTCAAAGTTGCACCAGGAGAGGTTTAGACTGGACATTAAAAAATGTTTCTTCTCCCAGAGGGTGGTCAAACACCAGAATAGGTTTCCCAGAGACGTGATCAATGGCCCAGCCTGTCAATGTTAGAAGCATTTGGAAAACACCCTTAATAACATGCTCTAACTTTTGATCCACCCTGAAGTGGTCAGGCATTTGGACTAGATGATCATTTTAAGTCCCTTCCAATTGAACTATTCTATTCTCAAATTTAGCATGAAGGAAAAAAAAAAAAAAAAAAAAAAAAGAACCCACAGATATATGTTGTTTCTAGAACTTCCCCAGGAACTTTGAAAACTTTTCAAACTGTAGTATCACTTAGACTTATGCCCCTCAGTATCTTATTTCTTTGCACAGTGTTAACACTACTTAAAGCCTGTTGCCCACTTCTCTGATTTTAAGAATACTATTTATATGGCTTCATAGTATTTCCAATATTCAAGTGCTTCCTCAGGTTTTATTTTACTTTGTTGCTCTTGATTTTTGCAAGTTATACGTTTTAAATAAGTAGAGAAAATAACAGTTAAATGTTGAAAAAGTCACATAATTTTATTAGCAACAGCTGCATGCAATCTTGTTCAAGTATGAGAACACATTCCCTCAGTATTAATCCATTCAGCAGAGCAAGAAACACACATCTATTTTATCATGCTCTCCCTTCCCAGGATTAATTTTGCAGATTGCCGTATTACTTCAAAAGAAATGCTGTCGCTTATTAAATTACCACTGCCTTCACTCACCAAACATAATTTGAAGTAGCTAAAAACACATAAATATTTCTTAACATTACAATATATACCCCAAAGTCCCTTCTCAAAAGAGTCCTCTGTTTATCATGTTTCCCTCCTGTACAAATTCAATAATGTTTATAAAAGGAAGTACAAATTTGGGGTCCCTTGATTTTTTGACATATAAGCAAAAACTAAGTTAGTCAGAATTCTTTGACTATTGAGGTTCTAAAGTAATTTCCGTTAACTACAGTAGATCACTTTTAAAGGAGGAAAATCAAAACAAAATAACCCAGAAGAAAATCCTTTATAAGAGCTGAAAATGAAATATTCCTTTACCATGCATTAAAAAATTAATATGCTCTTTTCCAGCAAATGTGAAATCATTCTATCACATAGATATCAAGATGATGATTCATGTTTTCCTCAAAACCAGTTATTTTTATAATTGGATGTATATGTCTATATATATATAATAGATCAGTGTTTGTCATCCAGAATCAAATTACATAACCTTAGAAACAGCTTCTCCAAACTAAAATATACTTGCCAATCTAGTTTCAACATACATCATCAAGAGATATATTAAGTATTTGCTTGTTTTCTAATCATAAATACATACTGTTGTAATTACCTAAACTAATTTGCAAGTGTTCAGTGCAAGTATAAGTATGGATCAATACAAGATAAAAAGAGGTTGCAATGCTCTTTCAAAATAATTACATTTTCTGCTTTATGAAGAGCAAAGAAAATATTCAATTAGGATATGCTAATCAAAACCAGCATTTTTAAATTGTGCACAAAATATCCTGAAACATGTAGTATCAGTTTATCTACTTATATAAGTAGATGAGACTGTCTATTTGCATATACATTTCAGATTACAGTAGGGAAGGAAGACTGATTGTTGACTTGATGGGCCCACTTTCTCTTCGAGGTTTTTGAAGTCTAAGTCTGCTAATTTACAGAGTTCTGTACACAAATCTTTCATTCAGCTACCACAGGTATACAAATAAAACCCTACAACATATATATATCCTATAGGTTTGGAGAAAAAACAAAGTCTTCCACTTAAGACTAGTTTCAATCCATGCTAAATTCAAAAGGCTTACCTCCCACCTGTTTTCTTTGGTGACATATAGATAATGAAAAGATACTCATATTTGACACCTTGCTTCACTGATTCATCTCCAATACCTAATTTTGCCAAAGCTTATAGATATTGCTGATTATTTTCTTAAATACTCCTGAAGAGAAAATAATGCATAACACAAATATATACAGTGTACAGGCATATTATTTCCAGTAGTGAAGATTTATGGCTACAAACTAACGTTTAAGCCCAAGCATTGCTTTCTGAGACCAGGTAAAACTTCCACTGATAACAGTCAAAATTATATACATAGAAAGTTAGATCACATACCTCTTGCTACTTAACAATAAATACATACATACATGCTTAAAATGCAAGCATGCAGAATACTGTACATTGTTTGGTGCATACGAATATAAAACACATGCCTTTTTTTGTATTATAGCAATATATGTATTTACAACAGCAAACAACAAATAAATGTTAACAACTTCATGCTCTGGACAACAATCATAAGGTTTCACAAAATGTTCAGTAGTAATGGAATACAGAAGAATTTCAAAAATACAGGAGATAAAAACCAAATTCAGTGGAAGACTGAATTTATTCCAAAGTACATTAAACATTGCAACCAACTTGTGCTAGCTGAACTATTTTCAGTGCATATGCTAGAGTTCTCACTTTTTAGAATTACAATAGTAAGAGAGACTTTGCTTAATTTTTTACAGTAGATTAGAACAGGACAATGATGTTCAATGCAGTATCTAAAAGTGGCATTTTAATGCTTAATCATGGAGAGAGCTTATTTTTTACTAATAATTTAAACTAATCTCACCATGCAAAAAGTTTTCCAGAAACGACTTTCAACATTTTAAACTCTGATCCCAGGAAAGTAAAAACATATCGTTAATACACAAGAAAGGTGCACACAGCATAATGTGTGTCACAGTAACCAACACAGTTAGGAGGGAAATATTTCACTTTGCAAGGAAGCACTATAATTTCTATAAGTTAAGGAGGGAAAAAATCCTCTATTCTGACTCAGAATTTTTTCTTTATATTTGCTAGATGTTTGCATTTGTATGTATGTCTAATTTTTAAACAAGAACAAAAAATATGGCATAGACATGCTCATTTGTTCCTTACAACCTTTTGATTTAATACCTTTTACTTTGCACTTGCAACAAATTCAAAAAGCATATGTGGTCAGTTAACACATCTCAGTTTAAGCTGTGTTCTCACCTTATGATCAAAAGGATATACCTTTTGTTCCATGTTCAAAAGCCTTTAACCCATTTAGGCTTCTAAATCCAACAACACTTTTCAGTGTGAGACTGAGAAGTTGGCACTTTTAAAAAAAGTTTCCGTTACATAAAATAAAGCACTACTGCTACTTTAAGTTTTGATGGCTAAAGATACATAATGGGAAAGTAAAGGTCAAGCCAATTTTAAAAATGGATGGCAACTTCAGACATTTTCCAGTTTCTTCATTTTAATTATTATTTTCCTATTTTTAAAATGGTTTTATCCATCCTAACCATATGAATTACCCAAACAAATAACACAAGCCTAAGAACTGATCAAATGACTATGCTGGGGAAGCAGTGAGAGTGACTGAAAGTATTGTCAGATACCTAAAAGAAATACACTAATTAAAACAAATTTTTAGAAAGTTTGAGTTTTGGTTTGTTTGGGGCTTTTTAATAAATTGAAACTTGAATCTTTATCCAACCCCGTGACTTCAACAGTGGTTTACTGCTATACTGCATTTTACAATATTAACTGTTAAACAGCTGCACGTGCACAAACACTTTCAATCAAATATGTGACTGCAGCTGACAAAGTATAACATGAAAAATGTGTACACAAGAACAATTTCTATACTGATTTCTACTCAAATACAGATATGCTATTAAGTATGAAGCAGAACATTTACCTCGGTTTCATGTACATCATGCTTATACGTTCAGAAGCACGGTTTATACAGATACTGATATATGAAGAAAACATTCATACAGGCAATCAGTGTGTTTTCCTCAAAGCTTTCTAAGTGATGGTTTCTTATCTATTTGCTCTGAAAACACTTTATTTCATTTGATCTAAAAGTAATGCCACAATTAGGCCCTAATCTACCATTACCATACACTTACCATTACCAGTGGGTGGATCTTATAAAACAATACCAGATCTGCACTACTGACTGTGGAATTAAATCTCTAAATTCCTTCTCTGTGTGGTATATGTTGGTACCATTCAGTAAGTTTCATGCATTTGTAAAAACTTGGGAGAAATCTCTAGCATTACTGCAAGAAGTCCAGGATACACAGCAACAATTTTGACATGAGTAACAAGTCAAACATCAACTGCCTCTCCCATAGCAAATGCATATAGTTAAGTAATTATACTTGAACATCCATAAAACTTTAAAAAATGCAAGCTATCTGTCCTCTATTTTATCTTGGTTTTGGATCTTGAAATAGCCACAGCACGCACACACATCAACCCAAAATTAGGCCAAAATGAAACAGAATGTTATTACTGGAAGCGTTGTATCTGTCGCCATCTCTCCTTTTTCCATATCAGTTAAGGATGCCAATACCTTTTTACATATACAAAAGACAAACTATTATTTAAAGCAGAAAATAACACATTCATAAGCAAGCATTAAAATAAATTAGGTCCTTTCAAATTACCTTAGTGTAAAGGCAGTTTATTACCACAAGATAAATAATTACTCTCATGTACCTGATCCAAGACTAAAGTCTTTGGCATAAACACCTCACATCCATTTGGAACATTCCCATTCACCCAAATACTGGTGCAGACATATTTCAAGGCCTGCTAGTCTACAACAGAAGCTATATTACCACAAGAACTACACAGTGTAGTAGAGCACCTCAGATACAGACAAATGTTTTAATTCAAAAAGCTTATTTTAACACAAGCCAAATTCCTAAATAACAAACATTGCCTTTGCACATGTGTGGCTCCAAAATAACAACCTGTTTTAATTAAAGATAAATGATACAATAGATTTTATTTCTTGGAACAGTGGGTGGATTCCAAAGGTGTTAAATATCCTGCTAGCCACTAGTATACTTTAAGGTTACTTTTCACCTTCATGGGTGCATCTTGGTCTTTATGATTTCTTTCTCCTTTTGTTAAAAGTCAGTCTACAAAATTTGGGCATAAGCCCCTTATCCCATTTTGCCTCGTTAAATAAAAATTACAATGAAAAAAATGCAACTGGTGACCCAGCAACCTAAGACTCGGAGAACAACGCACCAGAAATCTGCAAAGCAACCCCCCTGTAAGTTCTTTCATTAATCTGCTTCCTTACCATCACTCTCCTATACCCATCATCGCCGATATTCCCCCAACACCCCCTCCACTGACCAGCCATCTTTTCCCTCTCCATTTTGGAAGGACGGGTTCCCCATCATATCAAACCCACCCACAAGAACCACAGTTATTTACCCAGCTACAAGCGCCTTGGCGAAGCCTGCACACGAGCGCGCACACACAACGCGGCCGCCCCGCGGTGAAGGTGGCAGGCACCTGGGGGAAACCGAACCGACCACGCCATGTAATGCACTGGGGGCCAGCCGGACAGAGCCTGGGGCAGCGATGTCTGGGCTGCACCCCCAGCGGCGCTTAAGGCGTGTGTGCTGACGGCGGCCCACACTCACCCAGCAGCAGCAGCTTCAGTTCCCGACGGGCGTCCCGCTTGTCCCGGCGTAGCTGCCGTTCGATCTCGTCGTTGATCCGCCGGGCTTCCTTGGCTTCCTCGCTCAGGCAGCACGCCATCATGGACTCCAAAGTCATTCTTCCTAACTGGTTCAGACACAACCCCCACCCTAAAAACGCGCGCGCACACACACCCCCACCAGAGCACCAGCCCCGGGGGACACAGACGCTCTCTGCCCGGAAGTCCCCACCCGGGCACTGTAGAGCAAGTGCAGCGAGCTGCCTCGATGCCACACACAGATAAGGAAAAAGCAGGCCCCCAGCAGCACAAATTCCCTGCCTCAAATAGTCGCCGCTTCCAACTCCTCCTCTAAATTATGCACCAAACAACATGAAAACATCCACCACTGCAGCCGTGGCGGCAGCAGTGCTTTCTTCTCGAGCCAAGCTGCTCAGCACAAACACTCCTCTTCCTCCTTCCCTCACTACTACTTCTATTTCTGCCTCTGCTACCGCTGCCACCACACGAATGTCCCTCGCAAACTACACCCTACGCCGCCCTCCGAAATAACCACCCCCCACGGAAATGCTGAAATGCTTCTGTCCGTTAATCCCTCCCCTCCTCCTCAATTACGCTTCCCTGTCGCTCCTTCTGTCCTAAAACGACAGTTCGGCTCCTCCGAAAGTGGGCAAGGCCGCCGTCGCCCGGCAATCTCAGCGTGCGGCAGGCGGGAGAACTTCCTTTCGGTGAACCTTTTTACCAGGCACGGTCGCTCGTCCCTCTCGCGAGGAGAACTGCTGCTGAAGAGCTGTCGCGGCTCGTTCCTGCCCTGGCAGTAAAGAGAGGGACGAGTAGAAAGGGCTCCACCAGAGAGGAAGAGAAGGCAGGTGGAGACTAGGGCATGCACACTGTGAGCCCAGCTCGACGGGCTTTTCAATGGCTTGTCTGCGGGCGTGGTGAGGTAGAAATATGGCGGACTCTGGCGGAAATATGGCCCCTGTCGCTCCCTCTCCACTCTTCCTCTGCGCTGCTGCGCGATGGGAATAAGTGGCTGGAGGAGCCAGGAACTCCGGGGATGCAGCTCCCGACCATGCGCGTTTTATTTGCTTTTGCTACCCTTGGTTTTAGTCGATAAATGCACACTTTTATTTTACCCTTGCATTCTCTTTCTAAAATAAATGCCTTTGCTTCATAGGGAAAAGAGGGAAATGTAATAATTTACACGAGGGAAGAAGGATCTTCTCCACCTTCAGATGGCAATTAAAATGTGGGGAATAAAAATATACTAGACACTAGTAACTTATTCCAGTAATCCTGAAAATACTTGAATACTTCTTTCATATGCAGAAGAAATAAAAGATGTTTACAACAGATAAAAACAGTAGTATATTTCCCTTGCTTGTAAGAACCTAATATTCTATTATTTCAAGGCATCGATATCCATTTTATATCCTGTTGTTGTAACCTTTATTCAACCAATGCTTTAACCTACCATCCTTTTTCACAAACCCAGACCAGCTAGCCTTCAATTCCAGTACTAGAAAGCCTGTCTTTAACATAGCCTTTAGTAGCTTCCAGAGTGATAGCACAAAATTTTATGGACATATTAAGTTCTAGTTTTTGTGGATTCATAAAATATTTCAAAATCCCCACAGCTGCCCTACCTTTTCCCACCTCCATATTAAATAAATAGCTGTGAATGTTGAAAAATCTTCCAGGAAAGTCATAATAGTCTATTAGGTAGTTAGAGGGGTGCATCACTCTCCATCTTTTAGTTTCACATTCAATGTCCTCTCCGGCACCTGTTGTCATGTTTTGATCACGTGCTCTTTCCTACAACTGTGCATATATGTTGTCAATATGAATTAAGTAGAGTCCAACATAAGGCATAAGACTAAGAGGAAATTAAAAGATGAAAATCTAACAGTCAGTAGAATAATACAGTTCTCAGTTTTTAGAGAATGAAAATGTTTTTGTTACTTACAAAATGTGTGCTTTTTGTTTAGATCTATATCAGTTTTCTATGTAAAATGTATAAACGCATTTAAGAAAATTTTAAATATTTTTATAAGTATGTTAATTCCAGTAAATGAATATGTGAATTTTATTCTAAACTCTGTAATCCTACTATTAATCAATAATGATATTTCAATAAAAGCATCTTCTTAATTTACTTGATGTGGATTCTAAATTTAAATGTATATAGGTATATTTATGTATTTATCTATCTTGTGGTCCCAGATTAATGTATTAAATTTGGTGATAAGAATGTCAGGAAAATTAATCCACAAACACCAGAGGTTTATGTCCAAAAAGGAGACAGAGGAGTCCTGTAACTTTATTCAAATAAAGGGAGCAGTCATGAGGCATTCTCCATGGGGTGTCTCAAAATTTTTAGAAGATGCAGCCTCCTTTTAATCCTAATTTCATAGTCGCAATTCTCTCTCTCTTTCCCCTTTGGCTGAGGTACTTGAGAGGTACAGACTTCTCAAAACACCTAATACCCCCTTCTAATGTATACCCACCCTGTTTTTCTTTTTCCTTGTGTCTGTGTTCTTTTTCTCTAAATCCAGAGATGTAGCACAGTCTTGAGTGATTAACAGTCTGTGCCAATTAGTGGAATTCCTATAGAATTTATGGTTCCCCCCATTGCTTCTTTCACCTCTCCATATCTGGCCTTATCTACCATCAGGCCCGCTGTTTGTTTGTAAAGACACCTCCTTCCCATTCCTTTCAATTCTTCTTTTGAGAAGAGATCTATTAAGTAAATTGGAGGCTCAAATTATATCTAAGGATGGAAAAGTACAATTATTGGTACCTGAGACTGTCTTGGGGTGATTTTATGATGATACTCTATTCCTGATTGTGTGCTTTATGCCCAGAAATGGTTGTCGTACCTTTAAGGTGGGTTTGGCAGAGGAATGGGAGCCTTGGAGGCTTTTGCAGCAGCTTTGTTCAAAGCCTCACTCTTAGACGTGCTTGGTGCAGTGCGGACAGGCGTTACTTTGTTGCTTAGCTAGCTTGGGTTTTTCATTAGCTTAGGCAAGAAGTTTCTTTTTCCCCTTTCTCTGGCCTTGAAGAGACTGCAGCAGCAATCCTTCAGCAGCTTTTGTGGGGTTTTTTTAACTGTTTGGCTTGGTTTTGGTCCAAGACAATTGACAGTAGACGGTTTGCCAGGACCTGCAGGAGCCACTCCGCCCGGCCCCAGACCTTGGGAAAAGCTGAATCAACGAAAGGACACCAAAATCCACCACCTTCATCAGCTCCAAGGAGACCAATGCCAGAGGTTCATCAGGTTCCCATCTGTTCTGCCTGAGCTGCTGCATGAACTTTTTTTCCCTTCCCTGAGACAAAAAGCCGGAACCATTTTGTTCCCCCTTGCCACGTGGCCAGCTGGTTTGTTTCTTCCCCTGGCATTTTGGGTTTTTTCTTTGCTCATTTTGTTCCGCTGTGGATGTGGGTGTGTGTGTGGGAGGTAAGGTTCTAATGGTTAAATATCTAGCATTTATTCTTTTTTTTCCCCTTGCCGTGCGAGCACTTTGTGAATAAACATTTGGGATTTTTCACTTTCACCTACTGGTATTCATTTTCTCATTGGCAGAAAGGGATTGCTGAAGCCCTTTTCTTTAGAGGAGATACTCATTCCAGAGTGTTTTCTCTAAAATGAGACAAAATTTGGTGCCCAACTTAAGGGGCAGGAAAAAGTGGGGAAAAAAATTGCATTCTGGTTTGAAACACTTTGTATTGGGGTACGGCAATCAGTTGTCACCATGCTGCTTGATTTAATAATGGCTCTCTGGCACCTAGGCATGTTTACCTATCCATATATAGGGGCAACTTTGTCCCCAGCATGTCTTTCACATCTCAGGGACACGAGTCAGGATTGCCATATTGATGTGCCTGGTGCTAGCGATTTATAAACATTTAACAGAGGTACTGGGAGCTACTGAAGATGTGTATGCTCTTTTGGTTTTCTGTACTGGTCTCAGTCGCCTTCTTTGGGGGTTTATTAGTAATTATACCCAGTCTGTTAGGGGAAAAGTATGGGACGATGTTTCCCAGCCCTTCATCTCCCTCCTTCCCTTCAGATCTAGCACGTCACCTTTTGACAATATTCACTTTCCACTGGATATTAAAAATACCGCTTTTCTGTTGTTTTATCTGGTAGGTTTCCTCTATATGCTCTGCAGCTTGTCTAGCTCAGATTTCCAGAGGGGCTGTCCAGACACCTGCCCCAATCGTGGAAAATTCTGAGTGGTGTGGGAAGACATAGGCCAAACCCTGAAGGAATTCTCTGCCCCAATAGCTTAGAACTTCTCCCCTGAACAAATTCAGAATCCAGTTGAGGTGGGGAAATATCTGATCGAAAATTGCAACGACAACTCTAACAAGAAGCTCATTGCAATATGCTGGGCCTTGGCTAATACTTACCAGCATTGCTAGATACTGCATGACAGCAGATACAGCCAGAGGGGTAGGAGGATGAATCAGCAGACACCCCAGTCACTCAGGCTGCAGCTAGACTGGGAGCTTATGAAGCAGAACAAAGACTCCACAACCAAAGGAGTAAGTGCCCTGTTCAAATACTCTTAAACTCATACATATTCACAAAAGTTTCAACATTGCCTATAGATATTCAGAACTTATCCCCCCCCCCCGCCCTTGCTTCATATGTAATCAGCTTTTTTGCCCGCCTGCGCTTGTGCATTATCTTCTGGTGGTCTCAGGTGGGGGTCACTGGATGAAGTAGGATAGTCTTCTTCAGGTGTCCCCTGGATGAACCTGGTTTCTGCACAGGCCCTTTTGGTCTCTCGCTGTCCTCTAAGGCTCCTGGGCATAGTCTAAACTACAAATCCAGTTTTTTCTAGTTTTTGAGCAATGGTTTCTGCTTATCAGTCTAAAATAAATGGGCAAGGTCCTGTTTTTGTATGGTGAAGGACTATCTGTTTTTAACACACTTGATTACCATTATAAATGAGACAGCCGTATTTGAAAAATAAAAAAAAAAATAAAATTTATTTTCGCGTAACAGTGAACTTGGAAAGCCACGATAAAAGGACAGCCCCGATCCCAGGATCGAAGCTGGGTGAACATAGGACAGGCCTCTATCGCACCAGGCCCCCCTCATTCACAAATCCCACCACCAAAGGTCCAGTTTTTATACAGTTTATTCTCCCCGAGGCAGGGTTCCTTTGTCCACCTTTGCTCAGATTGCATATTCATGCGTCTTTTTATGAGACTCCAGTTCTCCTGAATAAGTTTCCGGGTAGAGCAGAGGAGTTGATGAGATTTCCGAGAAAGCGATATTGGTCCATTCGATCTTGACGAGCGGGTGTGTCCAGTCGTTAAGGCATATCTGATTTTAATCATCCAGGTGTATCCTTGATTAATCACCGTTGATGGCCCATCTCCGTGGCTTTGACTCCTTTTCTGTTGCTGAATTCTTGTCTCTTCCTTGGAGCCGCCTGTCCCCTCACAGATGTAAATCAGTTTTCTCGGAATTGGCTTCTGCTTTCTTATTTTTATATTATTTCTAGCACTGTTGCCATAAGGCCTCTGTTAGCAGTAGTGTTGCAGGCCCATGGGAACCAAGCCTGAGAAATAAGGCCTGAGAATCTGCTGATGCAAGAAACAACATTTAAAGGACTTAGTAGAGCATGTAGTACATACAGGTATACAAATTACTTGTGAAATATGATTACATGGTTACCAATAAAATGTTTTCTATGGTGGGAGTTAAGCTTAGAAAATTAACCTTTATTTTAGCTAAAGCAAGTGTGCAAAATTTATAACCGTTAGAAAGGTTACCTGAAAGATGAATGTGAATGTTTGAAGTGAAGTATGTAGGAGACTGCACGTAGGCTGATGAAGTAAGACTTGTAACAAAGGTATAAAAGATGAGCATCTTTTGTAACCAACTCGGGACACTGACTTGGGACGCTAGTCCTCAGGTCCCCAGGGCCCTGAATAAAGCACTGCATAAACTGACACTCTGTTGGTTTGTGTTTTCTCTCGGGATCGGGCCACAGTTTTCTGGCGACCGCGGCAGGACTCCGGAGGTGGCTGGGGCGGTTCGCGAGCTGATTAACTCCACGCCGGCACAAGGTGATTTCTGGGGAGTCATCGACCCGCGCCCGACCCCACGCCTGACGGACAACTGTGGGAAGGTAAGCCCGAAGGTGCTTTATTCTTTAGGTTTGGGTGCCTGCCTAATAAGACGGGGCACGATCCCCGCAGGGTTGGGCGAAAGACGTCTATGGTCTGGAGAGCCTAGGCGCCGACCGTCAGATGAGGCGAAAGCCTCGCAGGATCGACACTTGCCCCTCGCGGCGACGAGAAGTGGCAAGATTGGTATTGGTATTGGTATTGACACTGGTATTAATATTAGTATTGGTGTTTGAGTCTATCCATATTTAGTGTGTGTGTGTGTGTGTGTGTGTGTGTGTGTGTGAGCAACTTAAGGTGTAAAAGACGATGCCGTTTAAAACCTTTAAGGCTTTGGTACAATCTAATGATAAGGTCCCAGGGAATTCCCCTTTGGAATGTTTACTGGGAAGGTGGAAAAGAGAAGATTTCCACCAAGAGTTACATAAAGGTAAAATAATTGATTATTGTAATAATTGGTGGCCACAATATGAAACTGGTGGCCCAGAATGGCCTTTGAATGGATCTGTTAACCCTGATGTTATAACCCCCTTGATGTGCTTTTTACAGAATAATGAGAAATGGGATGAAATACCTTATCTTGATTTGTTTTATGCTCTCAAAAACAAACCAGAGATGGCCGGAAAATGGGTCTTTACAATCAAAACTTATATCACAACTGATGCCACATTGTAAACGAGAATCGAAACTTGATGAATTGCCATATATAAATCTTTTCTTTTATTTAAAAGAGAAACCGGCATGGTTGGTGAAATGTGGAATACAAGCACTGGTCTTAGAAAATAATCATTGTTTGGCTTGCGTCCAAGATAAGTGTTGTGTAGAACACCTGGTTTTGGGAAAAAAAGGGGAGAGATGATTTGGAAGCTGATTTATTTGTAAGACCCACTGCCCCTACCAACGTTCCCTCAGCATTAAGTTTTACTCCACTTACTCTCGCCCCACCTGATTCTGTTTCCTCGCCCCTGCTTGCGCCTATCTGAGGTGCTTCTCCTGGCTGTCCCCCTTCTCTGCTGACACTTGCTCAAAGATTTATCCCTCTACCGACCCTCCTCTCCCACCTATGCCTATATCATCGGCTCCTGTCCCCTATCCCCAGTCCTCCTCTGCCGGAGTTGCCCACTGCTTCTATCCCTGGCAGCGATCGGGATTTGACTGTGGGGCGGGGATGAAGGGGAGGGAGATGCAGGGGGGACAGGGCGGAGAGCAGTGGTGGTGGAGGGGATGGCTCGGATGCGGCCAGGAGGTATACTGGTCCTCAGGTGGATGGTGGGCGAGCGGGGATTCAGCTCGCCTTTGTTTTTCTAGACCAGTCGCAGGAGGACACTAGGAAAAGTTGCAAAAACTGGAAAGTGGAAAGTTAAGAAGTTTGGACAAGCTTTTAGAGGTGGCGAGGATGTAGTGGCAGAACCGGTCGGGACAGTAATAGAGGTGGTTTTGGCAGAGGCTGTGGAGTATTAAGAATAAATAAATTAGAAGGACATTGAAAGCGAGAGTGCCCAAACTGGTTTAGTCAGTATGTTCAGCCTCAGTTGGATAGCATAGCCAGAGTCATGGATCTGTGAGGGGAAGCCAGGATCAAAGGAACAGATGGTCACTCTGCGCTTAGAAGGGAAAGATGTCACTTTTCTTGTAGATATTCCATATTAAATTATGTAGAAAGGCAGATTGGAGAGAAATTGACTGTAATTATTGGAGCCACAAGGAAGGAGGAGATCTGGCCATTCCTGCAACCTCTAGATCTGAGCTTTGGAAATAAAACTTTAACACATGAATTTTTATATACGCCTGGGTGTTCAGCTCTGCTCTTAGGATGTGATTTTCTGGCAGCTCTAGAGGCAGTGATTACTTTTGAGAATAGTGAACTTGTAATGAGGATACCCGAGTCTAAAGCAAGAAAGATTTTAACGGTAAAAGAGAAACCAACTCCCAATATTCCTAAAAAAAGTAGAAGAAGTAGTGATTCCCTCTGTGTGGGAAACGGATATACTAAGGAAATCTAAACTGGCACAGCCAGTACAGGTAGAATTGAAGGAAGGGGCAAGTGCCATGCAAATTAAACAATATCCTATCAAGGCAGAAGCATGATAGGGAATAGTAAAGACCATTGATAAATTCCTAAAGTACCAAATTCTAGAAGAATGTGAATTAAAATACAATACTGCAATATTCCCAGTAAAGAAATGTAATGGTGAGTATAGACTTGTACAAGATTTAAGGGGCATGAGATAACTAAAAAGACATTCATCTAGTAGTTGCTAATCCTTATACATTGCTAGCATCTGTGAAAGAAATATACAAATGGTAAGTATAGACTAGTGCAGGATTTAAGGGCAATAAATAACATTGTCAAAGACATTCACCCGGTGGTGGCCAATCCATACACTTTGTTAACATCTGTGTGAGAGAAATTCCAATGGTTTACAGTTATCGATCTAAAAGATGCCTTCTTCTGCATCCCACTGGCATTAGAAAGTAAGAAATATTTTGCCTTCGAATGGGAAAACCCGGATACCGGACAAAAAAGGCAGCTCACTTGGACACGACTTCCCCAAGGATTTAAGAATTCTCCTACAATTTTTGGAAATCAATTAGCCAAAGAGCTGGAGGAATGGAAGACGACTCAGGTAAGAGAATCACCCTTCTCTTATGTTCTCCTCCAGTATGTGGACGACATCTTTTTGGCTACAGAACAATGGGAGGTCTGTTTAACCCTAACCATAGAACTGTTGAATATGCTGGGACAAGGAAGATGTCGGGTTTCGAAGGAAAAGGCCCAATTAGTCCAAGAGAGTGTGATATACCTAGGCTGTGAAATCTCAAAGGGGGTAAGGAAATTGAGAATCAATAGAGTTGAAGCTCTCTGTGCAATACCCACACCCCGAAACCACCAAGAATTAAGATCCTTTTTAGGAATGGTGGGTTGGTGTAGACTCTGGATACCAAACTTTGGGCTAATGGCTAAACCCCTTTATGAGGCTTTAAAGGAGTCTCAACTGCAGTGGAACAAACCACGGGAGAAGGCCTTCCTAGATCTGAAACGGGCCTTGAAAGAGGCACCTGCACTCGGCCTACCAGACTTAAATAAAGACTTTCAGCTATACGTCAATGAGAGGCAGCGACTAGCCCTGGGCGTACTAACCCAAACCCTTGGATCGTGGAAGAGGCCTGTTGGGTATTTCTCTAAACAACTGGACACTGTGAGCGCAGGATGGCCGGCATGCTTCCGGGCAGTGTCAGCCACAGTAATACTGATCCAGAAGGCCCGAAAATTGACTCTGGGGATAAAGATGGAGGTGTTTGTGCCCCATATGGTACTGGCAGTTTTGGAACAAAAAGGGGGGCATTGGATGTCCTCTAGCAGATTGTTACAATACCATGCATTGCTCAGAGAACAGAATGATGTTGAGCTCAAAGTGACTAATTGCATCAATCCAGCAGAGTTCCTCCGCAGTGAGCAGAATGAGGGCGAATTAACACATGACTGTATGGAAACCATCGAACAGGTATACGCTAGCCGACCGGACCTGAGAGATGTGCCCCTGGAGGTGCCAGACTGGGAACTGTATACCGATGGATCCAGCTTCGTAGAGAATGGAACCAGGTATGCCGGGTATGCGGTGGTGACCCTCACACAGGTGGTGGAAGCTAAGGCCCTCACCCCAGGAACATCTGCACAGAAGGCTGAAATTATAGCATTAACCAGAGCCCTGGTCCTGAGCAGTGGGAAAAAGGTAAATATATGGACAGATTCAAAATATGTATTTGGAGTTCTGCACGTACATGGGGCTTTATGGAAAGAGAGAGGACTGTTAAGTTCACAGGGGACATCCATTCGACATCGGAATGAGATCCTGCTGCTACTGGAAGCTGTGTATAAGCCAGTGGAAGTGGCTGTGATGCATGTGAAAGGACACCAGAGAGATGAGGGAAAGATTTTTCGAGGGAATCGGCTGGCTGACTTGACAGCACGAAAAGCTGCCAGAGAGGTCTGGACTGAAATGGCGCTGATTCCAACGAAGGTAGGACCAGTACAACCTTATATGGGACAAAAACCCAGTTATTCCGCTGAGGATGAGAAATTGGCACAGCTGGTCCAGGCCCAGAAGAATGCAATGAGATATTATGTGACTGAGACTGGCCAAGTAGTGGTCCCTACCAAATTGATGAAGGTGATTTTAGAAACTGAGCATAATAAATGCCACTGAGGAGCAGAGGTATTGGTAAAATTTCTGAAGAGGGAAATTATCTCTAACCAGATGTTAACAATGGCTAAACGAGTGAATGCCATGTGCCCAGTGTGCCTTAAAAATAATCCAATAGTAAGGAAGCAGATACAACTAGGGAAATTACAGGTAGGGGCAGAGCCCGGAGATTATTGGCAGATAGATTTTTCTGAATTGCCCCGATCACAAGGATACAAGTATCTGCTGGTGTATGTCTGCACATTCTCGGGATGGCCAGAGGCATTCCCTTGCAGAACTAATCAGGTCAAAGAAGTAGTGAAAACATTAATGAGAGAAATCATTCCGAGATTTGGGGTTCCATTGGGAATCTCTTCTGACAGGGGACCTCATTTTGTGGCAGGAGTGGTACAGACAGTCGCCCAACTGTTAGATGTTACTTGGAATTTGCATACCCCATGGAGGCCTCAATCCAGCAGGCAAGTAGAGAGGAAGAATCAAACCCTGAAAGGACAGATTAAGAAAATCTGTCAGGAGGCCAAAATCCAGTGGCCTCAGGCCCTGCCATTAGCCTTGTTAAGAATTAAGATTAAACCCTGGGAGAGGATAGGAGTAAGTCCATACGAGATACTGTATGGCAGACCATATCATGCTACAGTATTAAAGGGAGACCCTCATGTAGTAGGGAATGATGTGCTCTTTAATTATGTGTTGTCTCTGAACAAGGCACTCACTGCCCTAAAAGGAGCCCTGCAATGGAACAGCCCCCTGCCGCTGGAAAATCCTGTCCATGACATCCAGCCGGGAGACCAGGTCTATGTGAAGAATTGGAACACAGACCCCCTGAAAGAAACATGGGAAGGCCCACAAGTGATCATGACAACCTTCACCGCAGTAAAAGTCGAGGGGATCGACAACTGGATACATTACACCCGAGTCAAGAAGATGCCAACCCGTTGGGAAGTGCAACCGTTAACCTCCACTCGAATGGTGTTCCAGCCCAAGATCGGATTCTGACAGTTGGGTTCTTGCTGATCTGTTTATTACCTTTAACCAATGAATTTTTAGTTATTACAGAATTCGAACCCAAAATAGTGATGATGGAAGGAATGAATGTGTCTATGACCTGTCTGTTCACGGACAACCAGAAAGTTGGATCCGAAGAAGTCAATGTAAGGTGGAGGAGACAGGGGGCAGAACAAATTCATACAGGTATAACTATGGTTTGGGATAAGGATGAGCAAAAGGGAAATATCACCCTGCAACTATCCAATGTCACGATAACTGACAGCGACGTTTATCGTTGCGTGGTCTGGATAAGAGAAAGCTTTGATTATGGGAGTTTCAAATTGAAAGTTTTACCATGGGATACTGGGAAAATAAGTGAAGAAACTGTAGCTGTAAATGTAACTCCAGTCTCAACTCAGGTGGATATGTGGGACGGACCTCCTTTGAGCATAAATTGTACCTTCAAATTGGAAAAGAAATGTTATCAGGATATCCAAGTCAAATGGTGAAAACAGAATAAACATCAGCAATGGGAAAGACAGCTGGGGAATATAAGTTGGTGGACTCTGGGAACTTATGGGAAAGGGTGGCTGAATTATACTGATCCAAAAATAGGAGAGACAGAAGGTATATATCTGTGCATAGTGTCCTGTGGAGGGAAAGGGAATTTTGGGTTACGAAAGGTGGAGGCAAGGGCCCACTTAGGCTCTGAAATTAAGGCCCAACATGGAGAATACTGGGTAACCAAAGGGAAGGATGTGATTCTTACTTGTGAAGTTAAAGAAAGCCAGCATTTTTCCGAGTATGGATGGTGGTTTGGGAAAAATTTAACATCTGGAGGAAAGTATCAGATAGAAAGAAGATTAGGAGAATCAATTATCCTGATAGTAAGAAATGTGCAGCCAGGGAAAGATGAAAGCATTTACTAGTGTTGGATAGCACAAGATGATTGGTGGGCACATGCAAGAACGACGATGTACCTAGGTGAGATGAGAGTGACTCGGCAGGTAAATAATGAGGTAGGGTTACCAAGAAACTCTAAACAGGAAAATCTGGTAGTAGGACTGATACGAGACTTTGGAAAAACTCAGAATGTGTCATCCATAACTGCTTGTCTACCTTTACCCCATGCAGCAGGGGATCCCATACCCTGGGGAATTATTCCTATCACTGAAATGCCCCCGATCACCAGAAATGGGACAAAGGAATGTAGGAAAGAGTTGCATAATCGTACTGAGTGGACAGTTAAAACAACAATTCTCCGCAAACAGAGGTCATCACCTGGAAGCAGAGGGGATTGTGAAGCCTTAACCAATTCCAAATTTATCAAGATTGGATGATTCAAAAATGTAAGATGGTGTGAATATGATGAGGTGCAATCGCATAAAATGCCCACTACAAAATATTACTATGAAATAGTTTGCCAGGATGGCAAGGAAGAGTGGACTATATGGCAAGCAATCTGGGGGCCAAGCTTGCTGGAAACATATAGTTATCTAGGGAAAATTGGATGGTGTATACAATGGACTGGTGGAAAGAACCAGACACATACCCATGTTCTGACAGCAGAAACAAGTCATAGGAAAATGACAGAGAAAGTAGAGTCATGGAATTGCACAAGGGTAATTATGTGTGATACACCAGGAGAGCAGATAGGGCTGGTACCAGTGAAGATTTTGCTGAAATGGAGATGTGAATGTAGAGGATACAACCACTCTATAAAAGAAGAATTAAAAGGGCAAAAGCAGGTGAATTGCAAAACTACTACCATAAGGAGTCTAGGGAATTTAGTATGGGTCATGGGACATGGAATGTAGACCACACATATACCTATAGATGGATTGGTAACCCAAATAACGTTGGGAGTGCCCACATTATGCCCATTCTAAAAACAATCAAGATTGACAGATTTGGACACAGGAAAGAGGAATAAAAGAGAGGTCATGGAAGGAATAAATCCAGAAGATGAGTGGCATGAACCATCAGGAGGGGTCAAATTAGGTTGGATGTTAGAATCATTATTTGCTCCCATATCGACCTATAGAAATAGGGAAATGCTCTACCGGCTTTTGGAACAAACTGAGAGATTAGCATCAGCCACTAAAAAGAGGTTTAAGGATTTGAATTTGCAGCTACAAGCAACTAGTAGGATAGCTATACAGAATCGAATGGCATTGGATATGTTGTTATTAAAAGAACATGGTGTCTGTGGGTACCTACATGATAGAACAGATCATTGCTGTATCCATATCCCAAACGTTACAAAGGAAGTAGAAAAAGACATAAGTCAATTGGACGATATAGAGTCTAAAATACAAGAAACCAAAGAAGATGCTGAACACAATTGGATTGGAGCAATATTTAGCTCCTTAGGGATCCAGGTTTCTGGTTAGATATCCTCTGTTATTCAATATGTAATAATGATTATAATCTTGGTTGTGATTATTTTTGTAGCATATCGTTGTTTCTTAGGAATGATCTTTAGGGAAAGGATGCATACGAGAAGAGTCATAAAGGCCATGACCTGAAATAAAGTCATGACAAGAATTACTCCACCACCATCTTATATAGAGACTGTTGCATGAAGAAGAAAATTGAGCATCCTTGCAATTGGTTGAAGAATGCTCAAAAGGGGGGAGTTGTTGCCATAAGGCCTCTGTTAGCAGTAGTTAGGCTAAGGAGTTGGTTCCTGTTGCAGGCCCATGAGAACCAAACCTGAGAAATAAGGCCTGAGAATCTGCTGATGCAAGAAACAACATTTAAAGGACTTAGTAGAGCATGTAGTACATACAGGTATACAAATTACTTGTGAAATATGATTACATGGTTACCAATAAAATGTTTTCTATGGTGGGAGTTAAGCTTAGAAAATTAACCTTTATTTTAGCTAAAGCAAGTGTGCAAAATTTATAACCGTTAGAAAGGTTACCTGAAAGATGAATGTGAATGTTTGAAGTGAAGTATGTAGGAAACTGCACGTAGGCTGATGAAGTAAGACTTGTAACAAAGGTATAAAAGATGAGCATCTTTTGTAACCAACTCGGGACACTGACTTGGGACGCTAGTCCTCAGGTCCCCAGGGCCCTGAATAAAGCACCGCATAAACTGACACTCTATTGGTTTGTGTTTTCTCTCGGGATCGGGCAACAGCACGAATTATTTTATACAGACATTCCCCATAACAATTACACAGCAAATTATAATCTGTTTAAATTTAGTTATAAATTCCCTATATCACCTAAGCCAACAGCAATTGCCCCTGTCCAGAGAAGGAAACAAAAAACCAAATCCATTCACTCCAGTGGATGATGATGGGGAACCAGGATCCTCACAGCCCACAGAGGAATCCAAACCAGAAATCATTATTAAGTTTCTGTCCATAGAAAGCCTTCTCAGCCTGTGTTGGTTTTTCATGGCATGGTTTTTGGTAGAGGAGGGGCCACAGAGGTGGCTTTTGTGAGAAATTGCTAGAAGCTTTCACCATGTCTGGCAGAGCCAATCCCTGATGGCTCTGAGGATGGGCATGCCACTGGCCAAGCCTAGGCCAGTTAGAGATGATGGTAATGCCTCTGTGATAACATATTTAAGAAGAAAATCAAAACAAAGTGGGGCACAGTTCTTCCTAGCCAGAGAAGAGGAAGAGGTGAGAACATGTGAGGGTGTTGAGGTTTATGATTTTTCCTTTTGTTTCTTTCTCTCTCTCAGGGAATTTTTCTCCCATATGTTGCTAAGAGACAATAATGACCAATACTTAAAAGAGACAAGAGTTGCCACGGGAAGGATATGTCTGGCTACTCTCTTAGCTGGGGAGGTTTCTCTTGGAGGGGCAGAGATACCTTGAGATTTGGGCTGGGGAAAAGGAGGCTGGGTGCAGCTCCTAGCTCTCTTGCTCTCTTGGCATTCAGAGGGGAAACTGGCTGCGGTTAGTGTGGGGAGAATTCACCACTGCGAGGTTCCATCTGCTGCCTTCTACCATGGGTGAAGCTCTGCTTGTGGGAGTGGCCATTGCGCTGGAACCTTATTAACACCTTACCTCACTAAAAAAGGACCCTTTCACCATCTATTTAGGTGCCTCGGGGGAAACCCCAGAACCCTGAGCCCTTTCCCCTTCCAAGGGAGCCTTTCCCAGCTGTGTTTGGGAGCCAGGCTGCCGCTGCCCAGCCCAGTCCCCCATTTCTCTGCCACTGCTCTGGGTTTTTTGCTACACTGTAGCCATGCACCCCATGCCTGCTAGGACACCCCGCAGCTCCTGCCACAGCTGCTGAGTTTCTGCTACCTCTTGCTTGCTACCCCAGGTGAGCCTGCACTGCTATTCCAGCCACTGCTTCCAAGGTTCCTGCTGCAGCCCATTTTTGCCATCCAGCCCGTCCACCATTATCACATGAGGGAGATGTGACTGAACTCACGCCACTGCGTCCCCTGCAGCTGCGAGGGAATCATTGCACCTGCCCTGCCCACCAGCAGCCTGCCAGTGCCCCTGCTGGCTGTGACCGTAACTACACTGAAGGGGATATTGCTTAAGCAGCAGGGAAGAGACTGTTTATTGGGTTTTCTGTTCTTTTTTGTTATTGTTATCATTGTTGTTGTTTGTTTGCCTTGTTATACATACACATAATAGTAAAGAACTGTTACTCCTTTTCCCATATCTTTGCCTAAACGCCCCTTAATTTCAAAGTTAAAGTAATTTGGAAAGAAAGGGGATCATATTCTCCATTCCAAGGGAGAATCCCACCTTCCTTGGCAGACACCTGTCTTTCAAACCAAGAGAGATTTTGGTGCCCAATGTGAGGCCTGAGGGCATTGAGAGGAAAGGGTGAAAAAAGGAATAACAGTTCCTGGGTAACCTAATTTTTTGTGTGCTGAATATAGAAACCTTGTTAGGCAGCACCATGTGGCCTAACTTACCCTGGTTCAGGTGTGTATTGGTTTGGCACAGCCTGGTTTTTGGCAGCAAGGGGACCACAAAGATGACTCCTGTGGGAAGCTGATGGAAGCTTCCCACCATGTCTGGCAGAGTCAATGGCTGATGGCTCTGAAGATGTGCTGAGGTGTCTTTTTCTGCCTCGGCTAGCCCTGACACCTCAACAGTAAAGGGGGCGGCTCGGTAGCAGGGTGAACCTCACCGACCCTGTGAGTTCTTGCTTGGTTGAAGGAGTGAAGCAACGACAGCAGGAAAAAAGAGGAGGCTGTTCTGGGTTAACTGCTGGCTTTATTCATCAGGGTATCTGCCCCAGCAGACACCCCTCAGCAGAAGCAGCGGGGGAAAAACGAGGGAAAAGAATCTCTCTTTGAACCTCCCCAATGCAGCACCTTTTATTGGGGGGAGGAACTCAGGGATGGGTCTAACTGGGGACAAATCAGGGGCAAAAGGGGCATGGCTCTCTGGATAAATGACATACACAGTAACAAATTAATAACTCAGGTGGGGAGACAGCTGAAGTCTTGTCCAATCACTTGGGGTTTTTCCTGGAACTTTCCAGACTTTTGGGAGAGACCCCAAAGTGACAGACAAGGCCCAGGGGCTGGATAACTTCTGACTGACATAGAACTGGGGTTGGGATGAAACCAATGAGGGTGGACCATGGGTGCATGGGGCAAACCACTATAACTTATAAAAATGAACTTAATACAAGGAACAAATACATACATAAAACTGATAAAACCAAACCCACACCACTACAAAGATGGACATGCTGGCCGAAACTGAGCCAATGAGAGAGGCTGGTGAAGCCTCTGTGATGACATTTAAGAAGATCAAAATAAAGTCACGGGTTTTGCTTCTAGTCAGAGAAGAGGAAGAGGTGAGAACATGTGAGGGAAAACAATATGGCGACACCAAGGTTAGTGAAGAAGGAGGGAGAGGGGTTGCTCCAGGCACTGGAGCTAAGATTCCTCTGCAGGCCATGGTGATGACCATGGTGAAGTGAAGCAGGCTGTCCCCCTGCAGCCCATGGGTCCACAGGGAATGCAGAGATCCACCCGCAACCCATGGGGGAGGTGCCCATGCTGGAGTGGGTGGATGCCTAGAGGAGGCTGTGATCCAGTGGAAGACCCAGTGGAGAGAGAGGGCCCTTGCTTCTGGGCTGGAGGACTTGGAGGCCTGCACCCCATGGAAAGAGAGACCCATGTCACAGCAGTTTTGGGAGGACTGTCTGCCTGTGGGGAGAGTTCACATTGCAGCAGATGCAGTATGGCTGCTGCTCATGAGAGTAAGCCCATGTCGGAGAAGTTCACAGAGAGCTGTCTCCTGTGGGAGGGATCCCATGATCTCACAGGGAAAGGACTCCTCTCCCAGAGCAGTGGAAGAAAATCTCAGTGTTGAACTGACCAAAACCCCTACCCCCTTGTCTCCCTGAGCTGTCGGTAGGAAGGAGGGAGGGGCTGGGGAAAAAAAGGTGTTTTAAGGACTTATTTTACTTCTCATTATCCTCCTCTGATTCTGTTGGTAATAAAATTCACTTTGCAACTTAAGTTGAGCCTGGTTTGCCCTTGAAATATTTCTCCTGGTCCTTATCTCACTCATGAAGTGTTCGTTATTCTTTTTTCCCCTCCTCTACCCAGGTGTAGCAGGGGACAGTGAGGGAACAACTCTTGTGGGTGCCTGGCCAGTGTCAAACCACAATAGGGTGGCACATGGCTGTGGCTATATTTTTCCCAATTGCAGCTCCTTATCTAAACATAGGTCCTATGGCTAAGGCTACAGTGGCTGTTATCCACTGTGCACAATGGGTCAATAAGGTGAGGAATTAATGGATTTTTAACTTCCTCTGGAATGTGGGCACCTGGATATATGGCTATCACACACTAAGTGTGTGTTTTGGGGGTTTCATTAATAATGATACCCATTGAGAGGAAGTAACACTGGGGGAAGTTTTCTCCCAACCTTTAACCCATTTCTTTGGGCCTACCCTACCAGCTTTTGAAGGGTTCAAATCTTCTCTAAATGCTAATGATATCATACAGTGGCTGGTATTGCTGATAGGCCTGTTTTGTTTAGCAGTCAGAGATAAAGTCAGATTGCTATGGGTAACAACTCTAACAGCTATCCTAGAGACTAGGGATACTGCCCCAGAACCTGACACTGCCCAATAGTCCACCTCAGAAATGAACCACCTGGATTGGATGGGGGTAATGGAGGAGAAGATACGCCGGGTGCTCAGGGAATACAGTTCTCCAGCTGGTGGGAAACCCTCTCCCTGCCTCAAAGAGGGAAAGTCTGATGGTGCAGCAGTGGAACCCACAGACATTACAACTGTCCTGGTTCCAGCTGAACCACAAGAGTAGCCACAGAGAGCAGGAGTAGCCCCTGTGCAGAGGAAGAAGATCAAATCAGTGTACCCAGTTAATGATGATGAGGCACCAGGGCCCTCACAACCAGCAGGAGAGCTGGAGCCTGAAATCGTCACCAAGCTGCTGTTGTATGACAGTCTCCACAATCTGCAAAAGACATTGTGTGATGGGGGCGCGAGGCTTAAATGACCTGGTTACTTCAGATTTGGGACCTTATGGGTACAGAGGTGCAACTGGATAGTGGCAAGGCAAGGTATTTGGGATCCTTGACTCAGGACCCAGGTGTGGATCAGGTATTTGTGAGGGAGCCAGGGCCCCTTCCTCTCTGGGAGCAGCTTTTAATGAGTGTAAGAGAGGTTTGTTCACAAAGAATGCAGGAGTACCATCATAGAATGTGCTGGAAGACCCTTGAGGAAGGGATCCAACAGCTGAGAGAAGTGGTGGAATTATGTTTGAACCCTGGAAGCTGAAAATTTCAGGCTTTCTGAGCTGAGAGGTGCTGACCCTCAGGCAGGCACCACATTTGACTTGAGGCCTTGGAGCAGGCTTGCGAGAATGTGTGATAGCACAGGGGTCCTGGGTGTGTCATTAGAGTGGTGTTGTGTGATCTCACAGGGTAAAAACTTAAGTTTGTGGTTTTGGTATATAGTAATGTGTGTGGGCCAAGATTGAGGATTCAGAGTGCTGTCTGAGTTCTTCTTCACCTTCTTCGTCCATCTTCTTCATGGATTTGGGTGGCTTTCTCTAATTGGGTGAAAGATGTCTGCATTGCGAACCTTGAATGGTCGTTATTGGGTCAAAAGCATAAATAATATAGGTGTCACTTAGGCATTGGGTAATTATCTCTTAAATAACCTTGGTAAAAGTTAGAAGGTCTCCATTTTGCCTCGTTTCTCTAACTGGCATGTTGGAGCTCATGCTGTAAATACTGTAAATAGATAAGATATAATAAACAACCAAGACCGAACTTGACTCTACGTTTCCCATGTCTTTCATCCTGACCTTGGCCAAGGTAAAGTAGGCAGAACTGTAGCAGTATTAGAGGTGTTCTTTAGGATGGAAAGACAGCATGATAATGACCCTGACAAGGTCAGGTGCACAGGGCAAATGTGGAACCTGGCAAATCTAGGGCCATCCCAATACAACACCTTCATTGCAAAGATTAATGCCGAGGACAACCAAGAGTGGGTTCTGTCTCCAAAAGGCTCAGGTATTATGAGAGTATGGACAATGGCCCAATGCACGCTCATGTTCTGCTGTGGTTAAGGACCTTAAAGAGGAGTTTAAAGAGGAGATTAGGGAGGTGACAGAGGAGGTGAGGAAGAACAGTGTGGCACTGGTGCAAGTAACAGGCCCCAATGTCAGAAACCCGATGTTCCTCAGCTAGGGAGAGAGGGTACACCCCACAAGCTGAGCTGTGGTTCTTTCTGTGTGACCATGGGGAAGACATGAGAAGGTTGGATTTGAAACCCACTTCTGTCTTGGCAGCACGAGTGTGTCAACTCAAGGAGGAAAACACTGAGGGAGTTCCACTAAAGTGAAGGTAGCCTCAGCGTCCTGAGACTGAGCTGCCAGGTATAACAGAAGGGAGGATAAAATGTCTGATTGCTGGCATATGAATGCAAGACTCACAAGCTGAAAGCAAAATTAATCTGTTTATTGCAGAGTTAAGACAGTACTTATACTCTTAGTGTGAGAATCTCTGTTCAGTCTTTCACAAGCGACCCGGTTGCAAGACTGTAATAAAACTGTCGGCCTAACAGTTTGTTAGTTTTCTCAAGGTTTGCATGATTTGAAGAAACAGGACACCTTTCCTGTTTTCAGATTGTGTGTAATCTGCTTTCTCTTGTGTTTCCCAGGAATTTTCTGCAGCATTGGGCTTGCATCAGATTCCCTTTTTCTTTTGATTGGGGTCATAGATAAAGCTAAGGTAACCATGATTTGTTTTTGTGTGCTTTTAATTGTAGAATTCTTATTCAATTTTACTTGGTATATCCTATTGCCAAAACCAGGTAACAACATTTTCCACAACTGTTTGTGCACATGGGACTGATTATTACCTAAATAATATTGAATTAATGATCCAGCCATTCCACCATCGTGCCAAACAATGCTGTGGTTTGCCTTTTGGGATGGTAGAACGGTTGCATTGGTCCTACTTTCTTTAAGGATACCATGTGATCCTCAATTAATTACCCTCCCATACTGTAAGAATTGCTGTTGTGGCCATTGTCCTTGTCGTGATTTGAAAGCAAAACGAGTGAGAGGCTCCAAGTCAGAAATACAATTTAATAAGAAAAAAGGTAAAAAGGTAAAAATAAAATAAAATAAATGCAATAACACAAAGGACCACTGACAGAGTCAGAATACAACCTGAGCAGGATGCTGGAAGCAGTCCAGGTGAGGTGGTCTTCCTGAAGCAGTGATCCTGTAGAAAGGTCTCGTAGCTCTGGTCATCTGGGAATCCAGTAGGTAAGGGCTGCTTGTACTGTTCCAAATCCCAGGTTATATCCAGGTGAGAATGCTTGGCTCCTCCCCCTGGGCGGAGCATCTCACAATGGGATGAAGAGTTGTGAAGTGGGTCCTTGATGGCCCATTAAACAGAGATAACTCCTGGAGGGAGTTACCTGTGAGTCATGGGCAAAGCGTTGATGGGCCATTAGCAGAAGACAGCCCAAAGGCAGGGGGCCTGGGAAGAACACTGCCCCACTTGGTTTCAACAGTTCATGAAGATGGTGATAGAATAAATACTTTGTGTACATCCTACACTGCAACCCAGGACAGTCCTATACACAATGTCTATTCCTGTCACAATATCGAACACACAAAGGACGAGGCAGACAGCAGAATGTCAGGCAGGAAAGTCCTATTTTAATTTTTCTGACTCCATTTATATACACTTTTTACAGAAGGCAAAAGATTGGCTACACGGGTAGGCACCTCTTCGACCTCTTAGGTGAACATCATCATCAATCATATTTCTCCTCCCAGAGGAGAAATATGTAAACAAAGTAGATGATTCTAAATATATACATAGTTTACATGAAGCTGCGTGAGAATCTCCACTACAAAATTGCAAACACTCACAAGGCAAGAAAACTTAGGGTGACATCTCACCCTTTTACCGTTAAAAAAAAAAAAAAAAAGAAAAAAGAAAATTAACAACATTCAATTTCTTCTCGTGGAAGGGCCATCGGAGGGATTACTCATGTCATTGACATCAGTCATCACTCAGTGGTTCATCCACTTGTTGACCTTCATTTTAGTCACGGTCTCCTGTCTGTCTGTTGGCCTAATTCTGTCTCTGTGGTCTCAGGTCAGGATGGACACACTTTGCAGGTAGCCAGTGTACTCCAGTATCTGTGGAGACACAAGCATACCCGCGCCCCGAAGTGATAAAGTCATAGGGAACTTCCCATTGCTTGGTGACTAGGTTTCGCACCTGGACCTTCGCTCGAGGCTGATGCATCTTGTCCAAAGCCTGTAATGAAAGGTGGTGGTTCAAGATAACAGGGTTATTAGAGTTCTGCGGCACCATGAGATGATTAATTGTATACAAAGCCTTTTGCAACTGACTGTGTGGGGTTTCACCCTGCATTCCCTGGTTTCATTTTTGGAGAACACACTTGAGTGTACCATGAGGGCGTTATAAAATTCCCTGGCCCATGGGAGAATGAGGGATACCAAATTTATGAGAAACACTCCACAACTGCAGGAACTGCCGCACCTTCTGTGAGACGTAAGCAGGACCATTGACAGTCTTGATAGCACAGGGTATGCCTAGGATGGCAAAGGCCTGCCTCCAGTGGGCAATGACATTTCACGTCTTTTCTCTTGCCTGAGCCGAAGCTCACATAGCAGATGAGAACATGTCCACCGTAACATGCACATACTTTTGTGTCGTTCCTGCATTTCTTGCTTTCAAGTGTTTGAGTCTTTGCAGCAGCTTCTCACACTGCTTCATGTAAACAATATTGTATTCTTAGAAATTATCTGTATGTTTTGCATTCTTGTTCTCTGAGAGAGAGCTTGACTGATGGTCATATTGACCAATGGAGTCAGGAGGTTGTAACCTCTTTGGGCCAATCTTGGCCCTCTGTACAAAATGTATATAAGCTATTGGAGTCAGATAATAAAAGAGCCTTCCATGATTCACCAAGCTGCTGCCTGCCGTCCTCTGTGAAGGTCCGCTCCCACATCGCAACGTGTTGCCCCTCTAAGGGCAGGGGTAACACTTGAGCTGGCCAAACTTAGCAACCTGGGTAACGTCTGTCTGCCAAAGTTCCAAGGCCTTAAGGCCTTTGGGGTTTACCCCTCCTGGCAAAGGTGCAGCAACTGCATGACAGTCATCATAGGACTCGACAATGTCATGGGCCTCAGTTGGCATCAGCTAAAACTGCTTCTGCAGCGTATGCGCATTCTGGTGGAAAAACCCATGTGATGCCTTGGCCTGCACGAGTGTATCAGGCTGAGGGGCCACCCACGCTGGGTTAGCCAGCTTTTTGGTCCTTGCGTTACCTTCCGCTACAAATTCAGGCAAGTTAGTGTGGCTTCAAAGATGCAGAACATAATAGGGATGAACCCTGTCCTGAATAGCACACCACAGGGTCTTCAGTAAATGAAACAAAGCAGCATTGATGACTTCCTTCAACACCGAATGACCCAACTGCTGAGCAATGTCGGCTACACAAGCGGAATCCATGATCAAGTTGAAGGGTTGCTGGGAAAATTTCTGAAAAGCCATGACGGCAGCCCTCAGTTCAACCAACTGGACTGACCCGTCCTCATGGCCTTCCAGGACCTTCCACTTAGATCCATCCTTCCAAGTGACAATGGCCTTCTCTGTTTTTCCCGACCCGTCAGTGAAGATGGTGGGT
The DNA here is from genome assembly GCF_965231275.1 of Zosterops lateralis. NCBI lineage: Eukaryota > Metazoa > Chordata > Aves > Passeriformes > Zosteropidae > Zosterops > Zosterops lateralis. Next base: position 23,658,209 of record NC_139801.1, on the reverse strand, counting down.
CCTTGCACTGGTTCCTGGCTGCTTTTGGGCCGAAAAGAGATTTGTGTGGATTTCGCCACTTGCAGTAGCTTGTGGCTGGCCAGATGATAAGTGATCTGCCCTGTAAAATTCTCCAGAGCACTTTGCAGTGACACACTGTTTGCAAGGCTCCAGTCGAAATCTTCCCATGGTACCGGGAGCACAATCTGTGCAAGATTCACACCCATCAATTGCAAACACCGCTGTCGGCATTTGACTATCAAATGAGCAATGAGTTCGAACAATGCTGTTGCTGTCTTCTGCGGCTGATGGGACAAGAAAACCCATTCTAGGACATGCAAGGGGTCAGACCACTTGTCACTCCATTGGCCAATTATGACTGTGGGATGTAAATCTGGAGTGGTGACGAACACAGTGGAGGGATCAATGCGATGAACCTGTCGAGTCAAAACAGCTCGCTGAACCTCCTCCAGCACCTGACGTGCCTCTTGGGTCAATGTCCGAGGTGATTTTAAATCAGTGTCTCTCTTTAACAAATCAAACAGAGGAGACAACTGTGCTGTGGTTAGTCTCAAATACACATGTAACCAAGTGATGATACCCACCAATTTCTGGGCATCATTCAATGTGCGCACCGAGTGCACAAATTGCACCTCTTGATGCTGGATTGTACGTTCCAATATCTTGACACCCAGATATTTCCATGGAGGTTGCTGCTGAACCTTTTCCAGAGCCACTTCACCTCATGAGAATGCAAAGTATGGATCAGCTGAGGTCGAATCCTCTGCAACTCATCCTGGGTGGACGCAGCCACCAGGATTTCATCCATGTAATGATAAAATTGGGCATTAGGAAATTGCTTGCGAACTCCAGACAAGGCTCGGGCCACAAACCATTGGCACAGGCTCAGGGAATTTCGCATGCCTTGCGGCAAAACTCTCCATTGATATCGTTTTGCAGGCTCAGCATTATTAATTGCTGGCGCCGAGAAGGCAAATTTCGGTCTGTCATTGGGATGCAAAGGAATCGTAAAAAAACAAATATTCAGATCCACAACTAGGACCAGCCATTCTGCTGGAAGCATGGTGGGCAATGGCATACCAGCCTGCATCGTCCCCATGCTTTCCATCACTGTGTTCACTTTTTGGAGGTCTTGTAACAACCTCCATTTCCCAGACTTCTTTTTGATGCAGAACACAGGAGTGTTCCAGGGACTGGTAGAAGGTTCCATATGACCCTGGTCCAACTGTTCCTGCACCAAATCACAAAGGGCGACCAATTTGTCTTGGAGAAAGGGCCATTGCAGATCCCAAATGTGTTTGTCCATCAGCCACCATATAGGAGGCATCAGACACGCTGTGCCCTTCAGTACAGTGGCCCCAATTAAAAATCTGTCCCCATGCGCACCCCCCACATGGCCAGAGCATCCTTTCCCCAAAGGTTAGTGGAGGTGGTGGTGACATGGGGCCAGACCATGGCTGTCTGACCCTCCAGGTTTGTGATTGTCACTGGCTTCTGGCTCACGTAACATTGCTTCGTTCCTCCCAGTCCTGCTACAGGTGTCCCCACTGGGTCCAAAGGCCAGTCCAGGGGCCAAGTGGCAATAGACACAATTGTGACATCCACGCCTGTGTCGAGAATTCCATGGAGACGAATTTCCAATGGCATTGCACCAGGAAGGGACAGGGTACATGTCTTCTCGGGACGCTTCTTGGTCAGGGCATGGGTCCAGAAGACCTGAGGCGGCCCAGTGGATCTGAAGCCACTGTCTCCTCTCACCTGATTTTCTGCCCTGCAGACAGAGGACTTAAAGGGCACAAGTTGAGCAATTTGTGTTTTTTCTGGGATAGTCGGGGGGGGGGAGTGGACGTGGAAACCATGGCATAAATCCTTCCCGTGTAATTTGCATCCATGAGACCCAGATGCACAACAATACCCTGAGTGGTGGTACTAGATCTACCCATAAGAAAGGCACTCAAACCATCACCTAGAGGACTGAAGGCGTCCAGGGGTGTGGCAGTGGGTTGATGAGTGCTAATGGTTATCTTTTGCTGATGTGTTACGTGTTAATGTTGCATAGTTTATGACTTGTTACCCCTTATTCTCCTCATTCTTAGGACCATAAAGCAGTTACCTGTCAATCTTGTTGTTTGCATGACACCTGGCCTTGCCATTCAACCAGAGACCTCTCCCAGTGTCTAGAAACTTCTGGGAAGAGTCCTGGGTGATTGGTTAGAGTCAGAGTTTCCTCCTCCTATAAGTTATATTATGTACCCTGAATCCCTGTCATTGGTCCCCATGCTCTGCTGTCCCACGTGTTCCTTCCCCCCGTTTAAAAACTGTAACTCTCAGGGGTTCGAGGTCTCTCCGTCTCTCCGTCTCCCTGTTACTTGGAGCCTCGGCCCTGAGGTGGAATAAACCTCAGTTACTGCCTTCACGGAGGGTCCCGTCTCTCAATCTATCTGCGCCTTAGTAGTGACTTTGCTTCACTGGCTCAAAGACCCCTGTGTTGCAGTGGTGCCAGGGCTGGCCGGAGCCAGCAACACCTGGGAGAAAGCCACTGTACAGGGGGACTGTATGCATTGCACTGTCCCTTAGGACAACCGTTTCAGTGGTGCAGGCATCTACGCCTGCTGAACCGCAGGTGCTGGCTGTGAGCTTGCCCAGCAGATCTCCATCAGCTCTGGGGATTGGGAAGACACTTGTGTCTAAGCGCGCTTCCCCTTCGTGCTCCGCCACCCATTTCTCGAGCCCGATAGAGGCTGGCCATTCACATGAACTGTTGCCTTACAAGCATTGGCCATGTGATTTGGCCTTCCACACCATCCACAGAGAAACAAAGGAGTGGTCTCCTTTTGCACTTTCTTCCCTTTTTTCTTGCCAGCCTGAGGATTTGCCTGTTTCTGCTTCCCACCCTGCTGCCCCTTCCAGATTGGCCTCAGGGTGGTAGCCACAGGAGCCACCTTACAACCTGTGGTGCCCATTCTTGCACAGGCCTCGGCCATTTGTGAGAGTAAGGGATCGCCTGGGAGGGCCTCGATGATCCTCCTACACTCTGCATTACAGTTGCTCCTTGCCAAAGTCTTGAGCAACAACATTCTGGAAGTGAAATCATCCACCTGTTGCTCAACTGAAGCCGTCAGCCTCTCTGAGAAACACAGGAAGGGTTCGTCTCTCCTCTGAACAACTGTGGCAAATGACTGCTTCAGTGCAGACATCTCCATTGTCTGTACTGATGCTGCCATGCCAGTTTTTTGGCACTGCTCCAGTACCAAGGACTCATGGGCGACTTGCTTATTCACATCTGCAAATTCACCTGTGCCCAGCAGCATGTCTGGCCTGACCCCATACTGTCGCCCTGAATTTCTTGCCTGTGAAATTTTGTGCCTTTGCAGCGGCTTTCTCACGCTGCTTCACATAAACAATATTGTATTATTAGAACTTTATCTATGTGTTTACATATTTCTTCTCTAGGAGGAGGAATGAGATTGATGGTCAAGCCCACCAATGATGTTCATAAGGTGGTGACCCTTTTGGCCAATCTTTGGCCTTCTGTACAAAATGTATATAAGGATAGAGTCAGACATTAAAATATATTCATAGCTGCTTGACCTGCTGTGGCCTGCGTGTCTTTTGTGTGTCCGACATAGCGACATCTGGTGACCTCGCGTGTGAACTGCACGTCGGGTGGACCCTTCCGTGTCCAGACTGCGTTTGTTCCCAGTGTGGAGACTGCATTTGTTGTGTGGCTGAGGTAACGAGTGGTAAGAGAGATGGTCTCTTCCCTGTCCTCAGAGGATGATGCCCTCGTGCTGGACCTTTGGTTTGAGGTCCTACGGAAGAAGGCAATCTATGTACCCCAAGGGGACGTCCACGGGTTGTTTTTTTATGCTAGAACCCATGGTTTCTTTTGGAATCCTGAGGTCGCTTTTTTGACGGCAGAATGGCAGTCCCTGGGAGACGACCTGCTTCAGGTTTATACTGAAGAGGGGGGCAGGGAGTCTGTGAGGTTGTTGATTACTTGGAAAAAGCTGGGAGGGGCGCTGGGCATTTTGCAGCCTCCCGGTTCTGAGGCCTCAAAGGATGACTCCAGCCTGAATTTTTCTTCCGGGCTGGAGGCCAGGGGAAACGGTGAGGCTGTTTCTCCTGTTCCTGCTCCTCGCAGGCGGTGCTGGAGTGCGGAGGCTTTACTGGATACCTCCCGCGCCCCTGCGATGTCAGCGGGAAAACCGATTCCCGCTCCGCGCAGGCGCAGCAGTGAGGGCAGCTTGCCCTCCGTCAGCGTAGCCGCTGAGGTGGGCTTGGAGTCCCCGGTGCGGACTCCACCTGTACCCGCGCCTCGTAGGCGTTTGGGTGCGGGAGATTCCGGGGCTCGTGGACGCCCTGCGGAACCGACGCACCTGAGTTCTAAGCCGCGGAGGCGGCGGGGGGCTGATCCCTCCACTTCCCCCCCCCCCCCCCCCACGCGTTCCCGGCGCTGGAAGCGCCGAAGGCACGCTTGGACCGGGAAAACGGGATGGTGACTGCGGACTGTCCGCATTGTGGTATCTCTACGAGATACCCGGTGGAGGAAGGTGGCGCGGCCCGGAGGCGCGCGGCAGGGATCGGCAAAGTACGCGCAGCTCCAGGCAGCCTGGAGCGCAGCCGCGGTCCGCGCAGGGGGGCGCAGCCTCAGAGAGCGAGACGTCCACCCCGCAGCGGGGGCGCCGGACCGCCACCATTGGAGTCCGAGCAGCCGAAGGGACCTTGTTGGGGGCGATTCCAATACCCCCCCCCCCCCCCCCCCCCCCCCCCCGCGGCTGCGGCTCCGCCGGACAGGAATCCCGGGATGGGGCGGCATTCGGGTTGTCTTCGGGCGGCTTCGCCGAAGAGCTTGTCGCCCTCCCCAAGCCCCCCCCGTTCTCGTGGGGATCGCAGCCGCTCCCCCGTGATTCCTTCTCTCCCCGAATCGCCCGCGCCTGTGAAGGCAGTGCGGGGCAGTGCCACGGCAAAGCGGGACACACTCCGCCCAGTGCTGCGTTCCCCTCCACCCCTGAGCCGGGGCAGCGCTTTGCGCGCCACCGCCTCTGACGCTGAGGCTGCAACCAGCCCCGCGGTGTTCACTTTTAAAGGACGGGATGGCGTAGCCGATGATAGACGGGTGCTCTCCCGTGGCGCGGGGTCTCGAGACGCTGAGTCCCCTTCAGGTGGTCATTGGACCCTGCCCCCATGCCGGGTGACGGTCCGGCCGCGAGACCGCGCACGGTTTTGGGAGGATGTCCGCGCCAAGGCTGAAGCTCTGAGCGGCCGTGGTTCGGCACGGCGCCCCCTGCAGGGCAAGGATGAATCCTCTAGCTCTGCAAGGGCTGCGAGACGGGCTCTCGCCCCTGTCCCTGTGGAATGCGCGGGACATGAGTCAGAGGATGATGATGGTTCGCCAGCCAGGCTGCAAGCTTTCCCTGTGGTGAAAGATGCCGGCCGAAAGAAACATGCCCATTTGTCGTGGCAGGCACTGGTTGATCTTCGCGATAGGATTGGTAAACACGGTCTGGAGTCTCCGGAGATGATGCACACACTACGACTGATAGACACAGACGTGTTACCTCCCTATGACATTCGGTGTTTGGCCAAGGTTCTTTTTCAGCCAGTCGAATATGACATGTTTGAGTCTAAATGGACTCAATTGGCTGAAACTGCTGCAGCACAGAATCGGATGGCTCGTCAGGATGACCCTAGGTATGGGGTCGGGCCAGACGTGTTGACGGGTGTAGGTGAATTTGCTGATGTGAATAAGCAGATTACCTATGAGCCCTTGGTGCTGGAGCAGAGTCAAAGACTTGGCATGGCAGCATTGGTACAGACAATGGAGGTGGCTGCACCGAAACAGACATTTACCACGATTTTTCAGGGACCAGATGAACCTTTCTTGAGGTTTGCAGATAGGCTGACGGCTTCAGTTGAGCGACAGGTGGATGATTTCACTGCCAGAGGTGTGTTGCTCACCACTGTGGCAAGGAGCAATTGCAATGCAGAATGCCGGAAGATCATTGAGGCCTTGCCAGGCAAGCCCTCATTTATGCAGATGGTTGAGGCCTGTTCGAAGACGGGCACCACTGGTGGTAAGGTGGTTGCCTGGGCTACCACCCAGCAGCCAATTTGGAAGGGGCAGCAGGGTGGGAAGCAGAAATGGGCAAATGCTCAAAGTGGCAAGAAGAAAGGAAAGAAAGGGAAAAAGAGGACCACTGTTTCATTTTATTGTGGACGCTGTGGACGACCAAATCACGTGCCCGATGCTTGTAAGGCAATGGTTCATGTGAATGGTCAACCTCTGTTGAGCTCGGGAAACGGGCGGCGGAGCGCAAAGGGGAAGCGCTCTCAGACACAAGTGTCTTCCCAATCCCCAGAGCCGATGGAGATCTGCTGGGCAAGCTCACAGCCAGCACCTGTGGTTCAGCAGGCGTAGATGTCTGCACCGCTGAAACGGTTGTCCTGAAGGACAGCACAGTGCATAAAATCCCTCTGGACACCTTTGGTCCTCTGGGTGATGGTTTGAGTGCCCTTCTTATGGGCAGATCTAGTACCACCATTCAGGGTATCATTGTGCATCTGGGTCTCGTGGATGCAGATTACACGGGAAGGATTTATGCCATGGTCTCCACGTCCACTCCTCCCCTCACTATCCCTGAGAAAACAAGAATTGCTCAACTTGTGCCTTTTAAGTCCTCTGTTCCTAGGGCAGAGAGTCAGGTGAGAGGAGATGGCGGCTTCGGATCCACTGGACCGCCTCAGGTCTTCTGGACGGACGTCCTGACCAAGAAGAGACGTCGGGAGAAGACATGCACCCTGTCCCTTCCTGGTGCAATGCCATCAGAAATTCATCTCCGCGGGACCCTTGACACGGGCGCAGACATCACGATTGTGTCCATTGCTGCATGGCCCCCGGATTGGCCTTTGGACCCAGTGCGGATGCCTGTTGCAGGACTGGGAGGGACAAAGCATTGCTACGTGAGCCAGAAGCCGGTGACAATCACGAACCCAGAGGGTCAGGCAGCTGTTGTCCGGCCCCATGTCACCGACACCCCTGCCAATTTATGGGGGAGGGATGCTCTGGCCGCGTGGGGGGTGCGCATGGGGACGGATTTTTAATTGGGGCCACTGTGTCGAAGGGCGCAGTGTGTCTGACGCCTCCTATATGGTGGCTGACGGACAAACCCATTTGGGATCCTCAGTGGCCCCTTCCCCAAGATAAATTGGTCGCCCTTCGTGATTTGGTGCAGGACCAGTTGAACCAGGGTCACTTGGAGCCTTCTACCAGTCCCTGGAACACCCCTGTGTTCTGCATCAAAAAGAAGTCTGGGAAATGGAGGCTGTTGCAAGACCTCCGAAAAAGGAATGCAGTGATGGAAAGCATGGGGACGCTGCAGGCTGGTATGCCATCGCCCACCATGCTTCCAGCAGAATGGCCGGTCCTTGTTGTGGATCTGAATATTTGTTTTTTTACGATTCCTTTGCATCCTGATGACAGACTGAAATTTGCCTTTTCAGTGCCAGCAATTAATAATGCTGAGCCTGCAAAACGATATCAATGGAGAGTTTTGCCGCAAGGCATGCGAAATTCCCCGAGCCTGTGCCAATGGTATGTGGCCCAAGCCTTGTCTGGAGTTCGCAGGCAGTTTCCTAATGCCCAAATTTTTCACTACATGGATGATATCCTGGTGGCTGCATCCAGCCAGGATGAGTTGCAGAGGATTCAGCCTCAGCTGATCCATGCTTTGCATTCTAATGGGCTGCAGGTGGCTCCAGAAAAGGTTCAGAAGCAACCTCCCTGGAAGTATCTGGGTGTCAAGATACTGGAGCGTACGATCCAGCATCAAGAGGTGCAATTTGAAAATTCAGTGCGCACATTGAATGATGCCCAGAAATTGGTGGGTGTCATCACTTGGTTGCGTCCGTATTTAGGACTGACCACAGGACAGTTGTCTCCTCTGTTTGATCTGTTGAAGGGGGACACTGATCTGAAATCACCTCGGACACTGACCCGAGAGGCACGTCAGGTGCTGGAGGAGGTTCAGCGAGCTGTTTCGGCTCGACAGGTTCATCGTATTGATCCCTCCATTGATGTCACTGTGTTCATCACCACTCCAGATTTACATCCCACAGCCATAATTGGCCAATGGAGTGACAAGTGGTCTGACCCCTTGCATGTCCTGGAATGGGTTTTCTTGCCCCATCAGCTGCAGAAGACGGCAACGGCATTGTTCGAGCTCATTGCTCGTTTGATAACCAAATGCTGACAACGGTGTTTTCAATTGATGGGTGTGGATCCTGCACAGATTGTGCTCCCGGTACCATGGGAAGATTTCGACTGGAGCCTTGCAAACAGTGTGTCACTGCAAAGTGCTCTGGAGAATTTTACAGGGCAGATCACTTATCATCTGGCCAGCCACAAGCTACTGCAGGTGGCCAAATCCACACAAATTTCATTGAGGCCCAAAAGCAGCCAGGAACCAGTGCAAGGACCCACCGTCTTCACTGACGGATCGGGAAAAAACAGGGAAGGCCATTGTCACTTGGAAGGATGGATCTGAGTGGAAGGTCCTGGAAGGCCACGAGGACGGGTCAGCCCAGTTGGTTGAACTGAGGGCTGCCGTCATGGCTTTTCAGAAATTTTCCCAGCAACCCTTCAATTTGGTCGCGGATTCCGCTTATGTGGCCGACATTGCTCAGTATTCGGTATTGAGAGAGGTCAGTAATCCTGCCTTGTTTCATTTACTGGAGACCCTGTGGTGTGCACTTCAGGACAGGGTTCATCCCTACTATGTTCTGCACGTTCGAAGCCACACGAATTTGCCTGGATTCGTAGCGGAAGGTAATGCGAGGGCTGACAGGTTGGCTAACCCAGCGTGGGTAGCGCCTCAGCCTGATACACTCGCGCAGGCCAAGGCATCACATGGGTTCTTCCACCAGAACGCGCATACGCTGCAGAAGCAGTTTCAGTTGACACCAACTGAGGCCCGTGACATCGTCGAGTCCTGTGATGACTGTCACGCGGTCGCTGCACCTTTGCCAGGAGGGGTAAACCCCAGGGGCCTTAAGGCCTTGGAACTTTGGCAGACAGATGTTACCCAGGTTGCCGAGTTTGGCCGGCTCAAGTATGTGCATGTCACGGTGGACACATTCTTATCTGCTATGTGGGCTTCAGCTCATGCAGGAGAAAAGGCACGTGATGTCATTGCCCACTGGAGGCAGGCCTTTGCTGTTTTAGGCATACCTTCTGCTGTCAAGACCGACAATGGTCCTGCTTACACCTCACAGAGGGTGCGGCAGTTCCTGCAGTTGTGGGGTGTTTCACATAAGTTGGGTATCCCTCATTCCCCCACCGGCCAGGCAATTGTAGAACGCGCTCATGGTACACTCAAGCGTGTTCTCCAGAAGCAAAAGCGGGGAATGCAGGGTGAAACCCCACACAGTCGGTTGCAAAAGGCTTTGTATACAATTAATCACCTTACGGTGCCGCAGAACTCAAGTAACCCTGTTTTCCTGAATCACCACCTTTCATTGCAGGCTTCGGACGAGACGCATCAGCCCCGAGCAAAGGTCCGGGTGCGAAATCTAGTCACCAAGCAATGGGAAGGTCCCTATGACCTTATCACTTCGGGGCGAGGGTATGCTTGTGTCTCCACAGATACTGGAGTTCGCTGGGTATCTGCAAAGTGTGTTCGTCCTGACCTGAGACCGCAGAGACAGAATTTGGCCAACAGACAGCCAGGAGACCGTGACCAACATAAAGGTCAACAAGTGGATGAACCACTGAGTGACGACTCTGATGTCGAGGTCGCAAGTGATCACTCCGATGACCCTTCCACAACCAGAAATTGAACATGGTTCATTTTCTTTTATTTTTTTTTTTTTTTTCTTTTTTAATGGTAAAAGGGTGAGATGTCGCCCTGAATTTCTTGCCTGTGAAATTTTGTGCCTTTGCAGCGGCTTTTTCACGCTGCTTCACATAAACAATATTGTATTATTAGAACTTTATCTATGTGTTTACATATTTCTTCTCTAGGAGGAGGAATGAGATTGATGGTCAAGCCCACCAATGATGTTCATAAGGTGGTGACCCTTTTGGCCAATCTTTGGCCTTCTGTACAAAATGTATATAAGGATGGAGTCAGACATTAAAATATATTCATAGCTGCTTGACCTGCTGTGGCCTGCGTGTCTTTTGTGTGTCCGACATAGCGACACCATACCTACGGTCGTCTCGACGAGCCATCCAATTCTATGCTGCAGTGTTTTCAGCCAATTGAGTCCACTTAGAAATGTCATATTCGACTGGCTAAAAAAGAACCTTGGCCAAACACTGGGTGTCATAGGGAGGTAACACGTCTGTGTCTACCAGTCGTAGCACTTGCATCGTCTCAAAAGACCCCAGACTGTATTTACCAACCCCATCTCAGAGATCAATCAGTGTCTGCCACAACAAATGAGCATGGTTTTTTTGGCCAGCATCCCGTATCACAGGGAAAGCTTTCAGACTGTCTGGCGAGGCATCATCGGCTTCTGAATCCTGTCCCGTGTGTTCCACTGGGACAGAGGCAAGAGCCTGTCTTGCAGCACTTGCAGAGCTAGGGAATCCATCCCTGCCCTGCAGGTGGTGCCGTGCCAAACCATGGCCGCCCACTGCATCAGCCTTGGTTCGGACGTCTTCCAAAAACCATGCGTGGTCCTACGGCTGGACTGTCACTCGACATGGTGGCAGCATCCAATGGCCAGCTGAAGGTGACCCGGCAACCCAGGACCCCTTGACATGGGGGAACGCCGGCCTGTCGTCGGCTGTGCTGTCCCCTCCTTTAAAAGTGAACCCTGTGGAGCCAGCATCCGTCTCTGCATTGGTGGCGACGGCGTGCGCAACGCCGTCTCGGCTCAGCTCAGGGGAGAGTGCAGTGCTGGGAAGGGCATGTCTTGTGGCACTATGGCACTGCCAAGCACTGCTTTCAAGGGTGCAGGCAAGTCGAGAGGAGATGAAGCCACGGGGGAGGTGCTGCAGGCAGCGCGGGGAGGAAAAGGGCTCGTGGGGGGTGAAGGACTCACAGAAGAGCCAGCTCATACAGCTTGGAGGCCACCTGAGCGCCACCCCACCCCTGCATCTCTTGGCAGAGCCACGGCCACAGGAAGGGCTGTAGGAATTGCTCCCAACAAAGTTTCCCCAGCCGCCTGGACTCTGATGGTGGGCAGCCCTCCCTCCTGCTGCGGGGTGGGTCTCTCACTGTCCGGGGCCGCACGTCCCTGGGCAGACTCAGCTGGCTGCCCAGAGCTGCACATGCACTGTGTGTTCCCGCTCTGGCCTGCACCCCGGGATGGCCCAAATCCACGCCATCCTCTTCCACAGAATATCTCTTGGAAATTCCACAATGGGGGTAGTCTGCTGTGATCATCCCCCCTCTCGGGTCCAAACACGCTTTTGGCGCTTCCAGCGCCAGGAGGGTACGGGGGGGAAAAGACACCCCGCTGCTGCTGCTGAGGCACAGGGGCCGGGGGCACTGGTGGTGCCAGTTCGGCAGGGCTTCTGCAAGCTCCGAGATCTCCCGCACTCCAATGCCTGTGGGGTGCGGGTACAGGTGGGGTCTGCTCCGCAGACTCCATGCCCACCTCAGCGGCTGCACCGAGGGAGAGCAGGCTTTCCTCACTTCTGCACCCATGTGGGGTAGGAATAGGTGGTCCTGCCGACAGCGTGTGTGCGCAGGAGGGGGCTAAACCCCCCCCACTCCAGTGCCGCATCCGTGGCACGGGAACAGGAGAGAAAGCTCCACCATCTCCCCTGGCACCTAGCCCCGAAGGCAGCATCAGGTTGGAGCTATCCTCTGAAACCCCAGAACTGGGAGGCTGCAAATTACGCAGCATCTCTTCCAGCCTTTTCCAGGTTGCTAGCAACCTCAAAAAATCCGCCCTGCAATCCGCAGTAAAAAACTGGAGCAGGTGGTAACCCAGGAATCTCCATTCTGCTGTGGAGAAAGCAGCTTGGACGCTGCAGAAGAAACCATGGGTTCTAGCATAATAGAACAATTCTTGGAAGTCCCCTCCGGAAATGGAGGCTCCCTCCCTCTGTAGGACCTCAAACCAATGGTCCATCACGAGGGCATCATCCGAGGAAGAGGTAGAGTTCATAATCTCTTACCACTTATTACCTCAGACACACAGCAGGTTGCAGTCCCACGCAGGGTCACCAGATGTCGCAATGTCGGACACACAAAGGACGAGGCAGACAACAGAAGGTTTGGCAGGAAAGTTCTATTTTAATTTTTCTGACTCCATTTATATACACTTTTTACAGAAGGCAAAAGATTGGCTACACAGGTTTCCACCTCTCTGACCTCGTAGGTCAACATCCCCATCAATCATATTTCTCCTCCCAGAGGAGAAATATGTAAACAAAGTAGATGATTCTAAATATATACATAGTTTACATGAAGCTGCGTGAGAATCTCCACTAAAAAATTGCAAACGCTCACAAGGCAAGAAAACTTAGGGCGACATATTCCAAATACCATATTTTGGAAATGGGTGTAAAACAACATTTGGGGAAATCATATATTAAATGTGATTGCGTAGAAAAGTTAGCACAAGGTAGAGGTACTTGTTTGATTCCATGTTTAGCATATACAGTAAAGCGATAACAAAAGTAGTGTTAATACTATATGTATCTACAATATCCAGGGGAGGAAGCCAAGTTCCTCCTACCCATTCCACTCTATTGTTTCTGAGGGGAGGCTCTGGATACCACCAAGTCAGAGGCGGAAACAGCAGAGGTTGAATGATGTGGGCCCAGTAGATTCTCCCTTCTGCCACTTGATGGCAGCATAGCAGAAGAAAGACAAGATTCATTGTTGTCCTTGGCTGGGTTTGATGTATCTTGCCGGGAGCCAATATGGTCCTGTAGGTAAAGAAACACACCCATAATCTCTTCCCCAAGGTAACAGTGGAACTAGACCTTTCCACTGAATGTTATGTGCATCCTTGTATGTAACTTCTGCGTAAACTCCTTCTCAATCAGTGAGTGGTCTGACCCAGGAGCCTTTTATGTGCAGTTAAGTTGTCTCTAGAGGAGAGATTTAAAAAATTCAAAACATAGGTTGCTTTATTAAGCTGCTCTTGAGGGAGCATGCCTATTGGGTCCCCTCTTTGTTGTTTTTGCAGCATGTTTTTCAATGTATTATGTACCCTTTCAATAATGGCTTGCCCTGTTGGGGAATGGGCATTACCTATGACATGTTTGATACCCCAAGTGTGGAAGAATTCTTGTGTTTGATGAGATGTATATGCGGGTCCATTATCTGTTTTTATCTGTTGGGGTACTCCCATCATAGAGAAGGCATGTAGTCAATGTCAGATGGCATCTCTTGATTTCTCAGCCTTGTGTGCTGTTGCTACTATGAATCCTGAAAAGGTATCAATAGAAACATGGACATATTTAAAAGTCCCAAAGCTCGATATGTGTGTTACATCTGTTTTCCAAATGTCATTAGGTTTCAACTCTCATGGGTTTGTACATAATGTTTGTGGCAAAGAAAGAGTCTGCTGACCTTGTGAGCAAGTATTCACTACATCCTGTGCTTGTGGCAAAGTTAGATCGAATTGTTTTGCCAGTGCTTGAGCATTTTGATGGTAAAAATCATGAGAAAGTTTTGCCTGCCCTGACTTTTGTGGTATAGTGACTGTCATGGTGAGGGCATCTGCTCTCACATTACCTTCCACTATAGGTCCTAGCAGAGTGGTGTGTGACCTAAGATGCAGAATGTAATATTCATGAGACCTGTAAAGTAAAAAGTTGTACAGAGTGGTTAATAACACAAAAAGATCTTTGTTAGAGACTTCCTTCAGGAATGAGTGCTCAGTTCTCTCAATGATCCCTGTAGCATAAAGAGAATCACAAACAATGTTAATAGGTTCCTGTGAAAAAAGGCAAAATGCTTCTACCATGGCTGCTAGTTCGACTAGCTGGGTAGATCCAGGTTGAAAGGTTATGGTATGTTCCCACTGTCCCTTATCATTTTTCCACAGGGTGACAGCTTTGTGTGTCTTTCCTGATCCATCAGTGAAAACAGTCTTTGCATCAGGGACTGGAGTTTTCATTTGCAGTCGTCGTTGTTGAAAAGGGAATTTCTTGAAGGATTGTGGCAGGGCATGTCGAGGCAGCGTATGAAAAAATTGTCCATTATAGTCTGCAAGAGCAATTTGAAATGACAATGAATCCCTGAACAGATTCTCCAGTTCTGCTGCAACAATAGGGAGATGTGTGACTGCTGGATCATATCCTGTCAGGCTTTGGCCACTTGCAGCTGTTGAGCTATCGTAGTAGCAATTAGCTCTGCTTTAAAATGTTCCAAGCCGATATTAGTGCATGCCTTGATATAATCAGAAAGTTCAACATCAGCATGGTTATGTATTGGGTCCAGGGCTTTTTTACAGTCATTGTTAGCATTTTCATATGCAAGAGATTTTAAGAGAGCATCAGCTGCTTCCTGTGTATCAATTTGCCATCTGACGGCAGATTGTAATCAATCAATAAAGGTAATAAATATATGGTTTCTCAGGCCCCTGACTCACAGCAGCAAAACTGGACTAATTTTTTTGTATTGGGTACCTTTCATAGTGTCCTCATGGCAATAACAGTAGACTGATTCCACGCTTGGGGGGGGGAAGTCTTAATTGAGCCCGAACAGTAGCATATACCTCTGTGCCAGAGAGCTGTGATGCAGTGATATTAACGGGTAGTTGTTGATTAGCATTATTCAATGCCTGAGTTTGAGCCAAATCTACAAATTCCATCCACCAGACAGAGTACTGCCCTCCTGTCAAAATTGTCTTAGAAAGAGATTTCCAATCCACTGGTTACATAGTATGTGCTTCTGCAATTGTATCCAATAAATTCATAGTAAAGGAGGAATGTAAACCATTTTCTTTCACCCATCTCCTCAGTTCCTTTATCATCTCATATGACAATTGTTCATGATGTGGGTTTGGATTATGATATACAACAGATATTGCTTGAAAAAAATGCAGTATTGCCCTCCTTCAACACTCATCTCTGGAATTTCTGTATAAACCTTTCTGGCTCAGGTCCTATAGGTGATATTGTTTCTTCATCATAGTCGCTTGAGGGATAGGGCAAGGTATAAGATGGTGGTGGAATATGTGAAATATTTGTTGCAGCCTTTTTGCTTGCTGTCTGTAGTATTTCTTCCGCGCTAGGAGCAGCCGCTGCCATAGCCCGTACTGGGGCTAAAGGAGGATATAAATCTGGCTCTTGTCCAGAATCAATAGGATTGGGATCAAACGGGTCCTTTTTCTCCAGATCATTATCCTCAGGTGATGTTTCATTAACAAAAACAACAGTATCTGACAGTGATGCAGATGGAGCATCCATAAGGACATGATCTACTTCCTTAAATTGTTACAAAGCTGAGTATATCGCACGCCAAATAATAATATCATCAGGGTGGACATCGTGATGAGTAATTTGGCGGGTTTGTAAACATTCACCAACTTGTTGCCAGTAAGATCATAGGAACCATCTGATGGGTTCCAGGGACAAAATTTTTTGACCCATGTAAGTAATTGGATGAGACTTTGGGGTTGGAGTTTATAGCCCTGTTCCCTGGTGATGCACAACAGACAGTCTTTATGCAGTTTTTGGGATTTCATTGCACTTTTCCCCATTATAAGAAATGTTGCCCAGCCACTCGCAAAAGGCTAACCTGTTCTATAGCCAGTGATGAAATGAGCTCTTTTGTGATACATGAAGAAATGAGGCCCACCAGCAGAGAGTGATTCTGGGTGAATCTGTGAATCTAAAGTTTATTCAAAGCATCAATACATATATCCTTACTTCTAAAAGCTTTTTTTTTTGGTTACAGCTTGCAGACGTGATCACAGTCCTACAATAAATCTATCCTATTGACATTTTCCATTGTTGTCTCCAAAGCCATGGTAAAGGAGTGCGAAGAGCGTGCGTGAAGAGTGTGCATCTATATTGACGTAGAAGTAGAAACTCCTTCATTCAGTTCAGTCTCAGGTACATGCCATGTCAGAGAGACCTGCTGCTGGTGCTGCTGGCTCTGCTGCAGTTATCCTCTGTTTAACTCTTTTCTTACACCAACACATGTTAATCCCATATCCCTTGGTGATCAGCTGAACGCACGCATGCTTGGTTTGGTCCGGGTATGCCATCAGACTGGATCACATCAGTAGTGTCGTCCCTGCATTTCTTGCTTTCAGGTGTTTGAGTCTTTGCAGCAGCTTCTCACGCTGCTTCATGTAAACAATATTGTATTCTTAGAATTTATCTGTATGTTTTGCATTCTTGTTCTCTGAGAGAGAACTTGACTGATGGTCATATTGACTAATGGAGTCAGGAGGTTGTAACCTCCTTGGGCCAATCTTGGCCCTCTGTACAAAATGTATATAAGCTAATTGGAGTCAGATAATAAAGAGCTTTCCATGATTCACCAAGCTGCTGCCTGCTGTCCTCTGTGAAGGTCCACTCCCACGTCCCAACGTGTTGCCCCTCTAAAGGCATGGGGTAACAAGTGGAGACCCCGGACGTGTGCGAACAGGGGTCTCCTGTCGCATTTGGTGACCCCTCCGTGCCTGGACTGCAGCTGAGTCACAAGTGGTGACCCCGAACGTGTGGGAAGAGGGTCTCCTGTCGCAAGTGGTGACTCCTCTGTGTCTGGACTGCAGCTGGGTCACATCTGCTGACCTTTTGTGTCTGAATGGCACATCTGGACACTGTCCATGTCTGAACGGACTCCTGACGTGGGAGAACAGGTCACACCGGTGACCTCCGACTGCGAGAGAACTGCACGTCGGTGGACCTGTCTGCCCAGTGAGAGACTGTACCTGCTCTGCCTGAGGTAATCGTGGTAAGAGATAATGATCTCTAAACCCTCCTCAGATGAGGAAACCCTCATGTTGGACCTTTGCCTTGAGGTCCTGCAGAGAGAAGAAGTCTCCTTTCCTGGAGATGCTCTCCAGAAATTGTTCTATTATGCTAGAACTCATGGGTTTTTTTGCAGCCTTGAAGAAGTTTTTTCTACAGCAGAGTGGAAGTCTTTGGGCGATTATCTGCTCCAGGTTTTCTTTGCAGATCGCAAAGCGTGCTCAGACAGAAGAGTCTTCCCAGTCCCCACAGCCGATGGAGATCTGTTGGGAAGGTTTAGTCCCACACCCACCTCTCCCTGTCAGTGTCCCTGAAGGGACCAAAATTGTTTAATTTGTGTTTGAGTTTTCTGTTCACAGGACAAAGAGTCGGTGGTGAGAAGGCAGTTGCTCTGAAGTATTGAGCTGCCTGGATTTCACTGGACTGTTGCTCTGATCAGAGATTGTCCTGGAACAATTTGGAACGGACATTGCGATTTTTTCCTTTGCTGTTTGGCAGCTGGAATGGACTGTCTTTCAAGATCCATTCATCGCCCTTCGTGACTTGTTTGGGAGCTGTTGGACCAGGATCATCTGGAAATTTCAACCAGTCCTGGGACGTTCCTGTGTTCTGCATCAAAACAGAACTCTGGGGACTGGAGGTTTTTTATAACACCTCCAAAAAGCCAATCCTCGATTGTGAATCTGAATGATTGTTTTCTGTGATTCATTTGTATCCTGCAGGTATCACTGGCTGATGAATGTCCAATTCCTTGCACGTTCTGGAATGGGTCATTTTTGCCCCATCTGCCACAAGGTGGCAAAATATTGTTTGAAAAAACAAACAAACAATCAAAATATTATTTTTTGTTTGAGCTAATTATTGCTCGGTTTCAGCCGCAAAAATGGCAATCAATCATTTTTGTATGAACTCATTGCTCGATTGATAAATGCAGGCAACAATGCTTGCGAATTTGATGGGTGCAGATTTTTGTAAAATTCATATTCTCAGTATTATGGGAGGAATTTGATTGGAGCTTTGCAAGCAGTGTTTTTCTGCCAAATGCTCTGGAGCCATGAGCTGTTGCGAGTGGCAAGAATCCTTTGGATTTCTTTTTTGCGGCCCAAAGATATTCAGAAATTTAGTGCAAGGGCCCACTGTCTTTACAGATGATTTGAGAGGATGAGGTAGGCCAGTGTTCTTTGGAAGGATGATTTTGAGGGCAAAGTTTTGGAAGCCCCTGAGGATGGGCAGCCCATTGGGATGTATTGGGGCTGCTGTCATGGCATTTCCACAGTTTTCCCAGGAACCTTTTCATTTAGTCACAGATTTAATTTCTGTGGTCGACATGGCACACAGATGGGTTGTTCAATTTAAAGGGAGTCAGCAATGTTGTTTGTTCCATTTGCTGAAGAACCTTTTGTTGTGCCACAGAGGCCTGGTTCTTCAAAAACAAAAACGGGGAATGCAGGGTGAAACCCCGCAAATTTAATTGGCAAAGGCTTTGCATGCCATGGAGCACCTTACAGGTGCCACAGAATTTCACTAACCCTGCAATGTGAAAAGCAAGAAATCGTGACCAAATGAAGGTCAACAGAGGAGGAACCACTGGTCCTCCCATGGGAACAGAAATTGAACTGTAGTTCATTTTCTTTTTTCCTTTTTTCTTTTTTTAAGGTAAAAAGGGTGAGATGTCGTCCCTGCATTTCTTGCTTTCAGGTGTTTGAGTCTTTGCAGCAGCTTCTCACGCTGCTTCATGTAAACAATATTGTATTCTTAGAATTTATCTGTATGTTTTGCATTCTTGTTCTCTGAGAGAGAACTTGACTGATGGTCATATTGACCAATGGAGTCAGGAGGTTGTAACCTCTTTGGGCCAATCTTGGCCCTCTGTACAAAATGTATATAAGCCTATTGGAGTCAGATAATAAAGAGCTTTCCATGATTCACCAAGCTGCTGCCTGCTGTCCTCTGTGAAGGTCCGCTCCCACGTCCCAACGTGTTGCCCCTCTAAAGGCGTGGGGTAACACAGTAGTAATGAAGTCCTTGTTAATCGGGAGCCATTTGTTGGCATATGAATGCAAGACTCACAAGATGAAAGCAAAATGAATCTGTTTATTGCAGAGTTATGACAGTACTTATACTCTTAGTGTGAGAATCTCTGTTCAGTCTTTCGCAAGCAACCCGGTTGCAGACCTGTAATAAATCCATCAGCCTGACAGTTTGTTAGTTTTCTCAAGGTTTGCAGGATTTGAAGAAACAGGACACCTTTCGTGTTTTCAGATTGTGTGCTTCCCAGGAATTTTCTGCAGCATTGGGCTTGCTTTTCTCTCACATCAGATCCCCTTGAAGGAATCTCTAGAATGTATGCCCAGGGAGGGAATGAAAACAAGGGCTAGAGGAGCCTTGCCTCTGTTGCAGATTTCCTCAGGGCAGGACGTCATGATTTATATCAGGACTTTGAACTACCCTGACTGAGGCCTGACCTGAGGCCTTGGTAAGGCCTTGAAGCCTGTGACGCAGTTAAAATTCCTTTAGGTTTGTGGTGCAGTTAGAAATAGCTATTAAGATGTTTGGGAAAAATATTAGGCCTTGAAGGTCACTGAATAGAGTAGTTAATAAGCACGTGTTAAGCCACCTTAACTGTAAGTTAATTAATGTATGTTTGCATTCTTTCCCTCACTGTGTGCCAATGGCTGAGCTATCCAAAGTGTAAACTATATAGAAATGTATAAAAGACGCCATTTCAGTTGAAATAAAGGAGTTGCGCAGTTTTAATCATACTAATCGGACCTGCATCTCTCTGTCCAGTCCTCTTTTATCTTGGTAGCCCTGGCAAGATGCCTCTAGTCAGGAAGAGGCATGGGAGAATCAAGTCTTTTGGACAGTACAAATCTGATGGCCTTGCACATCAGAACCACAAAAATACAAGGTCTTGATCGACAGTGGTGTGCAGTGCACCCTAATGTCATTGGGACATGTGGGGGCAGAACCTGTTTCTATTTCTGGCATGACAGGGGGATTGCAGGATTTGACCCTGTTGGCAGCTGAGGTGAGCCTGACTGAAAGAGAGTGGAAGAAACACCCTATTCTGACTGGTCCAGAGGCCCTGGGTATTCTGGGCATAGATTTCCGCTGAAACGGGTATTTCAAAGACCCAAAGGGACACAGGTGGGTTTTTGGAATAGCTGTTGTGGAGGCAGAGGGCATTAGGCAATTGAACATCTTGCCTGGACTGTCAGAAAATTCTTCTGCAGTTGGGCTCCTAAAGGTGGAGGTACGAGTACTGATTACCACCTCAAAGGTGCACTGCCAGCATTATCAGAGAAATGGAGATGCTGTGATCCCCATCCACAAGATGATTCAAGAGCTGGAAAGCAAAGATTGGTCAGCAAGCCCCACTCACCCTTCAACAGCCCCATATGGCCTGTGCACAAGCCTGATAGAGAATGGAGATTGACTGTGGATTATCATGCCTTGAATGAAGTGACTCCACCACTGAGCGCTGTGGTGCCGGACATGCTGGAGCTCCAGTACAAGCTGGAGTCCAAGGGAGTGAAGTGGTTTGCTCCTATTAATATTGCTAATGCATTTTTCTCCATTCCTCTGGCAGCAGAATGCAGGCCTCAGTTTGCCTTCACTTGGAGGGGAGTGCAGTACACCTGGAACCAATTGCCCCAGGGATGGAAATACAGCCCCACCATCTGCCATGGACTGATCCAGACTGCACTAGAAAAGGGTGAGGCTCTAAAACATCCACAGTACATTGAGAACATCATTGTGTGGGGAGACATGGCAGCAGAAGTATTTGAGAAAGGAGAGAAAATCATCCAGATTCTCCTGGAAGCCGGTTTCGCTGTCAAAAAGAATAAGGTCAAGGGACCTGGCTGAGAGATCCAGTTCCTGGGAGTGAAGTGGCAAGATGTATGGCATCAGATACCCACTGAGGTCATCAACAAGATCACAACGATATCTCAACCAACCAGCAAGAAGGAAATGCAAGCTTTCCTAGGCGCCATAGGCTTTTGGAGAATGCACATTCCTGAGTATAGTCAGATTGGGAGCCCTCTCTGCCTGGATCACCTGCAAGAAGAATATTTTCCAGTAGGGTCCTGAACAGCAACAAGCCTTTGCCCAGATCAAGCAAGAAATTCCTCACGCAGTAGCCCTCGGCCCAGTCAGGACAGGACCAGATGTGAAGAATGTGCTTTACTCTGCAGCTGGGAGGCACGGTCTGTCCTGAAGCCTTTGGCAGAAGGTGCCTAGTGAGACTCGAGGATGACCACTGGGTTTCTGGAGTCAAAGGTACAGAGGGTCTGAAGCCAACTACATCTCAAAGGAGAAGGAAGTCTTGGCCACCTATGAAGGAGTTCAAGCAGCCTCAGAGGTGATCAGCACAGAAGCACAACTCCTCCTGGCACCCTGAGTACCAGTGCTGGGGTAGATGTTTAAAGAAAGGGTTCCCTCTACCCAACACGTGATCAGCGCCACATGGAGTAAATGGATTGCCCTAATCACACTGTGCTCGTATTGGAAACCCAAATTGCCCTGGGATCTTGGAAATAATCACAAATTGGCTGGAAGGTGAAAACTATTGATGAAGAGGAGCAGGAACAGATGACACATGCTGAGGAAGCTCCACTGTATAACCAACTGCCAGCGGAAGAAACACTTTTTCACTGGTGTTTTCTGTTACATCATAGGGATGAACCAGAAGTGGAAAGCAGCCATATAGAGCCCCACTCGATAGGTCACAGAAGCTACTGAATGAGGAGGTGGATCGAGCTAACTTGCTGAACTCAATGTGGTCCAGTTGGCCCTGGAGAGTGCTGAAAGAGAGAAGTGGCCAAAGTTCCACCTCTACACTGATTCGTGGATGGTAGTCAATGCTCTGTGGGGGTGGCTGGAAAGGTGGAAAGAGGCTAATTGGCAGCATAGGGGAAAGCCAGTCTGGGCTTCTGAAGAGTGGAAAGACATCGCTGCCCGGGTAGAGAAGCTACCTGTGAAAATCCATCATGTGGATGCCCATGTCCCCAAGAGTAGGACTAATGTTAATAAGGAGCCCTGAAACAATGGGCAGGTAGATCAGGCTGCCAAAATAGAGGTGTCACATTTAGATTTGGATTGGCAACTGCCTTAGTTTGGAAAGACAGGTGTCTGCCAGGGAAAAGCCGGAGCTTCCCTTGGAATGGAGAATGTAAACTCCCTCCCTCCAAATTCTTATAATTTTGAAGTTAAGGGGCTTTCAGGCAAAGGTATGGCTATAGGAATAACAGTTCTTTACTAGGAATATTAAAAAAATAAAAATGTAGTACAAAAAATGCAAACAAACAAAAAAAGAAAAACACTGCCAGAGTCGGAATACGACCTGACACCCTGTTGTTCAGGGTGTTGGTAGCAGTCTAATTAAGTCCTCCTGGAGTGACAGATGTGATTCTGTTGGAGTAGAGATGATCCTGTAGAAGGGTCCAGTGGTGGTGAGATGGGTCCAGTCATCCTCTGGGAATCCAGTGGAAAACAGGCTGTCCTAGTGTTCTGATTTTTAGGTTTTATACAAATAGGAATGCTTGGCTCCTCCCACTGGGTGGAGCATCTCAAAATGGGATGATGTAATTTTATCAGTCATGCAGCGAGCCTTAATGGCTCATTAACCGCAGATATCCCCCTGGAGAGAGGATGGGTCATGGAAAGGATAAAGAACACTGCTCCACCTGGTTTTAACAGCTGGCCTATTGACAAAAGATACTCGCTCCCTCCCCCCTGAGTTAGAAGAGATAGAGAAAAACATCTCTTCAAATGGTTTCAACAGATGGCAAAATAGAATACATACTTTTGGTTACATCTTGCATTGCAACTCAAGACAGCAACACAAGGGCGTTGCCCTGATTTTTCTTGCTTTCAAGTGTTTGAGTCTTTGCAGCATGATTCTCACACTGTTTGATGTAAACTATATGTATTTTTAGAAATTATCTTCTGTTTGGCATAGTTCTTTTCTGAGAGGAGAACTTGATTGATAGTAAGAGTGATCAATGGGGTCATGAGGTTGTAACCTTCTTTGGCCAATCCTGGCCTTCTGTAAAAAGTGTATATAAGTTGATGGAGTAAGAAAAATAAAGAAGCTTTCCATGTCTGACCTGCTGCTGCATGCTGTCCTCTGTGTGGGTCTGCACCCATGTCACAACTTGTGACCCCTCTGTGTGAGGTGGTCACAATTGGTGACCCCGTCCATGTGAGAACGCTACAATTGGTGACCCCGTTCGTGTCTGGACTGCATCTGTCATCACAATTCATGGCCCTTCCATGTCTGGACCACATCAGGTGACCCTCTCCATGGGAGAACGGCACATCTGGACACTGTCTGTGTCTGAACTGCACATCGTGTGGACCTGTCTGCCCAGTGAGAGACTGCAGCTGCTCTGCCTGAGGTAATAGTGGTAAGAGATAATGATCTTTAACCCCTCCTCAGATGATGAGGCCCTCATGTTGGACCTTTGGCTTGAGGTCCTACAGAGGGAAGGAGACCTTGTTCCTGGAGGTGCTTTCCAAAAATTGTTCTATTATGCTAGAACTCATGGGGTTTTATGTAGCCTTCAAAAAGTTTTTTTCTACAGCAGAGTGGAAGTCCCTGGGTGATCATTTGCTTCAGTTTTTCCTTGCAGATCACAGTGTGAAGCTTTTGGAATTGATAGCGACCTGGAAAAGGCTGGAGAGGGTGCTGCATAAATTGCAGCCTCCCAGTTCTGAGGTCTCTGAGGATAGCTCTAGCCTCATTGAGCTGGATGCCAGGGGAGATGTTGGAGTCGTTTCTCCTGTCCCTGCCCTGCAGAGGCGGGCGGGACAGCTGACCCCCCTCCCTCAGAGGTGCAGCAGTGCCGAAAGCTTGCCTGTCCTCAGTGCAACTGCTGAGGTGGGGGCAGAGTCTGCAAAGCAGACCCTGCCGGCACCCACGCCGCGTTGGCGCTGGAGTGTGGGAGAATTCGGGGCTCGCAAGAGCCCCACGGGACCGGTGCCATCAGCCCCCCTGAGTCCCGTGCCACAGCGGTTGTAACCTTCTTTGGCCAATCCTGTCCTTCTGTAAAAAGTGTATATAAGTCGATGGAGTCAGAAAAATAAAGAAGCTTTCCAAGTCTGACCTGCTGCTGCCTGCTGTCCTCTGTGTGGGTCTGCACCCACGTCTCAACTTGTGACCCCTCTGTGTGAGGTGGTCACACAAAGGAGAGTTGTTTCTGGCTCAATGGGCCCATGATGCCTCAGGTCATCAGGGTAGAGATGCCACCTATAAGTGGGTATGAGACTGAGGGGTGGATTTAACCTTGGACATTATTTCCCAGGTTATCCATGACTGAGGCATGTGCTGCTGTTCTGGGTTGACAGTGCCTCTATCCCATATCGTGGACTTCCTTGTTATGTCTAACAGCTGCCCCCCCCCCCCCCCCCCCCCCTTCGACGGGAGCTGCCACTTTGCTGTTGTCTCTGCTGGCATTTTCTCTCTCTCTCAGCTGCCTGCTTGCCGCTTGGCTGCTGCTTCGCTCGCTGCCAGCTGCTTTTCTCTCTCTCTGCTGTTGCTGCTGTGGCTGCCTGTTTTCGCTGCTTCGTTTTTTTTTTTTCCCCCTTTTCTTTTCCCCTTTCTTCCCCCTCTTCCCCCAAAGATGTGGACTGGCTCCGGACCTGACCCGACCTGAGAAGTCTGAGAATCTCCAGGGCCCGCGAAAGAAGGTCTACGCCCTCCCCTTCACAGTAACTTGAGCTTTTCCTTGTGTTGGGGAGTGTTTTTTCATTTGTCACAAATCCGTTTTTTTCCACTTTCCTCCAAGGAATTTCCTTCCCAAACCCAGGGCTGGGGGGGAGGGGTGGTGGAGGTTTGTTTTTTAGGGGACTCCTTTTAGAGGTTGTCCCCTAATTCATCCTAAACCAGCACACTTTTTGGTGCGTTGGCCGGGAAATCGAACAGAGAAAGTGGAAAAAAACCTTAATAATAATATTGGTGGTTCTAATTGTTTTGTGAGTGTAGTGGGATGTTTTTTACTGGACTCATAATGTCATTTGGGGTGAAAGCTTGCCAATATTTCTGGTCCCTAGGGTTTTTTGAGGTTTTACTACCTCTGTGGTATCTAGGGTTATTTCCTTACCCAGAAATAGCTCTGGTATTGCTCCTAACACGTAGTTTGTGTAGCCGTGGGGCACTAACAAGAATATTCATTGGGCTGGGCTTGTTTGTGATGGTTTACAAGAAGGCTGTAAATATGTTTGATGGCTCGTTGTTATGGTTGGGCACTCAGTTTGTTAGGGGAGAAGCAGGGGAAAAGTTTTCTCAGCCTCTGTTTTCCCTCTTCTCCTTTGAATTGTTTATATTTCTATTAGAAATTATTCAGTTTCCCCTGAGTGTTAAAAAGACCATCTTTCTGGCATTTAATTTAGTAAGTTTCCTCTATATTGTCTGCAGTTTATATAAAATGAAAGCTGAGATTTCCAAAGGGGCTAATGAGACTTCTGATTTAGGGGCAAAGCCAAGTAGGAGAAATCTTGAGTGGAGTGGGAAATGGGAAGATATTGGCCAAATTTTAAAGGAATTCTCTGATCCTATAGTCTGGGACTTCCCATCTGAACAAATTCAGAACCCAGCTGAGGTGACAAAGTACTTGAAAGAGAAGTGCCATGGTAATACTAAGGAGAAAAGGATTATTGCAGTGAGCTGGGCCCTGGCATATGTTTATCGTACTCTGCTAGATACTGAAGGGCAGCAGATAGAAGAAAGGGAACAGGGAGATAAATTAGTTACCATCCCAGTCACTCAGGCTGCAGCTAATATCCCAGGCTTCAGGCCAGTAGCTGAACCAGACAGTAGGCCTCAACCAAGGACTGTTGCTGCTAATACAAGAGGCAGAAAGTGTAAAAGTAAGATCGATCGCAAGGTGGAGGATGATGATGATGATGATGATAATCCAGGAGAAGGACCTTCACCAAAATCAGAAACCACATTGAGGGGTGTAGGTTCTGGAGCCAATATTGATTCCTTTTCCCTAAAGGACCTTTGAGGCCTAAGAAAGGATTACAGGCGACAACCCAATGAATGTAGAATTAGTTGGTTAGTCCACCTCTGGGATGCTGCAGGGGAGGCTACAGTTCTGGATGGCACTGAAGCGAGGCATTTGGGATCTCTGTCACTTGATCCTGTCATCGACCAGGGCATGATGAGGGAGGCTAGCCCTCACAGCCTCTGGGAACGGATTCTGGACTGTGTAGCACAAAGACACGTGTGCAGATGACCTCTATTTGCAGCAGACACAGTGGAGGACCATAGAACAGGGGATCCAACATCTGAGAGAGATGGCGGTAGCAGAGCTCATTTTTTCAGATGATATAACAACTAGGAATCCAGACCTGGTAGCATGTACACCTGTAATGTGGAGGACACTTGTGCGACTTGGGCCACCTGAATACACTTCTGCTCTAGCAATAATGAAGCGAGAGGAGACATATGAGACTGTGCTTGATATGGCGAAAAAGCTTCGAGCATATGCTGACACTGTACATGGCCCAACTCATGCCCGAATTGCAGCTGTGGAAACACAACTGCAGAAATTAGAGGACAAAATAGAGGAGAATCATAAGAAACTCAGGGAAGAGATTAAGAAGGACTTCCTCCAAATCTCGGCTGTGCAAATTAGAGCCCCTGGTATCCAACGCAAGCGCTCCTTTGATGGGGAGAGAAGGTACACACCACGAGCTGAGTTGTGGTTCTTCCTGCGTGAATCTGGAGAGAACATGAGGAGATGGGATGGAAAGCCCACTGCTGCTCTGGCACAACAGGTACGCAATTTGAAGGAAGGTAGGATTCAAAGAGGAAGTCTCAATAAACAGAGAGCAGCTCCAGTTGTTCGCAGCCAGGATATCAAGTATGATGTCGATGATGACATGTCCGATCCCCTTGAAGGAACCTCTAAGACATATACCCCAGGGAAGAAGGATAATCATGCTTAGAGGGGCCCTGCCTCTAGCCAGGTAGAGGTTAGGGAAAATCGTATTTTTTGGACTGTGTGGGTTGGTTGGCCTGGCACATTGAAGCTACAAGACTATAGGCTTTGGTTGACACTGGCTCGCAGTGTACATTGATCCCATCGAGATATGTAGGGGCAGAATCGGTTTCTATTGCTGGTGTGACTGGGGGATCACAGGACTATACGTTGGTGGAGGCAGATGTGAGCCTGACTAGGAATGAGTGGAAGAAACATCCTATTGCAACTGGCCCAGAGGCCCCATGCATCTTGGGCATAGATTACCTCCGGAGTGGGTATTTTAAAGACCCAAAAGGGTTCAGGTGGGCCTTCGGAGTAGCAACTGTGATGGCAGAAAGTATTCGACAGTTGAACACCTTGCCTGGACTGTCTGAGAACCTGATCACAGTGGGACTTTTGAAGGGAGAAGAACAAATGGTACCAAAGTGCCACTTCAATAGTGCATTGTCGGCAATATAGAACCACTTGAGATGCCGTGATCCCCATCCACAAGATGATTCGAGAGCTGGAGAACCAAGGGGTGGTCAGCAAAACCCACTCACCCTTCAACAGCCCCATATGGCCTGTGCACAAGCCTGATAGAGAATGGAGATTGACTGTGGATTATCATGCCTTGAATGAAGTGACTCCACCACTGAGCGCTGTGGTGCCGGACATGCTGGAGCTCCAGTACGAGCTGGAGTCCAAGGGAGTGAAGTGGTATGCTCCTATTAATATTGCTAATGCATTTTTCTCTATTTCTCTGGCAGCAGAATGCCGGCCTCAGTTTGCCTTTACATGGAGGGGAGTGCAGTACACCTGGAACAGACTGCCCCAGGGGTGGAAACACAGTCCTACCATATGTCATGGACTGATTCAAGCCACACTAGAAAAGGAAAAGGCTCCAGAACATTTACAATATATTGATGATATCATTGTGTGGGGAAACACAGCAGCAGAAGTGTTCGAGAAAGGAGAGAAAATCATCCAGATTCTCATGGAAGCTGGCTTCACTGTCAAAAAGAATAAGGTCAAGGGACCTGCTCGGGAGATCCAGTTTCTAGGAGTGAAGTGGCAAGATGGACGGCGTCAGATTCCTACTGATGTCATTCACAAAATCACAGCAATGTCCCCCCCCAACTGATAAAAAGGAAACACAAGCTTTCTTAGGTGCCATAGGTTTCTGGGGGATGCACATTCTGGAGTATAGTCAGATTGTGAGCCCCCTTTATCTGAATACCCACAAGAAGAATGATTTCTATTGGGGCGCTGAGCAGCAGCAAGCTTTCACCCAGATCAAGCAGGAGATTGCTCATGCTGTAGCCCTCGGCCCAGTCAGGATAGGACCAGATGTGAAGAATGTGCTCTACTCTGCAGCTGGGAGTCATGGTCTGTCCTGGAGCCTTTGGCAAAAGGTACCTGGTGAGACCTGAGGCCGACCACTGGGATTCTGGATTCGGAGCTACAGAGGGTCTGAAGATAACTACACCCCAATAGAAAAGGAAATCTTGGCCGCCTACGAGGGAATCCAAGCTGCTTCAGAGGTGATTGGTACAGAAGCACAACTCCTCCTGGCACCCCGACTACCGGTACTAGGGTGGATGTTTAGAGGAAAGGTTCCTTCCACCCACCATGCCACCAGTGCTACCTGGAGCAAGTGGATTGCCCTCATTACACAACGCGCCTGAGTTGGGAAACTGAATCGCCCTGGAATTTTGGAAGTAATTCCAAACTGGCCCAAAGGTGAAAGTTTCAGTGTCACAGATGAAGAACAAGAACTAGTGACCCGGGTTGAGGAAGCTCTGCCATACAACCAGCTGCCGGCAGAGGAAGCACGTTACGCTTTATTCACTGACGATTCCTGCCGCGTCATCGGGATGAGTCGGAGGTGGAAAGCAGCTGTATGGAGCCCCACACGACAGGTTGCAGAGACCACTGAAGGAGAGGGTGGATCCAGTCAATTTGCTGAACTCAAAGCCATTCAACTGGCCCTAGATATTGCAGAGAGAGAGAAATGGCCAAGGCTCTATCTGTATACTGATTCTTGGATGGTAGCCAGCGCTCTGTGGGGATGGCTGAAGAAATGGAAAGAGGTGAACTGGCAGCATAGAGGAAAACCAATTTGGGCTGCTGAAGAGTGGAAAGATATCGCTGCCCAGTTAGAGAAACTACCTGTGAAGATTTGCCACGTAGATGCCCATGTCCCCAGAAGTAAAGCTAATGAGGAGCAGCAAAACAATCAGCAGGTAGATCAAGCTGCAAAGATAGGGGAGCTGAAGATAGACCTTGACTGGGAGCACAAGGGAGAGTTGTTCCTAGCACGATGGACCCATGATGCCTCAGGTCACCAAGGTAGAGATGCCACCTATAAGTGGGCACGAGACCGAGGGATGGATCTAACCATGGACAGCATTTCTCAGGTTATCCATGACTGTGAGACGTGCGCTGCCATTAAACAAGCCAAGCGGATGAAGCCCCTCTGGTATGGAGGGCGGTGGTCTAAGTACAAGTATAGGGAGGCCTGGCAGATTGATTACATCACACTGCCTCAAACCCTCCAAGGCAAGCGCCATGTGCTGACCATGGTAGAAGCCACCACGGGATGGTTGGAAACCTACCCTGTGTCTCATGCTACACCCCGCAACACCATCCTGGGCCTTGAAAAGCAGGTCTTTTGGAGGCACGGTACTCCCGAGAGAATTGAGTCAGACAACGGGACTCATTTTAAAAATAATCTTCTTAAAACCTGGGCGAGGGAACATGGCATTGAGTGGGTGTACCATATCCCCTACCATGCACCAGCTGCAGGTAAAGTGGAGAGGTACAATGGGTTGTTAAAAACCACCCTGAAAGCATTGGGTGGGGGGTCCTTAAAAAACTGGGAGCAGCATTTAGCAAAGGCCACCTGGTTAGTTAACACCCGAGGTTCTACCAACCGAGCGGATCCTACTCAGTCCCAGCTCCTTAATATAGTAGATGGAGATAAAGCTCCAGTGGCCCATGTTAGAGGTTTGTTGGGAAAGACAGTATGGATCAACCCTGCCTCGAGTACAGGCAAACCCGTCTGTGGAATTGTCTCTGCTCAAGGACCGGGTTATACATGGTGGATAATGCAGAAAGATGGAATAACACGATGTGTACCTCAGGGAGATCTAAATGTGGGGTAAGACTCATATGTGCTGAATGTTACTACCATTGTCTATGCTTTAGATCACTCAGACATGAAACAGAAGGAAACGTATAAGTGTCAAAGGTCTGAGCAAGTAAGACGGATGGAAATGGATAAGTGTCGAAGGTCTGAGTAAGTGAGATGAAAGTTTTTTATTGTGTCCACTATATGGGATAAGGAGTGGAATGTTCTGGGTTGATGGTGCCTCCTATCCCATATCGTGAACTCCCTTGTTATGTCTAACAGCTGCCCCAACCCCCCCCCCCCCCCTTCGACGGGGGCTGCCACTTTGCTGCTGTCTCTGCTGGCATTTTCTCTCTCTCTCAGCTGCCTGCTTGCCGCTTGGCTGCTGCTTCGCTCGCTGCTGGCTGCTTTTCTCTCTCTCTGCTGTTGCTGCTGTGGCTGCCTGTTTTCGCTGCTTCCGTTTTTTTTTTTCCCCCTTTTCTTTTCCCCTTTCTTCCCCCTCTCCCCCCGAAGATTTGGACTGGTGTGGGGGTGCTGAAATTGTTTCATAGGTTTTTTAGTTGTAGGTTTGATGTGATTTGGACTTTAACCCCAGCCAGGTAAAGTTCTTGGCTTGGAATGTTCTTATCAGAAGTTGATAAGAGTTTCCAAGGCAACCTAATCCTCTGCCCAGAGTTTCGGTCATCCCATTGTCTTTTCCCCCATCACAATGTATATTCTCCCCCCCGTGCCCATCATCCCCCAGGCCCAAAACCTTCGGAGAGGTATCGGACAGTGATTGGTGGATCTCCGAGGACCCCACCTTAATCAACCTGATTTGTTAATGTTGTGTATTGCATTTGGCATTAGCCACCTTGCTTTGTTTCATTGGTCTTGTAACTTGTGCCCACCCCTGAGATTTCTGGTAAACAAAAACCCCCTGCAAACCAGGCCCTGGGTCACTCTCCAGAGGCACAGGCCTGGGACCAGGAACTGCTCCTGTGATCCCCAAATAAAACCTTCTTCCTGAGCCTTAAGGAGTGTCCCCTCTTTCGAACCACTGCCGTGACAGCCAAGGCAAAGGTACTGCGGAGCCAAGACCCACACAAAGGTACTGTTGGGGTGTATCAGAGCTAGCAGGGTGGTCCAGCCGACCGCTGGACTGGCCTGAGAGACAGATACGCAAAGCAACAGATTGGCGCGCCAACGCGGGGCCTGCAGACGCCTTTTGACTGGCTGTGCCGTGGGGGCTGACACGGAGGCCCGAGGAAGACTCGGACCCTGTGACCCAGAGACCTTCTGAGAGGATATCGCTTTGTCGTGTCCCGAGGTCTTCAGCATTCCAGGCACCACTGGGGTGGCTCAAAAAGCGCCCCTGGTGGACGAAGGGAGCAGCTCCTGCCCAGAGGAGTCCCCTTCTGGCTTGTGGTTGCCCCAGCAATGTCTCCAGCGTCCCGAGGGCTTGGTGAGTAATTTTCCTCTAAGGGAGGGGAGGATACCCACCACAGAGGCTTGGAAAAGCCTCAGGGATCTAGGTTGCGCAACGCCTGGGAGGGACGGGACAGGGGGGACCGGGGGTCCGCCCTGAGCAAGCCCTTACCCCTAGGAAAGGACGCCCACAGGGATTTGGGGTGGTTTTGCTGGGAAGAGGTGGTGAAAAAAGTAACAGCTAGTCGGAATGGGAAATGGACTAAACACCACCCAGGAAGAGGTTTTTAAAAGTTTAATTGGAGTTTTAATTGTCGCCAAAATACTCAAAAAAGGAACTGAAAAAATTTATTAGATATTTGTTTTTGCATTTTCTGAATGTTAATTGGGACCAAGTAAACAGCATTTGGTTCTGGGAAAATGCTTCTAAAAAGTTGGAACAGTTAGCGAAGTCAGGAGATGTCCTAGCTTCAAAATTTGCATTTTGGCCATGGCAGATAAAGGCCGCTTTAAAAGAGATCACAGGAATGCAAGATAACAAAGTTGCATTCTCTCAAAGCATTCCCTCAGTCCCTTCCCCCCTGCCCCCTCCCCCTGCCTCTCCCGAGTCTCCCCAGCCCCCCCTGTCCCGTCCCCCTGCCTCTCCCAAGTCCCCCAAACCCCCCAAGTCTCCCCTTTTCCCCCCCTCCAAGTCTCCCAAGCCCCCCAAGTTCCCTAAAACCCCCCAACCCCCCCCCAGGTATTTTGAAAAGTGCTCCGGCCCCCCAGGGGTCCCCCTGTCCGGGCGCTTTAAGAATTCCGGGGTCCCCTGCCCCCTGCAGCCACGGCCGGGTTGTGAGGGGTTCCCGGGGCAGTCTGGCTGGCCAGAACGCCCAAACCCCCCCCACTACACCCCCGATTTCTCCAGCTGACAAACCCAGAGTCCGTTTCTCATTTGCCGAGGAGGAAAAACAGCCCCCAATCCCCCTGTCGGGACCGGCAGCGAAAATGGCTGTGAGAACCCCCCAAAGGGAGACGCAGAGGGCCCCCCCTCTTCAGAGAACAAAGAAAAGTGCCCCCATAATGGCGGCAGCCACGAGGAGCAGCCATTGCCTCTTTTTTCCTTTCCCCTCTCACTTTCTTTCTCCCAGAATCTCTTCCCCCCCCCTCCCACCGGTCCTTCCCCGTACCCGCCCCTCCTTTCCTCTCAAGGCTTGCCCCCGCCCCTTCCCCCGCCCCTTCCCCCGCCCCCGCAGAGCCAGGGGTGGGGTTTGCCCGCCTCCTACTGTGCGGGCGCCGCCCTGACTCCGCCTCGAACCTTCCCCCTGCAGGCCCTGCCCCCGGAGTGGGCGGTTCCTGCTCCGTGCCGGGTCGGAACCGCCCCGTATCCGCCCCAACCCCTTTTCCCTCCGCCCACATTCCCGGAGCCGAGCTTTTCCAAGCCATGCTGTCCCGGGGAAGCCCCGCACCCCCCACACCCCCCCACCGCGCCGGTCCCGCTCCTGGGACCGGGAGGAGATCATGGCGCAGCCCAAACAGCGTGGGGCTCGCCGCTTCTCCCGGCGCCGCCGGCGCCGTTCCCGGAGCCGCGGCCGCCCGCTCCCCCCGCTGCCTGGCCGTCCCCCCCTCCCCCGCCGCACGCCGCGGCTGCTGCTCCCCCCCCCGTCCCGAACGCGTTTCCCGGGTTCCCGGAGCCGTGGCCGGGAGGAGCGGACCGCGCGGTCCCGGCTCCCCCTCCCCCACCGTGGCAGCCCCCGATGGCGCCGTGGAGCCCCTTTCCCGCCCCCCGCGGCGTGAGCGAGGTGCCGCCTCTGCCCCAGCCCGCTCCCCCGCAGCCCCCGCGGGGCACGGACGGAGCTTCTGTTCCTCCCTCACTGCCGTGCGGCGCTGCTCCAACCCCGGCACCGCCCCCCCAC
Source organism: Zosterops lateralis (assembly GCF_965231275.1). Classification (NCBI taxonomy): domain Eukaryota; kingdom Metazoa; phylum Chordata; class Aves; order Passeriformes; family Zosteropidae; genus Zosterops; species Zosterops lateralis. Next base: position 23,624,903 of record NC_139801.1, on the reverse strand, counting down.
CAGCCGCTGCCGATGCCGATGGGAGCATGGAGCCCGCAGCCCCCTTCCAGTGCGAGTGCTGCTGCCCCCCCACTCCCGCCCTACCCCCCACCCGGTGACACAGTTTTCCCAACTGCACCTCCTTTGGGGAATGCTCCTCCGAGCTTCCAGCCGCCCCAGCCGCCCGTGCCACAGGCAGGCTGGGAGCCCCCCAGCTTACAACTGGGGCCCGGAGACATGCTGCAAAGCGGCAGCTGTCCCAGGACCCACAGCTGATGCTGCAATTGGAGACCCAGAGGGAGGGAATCAGAAGCCCGGGGGTGTGAACCCAGGTGGTGTGCCCACAGTTACTCCAGTGACCTACCGCAGGAGCAGGAGGCAGGGAACGACTGTTGCCACCTGGAAAGCGTTGTCACAGACGCTTGTTAAAGACCTCATGAAGGCCTTAAAGGAGTATGGACGAGATAGCCCTTACTTCGAAGGCATGTTGTTTTCTTCCTTTGGTGGGATCACAGTTGTCCCATTCGATTTGAGGCAGATTTTGAAGTGCCTCTCAAGCAAAATGGAGTTTGAGCTTTGGGAGGTCACTTGGGGAAAACTGCTGAAAGCTGCACTGCCAAGTTTGCTGGAAGATCCAACCACAGCAACTGACAATGCAGGCAACCCTATTATCCTAAACCACCTGTTAGGTGAAGGTGATTGGAAAGCAGCCTCAGATCAGGCCACCAACATTCCCCAAAATGTCCTTGAGTTTGTAGCTAATCAAGCTTGCAAAGCCTTTTTGAAAATGAGACCGTATGGCCCCTCACAATATTACTTAGACATTTTTCAGGAACCACAAGAACCCTATGTCAAATTTGTGGAGCGACTTGCATCAGCTGTGGAACAGCAGTTGGTTGGAGAAGAGGGACAGAAACAAGTGATACAGCAGTTAGCATTCTCTCATGCGAACGAGGAATGCACTGCTGCCATAAATCTCATACCCAGAGAACCAGGCTCGACACCTCCTCTCAAGGAGATGCTGCAAGCCGTGAGCGCCATCATCCCACACTGCAGAAAACCAGCCCTGAGAGAGGGGAAATCGTGCCAGAAAATCACCGCTGCTGCCGTGGAAACACCTAAAACACCAGAACCACACAAGAAGAACGCTCCTGCACGAGCTAACAGCCCGTGTTTTCTGTGTGGAAAAAACGGTCACTGGATCAATCAGTGTCCATTGAAGGGACGATTTGACAATTTCTTAAAACAGGAAAGGGAACATGAGGGGAGGGAGAACAAAAAGAACACCAGGGTGTCAAAAAACTGATTGAGAAGCGCGGGACTGCCCAGCGTGAAGACCCCAATTGGGCAGCCCAATTAACCCAAAAAGAAAAAAGGTCACCTAAATCAGATTTGTCTCTCTCTTCACAGGACCTGACAAAACAAGGGAAACCGAGGCACATAATATTGCCTGAGCCATCAGGATCCTTGACGACAACGGACAGGTATGAGCCCTTTAGGCTCCAGTTGGCAGAGCCTCTTCACCTGCGGGACAGTCAGTGGCAAACAGCCATGGTCTCAAAGGAACCCGGCACGTGGCACATGGTGGAGACAAAATTTGTGGTCATCGGAGACTGTAAGTTCACCCCCTCAGACATACAGATTGCCCCTGGGACAATCACAACTGACCCAGAGCGATTTGTTGTGTGGCTCCGCAGTAAAAACCCACCCACCTTCCTACCAAAAGGGCAAATTATTGCCCAGGCCATCCCAGCAGTGCAAGGGCTTGCAGTAAAAGCAAGTCCAGAGGACGGTGCCACAGAAAGTGGCAAAGGAGAAAGCGACAAAGACACCACTGTCGCTGTGGTAAAAAAGATAGGCTCAAACAGGCCAAAAGATTACTGTAAGCTTTCCATGGGTGGGGAATCCAAACTCCTTAAAGGAGCTTGGGACACAGCCGCCGATGTGACGGTCGTCCCAGAAAGGATGTGGCCATCACATTGGGAACTGCAGGACATTGTCAAACATGTAAACGGTATTGGAGGCTTGCAATTAGCCAAGCAGTCAAAAAAGGCAGTGACAATTGAAGGGCCAAAAGGGCAAATGGCCACTTTACGCCCTTTTGTTTTGGATTTTGACGAACCTCTGTGGGGAAGAGATTTGATGTCCCAATGGGGGGTCACAATTAACATTCCTGACCCTCCAAAGGTTTTTCGGGTGGTGGTCACTGAGGAGCGCCCTGTCCAGAAACTGAATTGGCTGTCAGATGAACCAGTCTGGATAGAGCAGTGGCCACTTTCTAAGCAAAAGTTAAAGGCACTCAATGAGCTTGTGGAAGAACAGCTGAAAAAAGGCCACATTGAAGAGACCACTTCACCGTGGAACTCTCCAGTGTTTGTCATTCAGAAAGCAGATAAGACCAGGTGGAGGCTCCTACACGACCTCCGCAAAATTAATGAGGTAATTGAGGACATGGGATTCCTGCAACCAGGGATGCCCGCCCCAAGCATGCTCCCCGAAAACTGGAGTTTGACTGTCATTGATATAAAAGACTGTTTTTTCCACATTCCCCTCCATCCTGATGATGCCCCACGCTTTGCCTTCTCGGTGCCCACCTTGAACTGAGAGGCTCCGCGAAAGAGGTATCAGTGGAAAGTTCTTCCTCAGGGTTTGAAAAATTCACCTGTGATCTGTCAAAGGTATGTTGCTTCCCTGCTCGCACCTGTGCGTGCAGCGGTGCTCCAAGCAATAATCCATCATTACATCGACGATGTGTTGATTTCCGCACCAACAGACGACCTGTTGGCACATGCACTCGACCTCACAGTGTCTGCACTGGTTGATGCAGGTTTTGAACTGCAAGAATGCAAAATTCAAAAGATGCCACCCTGGAAATACCTAGGGCTGGAAATTGGGAAGAGGACTATTGTTCCTCAAAAATTGGAAATCAAGACCCAAATTCAGACCCTTGCAGATGTCCATCAGCTGTGTGGAGCTTTGAATTGGGTGAGACCTTGGCTGGGTCTTTCTACTGAAGACCTGGCCCCCCTTTTCAATTTGCTAAAAGGGGGAGCTGAACTGAGTTCACCCAGGGCCCTCACCCCAGAGGCAAAGATTGCACTTGATAACATTCAACACGCATTGTCCACCAGACAGGCCAACAGATGTAAACCTGACCTGCCTTTTCGTTTCATCATCTTAGGAAAGCTGCCACATCTCCATGGGATGATTTTCCAATGGAACAGCAAAACCCTCCAAAAATCAAGGAAGGTCCAAGGCAAAGAAGATCCTCTCTCTATTATAGAGTGGGTCTTTCTGAGCCACCACAGGACCAAAAGAATGACAAAGCCACAAGACTTGATGGCTGACCTGATTCGGAAAGCCAGAGTTTGCCTTAGGGAACTGGCTGGTTGTGACTTTGAGTGCATTCACATGCCAATCAAATTAAAATCGGGTCAAATTACAAAAGCAATGTTAGAGCATCTGCTTCAAGAGAACGAAGCACTGCAGTTTGCCCTAGATAACTACCCTGGTCAAATTTCTATTAATCAGCCTGCCCACAAAATTTTCAATTCGGATGCCCAATTTCGATTGGAGTTAAAAAGTGTCCAAAGCAAGGAGCCTCTTAAGGCTCTAACCGTCTTCACTGACGCGTCCGGAAAGTCCCACAAATCAGTTATGACTTGGCGGGACCCTCTCACCCAGAGGTGGGAATAGGAGGTTGTTGAGGTGGAAGGATCGCCTCAGGTCGCTGAGCTGGCCGCAGTCGTTAGAGCATTTGAGACGTTCCCTGGACCTTTCAATTTGGTAACAGATTCGAGTTATGTTGCAGGGATAGTTTCTAGAGCAGAACATTCTGTGCTGCAGGAGGTTTCCAACGTCACTCTGTTTCAGTTGCTTTCCAAGCTGGTCTAACTGATTTCCCACAGGAAGCAACCCTTTTATGTGATGCACACCAGGTCACACACAGAGCTCCCAGGTTTCATAGCAGAGGGAAACAGGAGAGCCGATGCTCTCGCTGCCCCTGTGGAGGTGGCCCCTCTGCCAAACCGTTTTGAGCAAGCCAGAATCAGCCATCAGCTTCACCATCAAAACACGCCAGGTCTGGTCAGGCAGTTTAACTTAACCCGTGACCAGGCCAAAGCGATTGTGACTGGCTGTCCACAATGTCACAGGTATGCCATCCCATCCATGCACACAGGCGTGAATCCCCGTGGTTTGTCCAGTTGTGAAGTGTGGCAGACAGACGTCATGCACTTTGCCCCCTTTGGGAGGCAGAAATACGTGCACGTCTCTGTGGACACGTTCTCAGGAGCTGTTTTCGCTTCTGCCCACACAGGGGAGAAGGCTGGGGATGCTATCAAGCATCTCATCCAGGCTTTCTCTGTCCTGGGCATCCCAAGGTCCCTGAAAACAGATAATGGTCCAGCATACAGATCCAAGGAATTCTGCAGTTTTCTTTGAGTTACACTTTCAGAGCCCAGTCCATGCCCCTGTGCTGGTGCTGAGCCAATCTCTGTCAGCAGGGTATGGAAGTTTCTGGGTTCTTTACCTTAAGGGGTGAGTCTTAAACTTTTCCCTATATGGAAAATACTTGCTGGGTGTGGGGGATGCTTTACTACAATTCTAATGGTTAAATATCTAGCATTTATTCTTTTTTTTTTTTTTTTTTCCCTTGCCATGTGGACACTTTGTCAATAAACAGTTGGGATTTTTCACTTTCACCCACTGGTATTCAATTTCTCATTGGTAGAAAGGGAGTGCTGAAGCTCTTTTCTTTAGAGGAAACACTCATTACAGAGAGTTTTCCCCTAAACTCATCTCCTAACTGAGACAGAGACTAAAGCCATAGAGGCCAGAACTTTTATGTTACAGGGTACACAGGAACCAGAGAAAACTGGAGGAATACTGGAAGCCTTAAAAATGCAGTAACATCCTTGGTTTGGGCCAGTGGAACTCCAGGATGCTCCCGATGACCTCAGCCTGTGTTACACTAAAGCCTGGATCAAAACAGGTCAGAAGCAGTATCCTTTAAAATTAGAAGCTAGAAAGGAAATTGAGAGCCTAATAGGAAATTTCAGGGAATTTGGATTATTGATAGCATGTGAATCAGAATATAACACTCCTATTTTGCCAGTTAAAAACCCTGGGACAGACAGGTACAGGTTAGTATAAAATCTATGAGTGAACAACTACATAGTTCAGGTTATCCATCCTGTTGTAGCCAATTCCTATACCCTGTTAACATTCCTTACAGAATATCAATGGTTTGCAGTAATAGATTCACCTTCTTTTGCATACCTCTATAAACAAAGTCAGAGCATTTTTGCCTTTGAATGGGAAAATCCCCAAACTGGTCAGAAGACTCAGCTTACCCGGACTGTGTTACTACAAGGATTTAAATAGTCCAATGATTTTTGGGAATCAATTGGCAAGAGAATTAGAGACCCAGAAGAAAGAGAACCCCAAAGAGTTGGTCCTGCAGTATGATGACATCTTACTAGCAACTGAAACTAATGAAAAGTACATGGAATTGACTATCAGTCTTCTCTAAATTTCCCAGGCCAAAGAAGCTACAAAGTACCCTGGGAAAAAGCTCAAATCACGAGGCAGCAAGTTACCTACTTTGGGTTTGAAATAATTCCAGGCCAGTGGAAATTGGGAAAAGACTGAAAAAAAGCCATCTGCCAGGTACCCCAATTTGCGACTGCCCAAGATTTAAGAGCATTCTTGGCCACGGCTGGCTGGTGTAGATTGTGGGTCTCAAATTATGGACTTTTAGTTAAACCACTGTATGAGCTTTTAAAGGAGGCCCCAGAAGGACCTTTAATTTGAACTCCTGAGAGTGAACATGTGTTCCATAACTTAAAGATGGGCCTGATTTCTGCACCTGCCTTAGGACTTCCAGACTTAACAAAACCCTGTGGGCTTTTTTTGTGTGCAAACGACAGCATCTCGCCCTTGGAGTTCTGGCTCAGAAGGTAGGAGACTTCAAGAAGCCTGTGGGGTACTGTTGGAAACCAGATAAACAGGTAATAATATATCCAAAGAACAAAAACAAATTTATGAGCATTTAAGATCTTTGCTAATATGCAATGACTATGAAGTCCCAAGTAAAGATTTAAAAGAGCTTTTATTATATGCTCAAAAACGTTTCCCAGATGTAGAACCGTCTTCTGCTCTTACAAACTCACTCTGGGACTTTATTAGAGTAAAATTATTTGATAAACAACTCGTAAAGACAAGATGGCAGCCACATTATTGCCAACTTAGCATCTCCTTTTAGAAATTTTTAATAAGTTATTTGCCAACTTTACAAATCTGAGAGCTCCCTCAACGCTGTCCCCGCCGCCTCTACCGGCCCTCACGGGGCTTTCGGCGGCCCCCTTGCCACCGCTGCCCTTTGCGGGGGACCATGGCTCAGGGGTGCGGCCGGTGGGGCCTTCGGCGGCCCCCCCATCGCTGCTGCCATTCCTCCTGGAGCTCACCGGCCACACAATACGGCCGGCGCAACAGACTAACGTCATCGCCCCTCCAAGCCCCCTCGCCGCCGCTTTGGTGGCTGCGGGCGCCTCTGCCCCTCCCGCGCCAGCCCTGGCCGCTTCCAATGCTGCAAAGAGGAGGGGGGAAGGGGACAAAGGAGTTGAATACGGGATTATAGAAGTCCCCACGAGCAGTCAGAAACCGCGGGTAGCCCCACTGAAAGGGCAGACGGCCCCGGCCCCGCCCTCTTCAGCCCGGTCCCCCCTCTTCAGCTAGCAAACAATCCAAAGCTAACCGATTTTGATACACTGCAGCTGGAGTTCGGGTTAACTGTTTAGCCAGTAGTTCTAATGCTCTGGAAGTTTGATTTGTTATTATTTCAACTACTGTTTGCATCCCTCGAGCTACCCCTTTGAGAGCTGATCAATAAAGGCATTTTAAGGAGAAAACATTGTCTCCTGCCCATTTTTAACACTCTCTTTCCACATATCCAAAACAAGCCCTCCAGAGCATCCCAGTCAATTGTTTTACTCTCTGGAGCTTCCCAATATTTTCTTAGGTTTTCAATTTCCTGGAAAGGGTCTGCATCGCTCTTGTTCCACCAGTATAGTTCAGTGGAGTCTATCTCACAATCAGGCATTTGTTTATTACTTAAATACCCTTCAGATCTTTGTGGCCACCACCGATTTTTAATAGAGTTTGGGGTATACACTCTTTTACAGGGGGTTTCTTCTGTGTTAAAAGCTTTCTCTTTTCTGGCTATGCATTCTTGGCCTATCACTGCATCTGTCAGTACCCATCCTTCCGGCCGTTCCTCAGGTCTTGTAATTCTTGTCCGGTTCCACTTTAAAATCTGTGCTACTTCTAATCCTTCCCCTCTCCAAGGCCATTGCTCTGTCATTTGGGTCCCACCACAGATCCAACATTTGGAAACATTTAATTCCATGGCAATTTGTTGCATTAAATCTATAAACAAATTGCGACCAAAAGTGGGAAAGTCCAATTCTGGCTGCTGCTTCTTTAAATTTTTATATAAATCTGGGAGAGTAACTTCAGGTTCGGGGTGGTTTTTCAACCCTTCTACTGCTTTCCACACTAGATTCTCTTTATACTGATCTTGAACCCCTCCTCCATCGGTGTATCCCCACATACCCGCCTTGGTGAAACGAACAAATTCCTCTCCTCTCCGACAGGTCTGATAATTACAGCCAGCTCCTCCTCTCGCTCCTAAATTCTTTGCCATCCAAAACTCCTCTCCTTGCTCCTTGCAAACACTTAATTGTCTTTCATCATAACATCCCTTATTTATATGAGTGTGACCAACAAAGGATGCCATTGTAACTCTTCCCCATCTCACTGGTTGATAACATTGGTGACAATTGCCAATTGCTCCGGCAGTGTTTATACACATGATCAGACATATAATTAGAGGTCCAGTATGACATGCCTTTCCACCTCTCCAAACTACTGGGTTGTGACCAACAGTTGGGATTTTCATCTTCTCAGTGGCAAAGGCAGAGGTCAATATGGGCTTGCCCTCCATCTACGCCCGTCCCTTCTTGTTTTTCCGAGCCCACCGGAGCTTGACTCTGCACCACTTTCTTTTTATTTAATTTGGTATCCATCTGGTACCCAATTGTCTTTATCACACTCTACTTTTTCCAATTTTGCTTTTGCCTGTAAATCACTCTGTACCCCGTGCAGCCAAATTTCCCACCACTCTCTGCTATCTAAAATAATTTGTCCTGTTATTTCCCAAATGACTAGTGCTTCTTGTGTTTCTTTCTTTATCTGCCTCTGGCAATCCCAACAAAGGGCACTAAGTATTCTCGCCCCCCGCAAATGTGTATACGACAACTCTTTGCACTCAATGCACTTGAAGCAGCCCCAAGGATCACAATTACAGTTTAGAGTAGGACAGTCCACTTCCCTTGATATTAGCCAGTGTTTCCAGTACTCCCGCATCATTCATCAATCTCTTTTTTTGAGCTTCGCTTTCAGTCCTCCAAGAGCAGAAGTGATTTTCTACTGGGGTTCAGTCAGTGTCTCTGTTGGTGGTTCTACTGGTCCTTTGATCTGGGATGCATGGGTCCAGCCTTTCTCTGCAGTTCAAATGGCTGTGTTGGTAGTCAAGAGGGTTAAGTATGGACCTTCCCATTTAGGAGACAAGTTCTCCTCTTTCCAGCTTTTGACCAATACCCAATCACCTGGTTTTATCCGGTGTATGCTAAATCCTAAAGGGGTAGATTGAGCCAGTATTCCTTTTTCCCTCAATTCTGATACATGCTGTCCAATTGTTTGGATATATTTTCGATTAGTCATATTTTCAATCATTATTGATGTTTGGGGTACTTCCTGGGAATATGGTGTTCCATAAAGCATTTCATATGTTGAAAGTCCTGTATCTGCATTGGCAAGTGTTCTTATGTTAAGCAAGGCTAGAGGTAAACATTTTACCCATGACATCTTAGTCTCAATCATTAATTTGGTAATTGTTGTTTTATAGTCCAGATCATCCTTTCCACCCTTCCAGAACTCTGAGGATGCCAAGGAGTATGATATTCCCAGGAAATACCTCTGGCTTGTGCTACCCCCTTGATAACACTAGAGGTGAAATGGGAACCCTGATCAGAGTCAATGTCCTGAATAACTCCAAATTGGGGAATAATTTGCTCCAATAATATTTTAACTACAAATCCAGCAGTGGCCCTTGCAACTGGGTAAGCTTCTACCCAGTGAGTTAGTTGGTCTACTAACACTAAAAGATACTTCCATCTACCAGCTTTTGGAAGCTCAGTATAATCCACTTGAACCCTTTCAAAGGGTCGGTATGCTATTTTTCTATCCCTTGTCAGGGTTTGTCTCATTACTTTCTTGTTAACCTTCTGACAGGTAAGACACTCTCGTGTTATTTGTTTGGCTACTTCAAAAATTCCAATACACCCATAATACTTTAAAAAATGATCACACAAGGCCCTTGTTCCCCAATGAGTGTGTTGATGTAATTGTTTTAAAATTCTTCGTGCACAGGCCTTGGGCAAAATCTCTCTTCCATCCAAGAGTACTCATTTTCCATGTTCTTTCTTAGCCTCTAATATTTTTATAGCTTCCTCATCCTGAGAACTATAGACTTTTGGCAGCTCTTCCCAACACTCTGTTATGGTTTTTAGCTGAATTGTTTCCTTTAATTCAACAGCTGCTTCCTTCACAGCCCGATCAGCTGTGTTATTTCCCCTTGCTAAATAGCTTGTTCCCCTCTGATGGCCTTTTACATGTACTACAGCTATCTTTTTTGGTCCCTTTAGTGCTTCAAGCACTTTGAGTATCAATTCCTGATGAATCAACCCTTTCCCTTGGGTGTTGATCAAACCTCTTTCTTTCCAAATCTTCCAAAAGGTATGTACAATCCCAAAAGTATATTTTGAATCAGTACAGATAGTTCCTACTTTGTCTTTTAGGAGTCTCAAAGCCCTGTACAAAGCATATAACTCACAAGCCTGAGATGAGCGGCTGGAATTTAATCTTCCCTTCTCTATCATTAGCATATTTTTCCCATCAACAACTGCATACCCTGATCTTTGCTTCCCTTCCAACACCCTCGATGAACCATCAATGAAATACTTCTCCCCTTCAGATAGTTCCATTTAACTTAGATCAGGTCTTACTTTAGTTTTTAATTCAATTAACTCCACACAATCATGAATCAGCTCCTCAGTTGTCTTCCCATATAAAAATTGATCAGGATTCTGGGCAGGAGTAACCTTAAGCTCCAATTTGGGGGAGTGTATCAAGATAGCTTCCTATTTTAAAATCTGGCTATCAGTAAGCCATTTTTCTGCTTTCTGATGTAAGATGCCCCTAACATCATGAGGTGTGTACACTATCAAGGGCGCTCCAAAGGTAATTTTCTTTGCTTCTTCTACTAGAAGTGCTGTAGCTACAACAGCTTGTAAACATACTGGCCATCCCCTGCTAACGGGATCCAACAATTTAGAAAAATACCCTACTGGTTTCCTGTTCACTCCCCATTCTTGGGTAAGTACCCCATGAGCTGTTTGTTCAGAAGAATTTACAAATAACTGAAAAGGTTTTTCTAAATTTGGGAGGCTGAGCACTGGGGCCTGAATTAAGGCACCCTTCAAATATTCCCACTTTTCTTCATCCTCTTGGTTCTTTTACTGTTTTTGCTGTTAACTTTTCATATTAAAATTTTACCTTTTGACTATATCCTTCTATCCACTGTCTACAGTACCCTAATAGCCCCAATAGTTGTCGTACCTTCCTCTTTGTACTGGGAGAAGGTAAGGCAAATATACCAGATACTTTCTCAGGGTCCAGCTTCTTTGTTTCTTTACTCAAACAATGACCTAAATATTTCACTTCTGATACTGCAAATGGTAACTTGGACTTTGAAACCTTCAGACCTTTTTTCCCCAAAAAGTTAAATAGTTTAATTGTTGCTTCCCTTACCTGATCCTGATCTTTTCCTGCAATCAATAAATCATCTACATACTGTATCAATTTTGTTCCTTCCAGTTGCTCAAAATCCTGCAAAATCTTTTCCAGAGCTTGGCCAAACGGGTTTGGAGATTCTGTGAACCCCTGTGGTAATACCTACCACCTCAATTGTTTTTTTCTCCCTGTTTCTGGATCTTCCCACTCAAAGGCAAAGTAGTCTCGGCTTCCCTCCTCCAAGGGGCAAGCCCAAAAAGCATCTTTCAAATCCACTATGCTATACCAAATATAATCAGGAGGAATCTGGTTCAGCAACGTGTAGGGGTTGGCCACAACAGGAAACCAAGTGACCGTTCACTGATTAACAGCTTGAACCAGACGGTAACTTCCATCACTCTTCTTTACAGGGATTATGGGTGTGTAATGAGTGGACATACAAGCTTCCAAGGTGCCTTGTTTTACCAAATCATCAATCACTGGCTTAAGTCCTCATCTGCCATATAGTGGAATAGGGTATTGTTTCATTTATCGGAAACTCCGTATTTACAATAGTAACTTTAATAGGTTCAATATTTAATTTGCCAATTTCCGCAGGAGTGTACCACACAGTAGGACATATTTTTTGTCATCTTGATCTGTCAGTTTATACAACTGTGCATGTAACTGACCATCTTGGGGTTTAATACCAATTCCCAATGCCAACATTAAATCCCTACCTAGCAAATTACCTTCAGCTTCGGAGACTAATAACAAATCACTAATCTCTATTTTTTCTTTTGACTCAATTAATACATCTTTAATAATGGGGACCTTAAAGGCCTCTCCCTTTGCTCCAATTACTTGAGCCATTTTTCTGCTTGGTTTACATCCCCTTGGTAATGTCTGAACTGTTGACCGTTTTGCACTCATTTCAACCAAAAATATAACTTCTTCCTGGGGACCTACTTTTATTTTATCAAGGGCTCTTTTGATGTTATTGTCCCCAAGATATAGAGCCCCCCCTATTGCTGTTCTTCAAACAATTTTTCATCTATCTCCTGCTTTTTGCAGTCTCTTTTGAAGTGGCCTTTTCTCCCACAGTAGAAGCAGGTTAATGAAGTGATATTTTCAGGTTTCTTTAGGTTCCCATTTGTTGTTTTAATAGGGGTTTTCTTAAAATTTCCTGGAGACGTACTGCCCTTCTGAGCTTCCCTCACTGCTGCCACAAAAACATAAAACGTTAGCATTTGCCTTTGCCTTTTCTTCATCCCGCCTTACATAAACCTTCTGTGCCTCTCTCAACAATTCCTGTAATCCCCTCTCCTGCCAATCTTCTAATTTTTCAAGTTTCTTCCTTATATCTTCCCATGATTTTGCCACAAACTGGATTTTTATTAATGCCTTACCGACCACTGTGTCACGGTCCAACCCTGAGTACATTTGTATATTCTTTCTCAGTATTTCTAACCAGTCGGTCTGGGACTCATCTTTTCCCTGGTGTTCACTAAAGGCCTTGTTGATGTTCTGTCCTCTAGGGACTGCTTCTCGGATCCCTTGAATAATCATGTTCCTGAGATCCACCATGCTCTGCCTATCCTGGTCATTACTGCAGTCCCAGTTAGGAGCCACATTTGGCCATTTCTCATCTCCCAAAGGTCCCAGCAGATGATTTCTTTCCCAAATCATCATACCTGCTTGTCTTATCATTTGCCATTCCTCTGTGGTGAATAGAATGCTTAAAATTGCTTGTATCTCTGCCCAGGTATAGGTATTGGGTCCCAGGAACTGATCCAACCTATCAGACACCCCCAGGGGATCTTCAAGTAATCTCCCCATTTCCTTTTTAAAGGTTCTTACATTTCCTGTGTTCAGGGGTACTGATACATATCCAATAGCCGACCTCCCTTGGTCCCCTATCATCAGCACCTCCCTCAATAGATACAACTGGCCCCCTTTATCTTCATTATCACTATCTCTGCACCTCTCCATCTGAGCCTTTTCCCTGCTTCTTGTTCAGAGGGAAGGTAGTGAATCTGGCATGGGAAGTAGAGCCATAGGGGCTTGAGGTGCAGGAGGAGCCGTAGGAGCTTGAGGTACAGGATTAGGTACTGCTGGGGGCAAGACTGGCTGTGGTGGATAAGGAGGGGGTAAATTGTCTAGGGGGTTCCACAGTTTTCTATCTTTCTCCTCTTCCTTGGTCTTTAAAGTGAATAATGGAGAAGGCCAAGACCCATGCCACAGGGCAGCATAATCACTCTCCTCCTGATTAAAAGGTTCCTTCTCATTTACATATATGTTTAAAGCTTGACAAATCCAACCCTCAAATGACCCATACATTGGCCAAAACAAATTATCAGGTCATATAATTTCCTTAGTCCATTCTACCATACAGTACTGTATCATTTTCTCCTTACTTTTTCCTTTTCTAGATTCCCATTCATCCCAAAATTTTAACATTAAACCCAGGGGACTGTCCTGATGTATATCTAGTAAAGTGCTCCCTTTCTTTCCTATACCTTGGCCCTGTCCTGGCCCTTTGGTACTCTGTTGGTCTGTGCCAGCCTCTAGGTCCTTGCCTGAACATTGACCCATTTTCCCTCTATTGGTGTTCCCTCTGATGCCTCTGGCCTACGATTTTAATAAAAATCCCCTCAATCAGTGCCTCCGGCCCCCAATCTTTAGAGATCCCTTCAATCAATGCCTCCAGCCCACTGATCTTCATTAGAAATCCCTTCACTCGCTTCGTCCCTTCACCCGCCAATCCCCTTGTGGGAAGTTGGAACCGAGGTTAGAAGGACTCCGTCTCGCTCTGTGACAAGGCCACGTCTCACACACACACCAATCGTACCCCACCCAACCAAGCGATACTTACAGTCCGGTCTTCTCACCTGGATCTTCATGCGCAAGAATTACGGGTGATTTTATTTTACTGCAGTATTACCAGAGACCTCAAAATTTATTGCTCACACTTTTATCCCAAAGATTTCCTTTCTGCTGGGGAAGTCCTCCAGTCACCCAGAACCACCAAAGGTGGGGTGCATCCTCCTGGGATCAGTTGTCCTTTCCAGGCAGCAGGATATCACATGGGTGTCATAGAATTGAAATAAATGAAAAGCTAGACTTGACAATGCATCCAGTAATATAGCAAATTTATTAATTTATTCGATAAAGAGAGTGAGCAAATCACAGCACTGGGTGCACAAGGGGTCTCCACCCCAAGGAACACACGAATTCAGCTCTCAAACAGTGGTTTCTTATACCATTCTAGGCACTTCACTTCCCCAAATTTTCAGTTATTTTCTACTTGCTTTTCTTCATAATCAGCAGTTGTGGTTTTTTGAAGATCTGTTGGGGAGGTGGTCCGAGGTGGTTTTCTGATGTCTTTCCAGCCCCCCATTCTTCTTTTTAAAATATCTTTTTCCACTAACATTATTTTTGGTTATATAGTTTGCTTAAGCAAGCATATATATTTTGTTAGTCAGCATACATTTTGCAAGCCTCCTTTTAACTATTTCACAACTTTAAAGCATAACATGCCTTAACACCTGTCACGGGCCCCTCTTTCTCAGTTATTACAAAACCCCAAAGTCAGCATGTTTCCAAATATCTTTGTAAAGCCTCTCAGTTAGTCGCACTTCCCCTTTGTTGAACGATTACAAATTCTTCTATACTAAGAAAACAATTTATAACTTATACAAAGGATAGTTTAAAACTTATACTACAAGGTGGTTTGAGGCTTACATTGCAAATAATTACAATTTTGTTGTTGAAACAAACTATTAGCTAAAAGACTACTGTTGTATAGTTGCCTTGTTAAACCCCACTTCCATGCCTTACTTAGCTGATTTTACTTTTTTTTAACTTTCTTTATAATAATCCCATGGTCTCTGTCCACATTGCCCACAGACGCACATGCTATTTGATTGACACAAATCATGATCTGATTTCTCACAAAGCAGATCCCCAGCTCCGGCCAGCTGCCCCCTGAACAAGCAGACTTTGAATATGGCACTGATTCAGGCATTTTTTTACAGTGCTACTGCGCATGTGCGGCACAGCCATCCGCACAACAAGATGGCGGCTCCCTGCAAAGACCTTCCATGCAACGAAATGGCTTCTCCCTGTTCTTTTCCATACATCAAGATGGTGGCGCCCTATACAGAGCATGCGCACTGACGCCGACACCATTTTGTAGCCACTGAGACTCGTGGCCTCCAACTACAGCACCACCTCTTGCCGCTTCTATTAATGAGAGGAGAGGGGGAGAGGAGATCAGAATGGAAACTTATAAACAAATAGCAAGAATACAACAGCAAGAAAATGATTCTATCCAGGGAAAAGGGACAAATTTGCAAGATGCAGGCTCACTGAATCCAGAAAGAGACCCCTCAAAATTTAGATTAAGGGATTTGTCAAAAAAAAGCTTAAGATTAAATGACTGGACAGATCCAGGCAGAAAAGATCTGAGAGCAGCAGAAGACTGCCTGCCTGCAGAAGAAAGCAGCGACTGCCAACAAGCAACTTCGCAGGGAGATGGAAAGACCTTGTTGGGAAAACTCAAAGAAGAGAGTAACAGCAATCCAACAACCCAGAAAACCTTTCAAGAAATGAAGAAGGAAATCAAAGAAGCTTGAATATATGTTGTGGTTTTGAAAGCAAAATGAATGAGAGGCTCCAAGTCAGAGATATAATTTAATAAGAAGAAAGGTAAAAAGGTAAAAGTAAAATAAAATAAATACAATAACACAAAGGATCACTGACAGAGTCAGAATACAACCTGAGCAGGATGGTGGAAGCAGTCCAGGTGAGGTGCTCTTCCTGAAGCAGTGATCCTGTAGAGAGGTCTGGGAGCTCTGGTCCTCTGGGAATCCAGTGGATAAGTGCCACTTGCACTGTCCCAAATCCCAGCTTATATCCAGGTGAGACTGCTTGGCTCCTCCCCCTGGGCAGAGCATCTCACAATAGCATGAGAAGTGTGAAATGTGTCCTCGATGGCCCATTAACAGAGATAACCCCTGGAGGGAGTTACCTATGACTCATGGGTCATTAGCAGGAGACACCCCAGAAGTCATTAGCAGAAAACACCCCAAAGGCGTTAATGGGCCATTAGCAGAAAAGGCAGGGGGCTTGGGAAAACACTAGCCCACCTGGTTTCAACAGTTCATGAAGATGGTGATAGAATAAATACTTTGTGTACATCCTACACTGCAACCCAGGACAATATATTACACAGACATCTGTAAAATGCTGCTATATTATGTTCAGCTGTTATATATCAAACTTTTAGTTACCTTTTTTGTAATAATGGAATCAGAATAGGTTATTTCTTAATTTGATACAAATTGAGTTTTGGTAGAATTTTTCTGCTTGTGGACACTTTGTGTGTTGAATAAATAGTTTTTTCCACTTTTCTCCAAGGAAATTCTTGGGAGAGGGGCTGTTTGGGTTTGCTTTCCAGAGGAACTCCATTCAGAGGTTTTTCTCCCAAATTTGCCCTAAACCAGGACAAATACATTTATTGGCAACCAATGTGGGCCCAATACAGCAGATGCAGATGCTATGCATGGTCCAACGCATGCAAGAATCCCAGCTCTGGAAACACGTATGGAGAAATTAGAAGGCAAGATAGAGGAGAGTCACAAGAAACTCAGGGAGCAGATGAAAGAGGGCTTTCTCCAAATCTCGGCAGTACAGATCAGAGGTTCTGATACCAAACACAGATGTTCCCCAGATAGGGAGAGAAGGGGCACCCCACGAGCTGACCTGTGGTCCTTCCTGCGTGATTGTGGAGAAAGCATGAGGAGATGGGATGGAAAATCTACGGCTGCTCTGGTGCGACAGGTACTTGGAGGACAGCAAGACTAAGAGAGGAAGTTCCACCAAAAATAAAGCAGCTCCAGTTGCACAGGGAAAGCAGGGAAAGAAGGATTACCAGACTTAGAGGGAGCCTGCCTCTAGCCAGGTAGAGGCTAGGGAAAACCGTGTTTTTTTGGACTGTGTGGATTCGTTGGCCTGGCATATCAGAACCACAAAACTATAAGGCCTTGGTCAACAGAGGTGGGAAGTGCACATTAATCCCATCAAGACACATTAGAGTTCCAGTATGAGCTGGAGTCCAAGGCAGCAAAGTGGTATGCCACTACTGACATTGCCAGTGCATTTTTCTCCATTCCTCTGGCAGCAGAATGCAGGCCTCAGTTTGCCTTAACATGGAGGAGAGTGCAGTACATCTGGAACTGATTGCCCCAGGGGTGGAAACACAGCCCCACCATCTGCCATGGACTGATCCAGGATACGGTGGAAAAGAGTGAGGCTCCAGAACATCTGCAGTACATTGACAACATCATTGTGTGGGGAGACATGGCAGCAGAAGTATTTGAAAAAGGAGAGAAGATCATCCAGATTCTCCTGAAAGCTGGTTTTGCTATCAAGAAGAGCAAAGTTAAGGGACCTGCTCAAGAGATCCAGTTCCTGGGAGTGAAGTGGCAAGATGGACGGTGGCAGATTCCCACCAACGTCATCAACAAGATCACAGCAATGTCTCAACCAACCAACAAGAGGGAAACACAAGCTTTCTTAGATGCCATAGGCTTTTGAAGAATGCATATTCCTGAGTACAGCCAGATTGTGAGCCCTCTCTACCTGGTCACTCACAAGAAGAATGATTTCCACTGCGGCCCTGAACAGCAACCAGCCTTTGCCCAGATCAAGCAGGAGATTGCTCATGCAGTAGCCCTTGGCCCAGTCAGGACAGGACCAGATGTGAAGAACGTGCTCTACTCTGAAGCTGGGAGCCATGGTCTGTCCTGGAGCCTTTGGCAGAATGCGCCTAGTGAGACTCAAGTCTGACCACTGAGTTTCTGGAGTTGAAGCTATAGAGGGTCTGAAGCCAACTGCATTCCAACAGAGAAGGAAATTTTAGCAGCCTATGAAGGAGTCCAAGCCACCTCAGAGGTAATAGGCACAGAAGCACAACTCCTCCTGGCATCCCAACTATTGATGCTGGGGTGGATGTTCAAAGCAGAGGTTCCCTCTACCCACCATGCCACCAATGCCACATGGAGTAAGTGGATTGCTCTCATCACATAGCGAGCCTGTATTGGAAAACTGAATTGCCCTGGGATTTTGGAAGTAATTACAAATTGGCCTGAAGGTAAAAATTTTAGTCTCACCGATGAAGAGGAACAAGAAGTGACATGTGCTGAAGAAGCTCCACCGTACAACCAACTGCCAACAGAAGAAACGTTACGCTCTTTTTCCAGATGGCTCTTGTCACATTGCAGGGATGAAACAAAAGTGGAAAGCAGCCATATGGAGCCCCACATGACAGGTTAGACAAGCTACTGAAGGAGAAGGTGGGTCAAGCCAACTTGCTGAACTCATCTCGGGTTTTAATCTGGTTGTTTCTCACCCGAGATTCCAAGGCTGGCAGGTGGTTTGTGTGGGCACGAAGGGAGTGATTTTCCCTCTTGACCTCTGAAGGATTTAGGGTCTGCTGTCTGACTGTGTCTCCGTATTCTGTGCTGAGCTTGGTGCTCGGTGTTCGGCACGAGAATGAAGGGAGTCTCAAGGTCTTGGTTTTCTGGTTTCTCGCGTTGTTTATTAGTTCTTATCTTGCAATTCTCTGTGTCCAGCCAAGATGTTCTCAGCAGCCTGGACACGAGGTGACTCCCCGTGTGTCCGGCCAAGGTGTTCTCAGCAGCCTGGACACGAGATGACTCCCCCCCGTGATGGGAGGTCGCTACCTCTTATACAGATAACTACATACCCATTATTTACAATTCTATGCCAGTGTCTATCGCCTATACTAACAGGGTCATTTCTACTCTGATCCAATCCACTGAAACTACTTTGTGCCCACGTCACTGCAGAAGATGGATGCCAAGGGAGAAGAAGAAGAACCCAGGGTTCCACCCAGATTCCTCCATCTTGTCTCCTTGCATCTACATTCTAAAAATCCAAACTACAAAATCTTCTGCACAGTGATAACTACACTACTCTCTGTCACACATTTGTGACTTGCAATTCTTCTCTCTGTTAGATGTTTTTCTCATGGACCAAAATCAAAGATTGTGTCTTCCTGGGCTCTGTGCCAGGCAAACCCCCCTGCACAGACCCCAGACCCTCTTTTTCGGGTCCCAGGCCTCTCTACCGAGGTCTGTGACTTCCCAGGGTGCCCAGAGGGATGCCCTGGACTCCAACAAACTCAAAGCCATTCAAGTGGCCCTGAACATTGCTGAAAGAGAGAAATGGCCAAAGCTCTATCTCTACACTGATTCATGGATGGTAGCCAATTCTCTGTGGAAATGGTTGGAGAAGTGGAAAGAGGCTAATTGGCAGTGTACAGGAAAACCAGCTTGGGCTGTTGAAGACTGGAAAGACATTGCTACAAGGGTAGAGAAACTATCTGTGAAGGTCTGCCATGTAGAAGCCCATGTCCCCAAGAGTAGAGCTAATGAGGAGCATCGAAACAATGAGCGGGTAGATCAGGCTGCAAAGACAGAGGTGTCAGAGATAGACTTAGATTGGCAACACCAGGGAGTGTTGTTCCTAGCTCGATGGGCTCATGATGCTTCAGGTCATCAGGGCAGAGATGCCTCCTATATGTGGGCACGGGACTGAGGGGTAGATTTAACCATGGACAGTATTTCTCAGGTTATTCATGACTGTGAGACATGTGCTGCGATCAAGCAGGCCAAGTGGGTGAAGCCCCTATGGTATGGTGGGCAGTGGTCCAAATATAAATATGGGGAGGCCTGGCAGATTGATTATATTACACTGCCTCAGACAGGCCAAGGTAAGCGCTATGTACTCACAATGGTAGAAGCCACCACTGGATGGCTGGAGACCTACCCTGTGCCTCACGCTATGGCCTGTAACACCATTCTAGCCCTTGAAAAGCAAGTTATTTGGAGGCAAGGTACCCCTAAGAGGATTGAGTCAGACAGTGGTACTCATTTCATGAACAGCCTTATCAACACCTGGTCTAGGGACCATGGCATTGAGTGGGTGTACCATGATCCTTACCATGCATCATCTGCCCAGAAAGTGGAGAGATACAATGGACTGTTAAAAACCAGCTTGAAAGCACTGGGCGGGGGAGCTTTCAAAAATTGGGAGCAGCATCTAGCAAAGGCCGCCTGGGTAGTTAACACCTGAGGTTCCATCAACAGAGCAGCCCCTGCCCTGTCTGAGCTCCTGCATACAGTAGACAGAGATAAAGTCCCAGTGGTACATGTCAGAGGTCTGTTAGGGAAGATTTAGTGGTGTGGTTTTGGTTTTATCAGTTTTATGTATGTATTTGTTCCTTTTTTAATATTGTTTTTTATAAGTTGCAATGGTTTGCCCCATGTCACCCATATTCAACCCTTCTTGGTTTTATCCCAACCCTAGTTATGTGTCAGTCATAAGTTATACAGTCCCTGGATCTTGTTGATCACTTTGGGGCCTCTCCCAAAAGTCTAGAAAGTTCCAGTGAGGGCCTCGAGTGATTGGACAAGACTTTGGCTGTCTCCCTGCCCGAGTTATTACTTTGTTGTCATATGTGTCATTTACCTGCAGAGCTATACTCACATGATCGTGCCTGGGGAGTCTGCCAGCATTTGAGTGAAAGTGGGTAGCTATGCATAGCCCCACGCCGTGGCTCTCGGCGCCAGAGAGCCGCTGCCTGCAACTTCAGGATCCGTGTTTAAAATTCCTGGTCCGACATCGGACTCGCTCTCCCCCTTTCTTGTTTCGCCTGATCCCTGTCCTCTTGCAGCCTCCTCCTGCCCCTGGCTTGTCCCTGCCGGGGTCTGAGGGGTGACTGAAGCCATAGCCATGTCTGGTAGTTTTAAAATTAATCGCAGAACTGCTGGGGTAGCTGTGCCCGCTTCTTGCGGTGCCGCTACGCTGTTTACGTGTGGCTGTGCCCCTTGCGAGGGAGCCAGCTCGCCCGCTCTGCCCTGTCCAACCAGCACGGCTCCTGCCGCCCTGCGCTGCGGAGTTGGTCCACCCAGTCCAAGCTGTACTGCCTTGCCGGGCTCATGCGAGGGGGCTGCACCGCCCATCTCACTTGCCCTTCTTGGACCTCTCGCCCCTAGCTGCATGATTTTGGTGTTTTGCACTGTTTGCAGCGATTGCGCAATTGGTGTGTCTAAGGTACTCAGTGTGGTTGCCGGCTGTGCAGTTTGCGTAAGTTGCGGAGTTTGCCTAAGTCCCGATTTCAGCGCGCGCAAAGCTTCACCGAATCCCAGACCTCTACCCCGTGGTTCAGGTGGTCCCCTGTCTCTAGGTAACGCCTCCACAAGTTTGGAGAGTCCCTTAATAACTGGATTTGTCCTCACTTCTGGCTGGGCTGCCATCAGCGCTGTTTTAAGGGGTAATGACGCTACGGACACTGACGGGACGGGAGGAGAGAGGGCAGCCCCTCCTTCCTCTGCTTTTTCCGCTTTCTGCCGTGCGGACTCAGTGTCGCTGGAGTGGTTTTATGCATCACTTCTATTGGCAACAACTTCATAAACCACCCTGCATACAGGGAGAAGCTTTGCCGCTGTGGTGTTCTTAAGAGTGGCCTCATTATAGTCTTTGACGGAGTTCCACAGAAATGGATTAAAAAGGACCTCTGCATCTGTGTTCAGGAACTGCTGATGTGCCCAACATAAGAGGTCTTTTAATTGGTCTCTCATGACAGTGATAGGATGATTTTTGACCATGGACTCTAAGCAGTCCACTGCGTCCTTTTGTGTTTTGGACATTACATTTCCCATTATTACACTGGATTGGCCCTGAAGAAGAATGTGAAAAATCTTACCTGACTCCAGACGTCAGCTTATCTCCTCAGTTTCCTGTGTTTCCTATGGTTGACCAGCAGACACGAGTTTCTGGTTCACTTTCACCAGCGTCTAGGAATGTCAAGCCCTGTTTTTTCTTTTTCCTGGGGATTATTTTTCTTCCTTTCCAGTTTCCAGCTGCTTCCTTTTTCTCTCTTTCTTCAGGGAGGTCCCAACTCTGGCAGGTGTATTTCTCATGCGAGGAGCACCATTTGTGATGGTTCTGGCTTCTTTTTCTTTGCCAAGGTAGGGATTAATACACGGGAGTCAGAGTTTCATGTTCGGACTTGGATGTTTATTATTTCTTATCTATATTACAGTCTCATGAGCTGTGAGCTCTAACTAGTAAGTTAGAAAACAAAGGTAAAATGGAGTACGTCTCTATCTCTACAAGGTCTTTTCAAGGACAATCCATCCAATTATGAAATGCCACCTAAATTATTTTTACTTTAAACCCAATAACTAACCACTTGAAGTCCACAATGTGGACTCTATCAACCAATTACAGAAAACCACCCAAACCCGTGAAGAAGAAGGAAGAAGGTGATGAAGAAGGACCCAGACAATGCCCAAAGTCCTCCATCTTGCCCCATACATTACTATATACTAAAATCCCAATTTCAAGTTTTTCACCCTGTGAGATCATACAATACTATTCAAACTACACATCCACAACCCCAGTGCTATCACTCAACTTTGGAAGCCTCTTCCATGGCCTCAAGTCAAATGTAGTGCCTACTTGAGTGTCAGTGCCCTTTAGAACAGAAAGCCTGAAATTTTCAGCCTCCAGGGTTCCAACAGGCAATTTATTCAGTCTTAAACAAAGCTTTAACACCTGTGGGAGAGGATTATATTATGGTTAAAGGAGTCACTGGCCAAGCTGAAAAGGCTTATTTTTGTGAACCACTAAAATACAGGTTGAGAAAGCAAATAGGAATATACAAATTTTTATATATGCCTAATTCACCACATGCACTCCTGGGAAGAGATTTACTTGAAAAATTAAATGCAGTAATCAGATTTGAAAAAGGGGAAATTACTCTGGAGGTAGACACTCAACAATACATTCAAATAATGAGTTTACTTTTAGTTGATGTTCCGATAGAAGGAGAAATCAGTGAAGACATCATAGCCCAAGTGTACCTTGGAGTGTGAGCCACGGAGAAGCCAGGAAGAGCTAAAAGTGCATCACCAGTAGAGGTAAAGCTTAAGGAGGGACAATGACTGGTAAGAATAAAACAATATCCCTTAAAGAAAGAAGATAGGGAAGGAATCCAGCTGGTAATAGAAAAATTCTTGCAATGGGGCCTGTTAGGAGAATGTGAATCTGATTTCAACACTCCCATATTACTGGTCCAGAAACGTGATGGAACGTATAGAGTGGTCCAGGATTTGATAGCAGTCAATAAAATACTAAAGGATTTATATTCCGTAGTAGCAAACCCGTATACTTTGTTAACAGTATTAACACCAGAACTAACTTGATTTACTGGTTTAGATTTGAAGGACACTTTCTTTTGCCTCCCTCTCCATGAAGCCAGCCAAAAGATATTTGCCTTTGAATGGGAAAACCCTAAAAGTGGACGAAGAGCTCAACTCACCTGGACTGTACTGCCTCCAGAATTTAAAAGTTCCCCCACTATATCTGGCAATCAACTTGCCAAGGATCTCGAGTCTTGGGAAACCCCACCCCCAAAAGGAAGATTGCTACAATATGTAGACGACATCCTCATTGCCACTAAAACAGAGGACACCTACATGGTGAGTGTCTTAAGCTTTTTAGGGTTCCAAGGGTACTGAGTGTCTAAGAAGAAAGCCCGGGTAATGCGACAAGAAGTCATTTACCTGGGTTATGAGATTAGTGCTGGTCAAAGGACCTTAGTACAAGCCCAGAAGGAGGCTATATGCCAAACACCAAAGCTACAGACTGTAAAGGAGCTGAGAACTTTTATTGGGATGACCAGGTGGTGTTGCCTCTGGATCTATAATTATGGACTGCTTGTTAAGCCTCTGTATGCACTACTCAACACTGAGCAGAAGCATCTCCAATGGGATAAACAAGCTACATGGGCTTTCGAACAACTGAAAAAGGCCCTAATGTCAGCTCCAGCTCTGGAACTCCCTGACGTGAGTAAGCCTTTCTTTTTGTTTTCTCATGAGAAACAGGGAATCGCCCTAGGAATATTAGCACAAGATATGAGTCCATACCACAGGGCAGTAGCCTACATTTCTAAGCAATTGGATGCAACTGCAAAAGGGTGGCCAGGGTGCTTGCATGCGGTAGCAGCCGTAGTGCTAAACATCCAGGAAGCATGGAAATTCACCTTGGGACAGAAAATTACTGTGTTGGTGTCCCATACAGTGTCTGCGGTATTAGAAGTGAAAGGCAGGCATTGGCTTTCTCCACAGAGGTTCCTGCGGTACCAAGCTGTCGTCCCTGCATTTCTTGGTTTCAAGTGTTTGAGTCTTTGCAGCAGCTTCTCACGCTGCTTCATGTAAACAATATTGTATTCTTAGAATTTATCTGTATGTTTTGCATTCTTGTTCTCTGAGAGAGAACTTGACTGATGGTCATATTGACCAATGGAGTCAGGAGGTTGTAACCTCTTTGGGCCAATCTTGGCCCTCTGTACAAAATGTATATAAGCTATTGGAGTCAGATAATAAAAGAGCGTTCCATGTTTCACCAAGCTGCTGCCTGTTGTCCTCTGTGAGGGTCCGCTCCCACGTCGCAACGTGTTGCCCCTCTAAGGGCAGGGGTAACACCAAGTCATAATGGTAGAACAGGATGATGTGGAGATTGTGGTCACTAACATTGTCGATGCAGCTTCTTTCCTCAGTGGAAACACAGGGGAACCAGTACACCATGACTGCTTGGAAACCATTGAAGCAATGGACTCAAGCCACCTGGATCTGAAAGATGCTCCTATAGAAGATGCAGAGAACTGGTTCACAGACGGAAGCAGCTATGTACTAAATGGCAGAAGACATGCAGGATATGTCATCACGACTTGTCATGAGGTAATAGAGTCTGAGCCATTGCCCATCAACACCTCTGCACCAAAGGCAGAGATAATTGCCTTAACCTGCACCTTGGAATTGGCCCAAGGTAAGAATGTGAACATATATATATGGATTCCTCTTGGATTCCGTTTCCAAGAACCCCCTAATTAGGGGTCTTTTCCTTACAAAGTCCTGTACCAGGGTTTAAAAGATGAATGGAACTTGCAGCTTCAGTCTTAAAGATGTTTATTCAATTCCTTATCTCAAGGTCTCCACACTGCCTAACATCAAGCTTAACGCGCTGGAAAATACTGCTGCCAAGAACACCAGGTTTAGTGCTCAAGGTCTTTTAAAAGTTTCTAATCCAATTAACGCTTTAAATGTACTATGTTTACAGTTTTGTGCAAATAATCACTACCAATTCTAGTCACGCAATTTCTACATCAAATACATTCTACCAATGTCTCTGTGGCACTGTCACAGCAGAAGATGGAGTTGAAGAAGAAGAACTTAAGGTACCGTGTGTCCACTATTTCGGGACACACAGACGACAGCAGTCAGCAGCAGGTCAAACAAGGAAAGCTTCTTTATTTTCTCACCCCATCAACTTATATACACTTTGTACAAAAGCCAAAGACTGGCTAAAAAGGTTGCGACCTCATGAACCTCGTTGGTCACCATCACCATCAATCAAGTTCCTCCTCCCAGAGGAGAACTATGTAAACACATAGATAAATTCTAAAAATACATATAGTTTACATGAAGCTGTGTGAGAATCATGCTGCAAAGATTCAAACATTCGAAAGCAAGAAAATTCAGGGCAACATCTCACCCTTTTACCATTAAAAAAAGAAAAAAGGAAAAAGAAAAAAGAAAATGAACATCATTCAATTTCTGTTCCCATGGAAGGACCATCGGAGTGATCACCTGTGTCATCGACATCAGAGTGATCACTCAGTGGTTCCTCCACTTGTTGACCTTCATTCGGTCACGGTTTCTTGCTTTTCACATGGCAGGGTTAATAAAATTCTGTGGCACCTGTAAGGTGCTCGATGGCATGCAAAGCCTTTGCCAATTAAACTTGTGGGGTTTCACCCTGCATTCCCCGTTTTTGTTTTTGAAGAACCAGGCCTCTGTGGCATAACACAGGTTCCTCAGCAAATGGAACAAAACAACATTGCTGACTCCCTTCAAAATTGAACAACCCAACTGCTGTGCCATGTCAGCCACAGAAATGGAATCCGTGACTAAATGAAAAGGTTCCTGGGAAAACTTTGGAAATGCCATGACAGTAGCCCTCAATTCAACCAAATGGGCTGCCCATCCTCATGACCTTCCAAAGCTTGCCCCTCAAAACCATCGTTCCAAGCAACAATGGCCTACCTTGTCCTCCCCAAATCGTCTGTAAAGACAGTGGGTCCTTGCATTAACTTCTGACTATTTTTGGGCCGCAAAAAAATTTCAAAGAATTTTTCCACTCGCAATGGCTCATGACTCCAGAGCATTTGGCAGAAAAACACTGCTTGCAAAGCTCCAATCAAATTCCTTCCACAATACCGAGAGTATGAATTTTGCAAAAATCTGCACCCATCAAATTTGCAAGCACTATTGCCTGCATTTATTTATCAATCAAGCAATGAGCTCAAACAAAATGATTGCCATCTTTTGTGGCTAAAATTGAGCAATTAGCTCAAACAAAGTATTTTTTGCCGTCTTTCCGGCTCATGTTGAGCAATTAGCTCAAACAAATTTTTTTGTTTGTTTGTTTGTTTGGGTTATTTTTGCTTGTTTTTTTTTTTAACAATATTTTTGCCATCTTGTGGCAGATGGGGCAGAATGACCCAGTCCAGAATGTGCAAGGAATCGGACATTCATCAGCCAATGACACCTGTAGGATACAAATGAATCACAATAAAACAATCATTCAGATTCACAATTGGGGATTGGCCTTTTGGAGGCCTTATAAAAACCTCCATTTCCCAGAGTTCTGTTTTGATGCAGAACACAGGAGTGTCCCAGGACTGGTTGAAGATTCCAGATGATCCTGGTCCAACAGCTCCCGAACCAAGTCACGAAAGGTGACGAATGCATCTTGAAAGAGAGTCCATTCCAGATGCCAAGCAGCAAAGGAGACAATCGCAATGCCCACTCCAAAATCGTTCCAGGACAGTCTCTGATCAGAGCAACAGTCCAGTGAACCTGAGGCAGCTCAGTAGCTTCAGAGCAGCTGCCTTCTCACCACTGGCTCTTTGTCCTGTGAACAGAAGACTCAAAACACAAATTAAATGATTCTGGTCCCGTCAGGGACAATGACAGGGAGAGATGGGTGTGGAGACTGAACTTGCCCATGTTGCCTTACAAACATCGGCCATATGATTCGGGCGTCCACACTGTCCACAAAGAAACAAAGGAGTGGTCTCCTTTTGCACTCTCTTCCCTTGTTTCTTGCTGCCCTGAGCATTTGCCTGTGTCTGCTTCCCACCCTGCTGCCCCTTCCAGGTTGGCCACAGGGTGGTAGCCTCGGCAGTCACCTTACAACCTGTGGTGCCCATTCTCACACAGGCCTCAGCCATTTGCAAGAATGAGGGATCGCCCGGCAGGGCCTCGATCATCCTCTTACACTCTGCATTACAATTGCTCCTTGCCAAAGTCTTGAGCAAAAATGTTCTGGCAGCAGAATCATCCACCTGTCGCTCAACAGAAGCTGTCAGCTTCTCTGCGAACCTCAAAAAGGGTTCGTCTGTCCTCTGGACAATTGTGGCAAATGACTGCTTTGGTGCAGACATCTCCATTGTCTGTACCAATGCTGCCATGCCAGTTTTTTGGCAC
The DNA here is from genome assembly GCF_965231275.1 of Zosterops lateralis. Taxonomy (NCBI): domain Eukaryota; kingdom Metazoa; phylum Chordata; class Aves; order Passeriformes; family Zosteropidae; genus Zosterops; species Zosterops lateralis. The sequence continues at coordinate 23,597,385 of NC_139801.1, read as the reverse complement.
TGCTCCAGTACCAAGGACTCATGGGCGACTTGCTTATTCACATCTGCAAATTCACCTATACCCAGCAGCATGTCTGGCCTGACCCCATACCTAGGGTCGTCTCAACGAGCCATCCAATTCTATGCTGCAGTGTTTTCAGCCAATTGAGTCCACTTAGACTCAGAAATGTCATATTCGACTGGCTAAAAAAGAACCTTGGCCAAACACTGGATGTCATAGGGAGGTAACACGTCTGTGTCTACCAGTCGTAGTACTTGCATCGTCTCAAAAGACCCCAGACTGTATTTACCAACCCCATCTCAGAGATCAATCAGTGTCTGCCACAACAAATGAGCATGGTTTTTTTGGCCAGCATCCCGTATCACAGGGAAAGCTTTCAGACTGTCTGGCGAGGCATCATCGGCTTCTGAATCCTGTCCCGTGTGTTCCACTGGGACAGAGGCAAGAGCCTGTCTTGCAGCACCTGCAGAGCTAGGGAATCCATCCCTGCCCTGCAGGTGGTGCCGTGCCAAACCACGGCCGCCCACTGCATCAGCCTTGGTTCGGACGTCATCCGAAAATAAGGGAGACCCAGCACCCCAGGACCCTTTGCCGCGGGGGAACACCCGCCTGTTGCTGGCTGCGCTGCATCGTCCCTTTAAAATGAACACCGCAGAGCCGGCAGCCGCTTTCAGATCGGCGGCAGCTGCGCGCACAGCACCGCCCCGGCTCCATGCGGGAGGAAATCGCAGCGCTAGGGGGGGGATCATGTCCCGGGGTTCCGCGGCCCTGCCAAGCTGTGCAACTCCGGGGCCACCCCGCTTGGCACCCCAGGACTGCTCGCCCTAGCGCCGTCCTGTTCCACGGAATATCTTGTCGAAATCCCACAGTGAGGGCAATCTGCTGTGACCACCCCTCCATCCCGATCCAAAAGCACTCTTGGTGCTTCCAATGCCAGGAAAGCACGGGGTGGGGGGGGGGGGGAAGCAGGGGAAACGACAATATGATGGTGCCGGTTCCACGGGGCTTCCACAAGCCCCAAATTCTCCCACAGCCCAGTGCTGACGTGGCGTGGGTGCAGGCGGGGTCTGCTCTACAGACTCCGTGTCCACCTCAGCAGATGTGCTGAGGGCAGGCAGGCTTTCTGCACTGCTGCACCTGCGAGGGAGAGGAGTCAGTTGTCCTGCCGACATTGCGGGTGCACGGGAGGGGGCTGATAAAGCCTCTGCATTCCAGCAGTGCTTCCGTGGGGCAGGAACAGGAGAAACGACTCCGACATCTTCCCTGGCATCCAGTCATCCTGAGACCTCAGAACTGGGAGGCTGCGATTTACGCAGCACCCTCTCCAGCCTTTTCCAGGTCGTTAACGATTCCAAAAACTCCACACTGCGATCTGCAATGAAAAACTGAAGCAAATGGTCACCCGGGGACTTCCACTCTGTCGTAGAAAAAGCTTTTTGAAGGCTGCAAAAAACCCCATGAGTTCTAGCATAATAGAACAGTTTTTGGAAAGCACCTCCGAGAATGGGGGCTCCCTCCCTCTGTCGGACCTCAAGCCAAAGGTCCAACATGAGGGCTTCATCAGCTTCTGAGGAGGGGTTAGAGATCATTATCTCTTACCACTTATTGCCTCAGGCGCACAGCAGGCTGCAGTCTCACATTGGGCACAGATGCAGTCCAGACATGGAGAGGTCCACTCGACGTGCAGTTCAGACATGGACAGGGTCACCAAATGTGTCTGCTATTTCAGGACACACAGACGACAGCAGTCAGCAGCAGGTCAAACAAGGAAAGCTTCTTTATTTTCTCACCCCATCAACTTATATACACTTTGTACAAAAGCCAAAGACTGGCTAAAAAGGTTGCGACCTCATGAACCTCGTTGGTCACCATCACCATCAATCAAGTTCCTCCTCCCAGAGGAGAACTATGTAAACTCATAGATAAATTCTAAAAATACATATAGTTTACATGAAGCTGTGTGAGAATCATGCTGCAAAGATTCAAACATTCGAAAGCAAGAAAATTCAGGGCAACAGCACCGCCCAAAATTCTCCATCTTGCTCTCATCTACTTCCATTCTAAAATCCCAAAACTACAAATTTTCACCCTGTGACAAATAACTACTATCTATTAAATCTTTTTTGTTTTCAATTCATCTATAAGTGTTGGAAGTTTTTCCCATGGACTAAGGTCAAAGGCAATGCTTTCCTGGGGTCCTAGCCAGGGTCTCAGACCCTCTAGGGCAATTTGAGGGGTTTTTCTCATGCCCTGGACTCCAACAGATTCCAAGTATGCTTTTGGAGTTGTGCATGCCCACAGAGCAATCTGGAAGGAAAGGGAGCTATTGAACTCCCGAGGAAAAAACATTAGACATGCAGAAGAATTCCTGAGATTATTAAAGGCAGTACAGCTCCCAAAGAAAATAGAAGTCATGCACATCAGAGCACATCAAAAAGCAAACTCGGAATTAGAAAAAGAAGCAGCAAACAGAGAGGTAAAAATGGAAGGAGCTTTGATTCTGGTCAGAAAAATTTCCCTTGCGGGTAAGCCAAATTATGACAAAGAGAATCTAAAACTAAACACAGATCTGAAGGGGACCCACAGTAAGGAAGGGTGAGCCTACACTCCAGAAGGAAAGGCAATCATACCTAGCCATCTAATATGGTCTATAGTAAAGGAAGAGCGTAGGAAGAGGTATTGGGGAGCAGAGGCCCTGCATAAGCACTTGACTCAAGATATAGCTAGAAAATTTTACACTACAGTAAGGCAAGTAACCCAAGAGTGTGATCTCTGCCTCCAGATTAATCCCAAAACCACTCCAAAGCCAGAAATGGGTCAGATTGGGAGAGGGAATGGACCTGGCCAACAATGGCAAATTGATTTTTCAGAACTCCCAAGAAAAGGGGGATTTCTTTATTTATTGGTATTAACTGATACCTTCTCAGGATGGCCTGAGGCTTTTCCCACTAGAACTGCTAAGTCTCGAGAGGTGGTCAAAGTATTGATTAAAGAAATAGTACCATGATTTGGGATTCTGGCTGTCATTTCCTCAGACAGAGGACCCCATTTTATTTCAAAGGTCGTACAACAGGTTAGCAATACTTTGGGTATAGATTGGCAATTACATACCCCGTATCGTCCCCAATCAAGTGGACAAGTGGAAAAGATGAACCACCTGATCAAGCAGCAAATTGTGAAATTAGGACAGGAACTCACCCTGCATTGGCCTCAGTCTCTTCCTTTAGCTCTCTTATGCATACAAACTAAGCCAAGGGCAAAGGAAGGACTGAGTCCCTTTGAGATCCTGTATGGACGACCCTATGAGATGCAAAAGGGAACATCATCACAAGTAGAGGAAGAACCTATATCGGAATACATCATAGTCCTTGGAAAACAATTTAACAATATTAAGAAACATGTATTGGAACCCAGTGTAGGGGACTGGATGGTCCAGTACATAATGTACAACCTGGAGATTATATTTATGTAAAGTCTCTTGCAGAAAGGTCTTTGGAACCTCAGTGGGAAGGACCATATCAAGTGCTCCTCACTTCCTTCACCGCAATCAAGATCAAAGAACAAGCTGTATGGATACATCACACTAGGATCAAAAAGACTTCACAGTCACCATGGAGAACCAAGCAGGCACAACCTGGAAAGCTGTGGCTTTCACAATCATAGCAATGGCTACGACAGATGTCAATGCAAGACCACCTGTATATAATGTGACTAGCATGTATGTTTGTCAAGGAAAAGCTTATGACTTTAACTCTCGTGAGTCTCTGTGGCAGGTGTTACAAATTACAAATTCAACTATTTGGACAGGGAGAATGTCCCAGGATGTGAATTAAAGTTTGTTCAGGATGGAATACACTGAGGACCTATAAAACCCATTCAAATTGGCACTGAATGTTGTGACAAATGCTTAACTAACTGTTCTGAATCCAGGATTGTAGTAACGGGATGTGAAAGTGCAGGATTCAGGATTGATTATAATATAACTCAAATGTGTATGGCATCCAATGATAACCCTTGGAATAGAGAGACCAGAACAACTCCACAAACCCTGACACCAGGAGAAACCATAGCTACCGAAGCCAAACCCCAAAAGAAACAATTTGGCCCTCAATCACCAAAATAGGACCTTATGCTATTAAAAAGACAGGGGTCCAAAGACTATTGCTCAATACAGAGTGGTCTCTAAAGTGAGTAGAGATGGCAGTGCAGGTAAATGCTTCTGCCATTCAGTCGGAATATGCTTTATTCCTCAAAACTTCCTTTATGGAATGGACCACTTGGTTGCAAAAGTGTGCACCTTACACAATCAAACAGAAAAGAGAGCTTACAGGGATATTGGGAACAGGACTGGGGATCTTGAATATGATGGATTCGGAGGTATTAATGAACAAATTGACTGCAACCGGTAATATAGTCAAATTGCAACAACCCTTACAATCATCTTATGTAATCATTATGTAATCATTAGCATTAGGTACTAGCCAGTGGAAATTGTCCAAGATATTACCAGAATGGGAAAACATAGAAGAATGATATCATCAATTAATAACCAACGCTCTGGGAACAGCTAGTAAAAACATTTCTTTAGCCCTTGGTTGCATACAAGCACAATTGTGGATACAATCAGTGGCTGCCTCGATTATTAGGGAAAGTGAAGAAGGCATCTTTACTACTGAGATTCGCAAAATTATTTAGGATAATGCTTCTGAATTAGAAAGAGAACTCCAATCCTGGTGGGTTTTGGTTAATTTCACCTATGACCCTGTAACAAGTGCAGTGACTGCTTTTTTTTTTTAACTATACACAATGCATCAGTTAGTATGATTCACCTAATAGTTGCCTTAGGATTAAGTCACAAAGCAGCTGTGCTACATCCTTCTGAACATAGAACATGGGCACGAGAAATTGAAGGGAGGTGGCAGACTATTAATATAGAATCATGTGCCATGAGAAAACAACTAGGGTTTATATGTGAGGGAAATGTAAATGATGACCAAGATATCTGCCTGGATGCAAAACAAAGCATTTGTCACTTTGAAATCTACTCAATCAACCAGAAAATATTGCTTGTGTATATAGGTCAGGGTTGTGTATGTCTCAGAACAGCATGCCCTACTATAGTGGTGGATGGGCTCCCTGTGAATGATACACAATTGTCCTCATTTAGGGCAAATTTGGGAGAAAACCTCCAAATGGGGTCCCTCCAGAATAACAAATTCAAGTAGCCCCTCCCCTAGCTGGTTTGGGAAAAGATTTCCTTGGAGAAAAGTGGAAAAAAACTATTTATTTAACAATCAACATATCCACAAGCACAAAAAAAATGAATAATATGAAACAGTAAAACCTCTCACTGTCTGAAGAGATGGTAAACCCAGAAAGGTTTTGTCCTAGAGTGTAGCTTGGCTCACTGTCTCTTATTAGTCCCTCTGGTGCTGGAAAATGCCATCCTGGGCTCCAGTGGGCCACAGGTGTGAGCTCCCAGTGCTCTTTTGGGTTTTCATTCTAGAGCAGGTTTAAACAGTTCAAAGAAAAAAGACAGTCCAGGGAACTTCTTTGCCTCAGGTAGCTAAAAACTAACTAAAAAGCAAAGGAGACATCTCTCTCTGTGTCTGTGCTGTAGACAACACAGTCCAGGAGGAGAATGTGGAGGAGTGAGTGCAGTTTCTGAAAACAAACTTGGCGCTTCTCTTTCTCACAGACAACGTATAAAGACAGAACTTGGAACTCTGTTACCCCACGCCTTTAGAGGGGCAACACGTTCTGACGTGGTGTGGACCCTCACAGAGGACAGCATGCAGCAGCAGGGTCAAACATGGAAGGCTCTTTTATTATCTGACTCCAATAGCTTATATACATTTTGTACAGAGGGCCAAGATTGGCCCAAGGAGGTTACAACCTCCTGACTCCATTGGTCAATATGACCATCAGTCAAGTTCTCTCTTAGAGAACAAGAATGCAAAACATACAGATAAATTCTAAGAATACAATATTGTTTACATGAAGCAGCGTGAGAAGCTGCTGCAAAGACTCAAACACTCGACAGCAAGAAAGTCAGGGGTGACAGAACTCCAAGTCAGTTTACCACTTATAAAATAGTCTTTCATCAGTTCATTTAGAGAGAGAAGTCTCTTTTAGTCTACCATGGAACTTTCCACAATAAAAAAAAAAACAGTTCGCTTGTGGCTTTTAGCTCTCACAAAAACAGCTGCCCGGGAATCTGTAATTGTGAAGTCCCTCCCATATCACACAGCCTTTCCCGTGGCCACATATGGGCCATGAAGTTCATGGGGTATCATTTTAAAGATTAACCGTTCCAAAAGCAAAGGTTTTTCCTTATCTCTAGGAACAGAGATCTTTTCTTTCTAGGGGCAGATCTTTGTCTTCATCTCATCTCTCTCTCTCTGTTCAAACTTCTCATAAAATCACAGCAATGTCAATATTTACTTAGTCCATCACAAGTGTCTGTGCTAATATCTGCAATCTGAATACTCTCATTATCTCTCCAATGCATGTTTTTCCACGATTTAAAGGAATATTTTAGTATATTACAGCTCATTACCATGGCTCACAAAAGACTTTCAGCCTAAAGCTAAGTCATCTCTTCCATCTAAGATGTAACTTCCCTTCCGTGACTTTGTTATCTTCATATTGTCTCTTTACATGTTCTACTCTGGCTGTTCTCTCACTCGGAGAAAGGTTAGTGTTTTGCAGGTTTCATCTGTGCAAGGCCCAATCCGGCCGGACAGGGTCTCTTCTCCTCCCCTCTGTCTGCCTGGGAGTCATCGGGCCTGGCCCTGACCTGGGGCTCGGCGGGGTCCTTGGGAAGGGTCCTGGCCCCAGGCAGGGCCCAGTCAGCCTGGCTCCCACTGCAAGGAGGGAGCCAGGGCCGCTCGTTACCTGTTTCCCAGGCAAGAAGGAAAAGAGAGCTTTTCCCGATATTCTCTGATTTTAACATGTGTATTCCCAGAGGCATGTCAACTTTTGACTGGTTTAACCAGATATCAATATTCAAATTTAGTCACTGATTGGTTAATCACAGTTTTTCTTAGAAAAGTCACTTCCATAGGTGTCTCTCTTTTCTCATCAAACATCAATAAATGCAAAACCAGTCCAACAATCTAATTTGTGTATTTGTAATTTTGTCAAAATTGAGGGATGTGACTTTTCCTATCAGGCACCTGCTGTATCACATCAATATATAAAAGCAACTCGGACCACTGTGCAGGACATATTACCTGTGCCCATAGGGATGAATATCACTTTAGTCAAACAGTCATTAAAACACAAAAGCCTTTAAGAAATTCTTGAAGAAATCAAAGGCATAGGAAAAAGACCTTGATTACAATACACCATGACACAGACTATAAGGAGAGTCTTTGGGAGAATGAAGGATGACACAACTAACCACTGGTGGGATGTACTTTTTGGATGGTCTCCTACTGCAACAGGGTTTCTGAACAAACAATGTCATCCTATAGTAATTTTGTTAATTCTGGTTTGCTTAAGTTTTGTTTTGTTTTTGGTTATAATTTTTTGGAATTTGAAGCCATCAGGGATAGCCATAATATCTATTGTGTTATCTAATCAACTAGTTAAGGATAGTCATAGAGAATATAAGTACCCCAGGAAGCAAAAGAATTTGCATCACCTAGAAGAAAAGGGGAGAATTGATATGGGAAACATATGCATACGAAAATTTTGAATTTTACAAGAATTTAGAAGAAGAATTTAGAATTTATCAAATGGCCTTAAGGAATTTGAGAAATTTCAAAGGAGGGAATTGATGCCAAAAAGGTTAATTCAATTTCTACTGTGACTGTGAACTTTTAGCAAAGAAGACAATGTGTCTGCAGACAAGGCATGCAGAAATTGCTCTCCAAGCAAGCACATTAGAAGATAAAGAGGAGACTTCTGGCTCAGGAATGCAGCTACAGCCAAAACAAGGCCTGAGTTTGGGAACTTGGAGAACATGGAAAGGGGTTTTATGGCAATGGAAAAATTATAATATGCATGTAGTGACTGTATATTAGCAACACACTTGTAGAAATCAGCAGACATGTTAGGAGAAGATATCCCCCATGCCCTTCCCAGGTGCCCTCTAACACAAAATTGGTGTTAAGGAGTTTTATTCAACCATTTTCAGTAATTTGGTGACAATGTCAAAACACCCTTTCAGGAGAATCTGGATTATTATCTCCCATTCCTCAAAAACTTCCTCCGACATGTTCCCTCTTATGATGATGTCATCAATGTGCTACAGATGTTCTAGACCCTCACCCTTCTCCAGTGCAGTCTGGATCAGCCCATGGCAAATGGTGGGACTGTTTCCACCCCTAGGGTAGTTGGTTCTGGGTGTATTGCATGCCCCTACAGGTGAATATGAACTGTGGCCTGCAGTCTGAGGCTAAAGGGATGGAGAAAAATGCATTTGCAATGTCAATATTGGCATACCATTTTACTACCTTGAACTCCAGTTCATACTGAAGTTCCAGCATGTCTGGCACAGCAGCACTCAGGGATAGTGTGATTTGATTCAGGATTCAGGCCACGATAGTCCACTGTCAGTTCCACTCTCCATTAGACTTATGCACAGGGTATATAGGACTACTGAAGAGTGAGCAAGTCTTGCTGACCACTCCCTGGTTCTCCAGCTCATAAATCATCTTATGGATGGGAATCAGGGAATCTTAGTTTGTGCAGTATTGCTGATGATGCACTGTTGTGGTGGTCAGTACCTGTTATTCTTCCACCCTCTGCAGTCCTACTGCAGAAGGGTCATCAGAGAGACCAGGCAAGGTTTTCAAATGTCTAATGTCTTCTGTTTCCACAGCAGCTATATCAAAAGCTCACCTGCATCCTTTTGGGTCTTTGAAATAACCACTCCAGAGGAAGCCTATGCCCAGGATACACAGGGTCTCTGGACCAGTCACAGTAGGGTGTTTCTTCCACACCTTGCCAGTCACGCTCACCTCAGCAACCAGAAAAATGTTGAGACCCCTCTGTTACCTCAGTAATAGAAACAAGTTCTGCCCCACATTTCCTGATAGTATCAGAGTACACTGCGTGCCAGTGTCAACCAAAGCGTTGTATTGTTGTTGTTCTGATGTGCCAGGCCATCAGATCCACACAGTCCAATAGACTTGTTATTCTGTGGCCTCTACCTGGTTAGAGGCAGGGTGCCTCTAGTTCTGGCTTTTGTTCATACAATCTGGAAGTTACTTCAAGGGAATCTGGCATGTCATCCTGATGCCTTAAGTTTTAGCTTTCATATTTTCCAGATTCTGTACTGCACTGCTATATAACTGAACTTCATATAAAGTGTTAGCAAGTTCTCTTCACAGGGTAGTTAGACAAAACAATCCTTTTCCTGCTGAAGATCAAGGACAACGGGTACAAGTTTTGGGCCCAAAAGCATAAACAACAGTGGACCGAAGAGAGAAAATAGGAAGGACAGGACTTCATAATCTGAAGCTGTAATTGGACAATTAACTTCAATATGTAAATGGACCAAAACTTATAAAAGTGTGAAAACTCGTGACCGGGTATCCATCTTGGATGGAGCCATGGCCAGGCTCTTGTACCGCCCAAGGTGTATCCTTTGAAGGCCTTTTTAATAAATACCTACTTTACTCCTTTAACACTGTCTAGCCTCTGTTCCAGGTAGCCTCTTCAGGCATCAGTTATTGGTGACTCCACAGGAACAGCAAGGCATCTGGAAAACCCCTGGACCAGAGGAACACTCAGCTCCTGCCCCCCCACTCTCGCCAGCACTCCCAGGGGGGCTCCAGCTGTGGTCCAGAGGGTATCAGAGCCCAAGAATCCTCGGATCTGGCACAGAGGCACATGTGAAACTGAAAAAAAGGTGGTATTTTGTTTGTTTTAGCAGTTTTAGCAGCTGAGTTAGGTGTTAAGAGATCTCTCACAGTTTTGTTTAGTGTGGAGGGATCCCAGTGGGCCCAGGCAGAGTTGCTTTTACATTTGTCACTCTCCATCTTGTCTGCTAGTGATAGCGGGGATACTCTCTGAAAGAGCAGAGTTTTAACACTTCGTGGTGAGTATTGGCTTGGGGCTAGTGGTGGTGTAGTGGGTTAACTCCTGCGCTGCCTCTCCCAAGGTCTTGAGTTCTAAACCTGTATCTTACTCATTTTTGCTCTCTCTCTCTCTCTCCCCAGTTATTTTGATTTGTGCAGACTTTCTTACTCATAAGTGTGGTGGTGCTTGAATTCAATTCCAATTGGGTTTTTACTGCTCCAGTTTGGTTTTATAATTTGTGTTTTATAATTTTGTAATTATTACTATTGTTTAAGATGGCCTCTCCTTCCCTCTCCTTCTCTCCTTCCCTCAGACTTTCCCGCCAAAACCTTGGTTGTCCTGGTTACCCTATCCCATAATAGTTGTTTACCAGTTTTCTGTTAAATGTCAATCTTTAAGTTATATAACTTCCCCACCCCCTCATCATGTATTCCTCCTCCCCAAGTTACTTATTATTGGTTCAAAAATTGTGCATTCCCTCATTATACGTTGGCAAAAGGTCATGATTGGTCCCACTCAATCCCACCCCTGTAACCCACTCAATAAAGAGCCGTGCCATCCCGAGGCCAGTGTCTCTCTCGGAGTGCTGCCTTGGGGAACACGCACCTCCTTGGTTGCACATCCTGAGAGTCCCGCCTTTCTATTCTGCGCACTATCCGCACCGTGGTCGGGTTTGCTCACGCCTCTGGCAAAGTGGCCCCCGGGTTGTAGTGGCGGCAGGGCTGGCCGGAACTGCACCCTTGGTAAAGCCGAACCACTGCAGTCTGGCGCCCAACGTGGGGCTGTCACGCGTGGGCAACCAACTGACGACCTGACGGCGACGGCACTGACGCGGCACCCTCATTTTTGAGAGCGTCGTGGTCGATCCGGTCCATCGGGACCTTTACGGATTTATCATTGACGTCGCGCCTCCTGGTGGAAGCAGCCTTCAGGTGCGCTCCCGGGAGGACGAAGAGGGTAGCTTCACAGCACCCAGCGGAGTCCTCTTCAGTGCGGATCCCAGACCAAACCGCCGTATCCACGCAGGAACCAGGGAAAGGGTAAGAGTGAGTCCCCTAACCCTCACCCTACCCTAAAGGGGGATCCAGCCCAGGAGCGCTCTCCGAGCTGCTGTCCTGGGGGGATCAAGCCGCGCGGCGCCCGAAAGGGGGTTGTTTTCCTCTCTCGGGTTTTTTCAAGGTTCCTGGTTTTATTTTTTTTTGTTGATTTGTGTTTTGTGTTTCTGCGGCTCCGAGCTGGTGCGCCTGAGCCCAGCTATCGGGAAGCCGCACACGGTGATCGGGGGGAGCGACACGGGCGCGCCGCGGGAGGGACAGCCCCGGGACCGGAGCCGCGGGACAGGAGCGGCGGGACCGGAGCGGCGCCGTGCTCGTCCCTTGGCCGGCCCGGGTGCGGCGAACCCGGCGGGCCCTGCAAGCCGGAGCCATCCCCGTTTGCTGTCTGCGCACGGGCGACAGACGCGGTTTGAAGCGGGTTTTTTGTTTTACGAGGCACCTCCGGGGCGGAGGCAGTGGCGGGGAACTGCCTGACCGGAGTTTTCGTGCTTGGATTCGACTTTTAGTTTATTTTTGTGTTGCGGTACGGTTTGGAAGTTAAAAATGGGTGCCAAGCTCTCGGCAGAGCAGAAAGGCGTGTTTCGTTGTTTTGTTGGCGTTCTCAGTTTTAATAATGTTAAGTTTTCCGAAGGAGAGCTGAAGCGGTTTGTACGCATGCTCTTTCTGCACTTCCCCAAGACTAACCCGGAGGTTGTGACGGAGCTCCGATTTTGGGAGCCTGTCGTTTTAAAACTTACCAATTTGGCCGCCTCTGGAGACGAAAAAGCGGCGAAATATCTGTTCTGGTCCCAGAAAATTCGGACCGCCGTAAAAAATATGAAAGGAGTGCAGAAAGAGCGGTCTCCTGGAGAAAGTTCCGTTTCCCCCCGTTGTTCCCGTTCTGTGTCCCGCTCCCCGTCACCCCGCCGCGGCATTCTCAGGGACGCAGCGGGCAAACCCCAGCCCGCCAGCCCTGGCTCCCTCAAAATGCCGATCCCCCGCCCGGGACAGACAGAGCCGTCTGCCCGGGACGTCTGACGGAGCCCTGGCCAGACTCCCGAGGAATCTTCCCTTCCCCGAACCTCCCTAAACAAACCCCGAGTTCGGTTCAGCGTTAGCAGAGGAGAATGCACACAAAATGCCCGCGCGGAGCCACATGGCGACCGCGTGGAAAGCGCACGCGGCGCCCACGCGGAAAAGCCGCATGGCGACCGCGTGGAAGGCGCACGCGACGCCCATGTGGGAAGCGCACGCGGCGCGCACGCGGAAGAGGCACGCAGCGCCCGTGCGGGAGAGGCACGAAATGGCGGCGGCCGCGTGGCGCGGTCGTCCTCTATGTCCACCCTGCCCGCCATTTTCCCTTCCCCTTCCCAGTCTCCCAAGTTTTCTCCCACCAACCCTTTTCTGTCCCCTTCCACTCTTCCCCGAGGCCGTCCCTCTCCTGAAACCCCTTCCTATGACCCCCCCACCTGCCGCTCCTCCCAGGTCTCCACCCAAAACCACTCCTCCGAAGGCGTGCCTTTCCCAGACCCTGACACGCCCCCCTCCCGTCCTCGGCCACGCCCCTCGGTGACGCGCAGCAAGTCCCGCCCACTGCCCTCCGGTTCCCACGCCCCTTCTTCCGGTTCCCACGCTTGGGGCTTGGAGGGGGAGGGGTGGGATCCCGGAAGTGATGACCCCCATGTCCCTTCTCTCGCTCCGGTTACCTACAGGAGGGGTAGGGGAGGGCATGAGGAGGCAAATTGGCAGCAATTGTCCCAGAACGTGGTCAGGGAACTCATGAAGGCCCTCAAGGAGTACGGCCACATGAGTCCGTACTTCCTTGGCTTGTTGGATGGCCAGGTTACCGGGAGTGATGTCGTCCCACATGACATCAAGTACCTTTTCCAGTGCTTGCATTCCAGGACTGAGTATCAGCTCTGGTTTGCAACCTGGAAAAGGCACTTGCAGGACGCCCTCCCAGGGTGGTCAAACGATCCTGACACGGCTGTAGACAACGAAGGGAACCTAATTACGCTGTCACACGTAATGGGTGAGGGAGAATAGGAGATGCCACAGAAACAAGCTGAAAGCCTCCCAAGGCCGTTGTTGAAACAGATTGCTCGGGTTGCTGTAAAAGCGTTTTCCACCATGCGGCCTTCCAGCCCCATGGAATCCTATTTAGATATTTTTCAGGGACCTCAGGAAAACTTCCTGCTGTTTGTGGAAAGGCTTACGGTAGCCATAGAACAGCAGGAAGAGGAGGAAGTGGCAAGGAACAGGCTTGTTACGTCGTTGGCGTTCAAGCACGCCAATCAAGTCTGCAAACAAGCCATGCTGACCCTTCCACGGAATCCCAAGCCGACATTACAGGACTATGTCGAAGTGGTAACTGAGATAGTCCCCCTGATGACACCAGGAAAACCAGAAAGGCCGGAACATCGAAGGAAAGCCGTCAATGCAGCAACCGCAGCGACCTCAACCTTCCATCAGGACAACGCGGCCATGGTACCAAAACAAGGGAGACATCCACCCAGAAATGCAGCTGACAAGCCTTGCGCCTTATGTGGCAAGCGAAGTCATTGGTGGCAGGCTTGCCCCCTGAGACAGGAGTTTCAGGAGTTTAAACAAATCAAAGAGGGAGGAGGAGGAAATGGGAGAGGAGGAGGCTCCCAACAAAAAAACTAATAAGGGAGTGCGGAGCCGCCCAGTGCGATGACCCCAATCGGGCGGTCCAAGCCGGGGGAGGGGGAATGGGGAATGTTGATTTGAGTTGCACTGGACGTGACATTTTAACGAGTTTGACTTTTTCTTCCCAGGGACAGCGGAGGAATTCTCTGCAAGGTCCAGGGGGAAATTCACCGGACGAGACAAGAAACTCCCCTTTGAGGAGTCTTTCACCTGACGATTCTGACCCGAATATGCCTGTTCCTTTCGCAGGAAAGTCCTTGACGACAATAAGCGAGGGAGTGCCCTTTCATCTTCAACTATCTGATGCCCTGTGGATCCGTGATGATGAGTGGCACCGCGTGGCGGTATCTAAAAATCGAGGTACCTGGCACAAAATTGGCACAACATATGTAGTCGTGGGGGATTGTAAACATACCCCGCCGGAGATCGAGATTGTTCCCCAAACCACTCCTGCGGATCCCGAGTGGTTTGAACTCTGGCTCCGCTGCACGACTCCACCCATTTATCTGTCAAAGGGACAGATAGTCGCCCAGGCAATACCATCACTCCCCGAAAGGGTGTGTCCCGAGGGCCACTGCAAGACCTGCCACCCCCAGATAAGCACAGTCATGAACATTACACGTTACAGACCTGAGGAGGTGTGCAAACTAAGGGTGGGCGAGGAGACCACCATCATCAAGGGTCTCCTTGACACGGGGGCGGACGTAACGGTGATCCCTGAACACCTATGGCCGTCACGTTGGCCGTTGCAAACAGTAGTTGAGCAAGTTGAGGGTGTTGGAGGCCTTCAATTGGCAAAAAAATCTGAAAACATGGTACAAATTAAGGGGTCCAATGGGCAATTGGCCAACATCAAGCCCTTTGTTTTGAACTACAAAGCACCCCTGTGGGGGAGAGATGTCCTGGCCCAGTGGGGGGCAACAATTGAATTCCCTGACCCTCCACGAAATTTTCGGGCTGCGGTCACTGAACAGCGCCCCACCCAAAAACTGAATTGGAAAACAGATTCTCCAGTTTGGGTGGAACAGTGGCCGCTTTCTAAAGAAAAATTAAAGGCGCTGAATGAGCTCGTGGAAGAGCAACTCCGAAAGGGTCACATAGAGGAGACCACCTCTCCTTGGAACACCCCGGTGTTCGTTATACAGAAATCTGACAAGACCCGATGGAGGCTTCTCCAGGACCTCCGACAAATTAATGAAGTTATCGAGGACATGGGCTCTCTCCAACCAGGGATGCCTTCCCCAGCCATGTTGCCCCAAAATTATAATTTGGCAGTAATCGATATCAAAGACTGCTTTTTTCAAATTCCTCTTCACCCCGACGATGCTCCGCGGTTTGCGTTCTCGGTTCCTAACATCAACCGAGAGGCCCCGAGGAAGAGGTATCACTGGCGGGTTCTTCCCCAAGGGATGAAGAACAGTCCCGCCATCTGCCAGTGGTACGTGTCTTCCTTGCTGACCCCCGTGCGTGCAGCTGTACACCAGGCCATCATCTTTCATTATATGGATGATGTGCTCGTGTGCGCCCCCAGCGACGACCTGTTGACGCAGGCGCTTGACCTGACAGTGGCTGCACTGGTTGCTGCAGGGTTCGAGTTGCAGGAAGCAAAAATTCAAAAGATGCCACCATGGAAATATCTTGGCCTCGAAATTAATAAGCGGACCATTGTTCCGCAAAAATTGGCTATCCAAACCAACATCAAGACCTTAGCGGATGTGCACCAGCTGTGTGGGGCTTTGAACTGGGTGAGGCCTTGGCTGGGTCTTACCACCGAGGACCTAGCACCTCTTTTCAATTTATTGAAAGGGGGAGAGGGGCTGAGTTCCCCTAGGTCACTCACCCCGGAGGCACAGAAAGCACTGGAAAGGGTTCAAGAGTTGATGTCCACCAGACAGGCAAATCGATGCCATGCTGATTTGCCTTTCCGCTTTGTCATTCTAGGGAATCTGCCGCACCTCCATGGAATGATATTCCAATGGGACAACGGGGTGACCAGCATACCCCGGAAGGACCGAGGCAGGAGAGATCCTCTTCTTATTATAGAATGGGTCTTTCTCAGCCACCACAGGTCCAAGAGGATGACACGCCCACAGGAGTTGATGGCTGAACTAATCCGGAAGGCCAGAGTCCGCATTAGAGAACTGGCCGGTTGCGACTTTGAGGTGATCCACGTCCCAATTCGGTTGAATTCGGGCCAAATTTCAAAGGCAATGTTAGAGCACTTGCTTCAAGAGAACGAAGCACTTCAGTTTGCCCTGGACAGTTACACTGGTCAAATTTCAATCCATCGGCCTGCCCACAAAATTTTTAATTCGGATGCTCAATTTAAATTAAATTTAAGGAGTGTTCAGAGCAAAAGACCGCTCGAAGCCTTGACAGTTTTCACAGACGCGTCCGGAGGGTCCCACAAGTCAGTGGTGACTTGGAAAGATCCTCAGACTCAGCAGTGGGAGTCTGACGTTGCTGAGGTGGAAGGATCCCCTCAGATTGCTGAGTTGGCCGCAGTCGTCAGGGCCTTCGAAAGGTTCTCTGAACCATTTAATTTGGTAACCGATTCGAGCTACGTTGCGGGTGTGGTGTCCAGAGCGGAGAACTCAGTTCTCCAAGAAGTGACTAACATTGCTCTGTTTAAGTTGCTCTCGAAGCTGATAAGGCTAATCTCCCACCGAGAGCAACCGTTTTACGTGATGCACACCAGGTCGCACACGGATTTGCCGGGGTTCATAGCGGAGGGAAACAGGAGGGCTGATGCTCTTGCTGCCCCTGTCGCGAAGGCCCCGCTGCCCGACGTTTTCCAGCAGGCAAAGCTCAGCCACCAACTCTTCCATCAGAATGTGCCAGGTCTGGTCCGAGGATTCAAACTGACCCGAGATCAGGCCAAGGCCATTGTGGCGACCTGTCCCAGCTGCCAGCGACATGCAGTCCCAACCCTGCATGCCGGGGTGAACCCCCGAGGGCTGAGCAGCAACGAGGTTTGGCAGATGGACGTTACTCATGTCTCTCAGTTTGGGAGGCTGAAGTACGTCCATGTGTCTGTGGACACCTTTTCTGGAGCAGTCTATGCCTCCGCCCACACAGGGGAGAAGGCAGGGGATGTCATTAAACACCTTCTCCAAGCCTTCTCTTTCCTAGGCATCCCTAAGACCATCAAATCGGATAACGGGCCGAGCTATGTTTTCAAGTGTTAAGACATGGGGTGTGTATTGTCCTGTGAGAATAATAGTAATATTCTAAGAGATAGTCCCTTAGGGTTGGTATTGAAAAACTGGTGGGAATTAACCAGCTAAGAGTCATCGTTTTAAAAACCAAACTTATTAGATTCTCAGAAAAAATGTGGCCAACTTGTGAATTAGATAATAATGAGACATGGCCTGAATTCAGTAGCTCGGATAAGAAATTAATATCAAGCTTGATATCTCGCATACGCGAAGACAAGTATTTTGAAGAATTAGAGTATACTAGACTTTTAATGGCTTTATTGTGTCAGCAAAGCCCATCAGCACCTAAAAAAGAACAATGTGTACTGCTTCTAAGGAAAAAAGTGAAGAAAAATAAAAAAAGAACAGCCAATATTGAACAGCAGGTATGAAAACAAGGAGGTGGCAGTTAGACCTCGTGGCTCTTGCCTTGAGAACTGAGCCAGTCACAGTCGCACTGGCCCCTCCATCCCCACTGGTCACACCACTGCCATTGCTGTTGTCACAGCCATGGGGGAAAGCAGATGCAGGGGGGACGTGGCTCTGGCAGAGTCCCTGTCAGTGAAGGAGGAGGGAGGTGTTAAATTAAAAGTGCACTCCCTACATGCAGTTAGAAATATTTTGAATCAGAAAGCTGAGAAATGGCTCACTGATTCTCAAGTGCTAAAGTATGAAGCAATTCTAATTGACAAAGATGACTTAGAACTAATTACAGATAAACACCTCAATCCTGCCCTGTTTTTGCATGGAGAACCAATAGAAGAACTAGTGCATGATTGCTTAGAAATCATAAATTATCAGACCAAAGTAAGGGAAGATCTGACAGACCAACCCCTTCAAAGGGGGAAGCGATTATACATCAATGGATCTTCTGGGGTTATGGGAATTCAAGGCACAGAAAATTCTCAAAACCTCTTGCATGCAGGCCCAAATACAGCAGAGAATACAGAGTTTGATCTGAGACCTTCGAGAAGGCTTCCAGCTTTAGAGACCATAAGCAAGAATGTGGATTTGTAGTTTAAGCAGAAACATATTAAACTAGGTAGTGGAGAGTTTAAGGTTTTAAAGTTAAGATATAGAAGTAGTTACAAAGGTAATAAGAAGTTTTAAGATGTAGTTCTGTAGGATTGTGTGTCACTATATGATTTGATAAAAAAGTCAGCATTGCAACAGGACAGGTGATACAGTTTAATTAGTCATTGGTGTGAAAGTTAATATGTGTGGTATGGTGGTGTTCTGAGCTGCTTTACCAGCTAGCTTGTTCTCTGACCACCATATATTGAAGGTTTGGTGGGTCTGAACCTCAGGCTGGAGGGTGGTCGATGGCATGGAAGAAAGAGTGGACTCTTCACATGGGTTTCACTAGACTTTATTCCATCCAGGAGCTGCCCACGTGCAGAGGTGAGGCTCTGGGCCTTGGTTCTCACCTTAAATACCCGGGGGGCATCCCTGAGTAGGGGAGAACCCAGAACCAATAGAAAGGGCGGGGAGGTGTGACCCAGAACAGGGAAACTTAACAGAACAATGAAGAAAGGTGTTGCCCGAGTACCTTGCCGAATCCCAGGGCTTTTCCCCCAGAATCTTCCAGATCTTACAAGGTGATTGACGAGGTCTGTCATCAGGGAGAGATCACCAGGGAGTTTGGGGATGGGAGTGTCCGAACAAACCATTATAAACATTTAACAAAAACATACAGAACTTTAGAAAACCCAAAATGCACACTGCAACAGTGTGGCAGTAGTTTATTGGCTAATAAACCTTTAAAATCCCTTGTAACCTCTGGTCTTGTGACCACTGGCCATGAACTCCTGGCATATGTGGTGAAGATGTTCTCACCCTTCATGAGACTGTAGAAGAGCAATAAATCATGTTTTAAGATGTCTCCGAATGGTCCCGTTTCTCTTAAAATTCTGATATGGGGTAATCCAGGGGCAGCAAATGTCAGGATATAATATAATAGATGAGAAATTAGTAACCATAGAAAAGAGAAAGTTACCCTGCAACTGGTCAGCTCAAGCATGTGAGTTGTACGTGTTGAAACAAGTCCTCAAAATACTAACACAAGAGAGAGGGACTGTGTATACTGACTCTAAGTATGCCTTTGGAATGGTGCATGCTGTTGGGAAAATTTGAGAGGAAAGAGGACTCTTAAATTCAAAAGGGAAAGGATTAATTCATGAAAGGCTTATCTTAGAAGTATTAGAAGCTTTACAACTGCCAGAGGAAGTTGCTGTTGTGCATGTTCGGGGACATCAGAAAGGAACAGCCTTAGAAATACTAGGAAACAACTTATCAGACTTGGAAGCTAAAAATGCAGGCAAGACAGGGGAAGAGAAAATGATGATGATCCTAACCCCCAGAAGACATACAGGATATCCCAGTATTCAGTGAAATAGAAGAAAGGAAATTCCTTGAAATAAGAACAAAAAGAGACAATGAAGGGAAGTGGGTGTTACCTGGTAGGAGACAGTTGTTAAATAAACCGCTGGTTAGGAAAATATTGGAAAGCATGCATAACAAGACTCATTGGGGTACCCAAGCATTGAGTGATCAGTTCCTGAGAAATTGACGTTGCATGGGAATTTTTGGAATAACTAAGTAGGTAACTGAAAAGTGTGTGATATGCCAAAAAAGTAAACAGAAATGTCATGAGGAAAGCACCCTTTCAAAGTATCCAAGTAGATTTTACTGAACTTCTCCAAGTGCAACAGTGGAAATTTTTGCTAGTAATAGTAGATAATTTAATTCATTTGAGTAGAGGCAATAGAGGCAGTACCAACTGTAAAAGCTACTACCAATGTTGTATGCAAAACTCTTCTAGAACTAATAATTCTCCAGTATGGAATAGTGAACAACATTGACTCAGATCGAGGAACCCATTTCACATCAAAAATACTACAGCAGGTGGTCCAAGCTCTGGGTATAGAATGGGAATTACACACTCCATGGCATCCACAAAGTTCAGGATGGGTTGAAAGGATGAATCAAACTCTTAAGAGAACTTTAACTAAACTGATGATTGAAACCCAAATGTCATGGGTAAAATGCCTTGTTAAGAATTGGAGCCCAACCTAGATCCAATTTAGGGATTTCACCTTATGAAATGATGCTTGGTTTACCTTTTCTGATTTCACTGCATAAGATTGCCACCTATGAAGGGAAAGACAGTGTCAAGAAATATGTCCTCTCTATAACACAAACCCTAGAGGGTCTACGAGAAAAAGGGATAATCCCTCAGACTGCTACCCTAGATTTCAAATCATGGAAAGATCAACCTTTAATCCCTCAATGGGAAAGTCCCTTTCAGGTGCTGCTCACCAATGAATCAGCTGTACAAACTGCAGAACGAGGATGGACTCATGCTAGCAGAATAAAAGGACCAGTAAAAGAACTTGATGACTGGAAAATTGTCATTTCCACAGGAGGACTAAGAATGACTCTAAAACAAAGCATGTGTGCTCAATGTGGCAAGTAGACAATGGACAACCACATATCAATCCAGACTAGGAGGGAGTTCCCTGTGAGCTTCATCACTTCTTTTGTATTCCCAAAGGCCAGAGGCTCTCCAAACTCCAAAACAACCTTTGGGGTGGTAATTTGCTTCCTTCCCAATTGAGTGGATAGGGGTTGTATAAATGAAAAGACACCGGGGCCATAGGTGATCTTAGGGTTTTTGCTTTTGCTTGTGACCTACAAATAGAAAAAACACCAAGTTTCCCTGCTGGGACATCTCCCAGATTTGTTCCCGGTCATATACCCTGCTTGAAGCACCCTAATATGAGTAATTCAAGTTGGGTGCAATGTCAGTGTGAAAGTTGTGGCCAACTCTGGTGCGGTGTAGCTCCCCCAAGTGGCAAGCGTGTTGCAAAATTTGTCGGGAGAAAAGGAAAAGTTCGAACAGAGGTTGAGGGCAAGTACCAATTTTAACACTGTGTTGTGGAGTTGAATTGATGCTCCCTGATACACATAAGCTATTAGAGGCTGAGTGGGAAGCAGCTATATATCAAAAATGGGGACCATATTTTGGATGCAGGCAACAACTCCATATGATGTGAGTGTAACAAGACCCCATTCTGCAGACGAAATTAATAGTGCCAGCTGACTGGAAAACAATAAAAAACATGATATAAGAAAAAATAATGTAAGTAATAAGGAAATAGAAAGCAAGACAGGATTGACCACTATGCCTGTCACCAAGATCATCCATACCTGCTATGGGCTGCAACCCCCTAAGCATGGGAGGTGGAGGTGTATGCCATAACAGATTTCTATTACTCTTTGGTTTTTTCCCTTGTGAGAATTTAGATGATTCATGTCATAAATGCTACAGAACACTGTGTTACAGAAAAATTCAAGGCTCTTATTTTGCCACTCTGTGATGGTTTCGGTGTGTAGTGGTTTTGATTCGCCAATCTGAGTTTCCTGGCCAATGCACCAATTAAATGTAGCGGGTCTAACGCTGGCCAAATGCCAATACACCTAGTAGAATTAATTACTCATTTTCTGCTTGGAGATAAGAATTAGGAGAGCAAAGCAGGCTCAGACTTTAAAGGGTATAAAAAAACCCTTTAATAACAGAATTAAAAGAAAAAAAAAGAAGAAATCAGAATAAACTATCAGAACACTTCTCCTCCCCCCACACCCTCTTTTCTTTCTCACTCACAATGTAAAGAGACAAAGCCTGGGACTTTCAGTCAGTTTACCACCTCTAAAATAGTTTTTTGTCACTTTGCTTAGGGAGACGAGTCTCTCTTGCGATGCCATGGAGACTTCTCCACAAGAAACAGTTCTCTTGTGGCTTCAATGTCACAGTGAATCAGCCACTCGGGAAAGGAAAATCTGTTCTCAGTGTTAAAATCCCTCCCGATTTACAGTTTTCCCCACAACTGTTTTCAAGGGCTCAATCTTTGGCTAATGGGATACACTTTTAAGGATGAGCTGTTCAGAAGCAAAGGTTCTCTTCATCTATCTCTAGGATCATCTTCATCTTAGAGAACAGAGGTTTTCTTCTTCCCTGGGAGCAAAGGGTCTTCACTTTTATCTCTCTCTGTTCAAGCTTCTCATTTGGATCACAGCTACTTCAACATCTGCTTGCCTCAGCATGGGTACCTTTGCTCATGCCTATAGTTTGAACACTCCATCCTCCCATTCTTTTCTTGAATTACAGGGGTATGAAAAACAAGGTTCACTGTCCTGGTAAAATTTAAAATTAAATAAAGGACAATAGGAGACAAAGACAATAAAGCAAAGTTTTTAACGGCCAGGTGCTTGGCATTCAGCTAAGAGAACACCTATTTTTGGAGACACTCTTTAAATACCTTTTCTATTGCATCAGCCTATTGCATATTCATAAACCATTATGCATATTCAAACTTTCCCACAAACTAGTTTACATATTCCAGGAACTGTTTAGCATGGCCCCTCCTTGGGTCTGCTTTTGTAGAGCATGTGTGTTTCTTGGCTGTGGTTTTAGACCACCTTTATTATTTCCTCCAGTTTGGGCTTTGGTCCATACTTTCTACAGACAGTAAGTGTTGATAGTTGGTATATCAGTAGCAGGGGTTTTTATCATATGTTTGTTGGGTGTTATCCCAACCAAGAAGACAGTTCAATTACAAGTATAACTATATCAGCTATTTTTACTTCTATGTCTGAGCAGAAATAAAAACTATGTCTTTATAGCAAAGTTACTTTAACATTAAACATTTAGAATACATTTTAATATTTGCAAAAAGCCAATTTTATAATATGTATTTATAACAGGGATATTCTAGTATATCATAGTCCATCACCATGGCCTCACAAAAGAATTTCAGCCCGAGACTAAGGCATCTCCTCATTCTCCTCCCATCTGAGATTTGACTCCTCCTTTATTGACCTTGGTGTCTTTATGTTGTTTCTCTACATGTCTTCATCCTTTCTTTCTCTCTTACTCGAGAGAGGATTGATGTTTGCAAGTTTCATCTGTGAAGTAAAAGAGTTAATATCTCCCCTGGGCCTGCACATGGCCATGTGATCTCTGCTGGGCAGCGGCCAGAGCTGTCATGGTGAAGTATTTCAGGCTGCACTGGGGGGGGAGCCTGTGCCAGGATCTCAGGGGCCCAGACCAGAATGGTGGCTGCTGCCCTGGCCACATGGCTGTCCTCCCGGCCCCTGCTTGGCAGCAGCCGTAGAGCTGCCTCTGGTCTCAGCTGCATGATTTCCCAAGGCACCGGGACAGGCCCTCGGCATGATGACTCAGTAGCTGGTGGCCAGAGCTGTTTATGGTGGAGAATTCTTCAGCATCCACACTGGGGGAGGGGGGGAGAGACTAGGATCTCAGCAGCCAGGCTAGGACTCAGCAGCAACACCCTGTGGGCCAATGGCTTCCCCTTCCCCTGCCCGGCAGCCTCTGGGGCCTTGCCCAGCCCGTGTCTAGTTACCTGTTCAAGGCAGTAAACAAGAGAGAGATTCCCAGTGTTTGTTTTAACATGTGTGTTCACAGAGGCCTGTTCAGCTTTCTTAGTGGTTTAACAATGCGCCAATTCTCAGACCTAGCCAGCTATTGGTGTTGCCAGGCACAGAGGAAGCTTTTAGCAGTTTCTCCTAGAAAATTGCTTCCATGGCCGGGTCCTTCCCTTCTCACCAAAAATCAATCAAAGCAAAACCAGCACACACTTATACTTTCATCAGCCAATACTGTTATAACTCATCTAAATTAGACACCTGCATACAGAATAAGCAAAGGTTCTGGGTTGCAGAAAACCTAGGATCAAACCGTGGATGCCCACAAGGAGAAAAATGGGTTTGTTTTCCCATAGATAAGACCCGAGAATGGAAAGGATTTAATACAAGATTTAATACAAGAATGAATAATAAGCAAAAAAAACAGATATAGCAATCCAACTCAGAGCCAACTCCACTTGGAGATTTATATGCAAAACTCAAACAACAAATAGAAAATTAAATAGAAATCTCGAGGTTAGTAAAAAACTTGTTTGTAGATTTAGGAGAAAGAATCAGTAAAGAACTAAATGTCACCAACTGCTGGGTATGTGAGGGAGCTTTAATGACTGAAGAATGGCCATGGAAAGGTAGTAGCCTAGGTCTGGTTGAACTTCTTAAATGGAACAGAACCAACATGAAAGGAAAAAACTGGCCAAAAGGGTGGATCTTAAGTTCAGAAATAATAGGAGAGGAGTGCCTCTGGCATATGGGAAAGAAATTCCTAGATAAAGTAGAACAAACTCCCTGTAAAAGATATAAAGTCTTTAATGGAACTTCTATGTGGTGGATCCCTGAAAAACCAACACAATATTGGGCCCAAGAAAGAAAAACTAATTGTAAATATGATAAAGAAATTAAACTTTTCTTGTGCAATAACACTGAAAAAAAACCTATAATGGGATCCCCGAAATATCTAAATTTGGGGAAAACATAAATGACCAAAGCAATAATTATTGGAAAGCACCAGATGGCTTATTCTGGATATGTGGAAAAAGAGCTTATCCAGAACTTCCTCCCTACTGGAAAGGAAGTTGCACCCTAGGAATTATACAACCATGATTTTTTCTGTTGCCAAACCGAGATGGAGATAACTCAGGAATGCCGGCCTATGATGCCTTAAAAAGAAGCAAAAGAGAATTAATCAGGGAAATTGGGGACATCAAAAGTGGGGTAATGAATAATACAAACATATGGACCAACCACCTGGGCACAGGATGAGAGTTGAAGATATCAGACTCCAATTTATATATCAAATCATATCATGAGAATCCAAGCAGTTGTAGAAATTATAACTAATGGAACAGCTCGAGCCTTGGAATTAATAACCAGTCAGCAAAGGCAAACCAGAGGTGCAGTGTACCAAAATCTGTTGGTGCTAGACTACTTATTAGCAGAAGAAGGAGGTGCCTGTGGAAAATTTAACACATCTGATTGTTGTCTACAAATTGATGATAAGGGAGATGCAGTTTTGGATATAGTCAAAAACATCCAGAAAATAGCCCATGTACCAGTGCAAAAGTGAGAATCTATAATTAATAGAGGATGGTGGGAAAAAAATTTTGTAATATCTTGGTGGACAAAGATAGGATTTATAATGCTATGTGGAATAACAAGTTTAATTTTTCTTCCATGTTTAATTCCATGTCTGATCCATTTAATTATTCATGTGGTTCAAAACAGACAGGTAAAAACAAGGCCCACCAATCCCAAGTCAATAACCTCAAGAGGGATGCAGAAAGTCACGATATTAAAAAAAAAAAAAATAACCTAAGAAAGGCACTTATGATCTATGAAAGGTATAAGTGTGTGAAAAATACAGAGCTTTAAATTTGTAGCTGAACCTAAATAAAGTAAGAAAAAACAAAGGAGGGAAATTGTTATAAATAGCTATGTAGTTGTTGGCTTTCGCTATTACGTATTGGCTTTTGCCAATTATTATTAATCACAATGAATTTGATATAGTACAATTTGTAATCACTTTTAATTGCTTTCGATATAGTATAATTTGTCAGCTTTTTGTGGCCAATGTGCTGGCCCCTGTGTAGTTCGTATCCTCAAAACATCATTTATGGATAATATTTTAGTTTGTGGACAGTGCGATAAACTCATATTATAGTTTTGGCTTTCGTGAATATTAAAGTGGATGCTATGTGTTGTGCATTATAATGTTAACTTTTGCAGAAGTAGTTGTTGTGAAATAATAACTAATGTTTTTATTTTTGTAACTAACTGACAATAATGAAAATAATATTTGTGAAATAGCTGATATTGATTTAAAGTACTTGTGCTTAACTTACAATAACAGAAATAGCTAAAACTGTCTGCATGGTCAGATAGCATCTAAGGAACGGATGTGATGAGGACCCATGCTACTGACCCTTCGACTACCAATAACTATCGCCTGCTGAAACCACAGAACAGGGGGCTGCAGTGAGGAAGTGACACACAACCCTCAAAACCACATCCACAATTACTGCATGTACTCTAAAAAGGTGTGGTGGTTCGGTGTGTCTCTTGGGACCCGTGTCCCACGTCCTGCCTAGCCCTGGCACCGGAGCTGCAGTAAAGGTACAGTTCGGTATTCTGAGATACTTCCCCGATCCTGTGGGTTCTTGCCCTGCAGAAGCGTGAACAGTGGCGAAGGAATAAAGGGAGGACTCTGGTGGGGAACTTCAGCTGGGTTTTATTAAGTCCATGCGGAACTCCTTCACACCCAGAGAGTCAGCCTGCCAAAGCCAGGTTTCCTCTCTGTAGAGCACCTTAAGTATGGGGGTGGAGAAATGGGAAGGGGACAGCTTGGAACCAATCCAAAAGGTGAAGGGAGTGACCCTGAACATAAATGACAGTCAATAGAAACAATCAATAAATCAAGGGAGGGAAGAACCGGGGACCCTGCCAATCACTCGACATCCTGACAAGAACCATCTAGACATCAGGGCGAGGCTGTGAAGTGATGGACAGAACCCATAATTATGATTGACACTTGACAATCACTCGGGGGAAACCAATAAGGGGTTAACATGGGGGTACATGGGACAAACCATTATAACATATAAAAACAGTATAAAACAAGGAACAAATGCATACAGAAAACTGGTAAACCCAAAAATGCACCACCACAAAAAAGCAAGTCAGGGGTTGAATCAAGCTAAAGAATTCTCAGAACATGTAAATGAGTTCAAAGAAATGTCTGGATATGTATAATCTTTATGAATATGTATTTGACCAATGCAGTGGAAAAGGTATATAAGAAGAGTTGCTATGGTAAGCTGTTGCCAAGCACTCAGCGCTGTTACTTTTCATTTATTGATTTGTCCCTTATTAAACTTTGAAAATTTTTGAAGAGTGGGGTCCTTTTCTCACACTTTTATATATTCTCTGTATTCTTTGCACATATATTTGTAGCTTAGTATATTCACAGCTAGTTTTCCCAGTACTTTTCTCTACCTTTTCCCTAGGCAGAAAAACAAAACATGTTCCAGAGCTCCAAGCTCTGGGGGGGTACAAGACCCCTATCTTATCTTGGTTCTTCCTGGCAACCAAGGTCAAAAACAGCACATTGAGACACATTTTCATAAACAAAGTTTAATTCCCATCTGAGGGGTGAAGAAATAGAAAGAGGTTGAACTGGAGGGGGGGAATTACCTCACCTCTTATGTATCTAATTGGTGATTTTTATCAAATATGCTAATTTTCTAAACCTATAAAGCTGTGGGGGTGGGCATTTCATGGATATTTTCCATATCTGCCCCTGGAGGCCTCCAAGAAACACCAACCTTTATACTACCTCCTATAATAATATTATCTCGCAAGTGTGTTGCTTTATTTCCAGGTTCTTTAAGGCATCAGGAACATGGGTGTTGGAGGTTAGGTTTGTTCCTTTTTTACTCTGAAGAATTTTTTTCCCCATAAGTTACTAGGAGACTAAGTACTGGGTGCTTAATGGTGCTTGACCAAAACAGAGGTGGCAGAAAGTTCGGGGAGCGGGGAGGGACAAAACGTGAGTTTTGGGGCAGGTAAAGGACAGAGCTGCAGGCAGCTTCACGCTTTTGCTCTTGACATTGCATTGGAGAGGACACAGCCAGGCTGCTGCTTGCTGCAGGAGGAGTTCACTGTCACCAGAAAGTCCGGCCCTGGAAAATCTACCATCATCTGCTCGTGTGCCCTGGAATTCTGAGCTCCTCTGCCTGCCCTGCTGGAGCTGGGCCTGCCCTGCTCCTCCATTGCAGCTTCTTCAGCACTGCTCTTTTTGCTACAGTGTGACCCTGCACCCCCCTGCCCTGCCGGGACATTCTGCCCCTGCCTGCCGGGGACATCCTGCTGTTCCAGCCACCAGCCCGGGACTTTCCACTGTTCCAGCTTGGTGCTCTGAGGGTCCTGCAGGGGCACTGAGACCAAACTGCCTTGGGTTTTGTGAAGCAAAGCCCTCAAGGTTCTTGGTACTGTTTTGTTATTAATGTTGCAGTTGTTATTTTGTTTGCTTTGTTATACATACTAGTAAAGATCTGCTATTCCTATCCCCAAATCTTTGCCTGAAAGCCTCTAACTGCAAAATTATAATTTGAAAAGGTGGGGGGGGGGGGGGGGGGAGGGTGTGGTTGGTTGGTTTACATTCTCCATTACAAGGGAAACTCCAGCTTTCCCTGGCAGATACCTGTCTTCCCAAACCAAGACAATGGGCATCCACATGATGGACTTCCACAGGTAGCTTCTCTATCCAAGTGGCAGTGGCAATGTCTTACCATTCTTCAGCAGCCCAGACTGGTCTTCCTCTATGCTGCTAGTTGGTCTTTTCTCACCTTTCCAGCCAATCCCACAAAGCATTGGCTACCATCCATGAATCAGTGTAAAGGTAGAGCTTTGGCCACTTCTCTCTTTAAGCAGTTTCCAGGGCCAACTGGATGGCTTTGAGTTCAGTAAGTTAGCTCGATCCACCTTCTCATTCAGTAGCTTCTGCAACCTATGGAGTGGGGCTTTATACAGTTGCTTTTCATTTTGTCCCTACAATGTGACAGGAACCGACAGTGAAAAGAGCATACTGTGTTTCATCTTGTGGCAGTTGGTGGAGTTTCCTCAGGACGGGTCCCTTGTTCCTGTTCCTCCTTATCAGTGAGAGCAAAATTTTCACCTTCTGACCAGTTTGTAATTATTTCCAAGATTCCAGGGTAATTCGGGTTTCCAGTACAGGCGCTCTGTGTGATAAGTGCAGTTCAATTACTCCATGTGGTGTTGGGGGGCATGGTGGGTAGAGGGGACCTTTTCTTTGAACATCCACCCCAGCACTGGTGCCAGGAGGAGC
Organism: Zosterops lateralis; assembly: GCF_965231275.1. Lineage (NCBI taxonomy): Eukaryota > Metazoa > Chordata > Aves > Passeriformes > Zosteropidae > Zosterops > Zosterops lateralis. The sequence continues at coordinate 23,568,667 of NC_139801.1, read as the reverse complement.
TGTTCTTCTGTGCCAATCACCTCTGAGGTGGCTTGGACTCCTTCATAGGCTGCCAAGATTTCCTTCTCCTTTGAGGTGTAGTTGGCTTCAGACCTTCTGTAATTTCAGCCCCAGAATCCCAGTAGTCAACCTCGAGTTTCACCAGGCACCTTCTGCCAAAGGCTGCAGGATAGACCATTGCTCCCAGCTGCAGAGTAGAGCACACTCTTCACCTTTTGTCCTCTCCTGACTGAGCCAAGGGCTACCACATGAGTGATTTTCTGCTTGATCTGGACAAAGGTTTTTGTCTGTTCAGGGCTCCAGTGGAAATAATTCTTCTTGTGGGTGATGGGTGAGTGGACCTTGCTAACCAACCTTTGGCTCTCCAGCTCACGGATCATCTTGTGAATGGGGATCATGGCATCTTGGTTTGTCCGATACTGCTGGTGGTGCACCATTGAGGTGGCAATTTGGACATGTTGCTCTTCCACATTCAGGCGCCCAACTGCAGAAGGATTTTCTGACAGTCTAGGCGAGGCGTTCAATTGCCTATTGCCCTCTTCCTCCACAGCAGCTATTCCAAAAGCCCACTTGAGTCCTTTTGGGTGTTTGAAATGGCTGTTCTGAAGGAAATCTATGCCCAGAATACCCAGGGCCTCTGGGGTGGTCACATTGGGATGTTTCTGCCACTCCTTCCCAGTCAGGCTCACCTTGGATTCCAAAAGGGTCAGCTGCTGCAGTCCCCCTGTCACCCCATCAATAGAAACAGGTTCTGCCCCCACATATCCCTATGGCATTAGGGTACACTGTCCCCAGTATCCACCAAAAACTTCATATTTCTGTGGCTCTGATGTGCCAGGTCATTGGATCCACACAGACAAAAAGACACGAGTCTCCTGTGCCTTTTCCTGGCTAGAGGCAGGAGCCCTCCAGCTCTGCTTATCATTCCCTCCCTGGGCATACATTCTAGAGGTTCCTTCAGGGGGATCAGACATATTGTTTTCCTTTCTGTTAAATATGGCAGCTCGGTCACTGGAAGCTGAGACTACCTTCAACGTAGCAGGACTCCTTTGATTGATGTTTTCCTCCTTGACATACCTGTGCTGGCAGGACAGAAATGGGTTTCCATCCCACCTTCTCATGTCTTCCCCAAGGTCACACAGAACCACAGCTCAGCTCGTGGGGTATATCCTCTCTCCCTAGCTGGGGAACATTGGGCTCTTACATTGGGGCCTGTGACTCACACTGGTGTCTCACTGTTCTTCCTCACCTTGTTGGGGTCATTGTTGTGCTGTCCATCCCTTCCAAAGAGTACATCTAGTACTGCCACTTGTCTCAGGTGTTGGAAGACCATTCCTAAATGGTCTTCCAGGGTATTCTATGATGGTTCTCCTGCATTCTATCTCTGTGAACAAATCTCTCTCTTACACTCATTAAAAACTGCTCCCAGAGAAGAAGGGGCCCTGGCTCCCTCACGAACACCCAATTGATGTCCTCATCCTGCATGAAGGACCCCAAATTCCATGCCTCACCACTATCCAGTTGCACAACTGGACCCATAAGGTCCCAAACCCAAAGTAACCAGATCGAATAAGCCTCACGCCCCTGTTGCACAATGTCTTTTTACAGATTACAGACTGTCATACTACAGGGACTCAGTGATGATTTCAGGCTCCAGCTCCCCTGCTGGTTGTGAGGGCTCTGGTGCCTCATCATCATTAACTGAGTACACTGATTTGGTCCTATACTTCTTCCTTGGTACAGGGGCGACTGCTGCTGTGGCTACCCTTGTGGTTCAGCTGGAACCTGGAAAGTTTTAATGTCTGTGGGTTCCACTGCAGCACCATCAGACTCTCCCTCTTTGAGGCAGGGAGAGGGTTTCCCACCAGCTGGAGATGTGTGTTCCCTCAGTGTCTGGCATATTACCTCCAATACACTCATTCAATCTGGGTTGCCCATTTCATAGCTGGGCTGTGAGGCAAGGTCAGGCTGCAGGGCAGCATCAGGCTCTGGGGCAGTGTTAGGCTCTGGGGCAGCATCCCTAGTCTTTGGGGTAGATGTCAGGGTGGTTACCCATAGCAATCTCACCTTATCTCTGTGTGTTAAATAGAATAGGCCTATCAGCAATACCAGTCACTGTATGGTATTGATAACATTTAGAGAAGATTTGAACCCTTCAAAAGCTGGTGGACTAGGCCCAAAGAAATGGGTTAAAGGTTGGGAGAAAACTTCCCCCAGTGTTACCTCCTCATAATGGATATCATTATTAATGAAGCCCCAAAAACATACACTTAGTGTGTGATAGCCATGTATCCAGGTGTCTACATTCCAGAGGAAGTTAAAAATCCATTAATTCCTCACCTTATTTGACCCATTGTGAAAACTGGATAACAGGCACAGCAGCCTTTGTGATAGGACCCATGTTTAGATAAGGAGCTGTAATTGGGAAAAATATAGCCACAGCCATGTGCCAATCAAACCAGGGTAGACTAGATCACATGGTGCCACTTAGCAAGGTTTCTATATTCAGCACAGAAAAAATAGGTTACCCAGGAAATGTTATTCCTTTTTCACCCTTTTGTCTCAATGTCCTTGAGCCCCACAATGGGTGCCAAGATCTGTCTTGGTTTGAGAGACAGGTGTCTGCAAATGAAGGTGGGAACCTCCCTTGGAATGGAAAATATTGACCCCTTTCCCTCTGAATATTATAACTTTGAAATTAAGGGGCTTCCAGGCAAAGATACGGGAAAAGGAATGACAGTTCTTTACTAAAATATATATATGCACAACAAGGCAAACTAACAACAATGGAAGCAACAACAGACAAAACTAGAAACCCAACAAGAGCCTTCTCTCGGCTTTTAAGCACTTTCCCCTTTGGTGTAGTTATGGTCACAGCCGTGAGGAGCGCTGTTGGCGCTGGGCCGGGCTGGTGCGATGATTTCCCTGTGGCTGCAGGGGGTGCTGTGGCGTGAGCTCAGGTATGTCTCTCATGAGGTTCATGGTGGGCAGTCCGGTGGAAGAGAGAGGGCTTCCTTTAAAACCTCACAGGGGCAGCCAGTTTCCAGGTGTCCTCAGATGGCAAAATTGGCTGTAGCAGGAAACCTAGCAGCAGCGGCTGGAATGGCAGACATGGGCACAGGGCAAGAGAAACAGTAATGGGCTGGACTTCATGGTAGCAGTGATAGCAGCAGCTCGACCATTCCTTCTGATCTCAAGAGCAAGAGGCAGCAGCTGAGCCCAGCCTCGACCCCCCAGTGAAAATCTCGCAGTATCTCTGTCCTTCCAAAAGAAAGTCCCTCAGCTACGAGAGTGCAGTTGCACCCTTCCCCCACCTTAGCCACTTTTTTTTGTCTCTTAAGTATCAGTTGTTATTGTCTCTTATTAACAAATTGGACAAAATTCTCCGAGAAGAAGGAAAAAAAAGAAAAAATCCTAACCTCCAAAACTTCTTAAGGCCTTGGCCCATCCTGGGCCTTCTTCCCATGTGGGACTTCCAGTCTCTTGGCCACTCAGCGAGTGGGTTAGGCAAAACTGGGGCTGCCTCCAGTGTGCCATGATTGACAGACACTGTACGGCTGAAGTGTATGGGGGGCAGGACACTACCTCACCAGGCCAAGGTCTGACCCACCCCCTACCAAACATTTCAAGCTCCCAAGATGTCTGGAAACAGATTACCTTTTCCAGTCTGACAGTTGTCATTTGAGTAAAGGATTTCTATCGTGGCTGGTTCTCACAAGCATTTGATTCCTTGCTCCATGGTCTTCCAAGGGCCTTGCTGCAGCTGGAGGTCTACTTGGAAAAGGTATCTCTTCTTCAGACTTGCTAAGAGTTACAGAATCAAAAATCATTTAAGTTCATGATAATAAGCCCTTCCCTCCTTCCCACCGACAGTGCAGGTAGACAGGGCATGGGGGTTTTGGTCAGTTCATCACCAAGATTTTCTTCCACTGCTCTGGGAGAGGAGTCCTTCCCCTGTGGGGCTGTGGGGTCCCTCCCACAAGAGAGCTCTCCAATAACTTCTCCAACATGGGTCCACTCTCACAAGCAGCAGTCCTACCACATCTGGTGCAACATGAATTCCTTCCACGGGCAAACAGTCCTCCCAAAACTGCAATGACGTGGGTCTTTCTTTCCACGGGGTGCAGGCCTCCAAGAACAGGCTGCTCCAGCCTAGAAGCAGGGGCTCCCTCTCTCCACCAGGTGTTCCACTGGATCATGGCCTCCTCCAGGCATCCACCCACTCCAGCATGGGCACCTCCCCCACGGGCTGCAGGTGGGTCTCTGCATCCCTCATGGACCCATGGGCTGCAAGTGGACAACCTGCTTCACCATGGTCTTCACCATGGCCTGCAGAGGAATCTCGGCTCCAGCACCTGGAGCACCTCCTCCCTCTCATTCTTCACTGACCTTGGTGTCGCCATGTTGTTTTCCCTCACATGTTCTCACCTCCTCCTCTTCTCTGACTAGAAGCAAACCCCATGACTTTGTTTTGATTTTCTTCTTAAATATGTCATCACAGAGGCTTCACCAGCCTGTCTCATTGGCCCAGTTTTGGCCAGCAGCATGTCCATCTTCAGAGCCATCAGCCATTGGCTCTGCCAGAAATGGTGGGAAGCTTCCATCAGCTTCTCACAGGAGCCATCTTTGTGGCCCCCTCGTGACCTAAAACCATGTCGTGCTGTTCTGGTTTGGATTGAATTAGGGGAGAACTTCCAAGGAATCCCCTAATAACAAAACTTTTACCACTTCTCCCCCAACTTTGGGTTTGGGAAGGAATCTCTCAGACAAAAAGTGGAAAAAACTGGTTTATTAACAAATAAATAAACACCCCCCGACACAAGGGAAAAAAAAAAAAAAAAAGAAAAAGCTCAGGTTACTGTGAGGGGGAGGGCACAGAGCTTCTTTCACAAGCCCCGGAGATCCTTGTCGGATTTCTTTAGCTAGATCAGCTCCGGGTGCCGGTCTTAAATCTTAAAAAGGGGGGGGGGAAGGGGAGAAGAGGGAAAGGAAAAAAACAAACAAACAGAGCACAGAGGCGGCAGAAAGAAAGAAAGAAAGAAAGAAAGAAAGAAAGAAAGAAAGAAAGAAAGAAAGAAAGAAAGAAAGAAAGAGAAAGAAAGAAAGAAAGAGAAAGAAAGAAAGAAAGAAAGAAAGAAAGAAAGAAAGAAAGAAAGAAAGAAAGAGAAAGAAAGAAAGAAAGAAAGAAAGAAAGAAAGAAAGAAAGAAAGAAAGAAAGAAAGAAAGAAAGAAAGAAAGAAAGAAAGAAAGAAACGAAAGGGTCAGAAAATAGCAGAAATTGTGAGCAGCAATGCAAGCCTAACAGCCAGGAAGCCAAGCAGCAGCGCGAAAGAGCTAGCAGACAGTGCCCGCCCCACTAACAGGGAAGGAAACAGCTGTTAGACATAACAAAGGAGTCCACGATATGGGATAGAGAGCACTGTCAGCCCAGGACATTCTACCCCTTATCCCATATCATGGACACACAATAAAAAACTTCCATCTCACTTACTCAGACTTTTGACACTTACACATTTCTATTCATCTTACTTGCTCAAACCTTTGACACTTACACGTTTCCTTCTGTTTCACCTTACATTTAGATCTCTCTGAGGTACACATCGTGTTGTTCTATTTTTCTGCATTATCCACCACGTATAACCTGGTCTTTGAGCAGAGACAATTCCACGGATGGGTTTGCCTGTACTCGAGGCAGGGTTGATCCATACTGTCTTTTTCAACAAACCTCTAACACGGGCCACTGGAGCTTTATCTCCATCTACTATATTAAGGAGTTGGGACTGAGCAGGACTCACTTGGTTGGTAGAACCTCGGGTGTTAACTAGCCAGGTGGCTTTTGCTAAATGCTGCTCTCAGTTTTTTAAGGACCCCCCACCCAATGCTTTCAGGGTGGTTTTTAACAACTTATTGTACTTCTCCACTTTACCTGCAGCTGGTGCATGGTAGGGGATATGGTACACCCATTCAATGCTATGTTCCCTCGCCTAGGTTTTAAGAAGATTATTTTTAAAATGAGTTCTGTTGTTTGACTCAATTTTTTCGGGAGTACTGTGCCTCCAAAGGACTTGTTTTTCAAGGCTCAGAATAGTATTGCGGCCTGTAGCATGAGACACAGAGTAGGTTTCCAAGCATCCCGTGGTGGCTTCTACCATGGTCAGCACATGGCGCTTGCCTTGGTGGGTTTGAGGCAGTGTGATGTAATCAATCTGCCAGGCCTCCCTATACTTGTACTTAGACCACCGCCCTCCATACCAGAGGGGCTTCATCTGCTTGGCTTGTTTAATGGCAGCACACGTCTCACAGTCATGGATAACTTGAGAAATGCTGTCCATGGTTAAATCTACCCTTCGGTCTCGTGCCTACTTATAGGTGGCATCTCTACTTTGGTGACCCGAGGCATCATGGGCTCATCGTGCTAGGAACAACTCTCCCTTGTGCTCCTAGTCAAGGTTTATCTTCAGCTCTCTTATTTTTGCAGCTTGATCTACCTGCTGATTGTTTTGCTGCTCTTCATTAGCTTTACTTCTGGGGACATGGGCATTTACATGGCGAATCTTCACAGGTATTTTCTCTAACTGGGCAGCAATATCTTTTCACTCTTCAGCAGCCTAAATTGGTTTTTTTTTACGCTGCCAGTTCGCCTCTTTCTATTTCTTCAGCCATCCCCACAGAGCGCTGGCTACCATCCAAGAATCAGTATACAGATAGAGCTTTGGCCATTTCTTTCTCTCTACAATATCTAGGGCCAGTTGAATGGCTTTGAGTTCAGCAAATTGACTGGATCCACCCTCTCCTTCAGTGGCCTCTGCGACCAGTCGTGTGGGGCTCCATACAGCTGCTTTCCACCTTCGACTCATCCCTATGACGCGGCAGGAACCGTCAGTGAATAAAGCATAACGTGCTTCTTCTTTCGGCAGCTGGTTGTATGGCGGAGCTTCCTCAACCCGGGTCACTGGTTCTTGTTCTTCATCTGCGACGCTGAAACTTCCAACTTCGGGCTAGTTCATAATTACTTCCAAAATTCTAGGGCGATTCAGTTTTCCAACTCGGGCGCGTTGTGTAATGAGGGCAATCTACTTGCTCCAGGTAGCACTGGTGGCATGGTGGGTGGAGGGAACTTTTTCTCTAAACATCCACCCTAGCACTGGTAGTCGGGGTGCCAGGAGCAGTGGTGCTTCTGTACTGATCACTTCTGAAGCAGCTTGGATTCTCTCATAGGCGGCCAAGATTTCCTTTTCTATTGGGGTGTAGTTATCTTCAGACCCCCTGTAGCTCTGACTCCAAAATCTCAGTGGTTGGCCTCAGGTCTCACTAGGTACCTTTTGCCAAAGGCTCCAGGACAGACTATGACTCTCAGCTGCAGAGTAGAGCACATTCTTCACATCTGGTCCTGTTCTGACTGGGCCGAGGGCTACAGCATGAGCAATCTCCTGCTTGATCTGGGTGAAAGCTTGCTGCTGCTTAGGGCCCCAATAGAAATCGTTCTTCTTGCGGGTAACCAGATAAAGGGGCTTCACAATCTGACTGTATTCTGGAATGTGCATTTTCCAGAAACCTATGGCACTTAAGAAAGCTTGTGTTTCCTTCTTATCCGTTGCAGGGGACATAGCTGTGATTTTGTTACTAACATCCGTAGGAATCTGACGCCGTCCATCTTGCCACTTCACTTTTAGGAACTGGATTTCCCGAGCAGGTCCCTTAACCTTACTTTTCTTAACAGCAAAGCCGGCTTCCAGGAGAATTTGGATGATTTTCTTTTCTTTTTCGAACACTTCTGTTGCTGTGTCTCCTCACACAATGATATCATCAATATATTGTAGATGTTCTGGGGCCTTACCCTTTTCTAGTGTGGCCTGGATCAGCCCATGGCAGATGGTGGGGCTGTGTTTCCACCCCTGGGGCAGTCTGTTCCAGGTGTACTGCACTCCCCTCCATGTAAAGGCGAACTGAGGCCGGCATTCGGCTGCCAGAGGAATAGAGAAAAATGCGTTTGCGATGTCGATAGTGGCGTACCACTTTGCTGCCTTGGACTCCAGCTCGTACTGCAGTTCTAGCATGTCTGGTACGGCTGCACTCAGAGGTGGAGTCGCTTCATTCAAGGCACGATAATCCACAGTCAATTTCTATTCTCCGTCAGATTTCCGCACCGGCCAGATGGGGCTGTTAAAGGGTGAGTGGGTTTTGCTGACCACCCCTTGGCTCTCCAGCTCTCGAATCATCTTATGGATGGGGATCACAGCATCTCAAGTGGTTCTATATTGCCGCCAATGCACTACTGAAGTGGCAATTGGTACTATTTGTTCTTCTCCCTTCAAAAGTCTTATGGTGATTGGGTTCTCGGACAGTCCAGGCAAGGTGTTCAACTGTCGAATGCTTTCTGCCATCACAGTCGCTACTCCGAAGGCCCACTTGAACCCTTTCGGGTCTTTAAAATACCCACTCCGGAGGTAATCTATGCCTAAGATGCATGGGGGATCTGGGCCAGTCGCAATAGGGTGTTTCTTCCACTCATTCTTAGTCAAGCTCACATCTGCCTCCACCAAAATGTATAGTCCTGTGATCCCCCGGTCACACTAGCAATAGAAATTGATTCTGCCCCTACATATCTCGATGGGATCAAAGTACACTGCGAGCCAGTATCAACCAAAGCCTTATAGTCTTGTGGCTTCAATGTGCCAGGCCAACGAACCCACATAGTCCAAAACACACGATTTTCCCTTACCTCTACTTGGCTAGAGGCAGGGCCCCTCTAAGCATGATTATCCTTCTTCCCTGGGGTATATGTCTTAGAGGTTCTTTCAAGGGGATCGGACATGTCATCATCGACATCATACTTGACATCCTGGCTGCAAACAACTGGAGCTGCTCTCTGTTTAGTGAGACTTCCTCTTTGAATCCTACCTTCCTTCAAATTGCGTACCCGTTGTGCCAGAGCAGCAGTGGGTTTTCCATCCCATCTCCTCATGTTCTCTCCAGATTCACGCAAGAAGAAGCACAACTCAGCTCGTGGGGTGTACCTTCTCTCCTCATCAAAGGAGCGCTTGCGTTGGATACCAGGGCCTCTAATTTGCACAGCCGAGATTTGGAGGAAGTCCTCCTTAATCTCTTCCCTGATTTTCCTATGATTCTCCTCTATTTTGTTCTCTAATTTCTGCAGTCGTGTTTCCACAGCTGCAATTCTGGCATGAGTTGGGCCATGTACGGCGTCAGCATATGCTTGAAGCTTTTTCGCCATATCGAGCACAGTCTCATCTGTCTCTTCTTGCTTCATTATTGCTAGGGCAGAGGCGTATTCAGATGGCTCAAGTCGCACAAGTTTCCTTCACATTACAGGTGTACATGCTACCAGGTCTGGATTCCTAGTTGTTACATCAACTGGAAAAATAAGCTCTGCTACTGCCATCTCTCTCAGACGTTGGATCCCTTGTTCTATGGTCCTCCACTGTGTCTGCTGCAAATAAAGGTCATCTGCACACAGGTATCTTTTTGCTACACCATCCAGAATCCATTCTCAGAGGCTGTGAGGCCTAGCCTCCCTCATCATGCCCTGATCAATAACAGGGTCAAGCGACAGAGATCCCAAATGCCTCGCTTCAGTGCCATCCAGAACTGTAGCCTCCCCTGCAGCATCCCAAAGGCGGACTAACCAACTTATTATAGATTCATTAGGTTGTCGCCTGTAATCTTTTCTCAGGCCTCGAAGGTCCTTTAGGGAAAAGGAATCAATATTGGCTCCAGAATCTACACCCCTCAATGTAGTTTCTGATTTTGGTGAAGGTCCTTCTCCTGGATTATCATCATCATCCTCCACCTTGCGATCGGTCTTAGTTGTACACTTTCCGCCTCTTCTATTAGCAGCAACAGCCCTTGGTTGAGCCCTGCTGTCTGATTCAGCTACTGGCCTGGGGCCTGGGATACTAGCTGCAGCCTGAGTAATTGGGATAGTAACTAGTTTATCTTTCTGTTCCCTGTCTTCTGTCTGCTGCCTTTCAGTATCTAAGAGAGTACGATAAACATATGCCAGGGCCCAGCTCACTGTAATAATCCTTTTCTCCTTGGTATTACCCTGGCACTTCTCTTTCAAATACTTAGCCACCTCGGCTGGGTTCTGAATTTGTTCGGATGAAAAGTCCCAGGCTATAGGATCAGAAAACTCCTTTAAAATTTGGCCCATATCTTCCCATTTCCCACTCCACTCAAGATTTCTCCTACTTGGCTTTGCCCCTAACTCAGAAGTCTCATTAGCCCCTTTGGAAATCTCAGCTTTCATTTTATATAAACTGCAGACAGTATAGAGAACGCTTACTAAATTAAATGTCAGAAAGATGGTCTCTTTGACACTCAGGGGAAACTGAATATTTCCTAATAAAGATATAAACAACTCAGAGGAGAAGAGGGAAAACAGAGACTGAAAAACCTCTTCCCCTGCTTCTCCCCTAACAAACTGAGTGCCCAACCATAACAACGAATCATCAAACATATTTACAACCTTCTTGTAAACAATCACAAACAATCCGAGCCCGGTCAATATTCTGGTTAGTGCCCCACGGCTACATAAGTTATGTATAAGGAGAAATGCTAAAGCTATCTCCGGGTAAGGAAATAACCCTAGACACCACAGAGGTAATAAAACCTCAAAAAACCCTAGGGACCAGAAATATTGGCAGGCTTTCACCCCGAATGCCATTATGAGTCCAGAAAGAAACATCCTGGTACACCCACCAAACAATTAGAATCACCAGTATTATTATTAAGGTTTTTTCCACTTTCTTTGACTCGGGTTCCCGGCCAATGCACCAAAAATGTTCTGGTTTGGGTTGAATTAGGGGAGAACCTCCAAGGAATCCCCTAATAACAAAACCTCTACCACCCCTCCCCCAACCCTGGGTTTGGGAAGGAATCTCTCAAACAAAAAGTGGAAAAAACTGGTTTATTAACAAATAAATAAACACCCCCTGACACAAGGGAAAAAAAAAAATAAAAAGCTCAGGTTACTGTGAGGGGGAGGGTGCAGAGCTTCTTTCACAAGCCCCGGAGATCCTTCTCGGATTTCTTTAGCTAGATCAGCTCCGGGTGCCGGGCATAAATCTTAAAAAGGGGGAGGGGGGAAGGGGAGAATAGGGAAAGGAAAAAAACAAACAAACAGAGCACAGAGGCGGCAGAAAGAAAGAAAGAAAGAAAGAAAGAAAGAAAGAAAGAAAGAAAGAAAGAAAGAAAGAAAGAAAGAAAGAAAGAAAGAAAGAAAGAAAGAAAGAAAGAAAGAAAAGAACGAAAGGGTCAGAAAATAGCAGAAATTGTGAGCAGCAATGCAAGCCTAACAGTCAGGAAGCCAAGCAGCAGTGCGAAAGAGCCAGCAGACAGTGCCCGCCCCACTAACAGGGAAGGAAACAGCTGTTAGACATAACAAAGGAGTCCACGATATGGGATAGAGAGCACTGTCAGCCCAGGACACGTGCCAAACCAATACAGTTGAAAAAGACCTTTGAGATCATCAAGTCCAAATTATGACCTAACACCACCTTGTCAAATACACCATGGCACTACATGCAACATCCAGTCTTTTCTTAAACATCTCAGGGTATGATGACTCCACCACTTTCCTTGGCAGCCCATTCCAATGGTCAATAACCCCTTTTGTGAAGAACTTCTTCCTAATGTCCAGGCTAAAACTCCTCTTGACACAGCTTAAGACTGTCCTCTTGTCCTGTTACTGGTTGCCTGGGAGAAGAGATCAACCCTCACCTGGCTACAACCTCCTCCTTTCAAGTAGTTGTAGAGAGTGATAAGGTCTCCCCTGAGCCTCCTCTTCTCCAGACTAAACAACCCCAGCTCCCTCACCCACTCATCATAGGACTTGTGTTCTAGACCCTTCACCAGCCTTGTTGCCCTTCTCTGGACACACTCCATCATCTCAATATCCTTCGTAAAATGAGGGTGTTATAAATGCAATGGCAAAAATAGGATTAATAAAGAAACAATTTATTAGAAAAACGATCCAAATCACCGACAAAGAGAAAAACCACAAATAGGACGGGCAGCGCAGTGCTGGGTGGACAGGGATCCGCACCCTAAGGTACAGATTCTCCCAAATCCACATGGAACAGACTGCAGCTGAGGGTTTTATAGGGTTTTTCGTATCCTGAGGCAAAACAGGTGTGGGGCATAGTCCAGAAAATAGTCCAAATACATCTTTGAATGGCTTTCCCGGATCCGTCGAACTTTGCAAATTGTATTCGGGGAAGGTTCTTTTCACATGCGGATCAGGCTCACTGGTCCACGATTACATCGATATGTAGTCTCCGGTGAGGAATTCCTCTTCATTCAGAGAGGAATCTCCGTCTGGGTATGATGCTGATTCTTATCTCGGTTGGCCAGTTTCTTTGTCCATCCTGATGGTCCCTGTCCTGCTCTTTGTCTCAGGCTGAGAAGTGGTTGCTGTATGGGCAGCCGCCTGACTCGGGAAGAATTTTTAAAACAGACTATACCTTTTTACATTTTTATATTAACACCAATCTAACATATATTTCTATATTTTCCATCAAGAATTTTTACCCTAATGTCACATTTATCACAAGGGGCTCGGAACTGCGGCACAGTATCTAAGGTGCAGTCTAGCCAGTGCCAAGTCACTTCCCTAGTCCTGCTGTCCACACTATTTCTGATCCAGGCAAGGGTGTCATTTGCCTTCATGTTCAGCCTGCTGTCAATCTACCCTCAGATCCCTTTCTGCCTGGCCGCTGTCCAGTCACTCTGTACCCAACCTGTAGTGCTGCACTAAGTTGTGGCCAAAGTGCAAGACTCGGCATTTGGTCTTGTTAAACATCAAACCGTTTGATTCAGCCCATCTATTCAGCTTGTCCAGGTCCCTCTGCAGAGCCCTCCTATCCTCCAGCAGATCGACACTCACACTCAACTTGTTGTCATCGGCAAATTTACTGACTCAATACCCTCATCCAGATCCTCAATAAAGACATTAAATAGGACTGGGCCCAACACCAGTCTCTGGGGGACACCACTAAAGACTGGCTGCCAACTACATGCACCATTCACCACCACTCACTGGATCTGGCCATCCAGCCAGTCCTTAACTGTAATAGGTGTAAAATATAAATTCGTGTATAAAACTGTTGTATTGAAAAGTATGGACTATTAAAAAAAACTACCAGGGTGTCGCGGTTTGAAAGCAAAATGAGTGAGAGGCCCCAAGTCAGAAATACAATTTAATAGAAAAAAAAATAAAAGGGTAAAAATAAAATAAATGCGATAACACAAAGGACCACTGGCAGAGTCAGAATACAACCTGAGCAGGATAGTGGAAGCAGTCCAGATGAGATGGTCTCCCTGAAGCAGTGATCCTGTAGAAAGGTCTGGTAGTTCTGCTCCTCTGGGAATCCAGTGGGTCAGGGCTGCTTGCACTGTCCCACATACCAGCTAATATTCAGGTGAGACTGCTTGGCTCCTCCCCCTGGGCAGAGCATCTCACAATGGGATGAGGAGTGTGAAGTGGGTCCTTGATGGCCCATTAAACAGCGATAACTCCTGGAGGGAGTTACCTGTGAGTTATGGGCCAGGAGTTGATGGGCCATTAGCAGAAGAGGCAGGGGCTTGGGAAAACACTGCCCCACCTGGTTTCAAAAGTTCATGAAGATGGTGATAGAATAAATACTTTGTGTACATCCTACACTGCAACCCAGGACATAATCCACCCCTTATTCTATTACCATCTACATCATATCCAAATCAGTACATTCTTACAAAGATATGCATACACATAGAGAATAAAATGTTACACACTGTTCTCACTTAAAATTAAGTCTCCCTGTGGTACACAATGGGTTTCCCCATCTTTCTGCATTACCCACCAAGTGTGACCAGGTCCTTGAGCAAAGACAATCCCGTGGATGGGTCTGCCTTTTCCTGAGGCAGGATTAATCCAAACAGTCTTCCCTAAAATCCCTTTCATGTGTACTGCAGGGACTTTATCTCCATCCACTGTGTGCAAGGGTTCAGACTGGGCAGGACCACCTCGATTAATAGACCCTCGGGTGTTGACCATCCAGGTAGCTTTGGCTAAGTTCATTTCCCAATTCTTGAAGGTCCCCCCGCCAAGTGCCTTCAGGGCAGTCTTTAGTAGTCCATTGCACCGTTCAACTTTTCCGGCAGCTGGTGCGTGATAAGGAATGTGATATATCCATTCAATACCGTGTTCTCTGGCCCAGGTGTTTACAAGGCTGTTTTTGAAATGGGTCCCGTTGTCCGACTCAGTTCTCTCAGGGGTGCCGTGTCTCCACAGGACTTGTTTTTCCAGGCCCAGGATGGTGTTCCGGGCAGTGGCATGAGGCACAGGGTAGGTTTCCAGCCATCCAGTGGTGGCTTCCACCATGGTCAGCACGTAGCGCTTTCCTTGGCGGGTTTGGGGAAGGGTGATGTAGTCAATTTGCCAGGCTTCCCCATACCTGTACTTCAGCCATCGTCCACCATACCACAGAGGCTTCACTTGCTTGGCCTGTTTGATTGCAGCACAGGTCTCACAGTTGTGGATGACCTGGGAGATGCTGTCCATAGTAAGGTCTACCCCTCGGTCACGGGCCCATCGGTATGTCGCATCTCTTCCTTGATGACCAGAGGCATCATGGGCCCAACGAGCTAAGAACAGTTCTCCCTTGTGCTGCCAGTCTAGATCCACCTGTGATACTTTCACCTTGGCAGCTTTGTCCACCTGCTCGTTGTTGTGATGCTCCTCATTAGCCCGGCTCTTGGGTACATGTGCGTCCACATGTCGAACCTTCGCGGTCAGTCTCTCTACTCGGGCAGCGATGTCCTGCCAAATGTCAGCGGCCCAGATGGGTTTTCCTCTGCACTGCCAGTTGGCCTTTTTTCAGCGATTCAGCCATCCCCACAGAGCATTAGCTACCATCCATGAGTCAGTGTAGAGATAGAGCCTCGGCCATTTCTCTCGTTCAGCAATATCCAAAGCCAGCTGGACAGCTTTAAGCTCTGCAACCTGACTCGACCCACCTTGTCCCTCGGTAGCCTGTGCAACTTGTCGTGTGGGGCTCCAAACTGCAGCTTTCCATTTCCGGTTAGCGCCTACAATTCGACAGGAGCCATCAGTGAAGAGAGCATATCGTCTTTCAGTCTCCGGTAGCTCATTGTATGGTGGGGCTTCCTCGGCACGCGTTACTTGGTTTTCTTCTTCTTCAGACGATAATCCAAAATTCTCACCTTCTGGCCAGTTTGTTATAACTTCCAGAATCCCAGGGCAATTTGGGTTTCCAATACGGGCACGCTGTGTGATGAGAGTAATCCATTTGCTCCATGTGGTGTCAGTGGCGTGATGTGTGGAGGGAACCTTTCCTTTAAACATCCACCCCAGCACTGGTAATCGGGGTGCCAGAAGCAGCTGTGTTTCAGTACCAATCACTTCTGAGGCAGCTTGAACTCCTTCATAGGTGGCCAAGATCTCCTTCTCTGTGGGAGTGTAGTTGGCTTCGGAGCCTCTGTAGCTTCGGCTCCAGAATCCCAATGATCGGCCTCGAGTCTCCTCAGGCACCTTCTGCCACAGGCTCCAGGACAGACCGTTCTTCCCGGCTGCAGAGTAAAGCACATTCTTCACATCTGGTCCCGTCCTGATTGGCCAAGGGCTACTGCGTGAGCAATCTCTTGCTTTATCTGAACAAAGGCTTGTTGCTGTTCAGGGCCCCAGTGGAAATCGTTCTTCTTGCGGGTAACCAGATAGAGAGGGCTCACGATCTGACTGTACTCAGGAATGTGCATCCTCCAGAAGCCTACGGCACCTAGGAAAGCTTGTGATTCCTTCTTGTTGGTAGGTGGGGACATGGCAGTGATCTTGTTTATTATCTCTGTGGGGATTTGGCGACGTCCATCTTGCCACTTGACTCCCAGGAACTGGATTTCTTGAGCCGGTCCCTTAACCTTACTTTGTTTAATGGCAAAACCAGCTTTCAACAGAATTTGGATAATCTTCTCTCCTTTCTCAAAGACCTCCTCTGGGGCGTTTCCCCATACGATGATGTCGTCGATGTACTGCAGATGTTCCAGAGCCTCACCTTTCTCCAGTGCAGCCTGGATCAGCCCATGGCAGATGGTGGGGCTGTGTTTCCACCCCTGGGGCAGTTGGTTCCAGGTGTACTGCACGCCCCTCCAGGTGAAAGCAAACTGGGGCCTGCACTGTGCTGCCAAAGGAATGGAGAAGAAGGCATTGGCGATGTCAATGGTCGCATACCACTTAGCTGCCTTGGACTCCAGCTCATATTGAAGATCTAACATGTCTGGTACAGCAGCACTCAGTGGTGGCGTGACTTCATTCAAAGCACGGTAATCCACCGTCAGTCTCCATTCTCCACTGGACTTACGCACAGGCCATATTGGGCTGTTGAAAGGTGAATGAGTCTTATTGACCACCCCTTGGCTCTCCAGTTTACGGATCATCTCATGTATGGGAATCACAGAGTCTCTGTCAGTGCGGTATTGGCGACGGTGTACTGTTGTTGTGGCAGTTGGTACCTGTTGTTCTTCGACTCTGAGCAGTCCCACAGCAGAGGGGTCATCTGAGAGACCAGGCAAAGTATTCAACTGTCTGATGTTTTCTTTCTCAACTGCAGCTATTCCAAAAGCCCAACGATATCCTTTCGGGTCTTTGAAATATCCATTCCTGAGATAGTCTATGCCGAGAATGCATGGGGCCTCTGGACCAGTTGCGATGGGGTGTTTTTGCCACTCGTTTCCAGTTAAACTCACTTCAGCCTCTAATACAGTCAGTTCCTGGGACCCTCCTGTCACCCCAGAAATAGAGATGGATTCTGTTCCTACATACCTTGATGGCATCATGGTACATTGGGCCCCAGTGTCAACCAACGCCGTATATTCTTGTGGGTCAGATGTGCCAGGCCATCGGATCCACACAGTCCAGTAGATCCGATTGTCCCTTTCCTCTTCCTGGCTAGAGGCAGGGCACCCCTATTCCTGGTCATGGCATACATTGTTCTCCTCCTGTATGTATGTTTCTGAGGTCCCTTCCAGAGGATCAGTCATATTATCATTCCTGTACCGTCTGGAGTTCTAAGAGACTGGGGCAACCTTGATTCTAGATGGGCTTCTTGTGGTAGGTGTTCCTCTTTTCAGTTCACGTACCCGGGCTGCTAAGGCGGAAGTGGGTTTTCCATCCCACTTCTTCATATCTTCTCCATGCTCTAAGAAAACACCAGAGGTTACCCCGTGGTGTGTATCCTCTCTCCCTGGCTGGGGAACGCCTGCTCCTAATGGCAGAGACTCTCGTCGGCTCTGGTGAGATATGGTAAATTTCTTCCTTAAGTTCTTTTAATTTCTGATGGCCTTCTTCAGTCAAGCTCCGGACTTGCTCAGCCAGTCTTGTTTCCACAGACGAGACATGGGTGCGAACTGGGGCGATGACAGTGTCTTCATAAATTCTTAATTTATTAGCCAAGACACCCACCTTGTCCTCACCTTCCCTCCATTGCAGTGTTGCCAGGTAACGTGAGTGCATCTCTGGTCCAAGCCGTGCAAGTCTCAGCCACATTCGTGATGTGCACTGGACATCATCTGGGTTTTTAGGAAATCTCTCGTTTTCTGAAAAAATGATCTCCAGCACAGCCAATTCCCTCAGGCATTGGATACCTTGTTCTATTGTGCTCCATTTGCCTTGGTGCACTTGGAGGTCTTCTTTACAAAGGTATCTGTCTTTCACACTTGTTAGCAGTCGCTGCCAGAGGCTGAGAGGTTCTTGGGTTTTCCCAATCCCCTGGTCAATGACCACATCCCGGGACAGCGATCCCAGTTGCCTGGCCTCAATTCCATCCAGAATGGTGTCATTGGCTGCAGCGTCCCAGATGTGGAGCAGCCAGGTCAGGATGGACTCGTTGGTCTGGCAGGTGAATTCCCTTCGTAGGTCACGCAACTCACCCAGGGATAGAGAGCGAGTAATAATCTCTATCTCTGTCTCCTCTGCTGGCTGCGAAGGTCCTGCTGCATCCTCGTCAGTCACTACGTGGACTGATTTGCTCCTTGACTTCTTTTTCTGAGTGGTGGCAACTGCTACTGGTTTAGGTTGTTCCAGTTCAGTGACGGTTTGTGTGGAGATGCTGGCAGCACCTTTGGCTTCTTTCTCCTCTGTGACAGTCTGCGTAGATGTGGACACCATTGCCTCACTTTTGGCTTCTTTCTCCTCTCCAGTGGTCTGTGTAGATGAGGACACTGTTGTCTTGCCTTTGGTTCCCTTCTCCTCTGTATCGGTCTGTGTAGACGTGGACACTGTTGATTCACTTTTGGCTTCTTTCTCCTCTGCGATGGTCTGTGTAGATGATGATGCTGTTGTTTTGCTTCTCTTTCCCTCTTCCTCTTCCTTAAGAACACACTGTATCACACCATATAGTGTTTTGATCCTAAGCATGGTGCAGAAAAAACAAAGGGCTGTGCAAAGAAGACAAAGCAGGACTAACAACAACATAATACTGTCCTTGGTATCAAGAGGGTACTCAATATTTTCAAAAACTGCTGTGTTATGCCTGAAAAGCTGGAAAAAATCATTCTTTACTCCTCCCCACAGGGGCTGAGTGAGATTGTTGAGGCCCCAGATGTAGCATCCTAGACCAGAAAACAAATCCAAAACTGGGTATATATTCTGAATGCTGTTCATTGCCTCGGAGTTTATCAAGCAATGGACATAATAGACCAATAAGGCAATTTTAGTACCATACCCTGGTCTACACAGGAGCATTAAGACTGGCAGATAGTGCCCCATGTGTGGAAAAATATAGAGACATAGGTATAAGACACATGTAAGCATGTTGAGCATCATAGCAAACATGTGTCTTCTCAAATACAAAACTGTAGTTCTGACTTTTCTCAGTGCTTCTGCCCCACGTTGGGCACCAAAAAATGTTGTGGTTTGAAAGCAAAACAAGTGAGAGGCTCCAAGTCAGAGATATAATTTAATAAAAAGAAAGGTAAAAAGGTAAAAACAAAATAAAATAAATGCAATAACACAAAGGATCACTGACAAGGTCAGAATACAGCCTGAGCAGGATGGTGGAAGCAGTCCAGGTGAAGTGCTCTTCCTGAAGCAGTGATCCTGTAGAAAGGTCTGGGAGCTCTGGTCCTCTGGGAATCCAGTGGGTAAGTGCTACCTGCACTGTCCCACATACCAGCTTATGTCCAGGTGAGGATGCTTGGCTCCTCCCCCTGGGCAGAGCATCTCACAATAGCATGAGAAGTGTGAAATGGGTCCTTGATGGCCCATTAACAGAGATAACCCCTGGAGGGAGTTACCCGTGACGCATGGGCCATTAGCAGAAGACACCACCAAAGGCGTTAGTGGGCCATTAACAGAAGACACTCCAAAGGCCATTAGCAGAAAAGGCAATGGGCTTGGGAAAACACTAGCCCACCTGGTTTCAACAGTTCATGAAGATGGTGATAGAATAAATACTTTGTGTACATCCTACACTGCAACCCAGGACAGTTCTATAGGTGCTAGAGCCAAGATTCCTCTGCAGGCTGTGGTGCTGACCATGGTGAAGCAGGTTGTCCCCCTGCAGCCCATGGGGATCCATGGGGGATGCAAAGATCCACCCGCAGCCTGTGGTGAAGGTGCCCACACTGGAGCAGGTGGATGCCTGGAGGAGGCTGTGGTCCAGTGGAAGACCCAGTAGAGAGACAGGGCCCTTTCTTCCAGGCTGGAGCAGCCTGTCCTTGGAGGACTGCATCCTGTGAAAAAGTGACCCATACTGAAGCAGTTTTGGAAGGACTGTGTGCCCCATGGGGGGAATTCACATTGCAGCAGTTTTGGGAGAACTGCTTGTGAGAGTGGACTCATGCTGGAAAAGTTAATGTAGAACTGTCTCTCATGGGAAGGACCCCACAGTCTCACAGGGAAAGGACTCCTCTGCCAGAACAGTGGAAGAAAACCTTGGGTAACGAACTCACCAAAACCCCCATCTCCCTGCGCTGTTGGTGGGAAGGAGGGAGGGGCTGGGGAAAGAAAAGGTGTTTTAAGGGTTTATTTTATTTCTTATTATCCTCTTCTGATTCTGTTAGTAATAAATTCACTTTGTACCTTTAAACTGAGCCTATTTTGCCTTTGTAGTGTTTTCTCCCAGTCCTCATCTGAACTCATACACCCTTTGTTAATTTTTTTCTCTCCTCTGCCCCGCTGTGTCAGGGGAGGGTGAATGAGCAGCTTTTGTGGGTGCCTGGCATTGGGCCAGTGTCAAACCATGACATCAATCCCTTTCCACCAATAAGGAAAAAGTAATACAAGTAGATATAAGTGAAAAAATATCAATTTACGAAAAAACCAAAGCAGCAACAGGCAAAAAATAACAGTAATAGTGTCCTGGATTAGGGCAAATTTAGGAGAAAATCTCTGAATAGGGTTCCTCTGGGAAGCAAACCCAAACAGCCCCTCCCCCAACCAGTCCAGGCAAAAATCTCCTCAGAGAAAAGTGGAAAAAACTATTTGTTTAACAAAGTGCCCACAAGCGCAAAAAATGAATAATATGAAACAATAAAACCTCTCATTGCTCCAGAGAGATGGCAAAACTGAGAAGTCCTTGCCATGAGTTAGCTTGGCTCGCTCAGTCTCTTATGAGTTCCTCTGGCACTGGAAAATGCTGAGGTCCAGGCCCCAGTGGGCTGCAGGTGTGAGCTCCCAGTGCTCTTCTGGGTTTTTCAGTCCAGGACAAGTTTAAACAGTCCCAAGAAAAAGGAAAAAAAACAGTCCAGGGATCTTGTCTGCCACAGCTAGCTAAAACTAACTAAAAGCAAAAAAGATCTCTGTCCCACTGTCTGTCTGTGCTTCAGATGAACACAGTCCTGGAGTGGAATGGAGAGGAGTGAGTGCCATCCCTGAAAACAAACTGCGCGCTTCTTCTTCCCCCTCTTCGCTCTCAGAACCAGTCATAAAGGTACAGAATATGATATCCAACACAAACAGAACAGACAGCTGGGGATGCAAGCATCATAAAGTCACCCTAGGACAAATAGTCACTGGTTATAAAGTTTCCAAAATCTTGCAGGGTCTCCAGTGTGAGAAACGTTGCTCTCACTTTTAAAAATTTCAAATGTTTATTAAACCTTAACAAAATACAACAAAAGACTGAATAAGGAAAAATTACAGCTCTGGGAGCATGGAACTAAACTGCCATGTGCTCCCCTACAAAATAGCTGGTCCACCTTTTATACCTTTGGTGTCGCATCAGGTAACCCTAGCCCTTCCCAAAGTCTGCCAATCAACTCTTCTTCACGGTCCATTGGTGGAGACTCCTTTCTTGCAACTTGATTGGAGGTCAGGTGTTGTCATGCTGCGCCTCCTAGTAACAAGCCTTCCCTCCTCCCAAATGCCTCATGCAAGGGGCGTAGGTACATGCCCTCCCTCCACATGTCCTGACTACCAAGGCTGTCCCTTGGCAACCATACAGGGGGAAAGGGGAATATGGAAAGAAAAGAGGACATCTAAATAACAAATCACAATAACATAACTGTGCATAAAAAAAAACTTCTCTTAACATACATGTAATATTCATTCCTTGATTGGGAGAGCCAACCATTGCATTACCCATCTAATAACATCAGCAACAAACTCACAATAGCAGAGTAACCCCTCCCCCCCAGGATGGCGCTCTCTGCTGACAACCGTGTGTGGGGAGACAAAGGGAAAATGGCAGTCAAACCCCACTCGGTGCAACCTTCTCCCTGGAACAAGAAAATGGGAAGGTAGGAGCTTACAAAGCAGTTCTAGTGGCAGATGGGAATTGCTGGCATGTGTGAGGTCTGTCCTGCCATTTGCTTCTGCCTCCTGCCACTTGCTGGACTCCACTGGTGTTGGTGCTGCTGTCTCGGGTCCATGTTCTGATGGGGGGAGAGAAAATGGACTCTTGAACACTGAGAAACAGTGACCCAACCTTGGGCTGACTCTGGCTCTACGCTGCCAATAGGTGTTGCAAATTTCACTCTGAAACAATTTTTGATTGTAAATTGCAGCTTCTTGTGTTGTTACTGTTGCCAGTAGAGGCAAGAGGCAAGAGAGAGCTCTGTTTGGGCTACCCAACTTTAAAAGGACCACCATCTCCTGGCCCCGCAATTCTGTTTCTGGATGCAGGGTCTTAAAGAGACAGTAACAAACTTTAGGCACAGATAGATGTAGCATGCAATAACATTTTGGGTAAGCCAGGACCAATGTCCACAAATTAAATAACTGTTAATACAAAGCTGCAAGCAAATTGCTTTGACAATGGTATTGCTGTTGTAAGAGTTCAAAGGTTTTGGACATCAGGTCAACAGCTGCCAATCCAGCAGACAGAAAAAGTTGCTTGTTGAGCCTTTGATTTCTACTTAGGCTGAAATTATTCCTGACTATTCCTGTACCTCAGCATCTCCTCTGATTAAATCAGCCTCATCTTTATCTCTTTCAGAGTGCAATTCACACACTAACCAGTTCCCTACTCTCCACTGAAATGTGAGACCCTCACTCAAATTACCTCTAGTTCAGCCTTCTCAGAGTGACTCCCATAGTTCTCAAAACTTAATCATGTCTTCAAAAATGCTGAAAAGTGGTCATTAGAAGCAAAAGGTCACAGGATGCAATATTTATTTTTCTTTATCTTTCAGTCATTCAGATGATATCTATAATGACAGTTGAATTTGGAGGTTGTGAGAACACATTATTTTGTGCAGTCTTGTTTTTGCTCACTGTGATGCAGCAGCTTTCTTTAAAGAACAGGTATTATCAAGGTCTGAGGTGAAAGGCCATTAATCATAGTAGTCTAGTATGTGAAAAAGGGTGTTGTGCAGTCAGAAGACCCCTGTACAGCAGAGCAGTTAGATTTTTTTACCACTTTCTCAGACACAAAAGAGAGTTTGAAAATTGATTAGACCTTTCTGTAGCCTTGCAGTCCTGGGAAATTATGGGAGGGGAAAGAATGATGAGAGGGGCAGGGAGGGAAAATTATTCTAATACTGAAAATTTAAAATGTAAAATAATTTTATGATTCTTTACTGAAACTGATCATCAAAATCAGTCCCAACTCAATACAGTCAGAAAGAAAAGATAATTCTTGGAATAAGAAGTCTTTCAGCTGTACATTTCAGAGGCAGTCATAGGTACCAGCATCCCTCAGTGACTCTCCTGTATACTTGGCATTGCACAGTGAAACCCTGCCATTGGATAACATCATTCCCAGCTGTAACATTCCAAAGCAGATTTCAGTAAAATTAGCAGTAATGTATTGGAATTTGTTGACAATAAGATTGGGAGATGATTATTAGCTCATATTATTTTGTTCCTTGAAACCAGAGGAATTATTTCCAAACCTAATTGGATTGGTAGCCCTTGTCCTTAAGGGAGATTTCAACTTCCCAGATATCAACTGGGAATTTACTGCTGTGACCAGCAGGTCTTGGAAATTCCTGAAGTTTGTAGGAGGTAACAGGTACTCAGTGAGCCAACTATGAAAGATACCTGCCTAGATTTGCTATTTGTGAATAGAGAAGGACTCATGGTGATGCCTCAAGATTTTTGCTTTTTATATATTTATCATATATTTGTAGCTTTGTAGACTATTTATACACAGTTATATAGCTTCAAGTACTTTTCTTGACCTTTCTCTCACATTTCAGAACAATAAGCAACCCCTTGCTAACACAATCCTGAAATTCTGTTTAGTCTTATTCTCGAGAAGGGAATTTCTAACAAGGACATTTTGTTTTCCACCAGCACCTGAGAGACATAACAAGAAATAGGGCAAAGAAGTCCCTGGAACAATTTCAAAAGGGCAGACCCAGGGGTGGGTTACTGGGGAAACCAATCTCAATTTGAATGTGCCAGCTAGATATACTAATTAATTTAACTTATAAAAATTGTAGAAATCCTTTATCAAGTGTGTGTATGGCCACATTTGTGCACCTGAAAGCTTTCATTAAAGATCTGCTTTTTATCTAACTACTTTAACACTGTTGCAAGGTATTTCCTTTTGTCTTAGGCAACAATGGGAGATGTGATGGTAGGTGGCTGTCTTGACCACACTGATCATGAAATGGTTGATTTTAAAATTCTCAGTGTAATGAGAAAAAAGGACAGCAGAGTTGCTACCCTGGACTGCAAGAGAGTAAACTTTATGCTATTGAGGGAATTATTTAGCAGAGTACCCTAAGAATCTGCATTTGAAGGCTTAAGGGTCCATGAGTGTTGGTCAGTCTTTAAGAACCACCTTTTAAAAGCACAGGAACAGGCGATTCCAATGTGTCACAAGTCAAGCAAAAACAGGGCAGAAAACCAGCTTGGCTGAACAAGGAGATCAGGAAGAAGAAGAAATTGCATGATCTCTGGAATCAAGGTCAGGCTGCACAGGAAAATTACAGAGCTGTGGTTCATATATGCAGACACAAGATACGAAAGGTCGAATCTCAATTAGAGTTGAAACTGGCCAGTGTTATTTCAGGCAACAAGAAAGGCTTCCTTAAAGTGTTAACAGCAACTGAAAGTCTAAAGAAAATATTGGACTGACACTTGTTGAAGATGGTCACCTGACTAATAGGGATGAAGAAAAAACAGAGGAGTTCAATGCATCTTTTGCTTCAATCTTTAATGATATTGATAGGCCTTGGGCTGCCCAGTGCCCTGAGTCAGAGGACCATGTGGGAACAGTGACTTTCCATTTGTGGACACTGAAATTTTAAAGGAACAGCTGTATCAGCTGACTGTTCACAGGTCCATGAAGCCAGATGGGATTCATCCCAGAATTCTGAAGGAGCTAATGGATGTTTTGGCAAGATCCTTCTCAGTCATCTACCAAAGGTCTTGAGAGTCTGGTGAGACACAGACTTTAAAGAATTAGGGATTTTTAGAGGAGATTTTAGTTAGAGATAAGCTTTGCTGGAATTAATTAAAGTTTTTTAAAAATTAAAAGTTTGTGGTTAGTTAAGGGAAACCAGATTTGAGTTAACTTTCCCAGGCCTCAATAACTGATTGCTTGTCAACTTTATGTTTTGCTTGGCTGGGTTTGTAATGAAGAACAGAGAACCTGATAAATAGATTTAGGAACACAAGGCAATTACAGAAAGTCCCCTATTCTGAAACCCATTGAAAGTCACGTACCTGGGGAAATGGGAGTCCTACCAGAGCTCATTTGTCACATTTGCATTGAAAAGGTAGAAAGTTCAGAGTGATGAAGAGTCATTTTACTTCCTCATTTTAAGCCCCCCTCCCCTTGAAAAAGACCTTCAACCCATTTCAAAGGGCAAACTACAAATGCTTAATTGTTTTTTGACTAATTACCATACAAAGGGGAGAATGGGATGTACAGAAGCTATGAATATGCATTTGTGTTTTGAGTATTCAACATCTTTGTAAATAAAAGGACTCTGTGATTGTCTGTAAATTGCAGTGTGTATTTGGGAGCTATCCTGCATGCAAGAAGAACGCTAAGGGGTGTGTGGGGACACAAATACCCCAAAAACAACCACAAACCCTCCCAGCTCTGCAAAGCTATCCATTTGTGAACAATACTCAGGGGCCACCAGCAGCTCTGCAGGGACTGATATACCCATCGCCAACACAGTGACCATTTTGACAAGACAAATATGCAAAGTGCCTCTTGATGCCTATGGTCCCATAGGACAGGGTTTGAGTGCTTTTTTAGTGGGGAGATCTAGTAGTACTATTCAAGGTATTAATGTACATTTAGGCATTATTGATTCTGATTGTTCGGGACAAATTCATGCTATGGTATAGGTCAGCGAACCCCCTGTTATTACTCAAAAAGGAACTTGCATTGCTCAACTTGTTCCTTTTATGAGTTTTGTTCCAAATGCAGTGAACTGGAGTCATGGTACAGGAGGTTTTGCATCTACAGGAGCACCTCAGGTATTTTGGACTCAAAAGGTGACAGATCAATGCCTGGAAAAACAATGCATTGTCACGGCTAAAGGTTATCATCCCGAGACCATAACAATAACAGGCTTGTTGACACAGGAGCAGATGTAACTATACTTTCACAATTTTTTTAGGCCTCAATCATGACCCCTCCCTCAAGCAGGTTTTGGAGTCATTGGGTTGGGTGGTTCAACTGCAGGTAGTCTATCTGCTGTTGTGATTAATGTAAAACATCCTGAAGGCCAACAAGCTAACATCAGGCCTTATGTCACCAATGGCTCACATAATTTATGGGGACAAGATTGTTTATCCCAACAGGGTGTCAAAATTGCTACAGATGTTTAATAGGGACCACTGTGATGCAGGGCCTTAAATGTCCAGTTGTAACCTTGACATGCTTGACAGATAAACCTGTCTGGAGTGACCAGTGGCCGCTCCCTACGGAAAAGCTTACTGCCCTGAAAGAATTAGTAGCAGAACGACTGCAAGCTGGACATATTGAAGAATCATTTAGCCCATGGAATACCCCTGTTTTTGTGATAAAAAGAAATCAGGAAAAAGGAGCTTTTTGCATGATTTACAGCAGATAAATGCTGTGATGGCCACAATGGGAGCTTTGCAATCAGGCCTCCCAACACTCACAGTGATTCCACAGGGATGGAAAATAATTATCATTGATTTAAAAGATTGCTTTTTTACCATTCCATTGGCTGAACAAGATAAGGAAAAATTTGCTTTTACTGTGCCCTCTTTAAATCATGTTGAACCTAACAAATTATATCAATGGAAGGTTCTTCCTCAAGGAATGCAAAATTCTTCAAATATTTGTGAGAGGTTCGTGGCACAGGCCTTATCAAAGGTGTGAGAACAATTAAGTAATTGCTTTTGCTATCATTATATGGATGATATCTTGTTGGCATCTGGAAATAAACAACAATTCTCAGCTCTTGAACAATGTGCTGTAATAAATTTGAAAACTTTTGGTTTAGTTATTGCCCCAGAGAAAGTACAGAAACAGATGCCTTGGAAATATTCGGGGTTGATAATAACCAATACTCAGATTGTGCCTCAACCTGTAATTTTAGGCATTGACGTTAAAACTTACTGATGTACAGAAATTGGTTGGTGCAATAGCTTGGATTAGGTCATACTTAGGGATAATTAATGATCAAATGCAACCTTTGTTTGAATTATTGTCAGGGATTACTTCCTTTACTGATGAGAGACCTTTGACTGCTGCAGTAAAAAAGGTCATTGAAAAAGTTGAATTAGTTTTGACATGCAAATTTGTTAACAGGATAGATACTTCTGTTGGTGTGCAATTATTTATTTTAAAAGATCATGAAATACTATGTGGAATATTGTGTCAATGGAATGATGATTAGGAGGATAAACTGCATATTTTAGAATAGATATTTTTATCTTTCAGATCCCAAAAAACAGCTCCAGGACTTTATGAACTTTTTGCAGATATCATTATCAAAGGTCACAGACACTGTCATGAAATCTTAGGCCATGATCCTGTAACTATTGTGATACCTGTAAAGCAATGGTATTTTGAATGGTGTTTTCAAAATAATGATGAATTGCAATCTGTTTTATCTTATTTTACAGCCCAAATAACGTATCATTTACCTTCTCATCCTATTTTGACTTTGACCAAGAATATTCCTTTTCAGGGGAAACAAATTTGTTCTCCTGTTTTAGTGGAAGGTGTAACAGTTTTTACAGACGGGTCAGGGAAAACTGGAAAAGCTGCTGTAGCCTGGAAAAAGGATGACTGTTCAGAATATGAAGTGATGATTCAACAAGGGTCTCCTCAATTGGTTGAACTTTGTGCTGTACTTTTGGCATTTATTTTATTTCCTAACCCTGTAAATATACTTACTGATTCTGTTTATGTTGCTAATTTAGTTAAACATTTAGATCAAGCTGTGTTATATAATATAAAAGAAAAACCATTATTTGACATGTTGCTGAAATTATGGACTGCTATTTGTAATCTAAAGCACTCCTATTTTATTATGCATATTCATAGTCATACATCGTTACCTGGATTTTTTGTTGAAGGTAATGCTTATGTGGATTCTCTTGTGGCTGCTACGGCAGTCAAAACGGTACCAAACGTGTTATGGCAATCTGTTTTATCTCCTCAATTTTTTCACCAAGGTGCTCAGGCACTACAGCAACAATTTAAGTTATCATGCAGTGAAGCAAAATCAATTATTTCTTCTTGTCCTGAATGTCATATGGCTCATATTTCACAAAATTATGGTACCAATCCTAGAGGATTACTCCCTTTGCAAGAATGGCAAACTGATGTTACAAAAGTGCCTGAGTTTGGTCGTTTAAAGTATGTTCATGTTACAATTGATACTTTCTCTCATGCTATGGTTGCATCAGCATTTGCAGATGAAACAACTCGGTATGTTATTTGTCATTTTTGCCATGCTTTTTCTATTTTAGGTGTTCCATTGCATATATAGATGGATAATGGCCCGGCATATGTTTCACAAAAACTGCAAATGTTTATTCATGCTTGGAGTGTTGATCATTCTACTGGTATTCCCCATACTCCAACAGGTCAAGCAATTATTGAATGCCCTCATGGTGTTTTGAAGTGCCAGTTTCAAAAACAAAAGGGGGAATGCAAAGGGAGCCACCTCAAGTGAGAATAGATAAAGCTGTTTATGTGTTAAACTTTTTGCGTCCTTTACCTGACTCACAATTGTCTTCTATATTTTATCATTTTTCTTCTTTGAATTCTAAACATCCAAATTTTCGCAAAAATATTAAGGTATTGGTTAAGGATTTAATTACTGGAATGTAGACGGGCCCAGTGGAATTAATAATGTGGGAAAGGAGATATGCCTGTGTTTTGACAGAGAATGGCCCTCAGTGGGTTTCTGCTGATTGTGTTAAGCCTTACCTGGAGTACATGGGAAGGAACAGGATGGATGGTCCCACAACTGAAGCAGAATGTGTGGGTGACACTGGCCATCAGGCAGATTGAAGCATGGACCCTCAAAGAACATGTTGTGGAGATGATAATTCAGGGCAAAGCAAATGGAGATATTGACTCACACTGAAAACCCAAATTCAAATTGGTGGATGCTACCTTTACTTTAGTTCTTTGCACTTCTCTACAGAGAGATTGGAAGCACTGAGTAATGTGTCTTGAACCATTTCCCTATACATAGCACTTACTGTCTCAAAATAGAGGAGCTTACTGTACCTAGGGGAGAGGTGTTGCATTTGTATAAGGATGTTGAATTATTAGCTAAAACTCTACACCTTAAACAACTAGGTTAGTTGCCCATTATGATAGCAGCAGCCACTTGCAAAGTTAAGTGGATGCTACTCAGTTCTAAATGGTGACTGGACAAATGACTTGGCCTCTTAGCCATAAAAATGTAACTCTGTGTAGAGAAAAAATTATTTAACTAAAGGTAAAGGTATCATTATGCCATAAATATGTCATTAAGGGACTGCATAGTCTGTAACAGCATTTGAAAATCCATTTTCTACGTGCCTTGGTGTATTTTTAACTGTTGGTGCATGGTTATGGATGTCAGGATTTTGAGGGCATGTGTTGTATGGGCTTGTCAGATCACAGTGGGTCAGTTCACGGGAGCATTCTAGATTTGAAGGAGGGAGTTGGTCATTTGCAGGTGGATGAAGGATGGGAACGGTTGAGTGGTTTCCTTGCAAGTTGGGATATTGTTGAATGGTTTGGGGTGTTGTTGAAAGCTGGACTATTAATTTTGCCAGTGGTTGCAATCATTGTTTCGTGTCTCCCATCTGCTTGGATTTTTGAAAAGGGCCCTGCAAAAATCCTTAGCAGTTGTGTTTGTGGTTCAAATACAAAAAGGGGGAATTTTGGAAGGGACTGAAGCTGGTCTGTGAACCTGTAGTGTAAGTTAGCTGAAGAAGAAACTGATAAGAGCTGTGTTTACCCCTGAAAGGAATTTCACCAAGGTTGTTGGCATGGAAACCGAGGAGAGAAGAAGGAGAGGAAGATAAACAATCTGCAGCTGGAAGAAGGGTTCTTGGAAAAGTTTTGTGAATGTTGGTTGAAAACAGCAGTGGAGACTTTGTGCTAATGAACGTTGTGTTGATTTTTTTGTGACCAATGAGTGGAGTACAAATTTTGTTATGTGTATAAAAAGAGAGCATGTTGTTATAATAAACAGAAGCCTTCTGAAGATTTTACCGTGTCATTTTGTGTGTCGTGGCCGTCCCAACAATGACATCTTCTCACTGGTATCCAGTGACAGGATGTGTGGGAACGGTTCAAAGCTGTACCAGGAGACATTTAGACTTGACCTTAGGAAGCATTTCTTTATAGTGATGGTGGTCAAACACTGGAAGAGGCTTCCTAGAGAGGTGTCTGATGCCTCAAGCCCATCTGTGTTTAAGAGGCATTTGGACAATGCCCTTAACAGCATGTTTTAACTTTTGGTCAGCTTTGAATTGGTCAGGCAATTGGACTAGATGATCCTTGCCTCTCCTATTTGGCACCACCAAGAAGAGCCTGGCTCCATCCTCTTGACACCATCAGGTGCTTATATACATTGATAAGGTCCCCTCTCAGTCTTCTCCAGTCTGAACAGGCTCAGCTCCCTCAGCCTTTCCCCATAAGTGAGGTGGTCTAGTCCGCTAATCATTTTCATAGCCTTCTGCTGGCTGGCCTCCAGGAGCTTCATGTCTCTCTTGTCCTGAGGAGCCCAGAACTGGACACAGCACTCCATGTGAAGCTTCACCAGGGCTGAGTAGAGGGACAGGATCACCTCCCTTGGCCTGCTGGCACTGCTCTTCCTAATGCACCTCAGGATGCCATTGGCCTTCTTGGCCACATGGACACGCTGCTGGCTCATGGACAGCTTGTTGTCCACCAGGACTCTTGGGTCCTTCTCTGCAGAGCTACTTTCCAGCAGGTCACCCCCAGTCTGTACTGGTGCATGGGGTTGTTCCTCCCCAGGTGCAGGACCCTGCACTTGCCTTTGTTGAACTTCAAAAAGATTCACTCTGCCCACCTCTCCAACCTGTTGAGGTCCTTGTGAATGGCAACACAGCTCTCTGGGGTATCAGCCACTCCCAGTTTTGTATTGTCAGTGAACTTGCTGAGTAGGGGCTCTGTCCCTTTGTTGAGGAATACATCTAGTGCAGGTAGCTCAGTGTGAGGCTGCAGTGCAAGCTGCAGACTGAGCTCTGGGTGGGGGAGCCCAAGGCAAGAGGCTGTGAACTGGCACAGATCTGTGCATAACAAAGAGCACAGGGACCTCTGCGGGCTAGGTGACCCAACTCTCAGAGACAGGCAGGAGCCAATGACTCGGCAAAGAAACTCCAAACTATGGTGCACATGGACTATAAGGGTATAAAAGCCCAGGGTGTCCTTTGTTCAGGGTTCCTCCTTGGAGACACCAGCTCGGGCTGTTATTTTGTTATAGCATCATGATTAAATTATTTTAAGGATCAAGACATCTGAGACTCTGCTCTGGGAAACCTGGGGTCGAGCCAGTAAAGAAATCTTGTCTTTGCTGTGTGTAGCTATGAAGGGGTTTCAGTCCCAGCTCAGGTGGTGCAAGTGTGACTGCCAGAATGGTTCCTGGATGGTCAGACAGACAAGTTTTCTTAACACCTTCATCCAAGTCATTGATGAACAAGTTAAACAATACTGGACCTAATATCGACCCTTGGGGAACACTGCTAATTACATACCTCCAACTAAACCCCGTGCTACAGAGCACAACTCTCTGAGACCTGCCATTCAGTCAGTTCTCAATCTACCTCACCATCCACTCATCCAGCCTGCACTTCCTGAACTTGCCTATGAGAATATCAAGGGAGACAGCATCAAAAGCCTTGTTGAAGTCCAGGAAGACAATATCCACTGCTCTTCCCCAATCTGTCAAGCCAGTTGTACCATCATAGAAGGCAATCAGGTTGGTTAAGCATGATTTTTCTTTGGTGAATACATGCTGACTACTGATCAATTTCTTGTCTTCCAGATGCTTAGAGATGGCCTCCAGGATGAGCTGTTCCATCACATTTCCAGGAATTGAGGAGAGGCTGACTGGCCTGTGATTTCCTAGGCCCTCCTTCTTGCCCTTTGTCCTGGTTTAGGGCAATTTTGGGAGGAAACCTCAGAATGGGATTCCTCAGGAGGGCAAACCCAAATGGCCCCTCCCCCCAGCCGGTCCGGGAAAAGAATTTCCTCAGAGAAAAGTGGAAAAACTATTTATTTAACAAACAAACTGTCCACAAGCATAAGAAATTAATAATATCAAACAATAAAACCTCTTGCTGCTCCGAAGAGAGATGGTAAAACTGAGAGAAGTCCTTGCCGGGAGTTAGCTCAGCTCTCTCAGCTCTATCAGTCCCAGTCCCTTCGGCGCTGGAAAATGCTAAAATGCTGGGTTCAAGCCCCGGTGGGCTACAGCTGCAGCTCCTGGTGCTCCTCTGGGTTTTTCAGTCCAGAGCAGATTTAAATATTCCCAAGAAAAAGGAAAAAAAAACAGTCTAGGAAGCTTTTTTTGCCCCAGCTAGCTAGACTAACTTAAAGGAAAAAAACTTCTGACCGCTGTCCATGTGTTCGATGAACACACAGTCCAAGGACGAAGAAAAAGTGCAGAGGAGTGAATAGTTTTCAAAATAAACTGTGCGCTTCTTTCTCTGCTCACTTCCAGAACCAGTCTTAAAGGTACAGAACACACAGAACAGACGATTGGGGATACAAGCATCATAGTCACCCTAGGACACCCTTTTTGAAGACTGGAGAGATATTTTCTTTCTTCCAGTTCTCAGGCACCTGACTGCCATGATCTTTCAAGGATGATGGAGAGTGGCCTAGCAGTGATGTCCAACAATACCTTCAGCACTCGTGAGTGCATCCCATTCGGGCCCATGGACTTGTGGATGTCAGGTTTGACTAAATGATTTCTAACTCAATCCTCCTCAACCAAGGGAAAGTCTTCCTTGTCTCCAGACCTTCTCCCTGGTCTCCTGGATCAGGGATTCCTGAGAGATTGCCTTAACAGTGAAGACTGAAGCAAAGGTGTTCAGTAACTCCGCCTTCTCTGTAACCCATGTTGCAAGGGTCCCTTTTCCATTCAGTAGCAGGTCCACAAGTTCCCTAGTATTCCTTTTGTTACTGATGTATTTGAAGAAGCCCTTCTTGCTATCCTTGACATCCTTAGCCAGATTTAATTCCAAATGGGCCTGGGCCTTGACCTTCCCCTTTGCACTTCTGCATACTCTGACAACATCCTTATATTTATCCCAGGTGGCCTTTCCCTGCTTCCACCTCACATGGGTCTCCTGCTTCTGAGTTTTGACAGGAGTTCCTTGTTCATCCATGCAGGTCTCCTGCCCCTTTTGCTCACTTTCTTGCCCATGAGGATGTGCTGTTCTTGAGCCCTGTAGTGGGGTGAAGTGATCCTTGAATATTGAACAACTCTCTTGGACCCCTCTTCCCTCTAGAACACATTTCCATGGGATTCTTCTAAGAAGGTCCTGAAGAGGCCAAAGTTAGCTCTCCTGAAGTCCAGGGTTGCAACCTTACTGTCCTGCTTCCTCCTCACAGGATACTGAATTCCACAATCTCATGATCACTGTAGCCAAGGCTGCCCCCAACCTTCACATCTCCAACCAGACCTTCCTTGTTTGTCAGCATAAGGTCCAACAGCAAATCTTTCCTTGTTGCCTCTTCCACCACCTGTATCAGAAAGTCATTGTCAATGCTTTCCAAGAACCTCCTGGACTGTTTGTGCCTTCCAGTGTTGCTCTTCCAGCAGATGTCAGGGTGGTTAAAATACTCAGCAAGAACCAGGGCCTGTGACTATGAGGCTGCTTCAAGCTGTCTGTAAAAGGCCTCATCCACTTCCTCCTCCTGACCAGGTGGTCTGCAACAAACACCCTCAACGGTGTCACCCTTGCTAGTCTGCCCTTTAATCCTAACCCATAAACTCTGGACTGCTCATCATCCTCCACTAGACAGAGCTCCGTACATTTAGGGTGCTTTCTTCCATAAAGGATATCTTGGTTTGGAAAGACAGGTGTCTGCTAAGGAAGACAGGAGCCTCCCTTGAGGATGTTAACCCTCTCCCTCCAAATTATTATAATTTTAAAATTAAGGGGTTCTAAGGCAAAGATATTGATAGTATAGGATTAAAATTATTCCTAAGGTAGCAGGGCCCGAGATCAGGACATTGGCTTCACTGCAACCAGGATATTATTTTCATGCTAATATTTTAACCAAATCAAGTATATCTTTGCCTAGGTAATGGGAGAGGGGGGATGATTGTGATTCTTAGTTAGATATGTAGGCCCTGGAAATAAAGTTAGATAGGTCAGGTGGGTCTGTACCTGTATAATCATCAATATGATAAATGACATTTTTGTAATTGTAATGTTAGTTTGATAACTGAATATGATCATTATCTTAAACCAGAATCTTAACCAAGAATCATGAGAATTGATTGTTACAGGTTTATGCTTGGGTACAATCAATGGAACAATAGGGTTTAATGATTAGCGTGTATCCTTATGTAACAAGAAAAGTATAAAACTGTCTATTTTGAACTTCTGGCGGAGTCAGATTTGGGTACGTCCTCCGATTCCCAGAGCTCTCCAATAAAGCACCGCATACAATCATTCCATGATTGTGTGTTTTTCCTGCGCTAACAATATGAAAGTAGGAATAACAGTTCTTTACCAGGAAAAATAAAATAAAAATGCAGTAGTACAAAAAAAAAAACCTCTGACAGAGTCAGAATACAATCTGACACCCTATTGGTCAGGGTGTTGGTAGCAGTCCAATTAAAATCGTGGCTGCAGTCCTCCTGGAGTGACAGATGTTCTGTCGAAGCAATGATCCTGTAGAAGGGTGTAGTCTTCCTCTGAAGGTCCAGTGGTGGTATAGATGGGTTTGGTCTTCCTCTGGAAACCCAGCGGAAACCAGGCTGCTCTGGTGTTCTGAATCTCAGATTTTCATCCAGGTAGGAATGCTTGACTCCTCCCCCTGAGTGGATCATCTCACAATGGGATGATGCAATTTTATCAGTCATGCAGTAAGACTTGTTGGAGTCCAGGACATCCCCTTGGATGACCTGAGACCTGGGAAAGAGAATTTGAGCCCTGGACAGGGGGGTGTAGAACTGGTCCAGGGGGGTTGGAAACCTTGGCACAGAGCCCAGGAAGACACTGAGTTTGATCTTAGCCCATGGGAAAAACTTCCAGCATTAGGAGAGGAATTGCAAATCACCAGGAAGTGAAAATAGTAGTATAACACAGTAGAACATACAAAATTCAGTAGTTTTAAGATTCTTAGAATAGAGGTAAATGGGGGACAAGATGGTGGAATTTGGGTGGTACCTCGTGTCCCTCTCCTTCTTCCTCGTCCTCCATCTTCTGGGGTGGTGATGAAATAAGATAGTTAGAGTGGATTGGGTCAAAGCAGAAGTGACCCTCTTAGTGTAAGCACTAGGCATTGGTGTGAAATAGTAAATATCCTATACGTAATTATCTGTATAAATGTAAGGTGACGTCCCATCGGTGGGCAGTCGCCTCATGTCCCAGCCGCTGTCCGGACCTCGGCTGGGAGCGGAGAAAAACTTTGTGATATCAAATAATAAACAACTCGAGAAACCAGAAAGCAAGGCCTTGAAGACTCCGCTTCTTTGTACCAACGCGACTCGGGGCTTTTAGAGGGCCAAGGACTTTAAACAACTTGAATCTCGGGTGAGAAAACAAACCCGAGAATTGGCGTCCCTGGGTACTTTCCAGTGGACACACCAAGCCCTCTGAAGCCAGGAAAACAGCTACAGAAGACAGGGGAAGATTTTTGGCCAAAGCAGCTGCCTTCAAATTCGCCTTGGACAGACGAACTTCAAGGGCCCTGAAGTCGTCACCCTGAGATCTGCTGGTCGGTGATCAGGACACCCCCGGGACGAATTTGAGAACACCTGCACCCTGTTTTTCGGCTTTGGTAAGACCGGTCGAATTTAGAACACATGGGGGTGGGAATCTCCCAGGAACAGCAAAGGATCCTAGCAAAATTAAGGGTAGTTGTGTCTGCACATCCTGCAGGCCTTTCTGAGAAGGAGCTTCAAGCTCTTCTTTTGTGGGCTCGGTGTAACTTTCCACATTGTGAGACCCACGTTGTATTTGAGCCTGCATTTTGGCAAGAGGCAAACAGGGAACTTTACAACAGAGCAACTAAGAAAGATAAAGCAGCTGCGAAGCTTTTGCCCGCAGCGAGAACCATGCTAGAGTCCATTTCACGTAACAGAAAAGCAGTTCCTCCTTCTTTACAACAGCAGAGGACTGCGCAAGAGGGACAAAGCAAGGTTTCTTCCGCTGAGCAGCAGCCAGCAGCGACTTGTTCTGCCTCTCAGCAGCAGGCGGATCCCAAATCTCCTAGTGGGGATGTGGGAGGGGAGAGCCATCAGCTCACCCAGGCAACATCAGGGGAAAGCCAGCAGCTTCCCCGAGGTGAGGCACATGATGCACAGCAGCTTGTCTCGGTGCCTCAAACCTCAAAGCCTGATTCCCCAAAGCCAGTCCCGGGAAGGCAAAAACTTGTACTTTATCCCAGCGATCAAGATAGAGATACGCGGTCTTCTGAGACATGTCCCCTGGACATGGGACAATTGCCCCAGGGGGGGAAACAGGGAGATTTAGAACATATTCCATCTAGAAGCCCGTTTACCCCCCCGCAGATATCACGCGAAATCGCTTCGCCGCCTCTCCCTCCAGCAGAGCAAGGACAAGCACAGCAGGGGGGAGGGGGAGGGCGCCAAACACCAGAACAGCAGGGAAAACAACCCCAAATCGCGTCAGCCGCGGGAAATAAGACTGCAGCGCATGCGCGCGAAAGTGATCTGAATCAGTCGCGCCGGGAACAATCATATAGCGGTGACGGGGAACGTAACGGGGGGCAGTGGGAAAACATACCGTGTCAAGGGGGCGCGGATCGCGGGGAAAAACAACTCGCGGGCGATCGTCGGGATTTTGCAAACCGCGGGACCGGGACAGCAGCGGGGGGAAAGTCCATGCCGGTAGCTGAGCGCAGGTTGATGACGCAAGCTACGGGGAGCAATGTGGACCAAGTTACGTCCGCATCGCAAAGCATGGGCAAAGAGCCAGAAAGGGCGGCGCAGGCGCAGGCGCAGAGCCATGCACTGCAAACCCCAGAGGCGCTTGCGGCGGATTTTGGCGCAGGCGCGGTGGGAGT
This sequence comes from Zosterops lateralis, assembly GCF_965231275.1. Lineage (NCBI taxonomy): Eukaryota > Metazoa > Chordata > Aves > Passeriformes > Zosteropidae > Zosterops > Zosterops lateralis. Next base: position 23,531,522 of record NC_139801.1, on the reverse strand, counting down.
GGGGTGGATTCCAAGCCGCAGTCTCGCTCGGGGCGGGGTAAACCCCGATGGCGAGCGGGACGGGGCGGTCTCTGGGGGCGGGCCGAGAGGGAACGCCTCCCAGGGGGGTGCCGGGACAGCGCAAGCAGGATCGGAGCAGGCGGGGGTGGCGCAGGCGGGGATGGAGAGTGGCCAGGGCGGAGAATTTCTCCAGGGAGCCGCCCCCTCACGGCAGCCGCAGACCATGACCCCGCCCACGAGCGGCGCCTTGATACCAGCACAGCAGGCGCTCAGTGATTCAAAATCAGCTAGCTCGTTCATATGCATGGGCGCACGTCCAAAAAATATTACAACAGTTTCCAGAGATCCAGAAACGGAGAATTTGTTACAAGCACAGCGTCTTTTGTCGGAGCTGATGGAACAGATCCCAGAAAAAATACCTAGTGCCGGACAGGGTCCAGCTGTCTCGATGACAGCGCCACCTAGTGGCGGGACTGTACAATTACAGCAAACACGGCAACTTCCATACTCAGCCAGTCCAGCAACAGCGCCAGCTAGTGGCGGAACACCCACATTACATCATTTTTTCCCAATTACATACAAAAAACATTTATTCTCCAAAGCAGCAATTTCTACAGGAACAAACACAGCCTGTGTCAACTTTAGAGGATCACGAAACAATTCAACTACAACAACAAGCAGTCAGCACGGATGAAAGCATGATTCATATCACTGCTTCGCAAGGCATCCCTTTCATATCAACAACAACAGCAACTGCAGATTCTTCATCTCAAGCTCCTTCAATTTTATTATCCAAAGATTTCATGAAGCAATTTCTCCTACAATTTAAAGAAACAGCTTTGGAGCTCAACCCAGATTCAAACACTCAATTCCCTCAAGTGTTCCTTTCACCAAAAGCCAATCAAGCTCCTCTTCAATCAACTGCACAGACGCATTCTCCATTTATCCTCCGGCTACCCGATGGATCAACCCTCTCCTTTGGTAGTGCTGCACAGGGATCACGTGCTGCACAGAAATCCCAGCTTCCTACTCCTCAATTAGGAGGAAAAGAAATCTCAAGAAGAGATATATCCCTCAGGGATGAAGGGATCACATCTCAAGAAGATGTGAACAAACACCAAACACAAGAAGACTCCGGAATGACAGGAGCAGCATCATCATGGAAATCGCAGCAATTAATTCCATTTTTGGAAGATTCACAGATATCTGATGCACAGGTACCCAGTGCAACAGATTGGACTGAGATAAAGAAAAAAGCATTGAAAGAATTCAATTTAACAGGTGCAAGAAGTCTAGCATTGCCAGTGGCATACGATGCGCAAGGTCAGAATCCGAGATGGGAGCGATTGGATCATGATGTCATCAAGGAATTAGTGAAAGCCATCCGTGATAATGGATTGGGATCCCCGTACTTCAAGCAGCTTTTGAAGGCAACATTCAACATATATGATCTAACGCCTTTTGATCTCAGATCTATCGCATCAATGATTCTAACAGATTCGCAAGTCCTTATCTGGGAAGCAAAATGGAAAAGAGCCCTTGAAGAGCTCAGGAGAAGATATCAAGGAGGACCAAATGCAGGCATCACCGTGGCAGAAATGGCAGGTGATCCACCAAATGATGACCCAGGTCGTCAAGCAAGGAATTTGCCACGAGAGGTGTTGACAGATATAAAAGAAGCAGCAAGAAAAGCAATAGTGCAAATTCCACCAGCAGGAATTCCAGAAAGCATTTATACAGAGGTAAAGCAAAGCCCAACAGAATCTTTCTCCTCATTCATTGATCGTCGAACACAAGCAATAGACAGGCAAGTCAATGATGAGGGAGCGAAGCCGCATCTGCTTCGAAGTCTTTCTTTTGCAAATGCCAACGCAGACTGCAAACGCATCATCAGTGCAATGCCAGGCCAGCCGTCCTTGGCAGAAATGTTGGAAGCATGCAGCAAAGTAGGAACACCACAGCATGTCGCATCCATTCAAGCAAGCATCTGGGGAGAACACATGGAAAAAATCATCAAAGCCCAGACTGAAAACCTTAAAGAGGCTTTGGCAGCTCTTCGACAAAATGATTCCACAACAGTAATGACAGTGAAACTTTCAGGAGCACAATGATACAAGTGCGGCAAACAATGGCACTTGCACGATCCACTTTCCAAGCCACAAATTGTTGAAAGCAAAAATAAGTTTTAGAGAAAAGCCAAAAATAAGTGAGGTGCCGTTGGACGCAATAACCATATTTACTGACGGCTCAGGAAAAACTCACAAATCAGTAATCACATGGCAAAATGCAACAACAGGAAAGTGGGAATCAAACATAGAAACAGTGCAAGGTTCACCACAGATAGTGGAGTTGGCAGCAGTGGTTCGAGTCTTCGAACTGTTTTCTCAACCTCTCAATCTGATCACAGATTCAGCATATGTAGCAAATGTGGTCAGAAGGCTTGAAAATTCACTTTTAAAGGAAGTTGACAATGAAGATTTGTATTCATACTTACTTTGTATGAGGACTCTATTACAAGAGAGAAAACATGAATATTTTGTTTCTCACATTAGGGCACACTCTTCCCTTCCAGGATTCTTAGCAGAGGGCAATGCACACGCAGATGAATTGGCTATGCCAATTTCAAACACTTTGCCAAACATCTTTGAGCAGGCAAAGTTGAGTCATGCATTTTTTCATCAGAATGCTCAGGCATTGATGGAAGCCTTTCTCATTTCCAAAAGCCAGGCAAAAGAAATCATCAATACCTGTCCAGACTGTCAGCGTGTACAGCCTCCTGCATCCATGGGAGCAGTCAATCCAAGAGGATTGCACAGTCTGCAACTGTGGCAGACAGATGTCACCAAATACCCATCTTTTGGCAAACTTAAAAACATCCATGTCTCAGTAGACACATTTTCAGGTGCAACTTTTGCATCGTTGCACACAGGCGAGACGGCACAACACGCTTGTCGACACTTTTTACAAGCGTTTGCATCATTAGGTGTGCCGCAAGAAATCAAAACAGACAATGGTCCAACCTATACAGGGAAAGTGCTTGACAAATTTCTGAAAAGGTGGGGTGTCCATCACACTTTTGGTATCCCACATTCTCCAACAGGTCAAGCAATCATTGAAAGGACACACCAAACACTAAAAGCCCTTTTGGAAAAACAGAAAAGGGGGGAGGTGGATGCAACACCACACATGCGCTTAAACAAAGCCTTGTATGTGTTGAATTTTCTAAATGGCTCTTTTACAGAGCCCACTCCACCAATCATCAGACACTTTTCAAATAATACAAAAGCAAAACTGAAGGAGAATCCTTTAGTTTTGGTCAGGAACCCAGACACAGGACAAATTGAAGGACCATTCAAATTAGTAACTTGGGGCAAGGGTTATGCTTGTGTCTCCACAGGAGCTGGACCAAGATGGGTGGCTGCAAAGAACGTGAAGCCCTACCGAGTCCAAACGCAAGCAGATGCGGACCCCAAGACAGGCACGCAGACATGAACAGATGTCAAGACAGCGGACATCCCATTGTTCTACATGCAAGAGAGACTTTGGGATTTGGGTTTCCCTTGGGACTTGGGTGGTGGTGCATTTTAGGAGTTCCTAGGGGAAGGAGGCCTCAGATAGCACACATTTGCCTCATTTTCTCATTGGTTGCCTTGAGCAACGCAGCAGATTGGCCCATGGCTCAACCAAAGGAAAATGTCTGGGAAACTCTGGCCAATGCATCAGGGCTGGACACCATTTGTTTGACACACTCAAAACCAGGGAAGCCTTTTTCAACATGTTTGGTAGGGTTGCCAGTGAGCAAATGGCCGATTCCAAAAAACGTCCCTCCAGCAATCTTAAAGATCATTTCAAATCCAGTGGACAAATGGGACATTTGGACAAAGTTCCTTCCTGTGGCTCCTTTTGAACCTCAGGAACTGGAAATTCTTGGATCGGTCAGAATGAAATTTTGTGTGAAATTTAATCACTCTGGAGTGGCAGAAAACAAAACAATAGATGTCACTCCAAATCACATAATTTATAGAAAAGCATCGTCTTGGTGTAACTACACTAAGATGGTGAGCAGACCATCCAACCATGATCCAGTGCAATTGCCAAGAGGAATCTTTTTTATTTGTGGGGACAGAGTTTGGCCCGCAATCCCCGCAAATGTCAAAGGCGGTCCATGCAGCATTGGAAGACTTTCATTGTTAACACCCAACATAACGTTACTGAGAGAGCGAAATCCCAAAGAGAAAAGATCTATCCAGCAATATGATCCAAAATGTGATGATGATGTTCATACTTTGTCTAAGGCACAGAGAATTGCAGCTGCAATTTTTTCACCGCAGACAGCATCAGGAGTAGCCTTGACACAATTGGATCATATGGCTTGTTGGCTGAGTAAGCATGCCCGAGCCATTTCTCTTACACTGAGTGACATGTTAATGGACACCGATAGTGTAAGACGAGCAACTATCCAAAACAGGGCAGCAATTGATTATCTTTTGCTGTCACATGGGCACGGGTGTGAGGAATTTGAAGGGATGTGTTGCATGAACTTGTCAGATCATTCTAAATCAATCCATGAGAACATCAAACAATTGCGGGAAAGTGTGAACAAAATTGGAAAGGAAACAGGGTCGTGGTTGGATGGCATGTTCAATTTTTTAGACCTTTCACCTTTGTGGAAGGAAATTTCAAAAACAGGTTTTTGCATCCTGTTGGGATTTGTAATTCTTCTCATGGTCGTGCCGTGCTTCTTTCAATGCATACGGCGACTCATGCACAAGGCTGCAAAAGAGGTCTTTTTGGTGCAAACAGGAGGGGGAGATGTTGGAGTCCAGGACATCCCCTTGGATGACCTGAGACCTGGGAAAGAGAATTTGAGCCCTGGACAGGGGGGTGTAGAACCGGTCCAGGGGGGTTGGAAACCTTGGCACAGAGCCCAGGAAGACACTGAGTTTGATCTTAGCCCATGGGAAAAACTTCCAGCATTAGGAGAGGAATTGCAAATCACCAGGAAGTGAAAATAGTAGTATAACACAGTAGAACATACAAAATTCAGTAGTTTTAAGATTCTTAGAATAGAGGTAAATGGGGGACAAGATGGTGGAATTTGGGTGGTACCTCGTGTCCCTCTCCTTCTTCCTCGTCCTCCATCTTCTGGGGTGGTGATGAAATAAGATAGTTAGAGTGGATTGGGTCAAAGCAGAAGTGACCCTCTTAGTGTAAGCACTAGGCATTGGTGTGAAATAGTAAATATCCTATACGTAATTATCTGTATAAATGTAAGGTGACGTCCCATCGGTGGGCAGTCGCCTCATGTCCCAGCCGCTGTCCGGACCTCGGCTGGGAGCGGAGAAAAACTTTGTGATATCAAATAATAAACAACTCGAGAAACCAGAAAGCAAGGCCTTGAAGACTCCGCTTCTTTGTACCAACGCGACTCGGGGCTTTTAGAGGGCCAAGGACTTTAAACAACTTGAATCTTGGGTGAGAAAACAAACCCGAGAAGACTCAATGGCCCATTAACAGAAGATCTCTCCCTGGGCAGAGGATGGGTCGTGGAAGAGATAAAAAACCTTCCCCACCTGTTTTTAACAGCTGGCCCATTAACAGAACATATCCCCCTGGAGTTATGAGGGATGGGTTATGGAAGAGACGAACACTGCCCCACCTGGCCTTAACAGATGGTAATAGAATACATACTTCTGGTTACATCTTGCATTACAACCTAAGACAAAGGGCAAGTCCACCTCCTCACCTTCCTGGCCTGTCTTTCCTAAAAAGCATATAACCATCGTCATGGTTTAGGGATGGTATTCTCCAATTTAGTACTCCTGCTAAAACCAAGCCACTACTCACTCTCCTCCCTTTCCAGTTGGAAGCACAAAAGGCAAGGGTTGAGATAATAACAATTTACTGGAAACAGCAATGAGATAAGAAATGAACAGTAACAGCAACAATATTGATAACAAAAGGAATAAGACAAAGAAACTATTTACATGGAAAGCCCTCAACAATAAACAAATACCAATCAGCTCTCCCTCCATCATGTTTACTTGGTCCCAAGCAACCCCATTTCCCCAGAAAAAGAGAGAGTTCTTTTGCCTCTGCCACCAGAAATTACCTGAAGTGGTATAGAATAACCTCAGGATCCTTGCCACGCCCCCTCCTTGCTATTGCAAAAAATTGACCCTGTCCTGGTTGAAACCAGGACATTATCCACCCCTTGTTCTACACCATCTACTCACACCCAGATCCTACACCTTCCAACTATATACCTACACATAAATATACACAAGCACAGATATCATTGCCATAGTCAATGGCCATCCCTCCAAAAGGTCTGTTGAATTAATTTATTCCATGACTGTGAGTTCTATCTGTCCTAAGTATCTTCCAGGGCAGGAGGGCTGGTGTGCTGTCAGGTGGTTGCAAGCTGCATCAGGAGCTCAAGACTGGTGTATCTGGAGCAGTCCATCCTCATTGGCCATGGGAGTTATGACATACAGTGCCAGTGTCATTTGGCAACAAATATACAATTCAAAATGATAGACTCTTCTCACCCAAAAAGTCAAATCCCCTTGAGGTACACATCGTGTTTCCCCATTCCTCTGCATTACCCACCAAGTGCACTGGGGTCCCTGAGCAAAAACAATCTCATGGATGGGTTTGCATTTGCTTGAGGCAGGACTAATCCAAACTGTCTTCCCTAACAAAATCCTAATATGCACCATGGGGATTTTATCCCTTTCTATGGTACGTGGAGGTTTTGAATTGTGTAATATTGTTTGCGGAATGACAGTGGCACTGTATGCCATTACTACCATGGACAATGAGGATGGACTGCTCTAGATACACCAGTTGTGAGCTTCTGATGCAGCAACCAGACAACAGCACAACAGCACACCAGCCCTTCTGCCCTGGAAGATAGCTAGGACAGACAGAATCCACAGTCGTAGACTAAATGAACTCAGCAGACATCTTGGAGAGACAACGACTGACTATGGCAATGATACCTATGCTTGTGTATATTTATATACGTACATGTATGAAGTTAGAAGGTGTAGGATCTGGCCATGTATAGATGGTATAGAATAAGGTGTGGATAATGTCCTGATTTCTGCCAGGACAGGGTTAATTTCTGCAGTAGCTGGGAGAGGGCATGGCTAGGACCTGAAGGTTATTCTATACCACCACAGATAATTTCTGTGGATAGGGGCAAAGGCACTCTCTTCTGGGGAGAAGGGATTTCTTCCAGTCGAGTAAGCTTGGCACTGGTCCTGAGCTGGAGGGAGAGGTTGGGTGGTACCAGTCCCAAGTCAGAGGAAGCAGTTGGGTAATGCTGGTTTTGAGCTGGAGGAAGAGGTTGGGGTGGCATGGCTGCAGTTGTATGGGGCTTGGTGAGCATTTTGCATGTGAATCACTCTCTCTTTTGTACACTTTTGTTATTAATATTGTTGCTGCTACTGTTCATTTTCTTATCTCGTTGTTTCCAGCACATTGTTCTTTACCTTTTGTGCCTCCAATTGTCCTCTCCAGTCACCTGCAGGGGGAGGGCAAGGGGGAGCAAGTGTGGCAGGACCGTTCACCCCCTGATACAGCCAAACCTTATCTCCCAATCACATATGGCTAAAATCAGACAGGAATGGCTTGTCATGAGATTAATTATCTCAGATGAAAAGAGTGTAGTGTTTTTCTTCTGCTGGCAGAGTAAAGCAGCTTCTTCACCTCTGGTCCTGTCCTGACTTGGCCAAGGGCTACTGCATGGGCTATCGTGATCTGCTGCTTGATCTGGGCAAAGGCTTGTGTCTATTCAGGGCCCCAATGGAAATGGTTCTTCTTGCAGGTCACCAGGAAGAGAGGGCTCACAATCCGGATATACTAGGGAATGTGCATTCTCCAAAAGCCTATGGCACGTAGGAAAGCTTGCGTTTCCTTCTTGCGGGTCAGTGGAGACACCATGGTGATCTTATTGCTGACCTTGGTGGGAATCTGACGCCGTCTGTCTTGCCACTTTACCCCCACCAACTGGATCTCTCAGGCAGGTCCCTTGACTTTGCTCTTCTTCATGGCAAAACCAGCTTCCAGGAGAATCTGGATGATCCTCTCTCCTTTCTCAAATAACTCTGTTGCTGTGTTTCCCCACACAATGATATCATCAATATATTGTAAATGTTCTGGAGACTTATCCTTTTCTAGTGTGGCTTGAATCAGTCCATGACATATGGTAGGACTGTGTTCCACCCCTGGGGCAGTCTGTTCCAGGTGTACTGCACTCCCCTCCATGTAAAGGCAAACTGAGGCCGGCATTATGCTGCCAGAGGAATAAAGAAAAATGCGTTGGCTATGTCAATAGTGGCGTACCACTTTGCTGCCTTGGACTCCAGCTCGTACTGCAGTTCCAGCATGTCTGGTACGGCCGCGCTCAGAGGTGGAGTCACTTCATTCAAGGCACGATAATCCACAGTCAACATCCATTCTCCGTCAGATTTCCGCACAGGCCAGATGGGGCTGTTGAAGGGTGAGTGGGTTTTGCTGACCACCCCTTGGCTCTCCAGCTCTCGAATCATCTTGTGGATGGGGATCACAGCATCTCGAGTTGTTCTATATTGTCGACAATGCACTATTGAAGTGGCAATTGGTACCATTTGTTCTTCTCCCTTCAAAAGTCCCACTGTGATCAGGTTCTCGGACAGTCCAGGCAAGGTGTTCAATTGCCGAATGCTTTCTGCCATCACAGTCGCTATTCCAAAAGCCCACCTGAACGCTTTCGGGTCCTTAAAATACCCACTCCGGAGGTAATCTATGCCCAAGATGCATGGGGCCTCTGGGCCAGTCGCAATAGGGTGTTTCTTCCACTCATTCCTAGTCAGGCTCACATCTGCCTCCACCAACGTATAGTCCTGTGATCCCCCAGTCACATCAGCAATAGAATACGATTCTGCCCCTACATATCTCGATGGGATCAATGTACATTGCGAACCAGTGTCAACCAAAGCCTTATAGTCTTGTGGCTTCAATGTGCCAGGCCAACAAACCCACACAGTCCAAAACACACGATTTTCCCTAACCTCTACCTGGCTAGAGGCAGGGCCTCTCTAAGCATGATTATCCTTCTTTCCTGGGGTATATGTCTTAGAGGTTCCTTCAAGGGGATCGGACATGTCATCATCGACATCATACTTGACATCCTGGCTGCAAACAACTGGAGCTGCTCTCTGTTTAGTGAGACTTCCTCTTTGAATCCTACCTTCCTTCAAATTGCGTACCCGTTGTGCCAGAGCAGCAGTGGGTTTTCCATCCCATCTCCTCATGTTCTCTCCAGATTCATGCAGGAAGAACCACAACTCAGCTCGTGGGGTGTACCTTCTCTCCCCATCAAAGGAGCACCTGCGTTGGAAACCAGGGCCTCTAATTTGCACAGCCGAGATTTGGAGGAAGTCCTCCTTAATCTCTTCCCTGAGTTTCTTATGATTCTCCTCTATTTTGTCTTCTAATTTCTGCAGTCGTGTTTCCACAGCTGCAATTCTGGCATGAGTTGGGCCATGTACAGCGTCAGCATATGCTCGAAGCTTTTTCGCCATATCGAGCACAGTCTCATATGTCTCCTCCCGCTTCATTATTGCTAGAGCAGAAGTGTATTCAGGTGGCCCAAGTCGCACAAGTTTCCTCCACATTACAGGTGTACATGCTACCAGGTCTGGATTCCTAGTTGCTATGTCATCTGAAAAAATGAGCACTGCTACCGCCATCTCTCTCAGATGTTGAATCCCCTGTTCTATGGTCCTCCACTGTGTCTACTGCAAATAGAGGTCATCTGTACACAGGTATCTTTGTGCTACACAGTCCAGAATCCATTCCCAGAGGCTGTGAGGGCTAGCCTCCCTCATCATGCCCTGGTCGATGACAGGATCAAGTGACAGAGATCCCAAATGCCTCGCTTCAAGTGCCATCCAGAACTGTAGCCTCCCCTGCAGCATCCCAGAGGCAGACTAACCAACTTATTATAGATTCATCAGGTTGTCGCCTGTAATCCTTTCTTAGGCCTCAAAGGTCCTTTAGGGAAAAGGAATCAATATTGGCTCCAGAACCTACACCCCTCAATGTGGTTTCTGATTTTGGTGAAGGTCCTTCTCCTGGATTATCATCATCATCATCCTCCACCTTGCGATCGGTCTTACTTTTACACTTTCCGCCTCTTGTATTAGCAGCCACAGCCCTTGGTTGAGGCCTACTGTCTGGTTCAGCTACTGGCCTGGAGCCTGGGATATTAGCTGCAGCCTGAGTGACTGGGATGGTAACTAATTTATCTCCCTGTTCCCTTTCTTCTATCTGCTGCCCTTCAGTATCTAGCAGAGTACGATAAACATATGCCAGGGCCCAGCTCACAGCAATAATCCTTTTCTCCTTAGTATTACCATGGCACTTCTCTTTCAAGTACTTTGTCACCTCAGCTGGGTTCTGAATTTGTTCAGATGGGAAGTTCCAGACTATAGGATCGGAAAATTCCTTTAAAATTTGGACCATATCTTCCCATTTCCCACTCCACTCAAGATTTCTCCTACTTGGCTTTGCCCCTAAATCAGAAGTCTCATTAGCCCCTTTGGAATTCTCAGCTTTCATTTTATATAAACTGCAGACAGTATAGAGGAAACTTACTAAATTAAATGCCAGAAAGATGGTCTCTTTAACACTCAGGGGAAACTGAATAATTTCTAATAGAGATATAAACAATTCAAAGGAGAAGAGGGAAAACAGAGGCTGAAAAACCTCTTCCCCTGCTTCTCCCCTAAGAAACTGAGTGCCCAACCATAACAACTAACCATCAAGCATATTTACAGCCCTCCTGTAAATTATCACAAACAAGCCCAGCCCAATGAATATTCTGGTTAGTGCCCCACGGCTACAAGAACTACATATTAGGAGCAATATCAGAGCTATTTTCGGGTAAGGAAATAACCCTAGGTACCACAAAGGTATTAAGACTTCAAAAAACCATAGGGACCAGAAATATTGGCAGGCTTTCATCCCGAATGACATTATGAGTCCAGAAAAAAACATTCCAATACACCTACAAAACAATTAGAACCACCAATATTATTATTAAGGTTTTTTCCACTTTCTCTGTTTGATTTCCCGGCCAACGCACCAAAAAGTGTGCTGGTTTAAGATAAATTAGGGGAGAACCTCCAAAAGGAGTCCCCTTAAAAAGAAACCTCCACCACCCCTCCCCCCAGCGCTGGGTTTGGGAAGGAATTCCTCGGAGGAAAAGTGGAAAAAACTGGTTTTTTGACTAATGAGAAAAAACACTCCCCAACACAAGGGAAAATGAAACAACGCCAGATGGTACTCAAATTGCTGTGAAGGGAGGGCGCAGAGCTTCTTTCGCGGGCCCCAGAGATCCCCAGAATTCTCAGGTCAGGTCCGAAGCCGGTCCAATGATCTTCGGAGGGGCAGGGGGGGGAAGGGAGAAAAGAAAAGGGAAAAAAAAGGGGAGCAGCAAAAGCCAAGAGCAAGCCAGCAGCAGAAGCAAAAGCCAGCAGCAGCAGCAAAAGCCAGCAGCCGAAGCGAAGAGAACGAAAAAGCAGCCCCACCGCGGCAAACAGCCTGCCGAAAGGGAGAGGAGGGGAGAAGCTGTTAGACATAACAATGTAGTCACAATTTGGAATAGGAGATGCCATCAACCCAGGACAAGTGGGTATTTATTAAAGGTCTTCAATAGGTACACCTTGGGCATCAAAAGCCTCCAAGAGGCTGCACCCAAGATGGACAGTGGTCACGAGTTTTTTAGATAGATATAAGTTTGGTCCATTTACACATCAGGGGTTAATCCTCCAATTACAGTTTCAGGTAATGAAGTCATATACCCCCAGTTTGCTTCCCCCCAACTCACTTTTTGTTTATACTTTTGAGGCCTGAGACAGTAAGGTGTCCTTGAACTTCAGACCTACAGGAATTATTTTTTATGACCAAAATGTGAAAACAGTAGCTAATACTCTATATGGAGTTTTAGTTATACACTAAAGCAGTACAGAATTTGAAAAATATTAAAGCTAAAATCCTAAGGCATCATTCCAAAAGCCCACCTGAGTCCCTTAGGGTCTTTGTAATAGCTGTTCTGAAGGAAGTCTATGCTCAGAATACAAGGGGCCTCTGGGCCAGTCACAATCAGATGTTTCTGCCACTCTTTTCCAGTCAAGCTCACCTTGGCTTCAAACAGGGTCAACTGCTGTGATCCTCCTGTCACCTCAGGAATAGAAACAGGTTCTGGCCCCACATGTCCTGATGATATTAGGGTGCACTGGGCACCAGTGTCAACCAAGGCCCTGTATTTTTGTGGTTCTGATGTGCAAGGCCATCGGATTTGTACTGTCCAAAAGACCTGATTCTCCCATGCCTCTTCCTGACCAGAGGCAGGGCCACTCTAGCCCTTGTTATCATTCCCTCCCTGGGCATACATACTAGAGTTTTCTTCAAGGGGATCTGACATATCATCCTCCTTTGTGCAATACCTGGCAGCTTGGTCAATGGAGGCTGAGGCTACTTTCACTTTAGTGGAACCCCCTTGGTTAGTGTTTCCCTCCTTGAGTTCACGCATCCGTGCTGCCCAGACAGAAGTGGATTTTCCATCCCATTTTCTCATGTCTTCCCTGTGGTCACACCAAAAGAACCACAGCTCAGCTTGTGGGATGTACCCTGTCTCTCTAGCTGGAGGATGTCAGGCTCTGATGTTGGGGCCTATGACTTGCACTGGTGCCACACTGTTCTTCCTCACATCCTCCCTCATCTCCTTCATCTCCTCTTTAAACTCCTCTTTGAGGTCATTAACCACAGCAGATACATGAGTGTGCATCGGGCCATTGACCATGCTCTCATAATACCTGAGCCTGTTGGCGACAGAACCCACTCTTTCGGTTGCCCTCGGTATTAATCTTTGCAATGAAGGTGCTGTATTGAGATGGCTCTAGATTTGCCAGGTTCCTCAACATTTGCCCTGTGCACCTGACCTTGTTGGGGTCATTATCATGCTGTCCATCCCTCCCAAAGAGCACCTCTAGTACTGCCACTTCCCTCCGCTGTTGGATCCCTTCTTCAAGGGTCTTCCAGTGCATTCTATGATGGTACTCCTGCATTCTCTCTTTGTGAACAAGCCTCTCTCACACTCATTTAAAGTCTCTCCCAGAGGGAAGGGGGCCCTGGCTCCCTTGTTAGCCGAAGGAAGAACACACAATTGTGAAATTGTATGCAGTGCTTTATTTCAGAGCTCTGGGAGCCGAAAGTCCAGTTCGGACAACCCAAAATTTCGGCTCTCCAACATGCTAAAATGAATACAATTTTATACCTTTCTTGTTACATAAGGATTCATGTTAATCATTAAACCCCATTGTTCCATTGATTCTATCCCAAGGAAAAATGGTCTGCGTGATTCTTGCTCAAGATTCTGGTTGGAGAAAATAATCATATTTAATTACCAAACTGATGTTATAATTGACAATTCTAGCATGCGTCATACTAATGATTATATCGGTACAGATCCTCCTGACCTAACTTTATTCCTTTTAGAGCCTGTGTGTTCTACCAGGGTTCCCCCTTTCTCCTTCCCCCCCCCCCCCCCCCCCCCCCCCAACCTGTGCAAAGTTATCCTTTATACTTCATTTAGTTAAAACAATAGCATGGAATGACATCCTGGTTACAAGTGGAGCCAATCCCTGTTCTCGGGCCCTTGCTATTTCAGAAATCAATTTAACCCTATGCTATCACCCTCATGAATACCTGATCCACACCCGGATCCTGGGTCAAGGATCCCAAATACCTTGCCTTGCCACTATCCAGTTACATGCCTGTACCCATAAAGTCCCAAATCTGAAGTAGCCAGGTTGCGTAAGCCTTGCACCCCTGTCGCACAATATCTTTTTGCAGATTATGGAGACTGTCATACAACAGGGACTCAGTGATGATTTCAGGATCTGGCTCCCCCGCTGGTTGTGAGGGCCCTGATGCCTCATCATTAACTGGGTACACTGATTTGGTCTTATACTTCTTCCTCAGTACAGAGGGGACTGCTGCTGGCTGTGACTGCCCTGGTGGTTCAGCTGGAACATGGATGGTTGTAAGGTCCATGGGTTGCACTGCTGCACCCTCAGACTCTCCCTCTTTGAGTCAGGGAAAGGGTTTCCCACCAGCTGGGAAGGTGTATTCCCTCAGCATCTGGCACATCTTCTCCACCAATACCCCCATCCAGTCCAGATGGTTCATTTCTGAATTGGACTGTTGGGCAGTGGAGCAAAGTCAGGTTCTGAGGCAGCATCCCTAGTCTCTGGGGTATGTGTCTGGGTGGTTATCTGAGTCAACCTCACCTTATATCTGAATGCTAAATAGACTAGGCCTATCAGCAACACTTGGTTAGTATCTACAGGAAATTTAAACCCTTCGAAAGCTGGTGGGGTAGGCCCAAAGAACTGGTTGAAGGGTTGGGAGAAAACTTCCCCTGGTGTTATTTCCTCACAAAAGGTACCATTATTAATGTAACCACAAAAACATATGCTTAGTGTGTGATAGCCCTGTATCCATGTGCCTGCCATCCAGAAGTTAAAAATCCACAAATTCCTCACCTTATTGACCCATAGTGCAAACTGGTTAACAGCCACAGTGGCCTTAGTCATAGGACCCATGTTTAGATAAAGAGCTGCAAATGGAAATAATATAGCCGTGACCAGGTGCCACCTGAACCAGGGTAAGCTAGACCATATGGTGCTACCTAACAAGGTTTTTATATTCAACACACAAAAGTTATGTTACCCAGGAACTGTTATTCCTTTTTCACCCTTTTTCTCTCTATGCCCTCAGGCCCCACACTGGGCAGCAAAACCTGTCTTGGTTTGAAAGACAGGTGTCTGCTAAGGAAGGCAGGAGCCTCGCTTGGAATTAAAAATGTAACTCCCTTCCCTCTGAATTATTATAATTTTGAAATTAAGGGGCTTTCAGGCAAAAATATGAGAATAGGAATAACAGTTCTTTACTAGTATATATAACAGGGCAAACAAACAACAATTACTATGGCAGCAACAACAAACAGAACCAGAAATCCAGTAACAGCCTTCTTGGCCACAGGCACTTTTTCCTTTGGTTTAGTTATGGTAAAAGCCGGCAAGGGCGCTGTCAGGCTCCTGGAGGGCAGGGCAGGTGCAATGATTCCCATGTGACTGCAGGGGGCGCTCCGGCGCGAGCTCGGGGACCACATGGTAATGGTGGACTTGACTGAGACGGGAAGGGATGGAAGAAAGGCTTGCTTTACAAACCCCCCAGGGGCAGCTGATCCTGGTGCCCCAGCAGGACTCTCAGAAGCAGCAAGCTGCAACGACAGGAATGAGCAAAAAATAAAAATCCCGGAGTGGTGGACAAGATGCATCAGAAGCTTTGCAGCTGTATCAGGCAGGAGGTGCAGGGCTACAGCGTGGCAAAACCCCAGAGCAGTGACAAAGAAGCGGCAGGGGCGGGGCAGCGGTGGCCTGGCTCCAAGCAGGGCAGGGAAAGGTGGGCTCGGGATCCCAGACATCCAAGTAGATGATGAAAAGTACCTCTTTTAATGAGGTAGGGTGTTCATAAGGTCCCAGTTCAGTGGCTGCTCTCAGAAGCAGAGGTTCACCACATGGCAGAAGAAGCAGGACTGGGCTGGGCTATAGTGGTGGCAGCAAATTCCCTTCTCCAATGTGATAAACACATAATATAGTTTTGGCTTTCGCAAATATAAAAATGGATGCTATGTGTTGTGCACCATAATGTAATGTCAACTTTTGTAGAAGTAGCTGTAGTTATGAAATAATAACTAATGCTTTCATTTTTGTAGCTAACTGGCAATGATTAAAATAACTCAGACATATTTGTGAAGTAGCTGATGTTTATTTAGAGCACTTTTGGTTAAGTTGCAATAATTGAAGTAGCTAAACCATCTGTGTGGTCAGATAACATTTGAGGAACAGGTGTGACAAGGACCCCTGCTACTGACACTTCAACTATCAACAACTGTTACCTGCTGAAACCACGGAACAGGGGGCCATTGTGGGAGGGGTGACACATGACCCTCAAAACCACAACCAACATTACTGCACATGCTCTAAAAAGGCAGATCAGAGATGGGAGCATGATAAAAAGTTCCTGGAATATGCAAACTAGTTCAAAGAAATGTTTGAATATGTATAATCATTTATGGATATGTATTTGACCGATGCAATAGAAAGGGTATATAAGAAGAGTTGCTATTGTTAGCCCGTGTGCCTCTGGCTATTGCTACGCACCCAGAGCTGTTACTTTTGCTTTATTGATTTTGTCCTCTATTGTCCTTTATTCAATTTTTAAAAATTCAACTGAGTGGGCTTCACTTCTCACACCCAAGCAGCAGATCCAACTGTCCTCCTCCAAAGCCAAGAGAGAGAGAGAGCTAGCTGCTGTCCCAGCCCTGTGGAATCCCTGCAGCCCCTCAACATAATACCCAGGGTCTGGCCTTGGCAGGACAGACCATTATTACCTGCCCAGACTGAGAGAGGGACTTCCCAATAGTGTCGTCCCTGAATTTCTTGGTTTCAAAGTGTTTGAGTCTTTGCAGCACCTTCTCACGCTGCTTCATGTAAACAATAAGTATTCTTAGAAATTATATCTATGTTTTGCATTCTTGTTCTCTGAGAGAGAACTTGACTGATGGTCATATTGACCAATGGAGTCAGGAGGTTGTAACCTCCTTGGGCCAATCTTGGCCCTCTGTACAAAATGTATATAAGCCTTTGGAGTCAGATAATAAAGAGCTTTCCATGTTTCACCAAGCTGCTGCCTGCTGTCCTCTGTCAAGGTCCACTCCCACGTCACAACGTGTTGCCCCTCTGAAGCCGTGGGGTAACACAATAGTGCTCTGTACACATGGTTTGCCCCGGTTCTTCCCCCCGCCAATGCCTCTGGCCCTTGGTTTCTCCTCTCCTCAGTGTGTCTCCATTGGTTGTGGGACCCGGTGACCAGCCCTGCCTCCCCTATGGAATACTGACCTTACCTGCCCTTTGCTCCACCCCCCTACCTCAAGGTTATTGGCTGCTGAATCCCATACTTAAGCTGAGACAGGCACATGCTTAGCCTCTTGACTCTGGGTTTCTCTTCGGCTCCTGGAAATAAACCTGCTGGAACTGATCTGGTGTCAAGGCCTTCTGGCTCTCCTAGCTGTGCTAGCCACGTGGTGTGTGTGGATGTATGAGCCTGACTGCTTCGCCTGAGTTTCCCCAAGCGGCCTTTCCACCAGAGAGGCTTATTGGGATCTAGACTCTAGCTCAACTCCTAAATAGCACACCACCACAAATGGTTCCCAACATGAGGCCTATCGTAAGCTCCTTGTAAGCATCTCCACGTGGCCTCTGCCGCTGGATATGAAGTTGCTGTCAGGTGTTCCATTTCCCTGAGGGGAAACCCTGATTTTCTGGGGAAATTCCTGAGGGCCATGACTGGCAACCTTCTGGATCGTCAAGGACGCTGAGGACCGGTTGCCAGCGGAACCCCCCACAAGAGGTTTTTGTTTAACCCACCGGACCAGTGAGTGTGTTACCGTGAAGGTCACATTTTTTCTTTTTTTTTTTCCCTGTTTTAACCTTGTGGGAGGGGGAAAGATGCAAAATGGGAGCAAAACTCTCATTTGAGCAGCAGGAAGTTTTTTCCCAAATTTCTAGAGTCCTTGTTAGTCATAATGTTAAGTTTTCTAAAAGTAATTAAATTTTTTTGTTTGCTGGATTTTTAAGCATTTCTCAGATATTATGCAAGAATCACTTTTATCAGAGTTTTGGGGAAAAGTAGGGAGGAGACTCTTGGTTTTACAAAGTTAAGGGAAATGGCAATGTTATATGTGTGTATTATAAAATTGGCTTTTCGCAAGATGTGTGCTATATGATTAATAACATAGTAAGGATATTAAGGATATAAGTTTATTTCTGCTATTGGTAAGGCTAGATATAAAGGGAGTAGTTCATGTGGCAGCTGCTTGAACTGTCTGTTTGGTTGGGATAACATCCAGTGAACATGTGAAGAAGACTCTGCTACTGATAACACCAACTATCAGCATCTACCACCCGCAGAAAGCACGGACCAAGGCCCAAGCTGGACGCGATAGAAAGGACACGGCCACGAAACACGCATGCTCTAAAAAGGCGGACCCAGGGAGGGGCCATGCAGGGCAGTTCCTGGAATATGGAAACTAGTTTATGGAATTTCATATATTGATATAATGAGAAGGGTATTTAATGAGTGTCTCTGAGAAAGCAAGGTGTGGACTTGGCTGAATGCCAAGTCACCCGACCGGCCGTTCTTAGTTTTTTCTTATCTCCTAATTGTCTTAATTATTTTATTAAACATATTCCTTAAAATTTACTAAAAAGTGAACCTCGTTTTTCACAATTTGGGGACTCGTCCGGAATATACCTCATCCCTGAAACCCCAGGAAATCCAGAGCAAGGGAGGCACCCCGCCTGAGTTTTTGGCGGCCCAAAACTTTGTTTTTCCTGGTGAGAATTGGGGATTGCAGGTAAACATCCAAAGAGACAAGCAAGGAGAAAGAAAAAAGCAAGTAAGGAAAAGGGAAAAGGCTCCCTAAAACTGCAGTATTTTTGCTCCATAAAAACCTCGTGCACGAAGAACCTGAGGAAGAAAATGGTTGTGAGTATTTCTCAGGGGAGCGGGTTAAAAGGGGGGTCTGCGTGGTGTGTGAATGGGACATTGGCTGGGTACTCCAGACTGGTGAAGTGAGTGTGGTGTGGCTTCTCATGCTGTTCGTTATCTCACTAGGGAAACGGCTAGCACAGAGGTGAAGCAAAAGATAAAAAGCGTGAATGTGACCCCTGGGTGATTGGGACGGGATCCCAGAGGAAAGAGGGGTTGTAAAAAACCCCGGGTGGCTGGGATGGTCCCAGGGAGGGGTTGGACCCCTCAAGGGAGCCGATAGTTTTCCTATACAACCCACTGGGAAAACGGGATACTGGGGGGGTGGAAACGTTTGAACCCCCTGGTCTGGGACGGGGTCCCAGGAAAAGGGGTTGGACCCCTTAAGGGAAGAGAGCAAAGGACACCTAGACTTGCTGCTGAATTAAAAGGGTTACGTAAGACCCAAGAGCATTTAGGGTTTGGCCAAATATAGGTATTTTGGGGTTTTTGCCAGATTGAGGATAGAAACACAAAAAGCCTTGCAGGTGTAAGGTCCAAGACACCTGGGCTTTGGAAAAGGCTGCCAGGTTGAGGAATACTAAAGGCTTGAAAAGTGTGATAATCTAAGAACATCTGGGGGTTAGTCAAATACCTATGAGTAAAAACTAACAATTTTTTTTTAAAAAAAGGGTACCAATCTTTTTGTGTTGTCTTTGTGTAAGTGGAAGTAAGTGCAGCTGAAGAGGTGTGCTTGTTGTGGAGTTTATTTGTGTTAAAGAAGTGAATTGTTGAAACGGTTAAAATGTCTGAATGGAAAGAGGGGAACTGCAGGCCAGAGTGGAATTCTGAGGAGTTGTGCTCACAAAAAGGGGGAACTGCGAGGGAATTAATGAAGAATTCAGGTTCAAGAAGGTTGTTTGCAATGACAGAAACGCGGGAAGCGGAATGGGAGGGGGAAGAGGAGGATTGGGGTCTCTTTGAAGCGTTGGCCCCTGTGCTGCTGCCTGCCCGCCCCTGCCCCTGCCTCTGCCCCTGCCCGCAACTGGCGCCGCCGCCTGTGCTCCCGTTCCCCTTGGCCCCCGCGCCAGCCCTAAACCCACCGGGAGCTCAGTCTCACCCATCCTTGGCTGCCCTGACCGCGGCCGCCCCCGCCTGCCACGCCGAGGGTCCCACTGCTCCGACCACTCCACCGCCATCCACTTTCCCCGCAGCCCTGTCCTCACCTGCTTATGTTACAACAGAGGTGGTTCACACCCCCTCGTTCTCGGAGGACTTGGCGTGGAGTCCTGTTTTTCTCCCCTCTGCCTTAGAAGAATTAATCCATGAAACAGATTCTGTTCTTACATCTGTAATGAATGACTTTCTCTTTGAGACAGGAAGCCTAGTTAGAATCCAAAATTGTCTCGATTTGAGTTTTGAAGACAGAAAGAAGGGAGAAAACCAAACTCCGACAGAGATACATCTAAAAGAAAAACAAAGATTTTGGTTTTCAAGGGATGAATATTTTATAAAGCCTTTAGTGACTTTAAAAATAGGTCCTAAAGGGGAAGTATTCCAATTTTTGGTTGATCTTAAAACAGAGAAAACATGTATCATTAAAAGCCCCATAGGATGTAAAGTAAGTAAAGAAATCTCAGAAATGGTGACTGCAGAAGGGAAAAAGTTTGAAGCATCCATTATAAAAAACATAGTAATTAAAAGGAACATCCAACATATGGATGGGAAATATATTATTAATGCCTGAATTGGGTCTTAATGTGTTGGGAAAAGATCTAAGAATATTATTGGGAATGAAGGCTATAGCAGAAGAATAAAGCAAGTTTGGCAAAAGAAAAAAAAAAAATCCTCTTAGAAAAAGAGAGAAAATGTATTGATAGTTTGTAAGAAAATCTTAAAGAAAAGAATGGGACTTAAAAAAAAAAAAGGTGTAAAATGTTTACTGACTGGGGAATAATGCATACCTGGGAAAGATTGGGAGAAGAAGAGGGCTGTCTAAAAAGAGGATTGGTGCAGTTTTGCAGATTAATGGGGAAATTAATTTTGAAGAGTTTTTATTGTTGTTATTGTTGTTCTTGAGTGAATGTATGTATAATATAGACTGCTGAAGTAAAACAGGAGTTTTTGTTTTGAAAGATGGAGTATGCAGCACATGGTGCTGTGCTGCTGAGCTGATGAGTTTTCTGTGCCTCGGGGGAAAAAGGGAGGGGGTGGTGTTCAGGCTGTTGGATGGCAGAGAGGAGACCAGGCAGTGACTGGATGGAATCCTGAAGGTGGGACAGAAGATTGGAGAGTCTTATGTTAGAGGTCTTGAAAGGTTTTTTGAGAATTTTGGAAATTCTTAGAGGTCTTAGAAGTTGTTTTTGTTTGGTTTGGTTTTTGGTTTTTTGGGAGTGCATTGAAATTGCCTAAAGAAATAGCTATAAGACATCAAATGCTGGGGGGTGACCTCAGAAGTAGGAAGAAATAGTTTTAATGAAACAGGAGATTGGAGTCAAAAGAGTTGTGAGAGTTCTGGTGTTTGATAAGAAGGAATTAGAAGAAGAAGGAATTATGGATGAAATTAGATCTTTTGTTATTGGGAATTTTTTAAACAAAATTTATGCTCAAATGCCATGAGTAAAATGTATGTTGGGAATTCAGATGCAACCCAGATTGGAACCTGAAAGTAACACCCTATGAGATAATGTTTAAATTATGAAATAAAGAGAAATTAATGTTAAGAGGGTATAGCTTTACAATTGCAAAAATGGGAGAGGAAGTTCTTTAACCCCACAGTGGGAAGATGCTTTTTCAGGTATTGCAGGCAACTGAAGCTGCGGTATGGCTGAAAAACTAAAGCTGCAAGTTTTAAATCAACGTCAGCAAAATCAAGAGACCGGTGTGAGAACCCAAGAATGAACTGTAGCATCTAAACCAGGTGATACAAAGTTGAATTTTAAACAGAGCTGAGTGGTCATGAACTGGAAAAGACTCAAGTAAATTTGGAAGTTTTGGACAAAGGACTTTCTCTGTTTTACTTCTCTGCGTAACACCTAAAAATCAGTCCGGTCTGTCAAATGCTACCTCTGTTTCTTCACAGCTACAAAGGAAATGGACTTTCAAGTAATTCTAGTGTGGGGAGTTGAAATTGAAATATGTAATATTGTTTTTTGAAAGTGTTTATGTCACTCCACTGTATAATATTGCAGGTATATGAAAATCACAAGAAGAAGACGGGCTCCATATCCCTAACATTTTGGCTAATTTATTTAAGGTTTTATATCTTACAGAACAAACAATATGTTTTTGCCTCCTTTATTTTTCCTATTTTTGTGTGTGTTTAAGGTACTTCTTTCATACTAACTTAAAGACATTTTATTACTTATTAATCTGTTTTGTTTAAAGAAGGAGGGCAGAGAAGAGCGCCTATGTGAAATACCAAGAGGATATGTTAGTGCTCACAAAATATAGGGTGAACTATTACCCGGCAGAGTGGGAACTAAGGAAAGAGTTTTCAACTAAACTGGTACAGTGTCAAAGTTAATACAGTAGCTGTGGTTCCTTTGTGTACACACACAACATTTGTAACCAATACAGGACATTCTTCAGTTACGCTGGCAGCGTTGTCCCCACAAAAAGGTACAGATAATTACTGATAGAAATCTAGTTCTGTCAGGTTTATTCTCAAGAGCAAATTTTTTCTTCTACTATTTAGAAGTCATGAGAAGGGATATAAAGATTTGCTCTTCAAGTGGGTGGATCAAAAATAATTTAAGGAACTAATTATATAACTTTATAAGGTGGAAAAAATTTGTCATCTGCCTCTTAGACAGAGGTTGAGATGTAGGTATTGGTTGAGAAGTTTTTTTTTGGAGGGTTTTTTCCTTTTTTTTTATGGGCAGTTCTTTGTGTGTCTTTGTTAAGAAACTTTTGAAGGTGTTTTGGTTTTCTTTTTTTTTATATAAGAAGATGTCAGATTTTCTTGTGGAATATAAGGAGAGATAGTATGAATGACAAGATACTTGCTGCTTGGAAATATTATTGTGGTATATGCAAAATTTTTCTAGTAGTTTCATTTATTTCCCTGCTTGATAAGTTACTATGAATTTTGCAGAAACTGTTTTGGAAGGTTTTTTTCTTAGTTTTCCAGCTGGTTGCAGATGAGACCTAGCTCACAAAACTGGTGGTGTTAATTGTCAAAGGGGGTTCTTATCGAAGTTTCTAAGGAGTATCTAATCTTTCAAATCAATGCATGTCAAATTGAGTGAGTGTGTTTGCCTTAGATAGAAATAAATCCTATAGTGTATGTACCTTTCTAAGTTCTCCTAAATAGTGAAGGAAAATCTTCTAGAATAGCAAGAATTCATTGTCTTCCTGCCCTAAGAATAGGCTAAGCAGAGGATTGGCCCAACAGAAACCTTCAATATGATAAAACTCTAACATCAGAAGGGGTAAAAGAAGTTTCTGTTGTTTTTTGTTGGGTTTTTTTCTCTTCTTTCTTCTTTTCACTCTGTAGTTTAAGTTATTTTTTGTTGAGTAAATTTTTTTCTCTCTTTAAATTTCTTTTTAACCTGTCCCTCAATCCTAGTTACAGTTAAAAGGTGGAAGCTTTCAAAAATTAAATGGTAGCAGAAGTGATTCCTCAGAGAGGGAGATGACACCCTAATTTCAGTAAAATGATCATGAGGAAAAGTCACAGTACATGGAATAGCTGAACTAAAGATGCAGTTTTACTTGAAGTACAGCTCTGGCCAGCATAATTAATTGTCAGTTCTAAAAAGGCTTTGCAGCTGGCCTTTGGATTAAAAGACTTTACTGCCTTTTAGTGATGCATGTGTACATATATCCCAGTAAATGGGGATTACCAGTGCCTGTTGAGTGGGAAATACCTGAGGAACAGTGGAGAGAATTACGGTTTAAAAAAAAAAAAAAAAAAAAAAAAAAAAAAGTCAAAGGCAATTTGTCTGAAAACTAACAAACAAACAAAAAGAATTAACAAGGAAATAGAGGGCAAGACTGGGTTGGCCGCTGTACTTGCCACCAAGAAGATCATATACTCCTGCTGTGGGTAGCAACCCCATAGGCATGGAGGGTGGAGGTATAAGCCATACCAGACCTCTGTTATTCCTTTTTCTGTCACTTCACTTATTCTTTGTCTTTTGCCTTATAGGATATTGGCAAAATCATGCTACAGATACTATTGAAAGTTCTATATGAAAAGACACCAAGGTTCCTTTCTTATTACACATACCCGTATCGACAGTCACTGTTATAACCCATCCAAATTAGATAGTTGTATTCATAATTGGGAAAATATTAAATTGCGGAAAAATTGAGGACCAGTGGTGACTGGTTGGAAAGTAAGTGTCTATAAGAGGAAATAATGGAAGCTAGAAAACAAGAAATATGGCTCAAAGCCAAGTGAATTATAAAAAGAAGAAGTGGGGTTTGTTATATGTGTGTATTATAAAATTGGCTTTTCGCAAGATGTGTGCTATATGATTAATAACATAGTAAGGATATTAAGGATATAAGTTTATTTCTGCTATTGGTAAGACTAGATATAAAGGGAGTAGTTCATGTGGCAGCTGCTTGAACTGTCTGTTTGGTTGGGATAACATCCAGTGAACATGTGAAGAAGACTCTGCTACTGATAACACCAACTATCAGCATCTACCACCCGCAGAAAGCACGGACCAAGGCCCAAGCTGGACGCGATAGAAAGGACACGGCCACGAAACACGCATGCTCTAAAAAGGCGGACCCAGGGAGGGGCCATGCAGGGCAGTTCCTGGAATATGGAAACTAGTTTATGGAATTTCATATATCGATATAACGAGAAGGGTATTTAACGAGTGTCTCTGAGAAAGCAAGGTGTGGACTTGGCTAAATGCCAAGTCACCCGGCCGGCGGTTCTTGGTTTTTTCTTATCTCCTAATTGTCTTAATTATTTTATTAAACATATTCCTTAAAATTTACTAAAAAGTGAACCTCGTTTTTCACAGGCAAGTTGCAAAGTTTTATCCGACTTTTAATTTAATTTATCAAGTGATTGTGAGATTGGGAGACAGTTCAGTGAATGCTAAAAGTTCAGTACCCCAGTTCTGGTGTTCCTCCCCACATGTTCCTGCTCCTCCATCCCCTCAGGAGAGGTTTTGAGATAGAAACCACCAAATGGTGCAGAATTTCTACCTGCTTTCTGCTATCTCCCAGCACCTTCTGTCCCCTTCTCAAGTCAGCCCTGATCAAGCTGGCTTGATTTCTAACCTACCAGTCTTTCCCATGCTTATTCTCCTTGTTCCCTCATTCAGTTCTATAGCACAGGACAGTGCCTGCCACGTGGCCAGACCTGGCATTTTGAATGAATCAGCGCCGAGCTACCCTGCCGGCCCCCGCCTTCCCGCGGGGCCAGTCCCCTTCGAGGCACCCGCCGCCCCCACGGGGATCACCCCCGCCGAGCCAGCCCCCCCTTCCCTGGCATTGTCTTCCCCTGTGCCAGTACCCTCCCTCTCCCCTTCCTCTCCCCTGATGGTAGTCACCCATTCTGCCTCCCATTCACTTGCTAATGTAAAACCTGCTGAACCAGTTTTGTATCAAATCCCACCACCCTCCTCCCCCATCCCCTCTAAGGCACCGAGCGTGGGGCCTGTTCCTGCCTCCGCTCTGCCCCTGCCCACTCCGTCCTTCCTCCATAGGGCCGGGAACACAATGCCACCTCACACCCCTACACCACCCCCATCCTTCCCCTCTGTGGGGAGGGGCATGGAGCCCGTTCCCACCCCCGCTGCGCCCCTGGTTGCTGCTTTTCCTCCTCCTAACCCCGTTCCCTTGTAAGCTCCACCCCTCTCTCTCCCAACGCTGGGGTACTCTGCAGCTTCCCCCCCCACGCCTCCTGCAACCCCAAGCCTCCTCGCCCTTGCGGTTTTCCCCTCCCCAGGTCTCCTTCCTCCCTCACCAGGTGCTGCAGTTCCCTGCCTGCCCAGTCTGGTCCCCCCACCTGCACCCTCCTGTCGCAATTGTACACCACAACAACACAAAGACTGACTTCAGAAGGCTGAAAAGGTGAATCCTCTTATTCTCGGGAAACGTTTTCCTTTTTATATTCTTTTACACAGACCAATTCGATTGGTGACAAGAAGACAAACCTCTTCAATCACATTGGTCAAACCAGAGGGACATCAAAAGAAGCCCTCCTAGAGGAAATATGTAAACATTCTTGCCATTACAAAAACATGTCCCTTGTTTCCAGAAAATTCCCTGGGAAAGGAATTTCAGAAACCATAATATGTCAGGCATGAACCAGGGCTACACCCTCCCCCCCTACCTCCTCCAATCTGGCCACTCTCAGTTTCCATGCTGGAACCAGGAGTGACCCTGATACCAATGATCCCAAATCCAAGCAAGAAGAGACCTCTCTCCATTAATAACCTCAGAGAGAGTGCATGCTTATATATGTACAGGATTGCGCTCAAAGTAGTTTCCAAGCATAAACAGCAAGCTGCACATGGAACAGCCAAATGCAGCACCCCAAGACACTTCTGAGCCTCAAAGTGAAAAAAGCCAAGCTCGAGTGGCATGGATGAGAAGAAGGAAAAGGAGAGTAAATACAGATGTTCCTCACAAAAGAAAATGACCCTCCACTACATAAGTTTATAAGACTCTTTGTTAAGTTTTACTTGCTCATTGTCTTACACTATTATCTTTTCTTATATTCCTACACCTCTACTGAGTATAAATTGAGGACATAAGATGGGAACATGTAAGAAGCTGTTACGGTTACTTGCTGTTTCTACACTCTGGTCAAGTATCTGTATGTCTAAAACAAAACCAATTATAATGCCTAAACATAATGCTCTATATGTGTAAGTTTCATGTAAAGATACATAACAATGTTCAAATACATAAGCACATGCAAGTCATCTGAAAAAAAAAGGCAAAGCTTCTTTTATAGCTAGTCTTTGTGAGTTTTTAAGGATACTTTCAGTTTTCAAAATTCTGTTATTTTCTAACAGCATCACTGTCTCCTTTTTATAAGGGTAGTTGTAAGATCTCAGTAATTTTGTCTACCTAAGAATAATGAGTCTTTAAAGCCATCGAAAAGCAGAAATATAAAAGCCTTTAACTGCCTTACTATAAGAATGTACAGCAATCGTGGCTGGATGTGATTTTGTCTCTCTATTTTGCCAGGGAAACCTTGATAGAAAAAGGGAGGACTGGACAGATAAAACGTAGGTCCGCTCAATGTGAGTAACACTACGTAACTACTTTATTTCAAGAGAAATGGCGTCTTTTATACACCTCTATATAGTTTACAGTTTGGATAGCTCAGTCATTGGCATACAGCGAGAGAAAGAATGTAAACACACATTATTTTAGTTACAATTAAGGTGGCTACACATGTGCTTACTAACTACTTCACCCAGTGACCTTCAAACCTTAATCTTTTCCCAAACACCTTAAGAACTCTTTTCTAACTGCGCCACAACCCTACAAGAATTTTATCTGCGTCATGGCTCCAAGGCCCTGACAAGGCCTCAAACCAGGCCTTGACCAGGCCTCAGGTCAGGGTAGTTCAACATTCTGACATAAATCATGATCTCCTACACTGAGGAGATTAGCAACATCTCTATGTACTTTTAGTGTGGCAAATCTGTGAATTTTAAATTTGTGAATACTCAGTCTTTACTATATCTTGCAGCCTATCACAATTTAATTTTTCTTGTCGATGTATTTAATTTTACAGGTTTTTTTCCAAGAGATGACCTCTGAAGGACCCCTGCTCAACCCATGCAGCCTCTTCAAAATCTTGCTCCCCACCAGCAATTAAATAGTCCCACGGCCGAAACACCATGTGGCTTGGGGAAGCCTGCGATGTTAGCACCTGACATTACCATAATTCATGACTAAAATATTAGGCACAAGAGATTTGTCCATCAATTTGAATTTGACTGCAAAAACAAAATTTACTTTTGGGGTGGAAGAAGGAAAATAGTAGCCTCAGTATTGGACCCTGGGATTGCTGCTGCAAAAAACTTTAAAAATGCTAAGAGAATTTAAAGTGCTGGCTAAGTAGGCAAACCAATGCTACATCTTGGACACTGGGTGAACTGCTCACAAATGCTAATATCATCAAGCATGCAATACTGCAAAACCCAGAAGCAGTAGATGTTTACTGTCTGCCCATGGACATGGCTACCAGGACTTTAAAAAGATGTTCTACTTCAACCTATCTTCCACGCAACATACTCAACATCTATCTACCCAAACATCCAGAAGATATGGGAGCAAGTAAAGGACTTACAAGCTGAGAAGAACTCAAATTAGATCAATAAACTTTTGGACAAGGAGGGTTGGCAATAGGTTTCATCTTTTGTTAAAGGGAGTTTTTGAGTTGTAATCGTTTTTATCATTTTGCTCGTGTTTCTCTGTTTAGTTAAGTGTCTGCAAAATCCATTAAGCAAGTCTTCATAGTAAGAAAAAACAAGGGAGTTGTGGGAACCCTAAAAACCCCCTCAGGGAAGCTTCCAGGCTTTGCCCTGGGAAGATTTTCCATAGAGTTCCCTGCCTAGGCTAAAAGAAAATACTTCCTTCATGGTCCCTTGCAGAACTATTGCCAATCTATCTTGCATTGCTTCCCTCATTGGTCACTTAACCCTGCCCTCCCCAGTTGTTCATCCCTCAGACCCCTCTATAGGTTGCCTTGCCCTTTGTACCGCCCCTGTGCCCTCAGATCATTGGCCACTGATCCCTTATTTAACTCCTAAGTAGCACATGGTCTGGGTCTTCTGCCCATGATCCCTTTGGCATGCTGAAATAAACCTTGCTGGAGGCCCTTCCTGTCTTTCCTCTGCTGAGGCATGTATGTGTGCGTGGACTTGAAATGGCTGTTCCTGGTGGCCTGCTCTGAGCAGCTTCTGAAGGAGACACTTCGAGAAGGTAGCAGCATTTCATAATGCACAATGCTACACAGCCCCATCTTTTACCAGCCCAAATCTCATGGTATCTCTGCCCCTCTGAGAGAAACCCTCAGATAAGAGAAGTGCAGCCAGATGCCCTTCTCTCCTGAGCTTCGTCACTTCTTTTGCCACTTCTTTTGCCGTTACTGTTTCCTAGCAACCTATGGGAGAAAATTCCATGAGGAAAAAGAAACAAAAGGAAAGATCCTAACCCACAAGAGTTCTTCTCAATGTTAAGACCTTGGCATCGAGTTACTTCCCTGAGATTGAGAGAAATTAAGGAGATTCTCTGCACACCACTATCATTTGTTGGTAAATGACATTGACTCCTAATCTATACTATTTCTTTGCTAGCTGTAACATAGCTCTATAATCGTGCATTGTATCTATCTATTAGTAGTTCTTTTTGTTTTTCCTGTGTAGTGTCTGTTTAAGCCTTATGTTTGTTTTCCTTGGTCTCCTCAATAAACAATTCATGTTGTAGTAGGCCTGATCAGTCCTTACTAAGAACTCGTGAGACTGGGTCTTGGGGTGCTGGCTGCCTCAATAAAGCTGATATCTACTTCCAGAAACCTGGAAAGGCAAGGATTTGTCTAAGCTCTTCCATCTTCCATTTCTAACAGCGAGGGAGGGGTAGCATGGTTTTGAGAGCTCCATGGGACAAATAAATTGGGGAATACCATTCCTAAACCACTGCAAATGGATAGTGGCTTTACAGGTGCATTCTGGGAAGGCATTTCAGGTAAAGAAGGTAGATGAGAGGGGTTTTTTGGAGGAAAACAAGCTTTATATTTGGCACTGTTGGTGGTATAAGATATAAAAGGAAATAAAAACATAAAGGAAGTAGGATGTTTTTGAGCATTAAAAAGTTTGAATAAGGCATTAAACAAAAGGAACACAGTTGGACTGGGATGTAATTAACTTCCTTCATAACAGCATGTTCAATGCTGTGCTTTGCATTTGTGCCTAAAACAGTGTTGATAACACACCAATGATTTGGCTACTGCTGAACAGTGCTCCCACAGTCTCAAGGTTTCTCTCTTCCCCCTGCCCTGGCTAGGCTAGGGATGGGCCAGAGGTTAGTAGGAGCAATAGCCTGGACCGCTGACCCAAACTGACCAAAGTGATATTCCATTCTATATGATGTTGTGCCCAGCAATAAAAGCTCAGGGAAAGGAGGAGGAAGGAGGGATGCTCATGGTTATGGTGTTTGTCTTGCCAAGCAACAACTACGTGCTGTGGTTCTGCTTCTCAGGAAGTGGCTGGACGTCTGCCTGCTGTTGGGAAGTAGGGAATAAATTGCTCTTTTTGCTTTCCTTGCCCAGGCAGCTTTTGCTTTACAAGTTAAATTGTCATTAACTTGATCCATTATTCTTTTTGCCTTCCTTCTACTTTCTTCATCTCCCAGTATCGCCATGGTAGGAATCTCCGTGAGACACGGTTCAAAACTCCACAACCTGTTAAAGTTGTAAAGTAGGTATGTATTTTATTCAGTGCTGGATGCAAGGGGAGAGCATCCTCCCAAATCCTGCGTACCTTTTACAGTTTCCAACCTTCTATTTATCTACAGAAATCATGCTGGCCACCTTATCCCTTCGTCTAGCCTATACAGTGGCCACCATTGGCTAAAATACTTAATAAGAGTGGACTTATTTTCAGTATCTCCAGTCCCTGCAACTTCTTTCCAATGTGCTGTAACACACCCTAGTGGGCTGGCTTTAGGGACTTCTATGCTCTGTCCAGATCCCATTATCCCCTCCTTTATACCCTGCCTTGTGTCCACTAGAGCTTTTCCTCACAAAATGCTACAATCTCCTCCCAATATTTTCTCCCCACACTATCCCAATATCTGGGTTCCGAGTGTGACCTTCCACACACGAGCTTGGGTTCAAAGTCGACTGGATTAGAGTAATACGTAGATCAATTATCTCCTCTCTATTCAGTTTTCTACTAAATTCACCAGTTCCTAGAGATCGAATCCAAACCATTAGGGAAGGGAAATTATTTAGAGAGTGTTTCCGTAAATGGTCGGACTCTTACGGCTCAAACCCGCGTTTCACCAAACACATTTAACAATTAGGCACGAACTAACAATTTGTCTCACTTTGCTGCAATTTTAACTTTTGACACAAGATGGTAGTGTTGTATGACAAATGAACTTAGCGAGCTATTCACTTATTGCAATTATAACTTCTAATACAAGATGGTAGTGTCGCCTCAAAAATCCACTACCCCTTCCCAGGATCATTAACAACGGCAAGGCAATAAAACGGTAATAAAACAATAAAATCACAATAGGACAACAATAAAGCTGCGACGAAATGACAATAAAGTGACAAAAAAGACAATAATAGAACAACAACCTCAAAGCAAACTTGCCCCACTCACTCCGTGTCCTGGACACAGATCTCAATCACCCGTGCATTCACCACACTCACAAAGTCCGGACGCAAACACACCACCTCAGCTCTGATGACACAGGAGCAGGAATCCACTCGACCCACACCCTAAGGTGTCTTCGCGGCTGCTCTACCAGTCAGTGAATCCCTCCACCACTGGCCCCCTTCCTCCCTCCCTCCTCCTCCTAGGCCCGTGGAGGCTGAAGGAGTGGAGCGGGCCTCACTGGTGGTGTTTTGCATCCTTCTGCCAGCAGCTTGCAAGCTTTTACCTACCCAGGGACTATGTCGCACATAGGATGTCTCCTGCAATTTATCAACAGCCCTCCAACCACACATACGTGTTACTAACCCCTAGAATTGATATGTACTGTTTTGTCCACAAGCCAGTGGTCATTATCTGTCCCTGCAGTAGGTGAGCCGAGGTCTCAGAGTTCTCCTCCAGGAAATCCTGGGGCACGCTGTGGAGCCCTCCGTCCCTCAGCCCGACCCTGCAGAGAGGCAGTTAAGTCCCATCTGGGGTGCCAATTGAGACACGGTTCAAAGCTCCACAACCTGTTGAAGTTGTAAAGTAGGTATGTATTTAAATCAGCACTGGACGCAGGGGGAGAGCATCTTCCCAAATCCCGCGTACCTTTTACAGTTTCCAACCTTCTATTTATCTACAAAAATCATGCATATTCTATAACGTCTATACATATTTATTACCTGTCCCTGCCTGCTCTCCGCTTCATATGTAAATCAGTTGCGGCTGCGTAGTTGGTCCTTTTTATTGAGTCAGTGGTCTTGAATTGAGTCTGGGGGCTTGGAGGGATGAAGAAACCAGAGTCTGTCTCCTGTGAATTTTTGACCCTATGAGGTTTATGCATGCGTATTCCCTCTTTCTTGAGATGTTCTCCCCAGTTTTGCTAAAGGGGCCCCCTCTTATTTTGCAAGCTCAGCAACCTTTTAATAGGTACCAGGTGTCCTTTGAAGGGCCCCTTATTGTCGCCCCTGACTTTCTTGCTGTCCAGTGAGTCTTTGCAGCACCGTTCTCACGCTGCTTCACATAAACAATATTGTATTCTCAGAACTTATCTGTATGTTTTGCATAGTTGTTCTCTGAGAAGAGAATTTGATTGAAAGTAAGAGTGACCAATCAGGTCAGGAGGTTGTAACCTCCTTGGGCCAATCTTGGCCCTCTGTACAAAATGTATATAAGTAGAATTGGAGTCAGATAATAAAGAGCTTTCCATGTTTGACCATGCTGCTGCCTGCCGTCCTCTGTGAGGGTCCACACCCACATCGCAACGTGTTGCCCCTCTAAGTGCAGGGGTAACACCTTATCTTTTTCGCTTTCTTTCAGTCCTTGGAGAGCAAGATAATGAATTCCACATGTTTATATACATTACCTCAACTATTCTAAAATCCCTTTAACTCTTAAATCCCCTTTTTCATCTGTGCTAGATCTGTTTTCCACACAGGCGATATTGAGTGGGACACCTACTCCAAGCAGTGCTGTGGAGCCAGGTGCTTCTGAACTTTTCAGTTCAGCTGCTTAGAACCTCTTTTTGGCAGAGGTAGAGAACAGGGAATGAGGAAGGGTGATCTGCTGTCTCAGATCCAAGGATTTTTATTACCTGAATTGCCAAAACAGAAAGACAGCCAGACAGACCCTGAATGCGCAGGCATGGCAGGCTATATGCTCTATGGGCTCCGACGCACCGTCACCTCCGGCCAATTGCAGGGAAACAATAAGAGGCAAACATAAATTTGTAGAGTAAAGAAAAATCAATGAAAGGAAAACACATGATAAAGGCGAATGAAATTTGGTTTGAGGGAGAAATTTCAGGAAAAATGGGCTGTGGTTTAGATGACTGGCACAAGCAGTTTTTGAGACCAAATTCCAGACTTAGACTAAACGAAAGACATGGTAACCATAGAAACTTTTAAAACTTGAACAAACTTGAACAAACTGCAGCTTAAACAGACTGCAACACCCCAGGAGAGGGGAGTGAGTGAGCAGTATGGTGGGTGTTTGGCTGCTGGCTGGGGTCAACCCACCACAGCAGTGAAGGGATTAAGAGAAGATTGTTACCTTCTTTGAATTACTTTGAATTATAAAGGGGGAAAGAGGGGAAAAAATAGAAAGCAGAAAAGTAAACACAGTGATGTGATTTGAAAGTTAATTTCATTATACTGGTTTACTTCTGCATTGACCAGGTATTGTTCTCTTCATTTACTTTCTTTCAGATGATAGCCTTATGTGGCACAATCAATGAATCACTATATTGCTTTAGAGGTAGGAAAGTTTGTCACAATATATGGTGTCTGATGGATTAAAAAAAGGGCAGTAGTAAAATTGTCTCTCCTGTCTTAAGTTGTTAAGACTGATAAGAAGACCATTTATATTTAGATAAAGCAACCAGAGAAGAAGCATTACTGGACCTGGTGCTCACCAATGCAGATGAGCTCCTTAGAGAAATTAAGACTGGAGGCAGACTGGGATGTAGCAACCATGCCCTGGTTAAGTTCATGATCTCAAAGAGCCTGGTGAGAAATCAGGACCCTGAACTTTGGAAGAAATAATGAATTATTTAAAAAATATGGATATTGATCTAATACCGATATCCAACTATGAAGGACAACGACTCTCTAACAGTTTAACGTTAGAAAGTGTATGTTTATTACGACGCCGGGCAGCGTGCGGGATCGCTCCCAAATACACACGCGCAATTCACAGATGATCACAGGGTCTTTTTATGTACAGGAGTATTGAATACCCAAAACAAAAATGCATATTCATAACTCTGGTACATCCCATTCCCCGCTTCATATGGTAATTAGCCAAAAAGCTATTAAGCATGTGTAGTTTGTTCTTTGAAATGGGTCGGTGGTCCTTTTTATGGGGTGGGGTCCCAAAATGATAAACTGAGTTGGTCTTCCTCAGCTTTGACTTTTTAAGCTTTTACTGTTACATGACTACTGAATCCTGTTTTTCCGGGACTGTTTGATTTATGATTGTATTGTATTCTTAGAGTCTATTGAGTAGTCAGGATGTACAAACATAGTTTGACAGGCTTCATGATTTATCAGTTCCTTAAATCTGGCTTCTGTTAACAAAAGGGAAGCTTATCTATCTTACCTCAGCGATATCTTGTTTAACTAAAGCCCCTAATTCTTCTAAATTAATGCTTCACTAACTCCCCACTTCTTCTTTAAAGTGAGTAATTTCCTTTACTCAATAGAGTCTTCCTCATCTATCCAATCCATACAGCTAGTGTCTCTCAAGACCAAGCCATATGCCTTTGATAGTGAAGTTAAGGCTGCTACTTGTTGTAGCATCCTCCAACTCCAAACAAGTATCACAACAGGTAAAACTAAACTTATACTAACCAAAATAAGCAACACAACTATAGGGTGGGCTAATGCATTTAGTATACCGGTTGCTGTCAGAAACCACCCAAAAAGCACATCCCACCAATGATGAGACAAACGTTCTTCAAGCCTCTTAAAAACTCCTTCAATGGTCTCTGTTTCATGGTGTATTGTAATTAATGTCTTTTTTCCCCCCTTCTCTAATTTCCTTTAAGATTTCTCTCAATTCAGGATGTTTCATCAATTGAGCGACTAAAGTCAAATTCATTCCTATGGGCACAGGCAGTATCTTCTGCACAGTGGTTACGTTAGCCTTTATATATTGATGTGATATTACAGGTGCCCGATAGGAAAATCCCATCCCTTAATTCTAACAAAATTGCAAACACACAAATTGAATTTATAATTTGGTTGTCTATCCTTATGATGGGGCATGCTGTCCTTAGACAGACACAACCTTGTTCTGTATACACCAGTGAAGTTTTCTGTTTGCCTGGATGTGTTTCAAAGTGACAAATATTTTGATCCGTATCCAAACAAATGTCTTTGTCACCTTCTAATGTCCCTTCACATATGTATCCTAGTTGTCTCCTCACACTACAGGGCTCTAGATTAATGGTTTGCCATTTTCCTTCAATTTCTCGTGCCCACATCCTGTGTTCAGAAGGGTACAATACAGTTCTCTCATGGTTTAATCCTAAGGGGACTATTGGATGTATTAGGTCCACTGAGGCATCGTGTATAGTTAAAACAAAGTCTGTCACTATACTAGTTACAGGGTTATAGGTGAAATTGACCAGCACCCACCAAGACTGAAGCTCCTTCTCCATATC
The DNA here is from genome assembly GCF_965231275.1 of Zosterops lateralis. NCBI lineage: Eukaryota > Metazoa > Chordata > Aves > Passeriformes > Zosteropidae > Zosterops > Zosterops lateralis. The sequence continues at coordinate 23,496,347 of NC_139801.1, read as the reverse complement.
AGAGGCATTATCCCAAACAATTTTGCGAATTTTGACAGGGAATGTTCCCTCTCCACCTTCTCTGATAACTGCAGCAGCCACTGATTGCATCCACAGTTGTGCCTGAGTACACCCTAGAGCCAGTGAAATGTTTTCACTAGCTGTACCTAGTGCATTAATTATTACCTCATGATCTCCCTCCTCTGTGTTTTCCCATTCTGGTAGTATTTGGGTCAATTTCCAATGATTGTTACTCAATGCAAGTAGAGAGGATTTCAATGGTTGCTGTAGTTGGACTAAATCATTCCCTACTGAGGCTAATTTATTCATCAGTACCTCTGAATCTATGGTATTTAGTACTCCCAACCCTGTTCCTAACACCCCAGTGAGATCTCTCTTACTTCTAAAATTAGGAGACATACTTTTTTGGAGCCAAGTGGTCCAGTCCATAAAGGAGTTTTTGAGAAATGGAGCACATTCTGGACAAACGTGAGAAGCATTTACCTGTACTCCCATTTCTACTCGTTTTAAAGACCACTTTGGGTTAATTATCAGCCTCTGAACTCCTGTCTTTTTAATAGCATATGGCCCAATTTTGGTAATTACAGGAGTTATTTGTTCCTCTACTTCTGGGATAGCTGGCACCTGGGGGATCATAGCCTTTCTTGGCACTGGTGGAGTCATCTTGGTCTGGTCCTTATGGAGCTCAGTACATACCTGAGTAATGTTAAAGTTGATGTCATACCCTCTTATTGCACACCCCTCTATTTTGAGTCTAAACTGAGGACGTTTAGTCAAGCATTTGTCACAGCATTCAGGACTAATCTGGATGGGTCTCATGGGCGGGTGGTAAGCCTTGTGGAACCCATCCTGTACGAATGCATACTTACATCCCCAAACATTTCTTCCTTCCCATAAGCTTGCATTCATGACTTTTAGCATCTTATTTAAAGCCTTACGAGAGTAAGCATCATAAGCTTTTCCCTGACACCTGTTTATCTCGGTCACATTGTACCTACGTGGTATTGTGTTGACTCTTGCTATGGTTAAGGTAATTACTGCAATAATTATAACTTTTCACATAATGTCCATAATAACTATTAGTCCATCTATTCATGGTTCCGAGTGAGCTTCAGCTTCTGTTCGTTATCTCCTGGTGTGATCTTCCAGATTCCTTCTGGGGCTTTCTTCATTCAGGAGTGATGGATCCAGGCCTTCTGTTCTTTGATCTTGATTGCAGTGAAGGTGGTAAGAAGCACCTGGAATTGTCCTTCCCACTGTGGTTCCAAGGTCTTTTCTGCAAAAGACTTAACATATACATAATCCCCAGGTTTTATATCATGTACTGGCCCATCTAATTCCCTTTTTTGAGCGCCAGCCACATATTTCTCAATTTCTCTAAGTTGTCTATTTAGGGCCACCATATACCTATGTAGGGTTTCCTCCCCTACTTGCATGGGTGTTGTTCCTTCTTGAACTGCATACAGCCTTCCATACAATATTTCAAAAGGGCTTAGTTTCTCTTTTGCCCTTGTTTTTTTCCGAATTCATAATAATGCCAATGGGAGAGCCTGAGGCCAGGGAAAATTTACTTCTTGTCCCAATGTCACAACTTCTAGTTTAATCAAGTGGTTCATTTTTTCCACTTGGCCACTAGATTGAGGGTGGTATGGGGTATGCAATTCCCAGTCTATTTCCAGATCGTTACTTTTTTGCTGTACAATTTTTGAAATAAAGTGTGGCCCTCTATCTGAGGATATGGTGGCTGGAACTCCAAACCTCAGTATTCTTTCTTTCAACAGTGCTTTAGTTACCTCTCAGGCTTTAGCCGTCCTGGCAGGAAAGGCTTCTGGCCATCCTGAAAAGGTATCAGTTAACACCAATAGGTAACGATATACTCCCTTCCTGAGCAGCTCTGTAAAATCAATTTACCATTGTTGCCCAGGTCCACAGCCTTTCCCAATTTGTCCCATTTTAGACTTTGGGGAATTTTGGGGTTTAGTTTGGAGGCAAAGACTACACTGATGGGTTACCTGTATCACTGTACCTTGTAACTTCCTGACCATAATTCTTTCCTTCAAATAGCTATACAAGACATCTATTCCCCAGTGTGTTTTCTCATGTTCCCTTTGCACTAATGACCATAACAAATAGGAGGGTACTACAAACTTCCTTTCCTCTGTCACAGCCCACACTTCCTGATTATAACTTGCTTTCTCTGCTTTAATAAGTTTCTTATCCTTCTTATTATATACTGGCGTACCTTCCATTGAAATTTTTCCATGTGGGATCAGTGCTGCCTCAATTGTCTCATCAGGTACCTCACCTTTGGCTGTGTCTTTTGCCTCTCTGTCTGCCAGCATATTCCCTTCTTCCAATTCAGAGCTCACCTTTTGATGCGCTTTGATGTGCATGATTGCTACCCTCTTAGGTAGCTGCACAGCATCTAGCAGCTTCGGGATTTCTTGTGAATGTTTAATGCTTTTCTCTTGTGAGTTTAATAGTCCTCTCTCCTTCCAAATGGCTCCGTGTGCATGGACTACCCCGAACGCATAACTTGAATCCGTATAGATGTTAATTTCTTTCCTTTTTGCCAGCTCTAAGGCTCGGATCAAAGCGATGATTTCAGCCTTCTGCGCAAAGGTGTTGGTGGGCAATGGTCCAGACTCTATTACCTCCCTGCTGGTGGTAACTGCATACCCAACATGCCTCTTTCCGCTGACAACGTAGCTGTTCCCATCAGTAAACTAGGTCTCAGCATCCTCAGAGTATCCTTCAGATCCGGGTGACTGGAGTAGGTGGCTTCGATGGTCTCCAGGCAGTCGTGGATCACTGGTTCTCCCATATTCCCGCTGAGGAAGAAAGCTGGGTTCACAATGTTAGTTACCACAATCTCAACATCATCTTGTTCTACCAGTATAGCTTGGTACTTCAGGAATCGCTGTGGGGAGAGCCAATGTCCCCCTTTTGCCTCAAGGACTGCAGACTGTGAGGGATACAAGCACAGTCATCTTCTGGCTTAGGGTGAATTTGCGTGCTTCCTGGATATTTACTGCCACTGCTGCAACAGCTTTGAGGCATCCTGGCCATCCTTTAGCAGCCATATTGTCCTGGGCTGACAGTGCTCTCTATCCCATATCGTGGACTCCTTTGTTATGTCTAACAGCTGTTCCTTCCCTGTAGCTGGGTGGGCACTGTGGGCTGGCTCTGCTCTCTCTCTCTCTGGCGTGGCTTGCTTGGCTTCCTGGCTTTTAGGCTTGCATCGCTGCCTTGCAATTTCTGCTTATATTCTTGCCCTTTCGTTTTTCTTTTCTCTTTCTGCCGCCTCTGTGCTCTGTTTGTTTGGGTTTTTTTCCTTTCCCTCTTCTCCCCTTCCCCCCCCCCCCCCTTTAAGATTTAGGACCGGCACCCGGAGCTGATCTGGCTGGAGGAGTCCGAGGAGGATCGCCGGGGCCCGTGAAAAAAGCTCTGCGCCCTCCCCCTCACAGTAACCTGAGCTTTTTCTTTTCTTTTTTTTCCCTTGTGTCGGGGGGTGTTTATTTATTTGTTAATAAACCGTTTTTTTCCACTTTGTGTTCAAGAGATTCCTTCCCAAACCCAGGGTTGGGGGAGGGGTGGTAGAGGTTTTGTTATTAGGGGATTCCTTGGAGGTTCTCCCCTAATTCAACCCAAACCAGAACATTTTTGGTGCATTGGCCGGGAACCCGAGTCAAAGAAAGTGGAAAAAACCTTAATAATAATACTGGTGATTCTAATTGTTTGGTGGGTGTACCAGGATGTTTTTTTCTGGACTCATAATGGCATTCGGGGTGAAAGCCTGCCAATATTTCTGGTCCCTAGGGTTTTTTGAGGTTTTATTACCTCTGTGGTGTCTAAGGTTATTTCCTTACCCGGAGATAGCTTTAGCATTTCTCCTTATACGTAACTTATGTAGCCGTGGGGCACTAACCAGAATATTGACCGGGCTCGGATTGTTTGTGATTGTTTACAAGAAGGTTGTAAATATGTTTGATGATTCGTTGTTATGGTTGGGCACTCAGTTTCTTAGGAGAGAAGCAGGGGAAGAAGTTTTTCAGCCTCTGTTTTCCCTCTTCTCTTTTGAATTGTTTATATCTTTATTAGGAAATATTCAGTTTCCCCTGAGTGTCAAAGAGACCATCTTTCTGACATTTAATTTAGTAAGCGTTCTCTATACTGTCTGCAGTTTATATAAAATGAAAGCCAAGATTTCCAAAAGGGCTAATGAGACTTCTGAGTTACCAGCAAAGCCAAGTAGGAGAAATCTTGAGTAGAGTGAGAAATGGGAAGATATGGGCCAAATTTTAAAGGAATTTTCCGACCCTATAGCCTGGGACTTTCCATCCGAACAAATTCAGAACCCAGCCGAGGTGGCTAAGTATTTAAAAGAGAAGTGCCAAGGTAATACCAAGGAGAAAAAGATTATTACAGTGAGCTGGGCCCTGGCATATGTTTATTGTACTCTCTTAGATACTGAAGGGCAGCAGACAGAAGACAGAGAACAGGGAGATAAACTAGTTACTATCCCAATTACTCAGGCTGCAACTAATATCCCAGGCCAGTAGCTGAATCCGACAGTAAAGCTCAACCAAGGGATGTTGCTGCTAATAGAAAAGGTAGAAAGTGTACAACTAAAACCGATCGCAAGGTGGAGGATGATGATAATAATCCAGGAGAAGGACCTTCACCAAAATCAAAAACTACATCGAGAAGCGTAGATTCTGGAGCCAATACTGATTCCTTTTCCCTAAAGGACCTTCGAGGCCTGAGAAAAGATTACAAGCAACAGATGACCTTTATTTGCAGCAGACACAGTGGAGGACCATAGAACAAGGGATCCAACGTCTGAGAGAGATGGCAGTAGCAGAGCTTATTTTTTCAGATGATGTAACAACTAGGAATCCAGACCTGGTAGCATGTACACCTGTAATGTGGAGGAAACTTGTGCGACTTAGGCCATCTGAATACGCCTCTGCCCTAGCAATAATAAAGCGAGAGGAGACAGATGAGACTGTGCTAGATATGGCGAAAAAGCTTTGAGCATATGCTGACGCCGTACATGGCCCAACTCATGCCAGAATTGCAGCTGTGGAAACACGACTGCAGAAATTAGAGGACAAAATAGAGGAGAATCATAGAAAACTCAGAGAAGAGATTAAGGAGGACTTCCTCCAAATCTCGGCTGTGCAAATTAGAGGCCCTGGTATCCAACGCAGGCGCTCCTTTGATGGGGAGAGAAGGTACACCCCACGAGCTGAGTTGTGGTTCTTCTTGCGTGAATCTGGAGAGAACATGAAGAGATAAGATGGAAAGCCCACTGCTGCTCTGGCACAACGGGTACGTAATTTAAAGGAAAGTAAGATTCAAAAAAGAAGTCTCAATAAACAGAGAGCAACTCCAGTTGTTCGCAGCCAAGATGTCAAGTATAATGTCGATGATGACATGTCCGATCCCCTTGAAGGAACCTCTAAGACATATACCCCAGGAAAGAAGGATAATCATGCTTAGAGAGGCCCTGCCTCTAGCCAGGTAGAGGTTAAGGAAAATCGTGTGTTTTGGACTGTGTGGGTTCGTTGGCCTGGCACATTGAAGCCACAAGACTATAAGGCTTTGGTTGACACTGGTTCGCAGTGTACCTTGATCCCATCGAGATGTGTAGAGGCAGAATCGTATTCTATTGCTAGTGTGACCGAGGAATCACAAGACTATACATTAGTGGAGGCAAATGTGAGCTTGACTAAGAATAAGTGAAAAAAACACCCTATTGCGACTGGCCCAGAAGCCCCATGCATCTTGGGCATAGATTACCTCCGAAGTGAGTATTTTAAAGACCCGAAAAGGTTCAGGTAGGCCTTCGGAGTAGCGACTGTGATGGCAGAAAGCATTCGACAGTTAAAGACCTTGCCTAGACTGTCCAAGAACCCGATCACCGTAGGACTTTTGAAGGGAGAAGAACAAATAGTACCAATTGCCACTTCAATAGTGCATCGGCGGCAATATAGAACCACTCAAAATGCTGTGATCCCCATCCATAAGATGATTCAAAAGCTAGAAAGCCAAGGGGTGGTCAGCAAAACCCACTCACCCTTTAACAGCCCCATCTGGCCGGTGCGGAAATCTGACAAAGAATGAAAATTGACTGTGGATTATCGTGCCTTGAATGAAGTAACTCCACCTCTGAGTGCAGCCGTACCAGACATGCTAGAACTGCAGTATGAGCTAGAGTCCAAAGCAGCAAAGTGTTACGCCACTATCGACATCGCAAACGCATTTTTCTCTATTCCTCTGGCAGCCGAATGCCGGCCTCAGTTTGCCTTTACATGGAGGGGAGTGCAGTACACCTAGAACAGACTGCCCCAGGGGTGGAAACACAGCCCCACCATCTGCCATGGGCTGATCCAGGCCACACTAGAAAAGAGTAAGGCCCCAGAACATCTACAATATATTAATGATATCATTGTGTGGAAAGACACAGCAACAGAAGTGTTCGAAAAAGAAAAGAAAATCATCCAAATTCTCCTGGAAGCCGGCTTTGCTGTTAAGAAAAGTAAGGTTAAGGGACCTGCTCGAGAGATCCAATTCCTAGGAGTAAAGTGGCAAGATGGACGGCGTCAGATTCCTACGGACGTTATTAACAAAATTACAGCTATGACCCCTCCAACAGATAAGAAGGAAACACAAGCTTCCTTAAGTGCCATAAGTTTCTAGAAGATGCACATTCCAAAATACAGTCAGATTGTGAAGCCCCTTTATCTAGTTACCCGCAAAAAAACCATTTCTATTAGGGCCCTGAGCAGCAGCAAGCTTTCACCCAGATCAAGCAGGAGATTGCTCATGCTGTAGCCCTCGGCCCAGTCAGAACGAGACCAGATGTGAAAAATGTGCTCTACTCTGCAGCTGAGAGTCATAGTCTGTCCTGGAGCCTTTGGCAAAAAGTACCTGGTGAAACCCGAGGCCGACCACTAAGATTTTAGAGTCAGAGCTACAGGGGGTCTGAAAATAACTACACCCCAACAGAAAAAAAAATCTTGGCCGCCTATGAAGAAATCCAAGCTGCTTCAGAGGTGATCAGTACAAAAGCACCACTGCTCCTGGCACCCCGACTACCAGTGCTAAGGTGGATGTTTAAAAGAAAAGTTCCCTCCACCCACCATGCCACCAGTGCTACCTGGAGCAAGTAGATTGCCCTCATTACACAACGTGCCCGAGTTGAAAAACTGAATCGCCCTAGAATTTTAGAAGTAATCACAAACTGGCCCAAAAGTGAAAGTTTCAGCATCGCAAATGAAGAACAAAAACCAGTGACTCGAGTTAAGAAAGCTCCGCCATACAACCAGCTGCCGGAAGAGGAAGCACGTTATGCTTTATTCACCGACAGTTCCTGCCGCGTCATAGGGATGAGTCGAAAGTAGAAAGCAGCTGTATGAAGCCCCACACGACTAGTCGCAAAGGCCACTGAAAAAGAAGGTAGATCCAGTCAATTTGCTGAACTCAAAGCCATTCAACTGGCCCTAGATATTGCAGAAAGAGAGAAATAGCCAAAGCTCTATCTGTATACTAATTCTTAGATGGTAGCCAACGCTCTGTGGGAATGGCTGAAAAAATGGAAAGAAGCCAACTAGCAGCGTAAAAAAAAAACAATTTAAGCTGCTAAAAAGTAGAAAGATATTGCTGCCCAGTTAAAGAAACTACCTGTGAAGATTCGCCATGTAAATGCCCATGTCCCCAAAAGTAAAGCTAATAAAGAGCAGCAAAACAATCAGCAAGTAGATCAAGCTGCAAAAATAGAAAAGTTGAAGATAAACCTAGACTAAGAACACAAGAGAGCTGTTCCTAGCACAATAGACCCATGATGCCTCAAGTCACCAAGGTAGGGATGCCACCTATAAGTGGGCACGAAACCGAGAAGTGGATCTAACCATAGACAGCATTTCTCAAGTTATCCACGACTGTGAAACGTGCGCTGCCATTAAACAAGCCAAGCAGATGAAGCCCCTCTAGTATAGAAAGCAGTAGTCTAAGTACGAGGAAGCCTAGCAAATTGATTACATCACACTGCCTCAAACCCGCCAAGGCAAGCGCCATGTGCTGACCATAGTAAAAGCCACCACAAAATGGTTGAAAACCTACCCTATGTCTCATGCTACAGCCCGCAATACTATTCTAGGCCTTGAAAAGCAAGTCCTTTAAAAGCACGGTACTCCCGAAAAAATTGAGTCAGACAACAGAACTCGTTTTAAAAATAATCTTATTAAAACCTGGGCGAGGGAACATAGCATTAAATAAGTGTATCATATCCCCTACCATGCACCAGCTGCAAGTAAAGTGAAAAAGTACAATGAGTTGTTAAAAACCACCCTGAAAGCATTGAGTAAGAAGTCCTTAAAAAACTAAGAGCAGCATTTAGCAAAAGCCACCTAGCTAGTTAACACCCTAAGTTCTACCAATCGAGCGGGTCCTGCTCAGTCCCAACTCCTTAATATAGTAGACGGAGATAAAGCTCCAGTAGCCCATGTTAAAAGTTTGTTGAAAAAAACAGTATAGATCAACCCTGCCTCGAGTACAGGCAAACCCATCCATGAAATTGTCTCTGCTCAAAGACCAAGTTATACGTGGTAAATAATGCAAAAAGATGAAACAACACGATGTGTACCTCAAAAAAATCTAAATGTGAAGTAAAACAAAAAAAAAAGTGTAAGTGTCAAAAGTTTTAAGCAAGTAAAATAAATAAAAATATGTAAGTGTCAAAAGTCTAAGTAAGTAAAATAAAAGTTTTTTTACTGTGTGTCCACGATATGAAATAAAGAGTAAAATGTCCTAGGCTGACAGTGCTCTCTATCCCATATCGTGAACTCCTTTGTTATGTCTAACAGCTGTTCCTTCCCTGTAGCTAGGCAGGCACTGTGGGCTGGCTCTGCTCTCTCTCTCTCTCTCTGGCGTGGCTTGCTTGGCTTCCTGGCTTTTAAGCTTGCATCACTGCCTTGCAATTTCTGCTTATATTCTTGCCCTTTCGTTTTTCTTTTCTCTTTCTGCCGCCTCTGTGCTCTGTTTGTTTAGTTTTTTTTCCTTTCCCTCTTCTCCCCTTCCCCCCCCCCCCCCCCCCCCCCTTTAAGATTTAGGACCGGCACCCGGAGCTGATCTAGCTAAAAAAGTCCAAAAAAGATCACCGGTGATTTATTAAAAAACTAAGGACATTGATCTAATATCAATATCCAACTATGACGGACAAAGACTCTCTAACAGTTTAAAGTTAGAAAGTGTATGTTTATTACGACGCCGGGCAGCGTGCGGGATAGCTCCCAGAAACACACGCGCAATTTACAGATCATCACAGGGTCTTTTATCTACAGGAGTATTGAATACACAAACTACAAATGCATATTCATAGCTCTGATACCTCCCATTCCCCACTTCGTATGGTAATTAGCCCAAAAAGCCATCAAGCATGCGTAGTTTGTTCTTTGAAATGGGTCGGTGGTCTTTTTAATGGGGTGGGGTCCCAAAATGATGAAGTAAGATTGTCTTCCTCAGCTCTGACTTTTTAACCTTTCGTGTTCGTGACAGCTAAATCCTGTTTTTCCTAGGACTGTTTGATTTATGATTGTATTGTGTTCATAGGGCCTATTGATTATTCAGGATGCAGAAGCCCTAGTTTGACAGTTCTCATGATTTATCAGTTCCTTATCAGTTCCTTCAGTCTGGCTTCTGTTAGCAAAAGGGAAGTCCTAGCTACATTATCTCAGCACTATCTATTTTGACTACAGTCTTCAATGCCTCACCGGGGCCCGTGAAAAAAGCTCTGCACCCTCCCCCTCACAGTAACCTAAGCTTTTTCTTTTCTTTTTTTTCCCTTGTGTCAAAAAGTGTTTATTTATTTGTTAATAAACCGGTTTTTTCCATCTTGTGTTCAAGAGATTCCTTCCCAAACCCAAAGTTAAAAAAAAAGTAATAAAAGTTTTGTTATTAAAAAATTCCTTGAAAGTTCTCCCCTAATTCAACCCAAACCAAAACACATATCCAGTTGTTTGGAAAGATAGGCCACTGCCCTCCGATATGGGTCGAGGTTCTGTGCTAATATTCCCAAAGCAATCCTCTGCTTTTCGTGAGAGAACAAGAAGAATGGTTTACTCACGTCTGGAATCCCAGGGCTGGAGCTGACATGAGGGCTTTCTTTAGCTCGTCAAAGGCTCGAGTAGCTTCCTTTGTCCACTGAAGTTCTCTGATTCCACCCATGATCAAGGCATATAGAGGTTTAACAAGCAATCCATAATTATAGATCCACAGTCTACACCACCCTGTTGTTATAAATGCAAAGGCAAATTTCAGGTTAATAAATGACAATTTATTAATAACAGAATATCGAGCACCTGAAAAAGAGAAAAACCACAAAAATAGGAAATTGTCAGCGCGCGCTGGGTGGATAGAGGTCCGCACCGATGTACCAGACGCCCTAGTCCACGCCAGTGCAGCTCTTAGTTTACCGTTTTATAGGAATTTTCTGCCCTTAGGCAGTCTAGGTGTCCAAGGTGGGTTGAATAGTCTGGATTTCTTTTCGATGGCCCTCCCGGACCTCATCAAGTCTAGTTGTCTCATTCCGGGAAGGCTCCTTTCTTATGTCAATTCCAAGGGTCCGTCTTATGTTGATTTCATTTCGCTCGTGGCACTAGAAAGTTGATGAAATTGGCATCGACGTCAGGAAGGAATTTCTCTTTGCCTTGGCGAGGAAGCGATTCTTATCAGGGTTGGCCAGTGTCTTTTGTCTAAGTTGATGACTTTCGTCCTGTCTTTTCAACTGAGATTAGCAGGCTGAGAGAGAACGGTTACCCTTTTATTGGATTTTACAATTTTACTTTAGCTTTGTTTCATTATACATCGAATTATTATTTTATACACGAATTTTTACCCTATTTTTATCACAGTCTTCCACCTAATAATTTATCAAATTAAAAATTCGTTTTTCTCCTTTTATTGACCTTAATTTTAGTTTAAAAAGTCACATTCTTCTCAGTTCTTCTGAGAGGATTCATCACTTTGTTGGAGCTTTCGCTCTTTTTCGAATTTCTTTAGGGCTTCTGCCGCTCTTTTTTTACTTTTTTCTTCTTCAAGTTTTATTATTTTGGACACAGTTTTTTCTTGTGCTGCCTCTGGATCTATGGGAAGGGATGCTATTTGCATCCCTTGGACGACTGAATGTATCAGTCGAATGAAACAAGGGATTAGACACGGGAGGAAGACAATGCTTGCAATGGAGCATGTTATAAAGAATATTACCTTCTTTTACTATTCTTTTTGTTTGAACAGCTGGTCCCACCATGAAGCTTGAAGAATTGAATTCTACTTTTGGACTGGCACATGTGCCACCTTTTTGATTTTTTGTGCTAACTCTTTTATAGTCTTTCCATAGTTATCGATTTCGATGCAGCATTCTGATTCATTGAATCTGCCGCAGACCTTTTTTTCTTCTGCTAGCAGGTAGTCTAGGGCAAGCTGATTTTGATACACAAAAGCTCTCATTTGTGAATGCTGCTTTGCCAGGAGTTCCAAGGCTTCTGAGGTGTGGTTAGAAACCACTTCTACCACTGCTTGCAACCGAATCAGCCTATTTAGGAGGTAAATAGGTGTTCGATATCTCTAACTGCTATCGTTAGCCCAGGTGGCTGGTCTATAATACTTAATGATTTTTTCAGCGGGCCACTTTTCCTCCCCCCATTTCTGGTTGCCTTTGGCTATGGGTAGCACTTGTCTTATTTTCTTTTTTTGTCGGTTTAATGTTTTGAACAGAGGAGCTCTTAACAAACTGCTTTCAGCTTTAGGCAAGGTGAAAAAGAAGGGTCTTATCATTCTTAGGGTACAGGACTCCTTCCATTTTTGGGGAAGTTCGCTATAAGCCTTCTTTTCACAAATCCAATATATCCCATCTGGAGCTTTTCAGCTTATATTGGTTCTCTTTGGCTCGTCTCAGTACTCTCTTAGTCTCGCTAGTGCTTGAAATGGATTAGCCCCGGGACTTTTGTGCCAACAAAGTCCCATAGTCTTAAACTACTCACAATCTTTTTCTCGAATTTGGCTCCAATATTTGGAGGGTGGTTCAGGTTGCCAGACCCGTGTTTTGTTATTCACCGTTAGGGTATTTATGCAAGGAGTATAACCCACTAGGTTGGTGAACTCCTTCCCCTCCCGGCTGATGCAGATAGTTCCCACTATCTTTTTTTCCAAAATCCATCTCTTCGGTCTTTTTACTATTTTTGACAATTTAGAGCTTTCTCATTTTAGAAGTTGTTCTGGGGCTAATCCTTCTCTTTTCTAGGGCCACCTTTTGGCTGACTTTAATCCCCCACAAATCTAGCAATCCGTCAGCCCCAATTCAGTGGCTATCTTTTGCATTAGTTCTACAAAGAGGTTTTGGTTAGGGGCCGGAAATCCCTTATTTTCGTATTGCCTTTCCAATTGCTCGTACTGTTCACTGAGCGATTTCAACTTTTCTTGCTCAATTCTCTTCTTTTTGGCCTCAGCTTCCTTTTTTTTGAGTTTTAATGTTACTTGTTTCATTTTACTTTCAGGGTCCATCCCTTCTTCGTTCTTTGAAAAACAAAAAACTTGGTCAAACTGCAAACATACACGCTTATCTCTTGGAGGCAATAACTTGAAAATGATGGGTTTTGAGTCCAAGAAACCCGTTTTCTTATGTTTGAGATTCCTCCCTTCTCAATACAATTTTTCACCCATATTACATATTTTTAGTTTCGCTTTGTCGTAGCACAGGGGATTCACCTTATAGTAGGCAAGGAAGGTAGATTGCCTTTTTCCTTCTATCCATACAGTTTTGTTACATTGTTGACATGTTGGTACTGGGTAAGTAGTTTCGAGTTCCCGCTTTCGTCTAACGAGTGAGTGAGTAGGATTTTTGAACAGCTCGCCCTTAGGACTTGCCTTTGAGCGTTGGCACCGGACCCTTCCTTCCAATTCACAAAGGTGAAATCGAGTGCCATTAGCTCAACAATCACCCAACTGCCTTTTTAGAGGACAATCCATTATTGGCTCGGTTTCTGGTGCTGTTAAGCACCATTCACACTTCGCGGGAGGATTCTCCCTCAGGAGCGCCTTTGGAAGGGCCCCCTTGGTCCAGCACACGGCTAGGCTCAGGACCGTCAGGATTTTCCACCGAAAAACCCCTCTGCCTTGCCCATCGCCCGTATGGGAACATACGGCGGGGTAAACCATCTTCTCGACAGCAAGGGTTTGCTTCAGGGGCCCGTGTGGTCTTGATGGCAAACCTTCTCTTATAGGTTGCCCACCGGGATAATTTGATTGTATCTCTTTGGCAAGGTACCTTGATGGTCCTCTGGCACTTAATTGCTAAGGGTTTTGCTTTAGCGTCCAATTTTCCCTTTATTCCTTTTTTGAAAATCTGATACTACTCAGGAGAATTTAATTCAAAAAGTTCGGCCCGAGTGGCAAGTACTAAGAGGCAGTCTGTGTTAACCTGCTCTTCGATTAGACAGTTAGTGCACAGACCTTTAGGTCGACTTCTTCTCTAACAATGGGTGACCCAAACCTGTTTACAGTACACGCATTCAAAGTGAATGAAAGGAAAGCACTCACAACTTGGGGTATTACAACTTATTTGGTCGGTCATCTAGGTTGACGCCTGAGTTTGATTTTGAGCTCTCCAGGAGGGGTGGTGACTTTCCAGTTCGAGGCTTTTGGGTCCCCGATCTTTTTCACTTTTGAGGAATGAGTCCAACCCTTCTTAGCGGTTCGAACTGCGGTGTCAGTCGTGAGTAGTACCAGGAACGGCCCTTCCCACTGCGGGGCGAGAGGAATCTCTTTCCAAGTCTTGATTAACACTTTATCTCTGGGCTGAATTTGATGAATTGCAAATCTGAGAGGGCCACTTTGGGGGATGAGTCCACGCCTTCTGAGCTTTTGTAAATTTTTGTTTACAGTGATGAGATAAGGTTGTAACTGCACATCCTCGACTCGGGGATGTTCCACAGGCATTCTATGTTTGTATGGCATCCCATACAACATTTCAAAGGGGGACAGTCCCGTATCAGAATGAGGCATGGTTCTTATGTTCAACAAAGCAAGGGGAAGGCATTTTACCCAACACATCTTAGTTTCTAGCATGAGTTTTGCCAACTGAGTTTTTAAGGTCTGATTCATTCTTTCTACTTGCCCTGAACTTTGAGGGTGCCAGGGGGTGTGATATTGCCATCTGATTCCCAAGGCTTCGGTTAATTGTTTTATGATTTTCGAGGTAAAATGAGTCCTTTGATCTGAATCTATGCAATTCACTATTCCATACTTGGGGACTATTTCCTTTAATAATACTTTGGAAACCGTTTGAGCCGTGGCTTTTGCCCTTGGGTACGCCTCTACCCAATGTGTCAATTTGTCCACAATAACCAATAAGTACTTATACCTCCCGACCTTTGGTAATTCAGTGAAATCCACTTGGATCCTTTCAAACGGCTGGTATGAAATCGGACGACTTCCCCAAGCCGCTTGTCTGGATCGGGATCGATTCACTTTCTGGCAAGTCACGCACCCCTGTACCTCTTGTTTTGCCAACTCAAAGATCTTCTTGCACCCAAAGAATTTTAGAAACTGGTCAGCCAATGCCTGTGTTCCCTAGTGGGTCTGTCCGTGCAGGCGTCTTAGGATCCCTTTGGCCACCCCTTTCGGGACCAATTCCCTTCTATCTGGTAATTTCCATTTTCCCATTTCCAATGCCCCTCCCATCTCCTTGAATCCTTCAATGTCCCTTTCAGAGGGACATATTTGGATTCTGGAGTTTTCCTCCCCAATCACCTTGGGGATTTTTACTGTGAGTAATGTTGCCCTTTTTGCCTCTTGGTCAGCCAGGTTATTCCCACGCGTCTGAAATTGCAACCCGACTTGATGCCCTTTTACATGCACCACCGCAATCTCTTTTGGTTCTTTGATTGCCTCCAAGATTTGTCGAATCATTTCGCCGTGGACCAAACCTTTTCCTTTTGTGTTTATCAAGCCCCTTTCTTCCCAAATTTTCCCAAAAGTGTGAACCACCCCAAACGCATACTGAGAATCAGTGAATATGGTCCCCTTCTTTCCTTTTAACCCTTTGAGAGCTCTCAGGAGAGCATAAAGCTCACAAGCCTGGGCCGACCATTTGGGTCTTAGGGGACCCGATTCCACCACTTTTCCCGTTCTGCTATCTACCACTGCGTATCCTGATTTTCTTTTCTCTTCGACTACTCTTGCCGACCTATCCACAAACCATTTCTTTCTCCCTTCCAATTTCTGATCCTCCAAATTTGATCTTACTTTTGTCTGAAGTTCCACGATCTTAGCACAATCATGCAACAGTTCCTCAGAAAGGTCTCCAAACATGAACTGTGCAGGGTTTTGTGCCGAGGTGGTTTTCAACTCCAATCTTGGGGAGCTGATTAGGATGGCTTCATATTTCAGAAGCCTGGAATCGGTCAGCCACTTTTCCGCTTTTTGTTGCAGAATGTTTCTCACATTGTGAGGGGTGTAAACTACCAGAGAGGCTCCGAAGGTAATCTTTTTCGCCTCTTCTACCAGGAGTGCCACTGCAACTATAGCCTGCAAACATGTAGGCCAACCTCGACTCACAGGATCTAGGATTTTTGATAAAAATCCTATGGGTTTCTTTTTGTTGGCCCATTCTTGAGTCAGGACTCCCTGTGCAGTTTGCCCACTAACATCTACAAACAACTGGAATTCTTTATTCACATCTGGAAGGGTCAGTACTGGGGCTGTCATGAGAACCTCTTTTAATTTTTGAAAATCTAATTCATCCTGTTTGGTCCACTTCACTTTGTCGGTGTTTAATCTTTCATACAGAAATTTTACCTTTTCACTGAAACCCTCAATCCACTGCTTGCAGTATCCCAGGAGCCCTAACAATTGGCGTATTTGCCTTTTAGTTTTTGGCGCGGGCAATGCTATAATTCCCGCGACTCTCTCAGGGTCTAATTTCTTTTTCCTTTGGGACAGCCAATGCCCCAGGTACTTCACTTCGGGCTCCGTGAACTGCAGTTTGGATTTTGAAACTTTCAGACCCTTAGCTCCAATAAAGTTTAACAATTCCACTGTACATTCCCTCACTCGCTCCTTTGAAGATCCTGCTATTAGCAGATCATCCACATACTGCAACAATTTTGTCCCTGCCTTTGGGGTAAACTGAGTCAAGAGGTGCTCCAGGGCCTGCTCGAATAGATTAGGGGATTTTACAAATCTTTGCGGAAGCACCGTCCATCTCAACTGCTGTTTTCTGTTGGTATCGGGGTCCTCCCACTGAAAAGCAAAGTAATCCCTGCTTTTCTCATTCAAAGGGCAAGTCCAAAATGCATCCTTCAGGTCAATCACACTATACCACACATCCTCAGGCGTAAGCCGATTCAACAAAGTATACGGATTGGCCACTACCGGAAACCTAGTCCTGGTTCGGGCATTCACTGCCCTCAAATCCTGAACTAACTGATAGCTTCCATCTGCCTTCTTTACAGCCAGTATAGGGGTGTTATGGGGGGACATGCATGGTTCTATTGTTCCTCCCCTCAAGAGGTTATCGATAACCTGCTTCAATCCCTTTCTCCCTTCCAGGGGAATGGGATACTGTTTGACCCGTATAGGGTCCCCGGGGTTCTCGATTATAATATGAATAGGGTCTATTTCTAGCTTCCCCACCTCCCCTTTAGAGTGCCATACCTCTGGATTGATGTCTGCCTCATTCTTCTTAGTGAGTTTAAACATTTTTACCACAAGATCGGAACTTCTTACAACTATGCTAATTCCAAGAGCTATGATCATATCTCTCCTTAGCAAGTTGTAATCAGCTTCCTCTACCAACAACAAATTCCCTAGGCAGACTTTATTTTTTGATTCAATCTCCACGCTTTCTATCACAGGTACTTTAAAGGGATCCCCTTTTGCACCTACCACCACAACTTTCTCCTTACCGACCGTGCACCCTATTGGTAGATTTTGTAAAGTGCTCCTTTCTGCCTCGGTATCCACCAGAAAAACGGTTTTTTGACGCTGGGGACCCACTTTCAGTTTTACCAGGGGCTCGTTAGATGTTCTGGTCCTCAAGGTGAAGAGCCCCTGACACTCCTAATCTTCTTGAAATACTTTTTCATCTTTAATTTTTTTTTTGCAGTCCCTTCGAAGGTGTCCTACCCTTTTGCAATAGTAGCACTCGGGCAGTTCCCTTCTCGTGTCTGGGGCTGCTTTTTGGGGGCCTTGAGACTTTCGGGGTAAGGTTTTATATTTCCCCGAAGCCTGTTCCTGTCTCTGGACCTCCTTCATTGCAGCTACCAAAACCTTAGCTTGTACTTTCTGCTTTTCATCCTCTCTCTTCATGTATATTTTCTGGGATTCCCGCAACAATTTTTGCAAGCTTTTGTCCTGCCAACCCTCTATCTTTTCCAATTTTTTTCGAATGTCTTCCCATGACCTTGCCACAAACTGAGTTTTGAGCAGAACTTCCCCCACAGGGGAATTAGGGTCCGTCTCAGAATATATTTGTAGACTTCGCCTTAATCGCTCAATCCATTCAGTGGGGGATTCATCTTTCCCCTGACATTTATTGAAAACCTTGCTAATGTTCTGACCCCTTGGGACAGCTTCCCGGATGCCCTGAATTATGATGTTCTTTAGATCTACCATGCTCCTTCTCCCGTCCTCTGTTTGTGCATTCCAGTTTGGGCTAGAGCTGGGCCACTTTTGATCCCCAGGTGTCCCCTGTGGGTTCTTTCGGTCCCAGTCTCTGATACCCGCCTGTTTTATCATCTCACTTTCCTCACTATTGAATAAAGACCTCAGGATTGCCATCAGGTCCTCATATGTATAAATGCTGCTCCCTAGGAACTCATCCAACCTGTCCGCTACACCAAAAGGATCATTCAACAATCGCCCCATTTCCTTTTTGAACGCTCTTACGTCTCCTGTATTGAGAGGCACATTTACAAATCCAATGATCCCTGGGGCCGTTGGTACTTCCCTTAATGGAAGTAAACTGTGTCCCACATTCTCATTCTCTCCCCATTTATCACTCATCCTCTTTGCTTTCAATCGGGTTCTGCTAGCAGGGGGAGAACTGGTAGCAGTGGGTTGTCTCCCTTTCCCGGACTGCGGGGGCGGGACTGCCGCTTGTGCAGCCGAGGGGGGTCTCTCCTCCGCTCGGAGCAACTCTGGTGGCGGCGGAAAAGGTGACCGAGAGTGCCCCCAAGCTGGCGCAGACGGGATCTTAGAGGGGGCTCCCGCGGTCATGGCATCTATCGGCGGGGGCGCCGCCGACGGACCCAGGCCAGACGGGAGAGGCAGGAGCGGGGGTGGCAGTGAGGGAGCTGCCAGTGGGGACAATGGAGGGGAGGCATGACTCCCCACCTGAGATGCCTGTGCCCCCAAAAGCTGGTTTGGAGGATCGGAAGGGGCTGTGGGCACCACTTGCTCTGGAGAGGGTGGGGAATTCAGCCCAATGTAGGGAGGTGGGAGGTGATCTAGGGGCTCCCAGGGCTCGGTCTCAGTTCCGGGCCGCCCTTTCTGTTTTATCGGGAATAAACCAGCTCGGGTGTTTAACCAAAGCCGGGCATATTCCCTTTTCTTGGGGTTCGAGGGGCTCTTGTTTTTTACATAGTGATTTAACTTATTACATGTCCAGCTTTCAAATGATCCCATTACCGGCCATGTAAGGTGTTCTCTCAATTTCTTTCCACCCCACACATTCATGCAATAGTAAATCATTCTTTCCTTAGATTTCTCTTTCCTCTGTGGACAATCTCTCCAGTGCTCCAACATCCACCCCAAGGGACTATTTCGAGGGATTTTCATGGTTCCCTTTCCCTTACTAGAGGGGGGGCTTTTTGAGGTTTTTTTCTGGGGCTTACTCTTTTTCTGTCTCATATTTTGCGAATTTCCTTACCAAATCTTCGAAATTCCCTGCAAGTCGACTTTTTTGCCTGTGCGTTGTGTCTTTGGTTGTTTCTCAGGGGATGGGGCTTTTTCAATCACTCCCCCTCCAGCGAGCTGTGTCGAGGGTTCCTGATCGGCTCTCAATCCTTTCGGATTCTTTTTGGACCCTTACCTTGGTCCGCTGGCAAAAAGGGTTTACCGATTCCCGAGCTCAACAGGACGTACCCTTCCCCTTTTTGCCCACTTCGTGATCGGTCCCCGAGACTTCCCTCGTCCTGGTTTTGACAAGCAATGTAAGAGAGTTTCACACGAAATCGCTTCCTTCGCGGCCGACCGCTCCCCTTGCGGGAAAAGACGGAACTGCGACCTTGAAGTCCGCACTCGCTCCGTGATCAGATCACGTCTCACACACTCGCCCAATCACCCGCTCAACTAGCAGTACTTACAGCTCCTTTTCCTGCGTGGATGTCTTCGTGCACGTAGACGTTTTACGAGCAATTGCAAGCCGCGGCTTTTCCGAAGGCCCTTTGCCTTCCCGAGCTCTCCTTGCTCTCGGATCCGTTCTTTCCCCTGTCCTATTTTTGTGGTTTTCTCGCTCCTAAATTTGGTTCGGAGGTTTGGGTGGAGCCGCGGGGTCTCTTCACTCACCAGGCCGCCGAAATCAGCGGGGGTACCCTTCTGGATCGCAGGTCCCCGCAGCTTCCTCCGAATCCGAGTCACGGCACCAAATCTGTTATAAATGCAAAGGCAAATTTCAGGTTAATAAATGACAATTTATTAATAACAGAATATCGAGCACCTGAAAAAGAGAAAAACCACAAAAATAGGAAATTGTCAGCGCGCGCTGGGTGGATAGAGGTCCGCACCGATGTACCAGACGCCCTAGTCCACGCCAGTGCAGCTCTCAGTCTACCGTTTTATAGGAATTTTCTGCCCTTAGGCAGTCCAGGTGTCCAAGGTGGGTTGAATAGTCCGGATTTCTTTTCGATGGCCCTCCCGGACCTCATCAAGTCTAGTTGTCTCATTCCGGGAAGGCTCCTTTCTTATGTCAATTCCAAGGGTCCGTCTTATGTTGATTTCATTCCGCTCGTGGCACCAGAAAGTTGATGAAATTGGCATCGACGTCAGGAAGGAATTTCTCCTTGCCTTGGCGAGGAAGCGATTCTTATCAGGGTTGGCCAGTGTCTTTTGTCTAAGTTGATGACCTTCGTCCTGTCTTTTCAACTGAGATTAGCAGGCTGAGAGAGAACGGTTACCCTTCTATTGGATTTTACAATTTTACTTTAGCTTTGTTTCATTATACATCGAATTATTATTTTATACACGAATTTTTACCCTATTTTTATCACACTGTCATGCCCAAAAAGGTTCTTTCACTGTCTGAGGCTTTGGGGTCTGGCATATTGCCTCTTTGCGATCCTGCTCCAAGGTTCTTTGTCCAGCACTCGCTTCATAGCCCAGGTAAATTACTGTTTGCCTCACCATTTGGGCTTTCTTCTGGGTACTCGAAACCCCTGCAGGCCCAAAAAGTTTAGGAGGCTTTTCTCTATTCCCCACTTTGACAATAACCAGAGGGTCCTCTAGGGTGGGGGCCTCCGGTCCTCTTCCATCTTCTTTTACATGAGCAACCACCTTTTCTCCTCTTTGACCACCTTTTTATGTTCATTGATCTTTTCCCAGTTCTTAAGTTTAATTTGGTGTTCCTCTGGTACAAAAATATGCTGGTCACACCCAACTTCAAGAATTTTTACTGGTTTCTTTAAGGTTCCTGAAATTCCGTCCTTGGGCAGGGGAACTCTTCTGAACCAGCTTTTCAATTCTTGTGCCTCCTATTCCTGGGCATATAGTTTAACCAGAAAAAGGGAAAAAAATCCCCAGCTTGCTAATTTTAAAAAGAAAAAAAAGCAGTATGTATTCTTCAAAACAAGGCTCGAAGCATCAGCTGTTGAGGAAAGAATTTATGGTTACACAAAAAAAAAAAAGGAAAAACTCCTTTTTATTAAAAAAAACCCCCACACAATTAGCCAGACACTTTACCCAAATTGCTGGTTATTAATCACTCATTAAACTAATTTTTTTGTTATGTTTTGCTCTGGGTATATTACCACCAAAATACATTTGAAAATTGCAATCAACTTCTTATACACCGTAGCAAGTGTGCAGCTGAGAACTAGTCATATTTCTCACTGCGTTGTAACCAAGGGACGAATGGAAATTTTGCAAAGTAGTAGCCAAGTTTCAGCAGAGATTCCACGATCTTACGCTATGCTAAAAGCTGTGTAAACTGCGGTTACAACTTGCCTTAAAGCTTTTTGGATTATTGGACAGGTCTCTGCCACCTGACTCAGAATGTTACAGAGCACAGCGTGAACTATTTCGCCTGCGTATCTCAGCACCAAAAATCCTTCAGCCACTTCTGCCGGCATCAGGCGTAAGTTCTGGGCTCTCTGCCTTTCTTGCACAAAACCACCAGACCAGGTCCTCTCCCCCCCTCACCAAAACCTGTTTGTGTACCAGCAATTTTCAAGCTCACAAAACAACGGGTTTCTGACAACTTCAAACACACTCAGCTAAAGATCTTAACACAGTGTCTCCGAGAATCCTATGGATCCCGACTAAAACACTCCACAAATCTTTCTGCACTGAGGAAAAGGGGGGGGGGGGTCGTCTCAATCTCAGGCAGTTCTGGCTCTTTTTACATTTAAAACAGCATTCCACAAACAAACAACAGTTAAAACAAACACATCAGGCTTTTCAGAATTTCACAAAGAGCCTAAAGACACAGCCTAACGCTACAAATCCCTGCCGGTTACCAGGGCAACTCAGATTCCTGCCGATCACTGTAGTTCCAAAGAAGAGAAAAAAACCCCAAAAAACCCTTTCTGCATCTCTCACTCCTCCAAACCACAAAATAAACAGCTTCAACACACACACACAAAAATTCTTCTCACCGGTCAAAACTTTGTTGCTAACACACAGTCAGAATTCTACACAATTCAATTCACAGCTAAACACAACAAATCCTTCTGCCCTTTCAAGCGAAGATATCCCTCTGCTGATTCTGGCGGGGATTTTAAAACCCTTTCATAACTTTAAACTTGCAAAACTTCCAAAAACGCTTGCAAAGGTTAGTAACACATTCGAAAATCACACAAACCAAAACGCCTACAACACAGACGGTACACAAATTATTCTTTTCTCCACTTAAGCACACATAATCACAAAGCAGACCACCTAACAGACACAGATCCGTCTGCAATACACACACATCCGGGGAGTGGGGCCATGATCCAAAACGGGACCTTTCGTGTCTCAAAACTCGGGCTAGCCTCTCAGATGATGGATTACCAAGGTGCACCTTTAAACTACAAGCTGAAACCGGAGCCACCACTGCTCCTAAAACCAACAATACCAACAGCTCTTCTGCCGCCGCTGCCCCCCCCCCCCCCAAAACGGGACGCAGTCACAAGTTACCAGCTTTTATCTGCAACAAAACAACCATCCACGGAGTTTCCGAAACCCAGTCAGGCCTCTGCTTTGCATAAGACGTCTCTCATGACTTATAAGCTGCCTCTATTCAAAGGTACCTTTTTCAATTTTTTTTTTTTTTTTTTCTTTTTAAACATACCATTTGTCCGTAGTTCCAGCAGGCTCTGGTCTTTCCCCAGGGGTGTCAGAGGGGCCGCGGGAGCCCTCCCTCCCAGGAAATTCTGGGCGGGCGCCCCGAGGGGTCCCAGGCCCCAATGGCCCCCTCGGCCAGAGAGACCAGGTCCTGCTGCGGTCGCCAAAATGAATTATTTAAAAAATATGGATATTGATCTAATACCGATATCCAACTATGAAGGACAACGACTCTCTAACAGTTTAACGTTAGAAAGTGTATGTTTATTACGACGCCGGGCAGCGTGCGGGATCGCTCCCAAAGACACACACACCCTTTACAGATGATCACAGGGTCTTTTTATGTACAGGAGTATTGAATACCCAAAACACAAATGCATATTCATAACTCTGGTACATCCCATTCCCCGCTTCATATGGTAATTAGCCAAAAAGCTATTAAGCATGAGTAGTTTGTTCTTTGAAACGGGTCAGCGGTCCTTTTTATGGTGTGGGGTCCCAAAATGATGAAGTGAGATGGTCTTCCTCAGCTTTGACTTTTTAACCTTTTAGTGTTACATGACTACTGAATCCTGTTTTTCCAGGACTGTTTGATTTATGATTTTATTGTATTCTTAGAGTCTATTGATCAGTCAGGATGCACAAACATAGTTTGACAGGCTTCATGATTTATCAGTTCCTTAAATCCGGCTTCTGTTAACAAAAGGGAAGTTATCTATCTTACCTCAGCAATATCTTGTTTAACTAAAGTCCCTAATTCTTCTAAATTAATGCTTCACTAACTCTCAGATGTTTAAGGAATTGGTGAATGAGATCGCCTGGGTAACTCTCTTTAGGGACAGAGTTGCTGACCAGAGCTGGCAACACTTTAGGGCCACTTTTCTTGGAGTGCAAGAGCTCTCCATCCCAGTGTGTAGGAAATCAAGCAGGGCAGGCTGGAAATCAGCATGGCTGAGCAAGGATCTGCTCCTCAAACTGAGGAGTAAGAAGGAAATGCACAGCCAGTGGAAGCAGGTGTTATAGATGGGTAATACAACGGTTGGCTCTCACAATTAAGGGATGGATACTTTGTGTATGTTAAGAGAAGTTTTATAGATGTATAGTTATGTTATTTTTATATGTTTTCCCCATAGTCTTCTTTCTCCTCCGTCCTGTATTGTTGTCACTGGTCAGGGCATTTGGGGGAAGGCAGGCTTGTTACTAGGAGGCACAGCATGGCAACACCTGACCTCCAATCAAGTGTTAAAAAAGTGATCTCCACCAATAGATGGCAGAGAAGGAGTTGACTGACAAGACTTTGGGAGGGGGCCAAGAGTATAAAAAGCAGAGCATCCACTTTGCAGAAGAGCAGGTGGCTGCTAGTCACAGAGACTCCCAGCACTGTTCTTTTTCCTTATTCAGTCTTCTGTTGTATTTTGTTAAGGTTTAATAAACCTTTGAAATTTTAAAAGTGAGTGTCGTTTCTCACACGGGGACTAGTGACCTGGGGAGAATATTGGGATATGGTTCAGATGTGTAGGAAGGGGGTCATGAAAGCCAGATGGAACAGGACTTGAAAAGGCATGTGAAACAATAACAGGAAGGGGATCTGTAAGCACATAGGTCAGAAAAGAAAGGCCAAGGCAAGTGTACTTCCTCTGATAAATGAGAATGGAGAACTGTTATCAAAAGATATGGAGAAGACTGAGGTACTCAATAAGTTCTTGACCTCAGTCTTCACTGGCAGTCACTTTACCCACTTCTCTCAAGTCCCTGAACCTCCAGGTGGGGGCTGGAGAAGCAAAATTCTTCCCACTGTAAGGGAAGGGATGGTTCAAGACCAATTTCAATAGGGCCTGATGAGATGCATCCCGGGGTCCTGAGGGAATTGGATGATATTGTTGCCAAGCCACTCTCCATCATATTTTAAAAGCCTCCCAGTGACTGGTGATCCCAAAGGAGGGATGCCCATATAGACTATTTCAACAGACAGTCTGCGGGTAGGCACAGGGGGCTTCCCCAATGTTGACACACTGGCTACTGCTCCGGTGCACTCCTGTGGAGTGTCATTCACAGCCTCCCTTCTTTCTCCTCCAGCTGAGATGTACAAATCTCTGGGGCTTCAGACACCTTGACCCATGTTCAGCTGTCTTGACGGCTGTAACACTTGGAAAGGTCCATGCCACTTTGCCACCTGTGGTGCTTCTTTCTACTCCTTAACTAGGACCCAGTCTCCTGGTTCGATGTTATGAACAGCAAAGTCCAAAGGCAGGGCTGTGCCAACCGAGCTTCCTGTCAAAGAGATTTCACAAGAGACAGTATCCTGGCCACATATTGTTTTAAATATATATCACTTACTTCCACCCCTCTACTAGGTTGAGAATTACAAGGGTAAGGAATTCCAAACATCAATTCAAAGGGAGATAATTGAATATCTTCTCTTGGTCTGGCCCTTACTCTTGCTAAAGCCAGTGGCAAGAGCCATACCCATGGCATCTTAGTTTCTATCACCAGCTTCAAAAGACATTTCTTTATTTCTCCATTCATTCTTTCAACCCAGCCTGAGCTCTGGGGATGCCAGGGGGTATGAAGGTTCCATTGTATTCCTAAAGCAGTCATAACCCCTTGAAGAATTTTTCCTGTAGAATGAGTTCCCCTATCTGAGTCTATTGCTTCCACAATCCCACATCTTGAAATTATTTGTTCCAAAAATACTTTAATAACTGATCCTGTAGTTGCTGAAACAGTTGGAAATGTTTCTGGCCACCCTTTTAGCTGACATACTATTACCAGAAGTTATTTAAACCTTGCCACTTGGGGAATTTCAGTAAAATCTACCTGATATCTTTGGAAGGGATGTACAGCCCAAGACCTCCTTCCCCTGGCAGTTTTCTTTGTAACCCTGTTATTGGTTTTAGCACAAATCAAACAACCCTCAATAGCTTGCTTCGCCAAAGTAAAAAGACCCACAGCAACATACATTTTAAGAAAGGCTTCTGCCAGTCCTCCAGAGCCCCAATGGCTCCCTTCATGGAGTTGTTTGAATATCTGTAAGGCCAGAGCTTTTGGTATCCACTGTTTACCGTTCCTTGTAAACCAATTATCCCCTTTCCTCTGCCCCACTCTTTTTAATTATCTCAATCTCTTCTGGTGGAAAAGACAGTTTCTCTGGCAGCAGTGGGGTTACTGGGAGCAAGGGGAGGATCTTAGACATTTCTGGCAACAATGCAGCTTTTCGAGCTTCTTCATCAGTCAGTCAATTACCTATTGCCTCCTCTGAGCACCTCACCTGGTGTCCCCTAATTTGTATTATTGCCACCCCTTTTGATAAATTCACTGCCTCCAATAGGCAAGAAATTAAGCTCTCATGAGCTAATGTTTTTCCCCTGCAGGTTAATAAACTTCTTTCTTCCCATAATTTCCCAAATGCATGTATTTACTGGTTTGAAAGCAAAACCAGTGAGACACTCCAAGTCAGAAATACAATTTAATAGGAGAAGGGAGAAAAAAAGAGATAAAAATAAAATAAAATAAATAAAAAACAATAGTACAAAAGACCTCTGACAGAGTCAGAATACAACCTGACACCCTGTTAGTTAGGGTGGTGGTAGCAGTCCAGATGAAGTGGTCTTGTTGAAGCAGTGATCCCATAGAAAAGTCTGGTAGTGCTTGTCCTCTGGGAATCCAGTGGGTAAGGGCTCTCTGTGCTGTCCCAAATCCCAGATTATGTCCAGGTGAGAATGCTTGGCTCTTCCTCCTGGGTGGAGCATCTCACAATGGGATGCTATCATTCATGCAATGGATTCTTGATTGCCCATTCAACAGAGATAGCTCCTGGAGGGAGTTACCTATGAGCCATGTGGCAAGGCATTGATGGGGCCATTAACAGAAGATAGTCTGGAGGGAGGGGGCAAGGGAAACACTGCCTCACCTGGTTTCAACAGCTCATGAAGATGGTGATAGAATACATACTTTGGGCACATCTTACATTGTAACCTAGGACAATGTATCACCCCATATGCATATTTAGAATCAGTAAAATTATTCACTATCTTGTCCCGATATAATTCACAGACTCTCACAAAGCGCATACAGCTCTGCTGTCTGAGCTGACCATGTGGGCGGCAACCTCTCCCTTCCTTTAATTCCCTCCCATTAATGATAGCATATTGGATAAATCGCTTCCCTTCTACCACCCTTGAAGACCCATCAATAAACACATTTTCTCCCTCAGGCCTGGGAGTGTCTCATAAATCTTCCCTAGCCTGGTTCTGGAGAGCTATCATTTGAATGCAGTCATGGGTTTCTTCCTGGCTCCCCTCTTCAGGGCCATTCACACAGGAGGCTTGGTTAAACCCTTCCCCACTTTTCAATTCTACGTCCTCCTGTCTGTTCCATTCAAAAAGATTCGTACTGTGACAACCGAGCTGGTCATCCACTTAGAGGCTCTTTCAGTTAACAAAGCGTTAGGTTGATGTGAAACTTTAACAGATATCTTCCTATTGTCAGTTTTTAGGCCTCAGTTACCATCAAAGCTGTGGCTGCAGAGTTGTGCAGACAATGACGCCAGCCTCTGGTCACTCAGTCTAACAGCTTAAAAAAGTAAGCAACAGGCCCCCGTGTTCCCCTGTGCTCTTGTATCGGCGATTGAGAGACAGAGACATTCCGGGTTCTGATCAGAAGCCAAATTTATTGAGCATACAAGGCATTTATATAGGGCTTTTCTTGTATGGCACTTATATAGGGTTCTATTTTTGGTAACAATTCTCATTGCTTAGACATTCTTTATGACATCAGTTACTTGGCAATCATTACAAAATTTCACAACATGTTTCTTGGTCACTTGTACCCCAAGGAGCCTTTATATGTGTCTGTCTCTCCCATGGTTTCTGCTAAATCAGGCCTGTGATAAATTTCGGGCAAAAATTCATGTATAAAATAATAACCTGATGTCTAATGAGAATAATGTTAATAAAAATCGTGAAATCCAGTATAGGGCTAATCGTTTCCCCCCCAGCCTGCCAGTCTCAGTTGCAAAGACAGGATGAACATCATCAAGCTAGACAAAGACACTGGCCAACCTCGATAAGAATCACTTCCTTGCCAATGCAAGGAAGAAATTCCTTCGTGACAACGATGCCAATCTCATCAACCCGCTGGCGATCTCATCAGCTCTCCGGCGCAACAAGCAAAATGAAATCAGCATAAGACTAACACATGAAATTGACATAAGAAAGAGTTTTTCCCGGAATGAGACAATGAGACCTGACGAGATCCGGGAAGGCCATCGAAAAGAAATTCGGACTATTCAGCCCATCCTGGACACCTGGACTGCCTAAGGGCAGAAAAACCCTATAAAATGCTGGACTGAAAGCTGCATCGGCGTGGATTTGGGAGTCTTGTACCCCGGTGCGGACCCCTATCCACCCAGCGCGGCGCTGATATTCTCCTAATTTGTGGCTTTCTCATTTTTCTTGTGCTCGATATTTTGTTATTAATAAATTGTCTTTTATTTATCCGATATTTGCCATTGCATTTATAACAGATTTGGTGCCGTGACTCGGATTCGGAGGAAGCTGCGGGGACCTGCGACCCAGGAGGGTACCCCTGCCGAGTTCGGCGGCCTGGTGAGTGAAGAGACCCCGCGGCTCCATCCGAACCTCCGAACCAAATTTAGGAACGAGAAAGCCACAAATTAGGACAGGGGAGAGAACGGATCCGGGGGCAAAAGAGAGCTCGGGAAGGCAAAAGGCCTTCGGAAAAGCCGCGGCTTGCAATTGCTCGTAAAACGTCTACGTGCACGAAGACATTCATGCAGGAAAAGGAGCTGTAAGTACTGCTAGTTGAGCAGGTGATCGGGCGAGTGTGTGAGACGTGATCTGATCACGAAGCGAGTGTGGACTTCAAGGTCGCATTTCCGTATTCCCGCGAGAGGAACGGTCAGCCGCGAAGGAAGCGATTTCGTGTGAAACTCTCTTACATCACTCGTCAAAACCGGGACGAGGGAAGTCTCGGGGACCGATCACGGAGTGGGCAAAAGGGGGAAGGGTACGTCCTGTTAAGCTCAGGAATTGGTAAACCCTTTTTGCCAGCAGACCAAGGTAAGGGTCCAAAAGGAATCCGAAAGGATTGAGAACCGATCAGGAACCCCCGGCACAGCTCGCTAGAGGGGTGAGTGATCGAAAAAGCCCCATCCCCTGAAAAAGGAAAAAAAAACACAACGTACAGGCAGAAAAGTCGACTCGCAGGGAAATTTGAAGATTTGGTAAGGAGAACTTGCAAAAACATGGGACAGAGAAAGAGTAAGCCCCAGAAAAAGACCTCAGAAAAGTGCCCCTCTGGTAAGAGAAAGGGAACCATAAAAATCCCTCGAAATAGTCCCTTGGGGTGGATGTTGGAACATTGGGGAGATTGTCCACAAAGAAAAGAGAAATCCAAGGAAAAAATGATTTATTATTGCATGGATGTGTGGGGTGGTGAAGAATTGAGGAACCACCTTACGTGGCCAGTAATGGGAACATTTGAAAGTTGGGTATGTAGTGAGTTAAATCGCTATGTGGAAAATAAGAGCCCCTCGGACCCCGAAGAGAAGGAATACGCCCGGCTCTGGTTAAACACCCGAGCGGGCCTGTTTCCAATGAAACAGAAAGGGCGGCCCGGAACCGGGACCGAGCCCTGGGAACCCCTGGACCACCTCCCACCTCCCTACAATGGGTTAAATTCCCCACCCTCTCCGGAGCAAGTGGTGCCCACGGCTCCTTTGGATCCTCCGAGCCAACTCTTGGGGGCACTGGCATCCCAGGTGGGGAGCCATGTCTCTCCTCCATTGTCCCCACTGGCAGCTTCCTTGCTGCCCTCCCCACTCTTGCCTCTTCCGTCCGGTTTGGGTCCGTCGGCAGCGCCCCCGCCGATAGACGCTATAGCCGCGAGAGCCCCTTCTGAGGTCCTTCCTGCACAAGCTTGGGAGCACTCTCGTTCACTTTTGCCACCGCCACCAGGGTTGGTCCGAGCGGAGGAGAGACTCCCTTTTGCCGCACAGGCGGCAATCCCGCCCCTGCAATCTGGGAGGGGGAGACAACCCACTGCTACCAGTTCTCCCCCTGCTAGCAGAACCCGACTGAAAGCAAGGATGGTGGGTGATGAATGGGGAGAGAGTGAGAATGAGGGACACAACCTACTTCCACTGAGGGAGATACCCACAGCCCCTGGAGTAATTGGGTTTGTTAACGTACCCCTCAACACGGGAGATGTAAGGGCGTTTAAGAAGGAAATGGGACGATTGTTAGACGATCCTTTTAGGGTGGCAGATAGGTTGGATGAGTTCCTGGGAAGCAGTATTTATACATATGAAGACCTGATGGCAATCCTAAGGTTTTTATTCAACAACGAGGAAAGGGAAATGATAAAACAGGCGGGTATCAGAGATTGGGACAGAAGAAACCCACAAGGGACACCAGGGGACCAAAAGTGGCCCAGCTCTAGCCCGAGCTGGAATGCACAAACAGAGGACGGGAGGAGGAGCATGGTAGACCTGAGAAATATCATAATCCAGGGCATTCGAGAAGCCGTCCCAAGGGGTCAGAACATTAGCAAAGCTTTCAATGAATGTCAGGGGAAAGATGAGTCCCCCACTGAATGGATTGAGCGACTAAGGCGAAGTCTACAGATATATTCTGGGACGGACCCCAATTCCCCCGTGGGGGAGGTGTTACTCAAAACACAGTTTGTAGCGAAATCCTGGGAGGACATTCGAAGAAAGCTTGAAAAGATAGATGGCTGGCAAGACAAAAGCTTGCAAGAATTGCTGAGGAAAGCGCAGAAAGTTTACATGAGGAGGGAGGACGAGAAGCAGAAGGTGCAAGCCAAGGTTTTGGTAGCGGCAGTGAAGGAGGTTCAGAGACAGGAACAGGCTTCGGGTAAGTATAAGACCTTACCCCGAAAGCCTTCAGGCCCCCGCAAGGCAACCCCAGACACCAGAAGGGAATTGCCTGAGTGTTACTATTGTAAAAAGGCAGGACACCTTCGGAGAGATTGCAAGAAAAGAATAAGAGATGAAAAGCTGTTCCAGGAGGATTAGGGGTGTCAGGGGCTCTTCACTTTGGGGACCAGGACATCTAACGAGCCCCTGGTAAAATTGAAAGTAGGTCCCCAGCGTCAAGAGATCGTTTTTCTGGTGGATACCGGGGCAGAAAGGAGCACCTTGCAGCATTTACCAGAGGGATGCACGGTCAGTGAAGAGAAAGTTGTGGTGGTGGGGGCAAAGGGGGATCCTTTTAAAGTACCAGTGATAAAAAGCGTAGAAATTGAATCAGAGAATAAAGTTTGCTTGGGAAATTTGTTGTTGGTGGAGGAAGCTGATTACAACTTGCTAGGGAGAGATATGATTATCGCTCTTGAAATTAGCATAGTTGTAAGAAGCTCCGATCTCGTGGTAAGAATGTTTAAGCTCACCGAGAAGGATGAGGCAGACATCAATCCAGAGGTATGGCACTCAAAAGGGGAGGTTGGGAAGCTAGAAATAGATCCCATTCACATCATAATCGAGAATCCCGAGGACCCTATACGGGTCAAACAGTATCCCATTCCTCTGGAAGGAAGAAAGGGATTGAAGTGGGTAATCGATAACCTTTTGAAAGGAGGAACAATAGAACCATGCATGTCCCCCCATAACACCCCTATACTGGCTGTGAAAAAGGCAGATGGAAGCTATCGGCTAGTTCAGGATTTGAGGGCAGTAAATGCTCGAACCAGGACTAGGTTTCCGGTGGTGGCCAATCCATATACTTTACTGAACCGGCTCACGCCTGAGGATGTATGGTATAGTGTGATTGACCTGAAGGATGCATTCTGGACTTGTCCCTTGGATGAGAAAAGCAGAGATTACTTTGCTTTCCAATGGGAGGACCCCGATACCAATAGAAAACAACAGTTGAGATGGACAGTGCTTCCCCAAGGGTTTGTAGAATCCCCTAACCTGTTTGGGCAGGCCCTGGAACACCTCTTGACTCAATTTACTCCAGAGGCAGGGACGAAACTGTTACAATATGTGGATGACCTGTTAATAGCTGGACCTTCTGAGGGAAGTGTGAGAAAATGCACGGTGGAATTGCTAAATTTTATTGGAGCTAAGGGGTTGAAAGTTTCAAAATCCAAACTACAGTTCACGGAGCCCGAAGTGAAATATTTGGGTCATTGGCTGTCCCAAGGGAAAAAGAAATTAGACCCTGAGAGGGTCATGGGAATCATTACATTACCCGCTCCAAAAACTAAGAGACAAATACGCCAAGTGTTAGGGCTCCTGGGATACTGTAGACAGTGGATTGAAGGTTTCAGTGAGAAAGTAAGATTTCTGTACGAAAGATTGAACACCAACAGGGTGAAGTGGACTGAGCAGGATGAATTGGATTTCCAAAAATTGAAAGAGGTCCTCATGACAGCCCCAGTACTGACCCTTCCAGATGTGAACAAAGAGTTCCAATTGTTTGTAGATGTCATTGGACAGACTGCACAGGGAGTCCTGACTCAAGAATGGGCCAGCAAGAGCAAACCCATAGGATTTTTATCAAAAATTCTGAATCCTGTGAGTCGGGGATGGCCTACGTGCTTGCAGGCCATCGTCGCAGTAGCACTCCTGGTGGAAGAGGCGAGGAAAATCACCTTTGGAGCCTCACTGGTAGTTTACACCCCCCACAATGTGAGAAACATTCTACAACAAAAGGCAGAAAAGTGGTTGACCGATTCCAGGCTTCTGAAATATGAAGCCATTCTGACCAGCTCCCCAGGATTGGAGTTAAAAACCACCTCAGCACAGAACCTGGCACAGTTCATGTTTGGAGACCCCTCCGAGGAACTGCTGCACGATTGTGCTGAGATCGTGGAACTCCAGACAAAAGTAAGACCAGATTTGGAGGATCAGAAATTGGAAGGGGGAGAAAAATGGTTTGTGGATGGGTCGGCGAGAGTAGTGGAAGGGAAAAGGAAATCAGGGTACGCAGTGGTGGACGGCAGAACGGGAAAGGTGGTGGAATCAAGCCCCCTGAGGCCCGAATGGTCGGCCCAGGCTTGTGAGCTTTACGCTCTCCTGAGGGCTCTCAAAAGGCTAAAAGGAAAAAGGGGGACCATATTCACCGATTCCCGATATGCGTTTGGGGTGGTTCACACTTTCGGAAAGATTTGAGAAGAAAGAGGTTTAATAAACACAAAGGGGAAAGGCTTAGTTCACGGGGAGATGATTCGACAAATCTTGGAGGCAATCAGAGAACCAAAAGAGATTGCTGTGGTACATGTGAAAGAGCATCAGACCGGATTGCAATTTCAAACGCGCGGCAATAATCTGGCTGATCAGGAAGCGAAAAGGGCAGCTTTGCTCGCAGTAAGCATTCCCGAGGTAGTCGGGGAGGAGAACTCCGAAATCCAAATATGTCCCTCTGAAAAGGACATTGAAGGATTCAAGGAGAGGAGAGGGGCTTTGGAAATGAGAAAATGGAAGTTGCCTGACGGAAGGGAACTGGTCCCAAAAAGTACGGCCAGAGAGATCCTAAGACGTCTGCACGAGCAGACCCATTGGGGAACACGGGCACTGGCTGACCAGTTTCTGAAGTTCTTTGGGTGCAAGGGTATCTTTGAATTGGAGAAACAAGAGGTACAAGGGTGCGTGACTTGCCAGAAAGTGAACCGGTCCAGATCCAGACAAACGGCTTGGGGAGGTCATCCTCTTTCATATCGGCCGTTTGAAAGGATCCAAGTGGATTTCACTGATTTACCAAAGGTCGGAAGGTATAGGTACTTATTGGTTATTGTGGACAAATTGACACACTGGGTAGAGGCATACCCAAGGGCGAAAGCCACAGCTCAAACGGTTTCCAAAGTGTTGTTAGAAGAAATAGTCCCCAGGTATGG
Source organism: Zosterops lateralis (assembly GCF_965231275.1). NCBI lineage: Eukaryota > Metazoa > Chordata > Aves > Passeriformes > Zosteropidae > Zosterops > Zosterops lateralis. The sequence continues at coordinate 23,462,927 of NC_139801.1, read as the reverse complement.
AATCGTGGATTGCATAGATTCAGACCAAGGGACTCATTTCACCGCAAAAATTATAAAACAATTAACCGAGGCCTTGGGAATCAGATGGCAATATCACACCCCCTGGAACCCCCAAAGTTCAGGGCAAGTAGAGAGAATGAATCAAACTTTAAAATCACAATTGGCAAAACTCATGCTGGAAACGAAAATGTGTTGGGTGAAATGCCTTCCCCTTGCTTTGCTGAATGTAAGAACCATGCCTCACTCTGATACGGGGCTGTCCCCCTTTGAAATGTTGTATGGGATGCCATACAAACACGGAATGCCAGTGGGACATCCCCGAGTCGAGGATGTGCAATTGCAACCTTATCTCATCACTGTAAACAAAAATTTACAGGAGCTTCGAAGGCGCGGACTCATTCCCCAAAGCGCCCCTCTCGGGTTTCCAATCCACCAAATTCAGCCGGGAGACAAAGTGTTGATCGGAACTTGGAAAGAAACCCCTCTTGCTCCACAGTGGGAAGGACCGTTCCTAGTGCTGCTCACGACCGACACTGCAGTTTGAACCGCTGGGAAGGGTTGGACTCATTCATCAAGGGTGAAAAAGATCGGAGACCCAAAAACCTCGGACTGGAAGGTCACCACTCCTCCTGGAGAACCCAAAATCAAGCTCAGGCATCAACCTAAATGACCAGTCAGATAAGTTGCAATACCCCAGACTATGAATGTTTTCCTTTCATTCATTTTGAGTGTGTATACTGTAAACAGGTTTGGGTCGCCCATTGTTGGGGAGGGAATTGACCTAGAGGTTTGTGTACTAACTGTCTAGTTGAGGAGCAAGATAACACAAACTGTCTCTTAATACTTGCCACTCGGGCCGGACTTTTGGAATTAGACTCTCCTGAGTGGTACCAAATTTTCAAAAAGGGAATAAAGGGAAAATTAGACGCTAAAGCAGAGCCTTTAGCAGTTGAGTGCCGGAGGACCATCAAAGTACCTTGCCGAGGGGATACAATCAAATTATCCCGGTGAGCAACCTACAAGAGAAGGTTTGCCATCAGGACCACACGAGCCCCTGAAGCACACCCTTGCTGCCGAGAAGATGGTTTACCCCGCCGTATGTTCACATACGGGCGAAGGGCAAGGCAGAGGGGTATTTCTGTGGAGAATCTTGACAGTCCTGAGTCTAGCCGTGTGCTAGGTCAAGGGGGCCCTTCCAGGGGCGCTCCTGGGAGAGAATCCTCCCACGAAGTGTGAATGGTGCTTAACAGCTCCAGAAACCGGGCAGATAATGGATTGTCCTCTGGAAAGGCAGTTGGGTGATTGTTGGGCTAATGGCACTCGATTTCACCTTTGTGAATTGGAAGAAAGGGTCCGGTGCCAACGCTCAGGGGCAAGTCCTAAGGGCGGGCTGTTCAGGGATCCTGCTCGCTCACTCGTTAGACAAAGGCGCGAACTCGAAATTCCTTACCCGGTGCAAACATGTCAGCAATGTAACAAAACTGTATGGGTGGGAGGAAAAAAGCAATCTACTTTCCTTGCCTACTACAAGGTGAATCCCCTGTGTTACGACAAAACGAAACTAAAAATATGTAACATGGGTGGAAAATTGTATTGGGGAGGGAAGAATCTCAAACACGAGGAAGTAGGTTCCTTTGATACTGAACCCATCGTTTTTGACTTATTGCCTCCGGGTGATAATCGTGTGTGTTTGCAGTTTGATCAGACCTTTTGTTTTTCAAAAAACGAGGAAGGAATGGACCCTGAGAGTAAAATGAACCAGGTGATGAATCCTCTCAGGAGGACTAGGAAGAGTGTGATCTCAATTGGAATTGAGGTCAAAGTAAATAAAAGAAACGAATTTTTAATTTGATGAATTATTAGGTGGGGGACTGTGATAAATTTCGGGTAAAAATTCGTGTATAAAATAATAACCTGATGTGTAATGGGAATAATGTTAATAAAAATCGTGAAATCCAGTATAGGGCTAATCGTTTCCCTCCCAGCCTGCCAGTCTCAGTTGCAAAGACAGGATGAACATCATCAAGCTAGACAAAGACACTGGCCAACCTCGATAAGAATCACTTCCTTGCCAATGCAAGGAAGAAATTCCTTCGTGACGACGGATGCCAATCTCATCAACTCTCTTGCGATCTCATCAACTCTCCGGAGCAACAAGCAAAATGAAATCAGCATAAGACTAACACATAAAATTGACATAAGAAAGAGTTTTTCCCGGAATGAGACAATGAGACCTGACGAGATCCGGGAAGGCCATTGAAAAGAAATTCGGACTATTCAGCCCATCCTGGACACCTGGACTGCCTAAGGGCAGAAAAACCCTATAAAATGCTGGACTGAAAGCTGCATCGGCGTGGATTTGGGAGTCTTGTACCCCGGTGCGGACCCCTATCCACCCAGCGCGGCGCTGATATTCTCCTAATTTGTGGCTTTCTCATTTTTCTTGTGCTCGATATTTTGTTATTAATAAATTGTCTTTTATTTATCCGATATTTGCCATTGCATTTATAACAAGGCCTAAGATACCAGGCTCCTTTATCAGTTTCATTATGCTCTCTGTTTCAATCCCCACACTCTTGTACCAAAATTCCTTTAGCATGGCCCTGTTTAACATCCACATATAACTCAAATTCCTTTTCTGAGTCTGGAAGAGCTAAGACTGGGGCATTAACCAATTTGTCTTTTAATTTTCTAAAGCTTTGCTTTCATTCTGGTGTCCATACCACAACATTAGAACTGTCTTGGGTTAAAAAGTCATATAAAGGTCTGGCTAAAACAGAAAAATCCTCAATCCATACTGTGCAGTACCCCACTAACCCTAAAAACTGCCGTAACTCCTTCTTTGTCTGGGATAATGGTAAAATTCCTTGTATTTTTCTGTGTCAATATGCCGTAACCCTCCAGTCAAAATGTGTTCCAAATATTTATTCTTTTTCTCTACCAACTGTGCCTACTTTTCAGACACTCCAAGACCCTTTTTAGCAAGGAAATTAAGCAGCTTCACAGTAGCTTCTTCAACCACCACCTTTTCCTGTTCCCCGATAAAAGAACATCATCCATGTACTGCAACAACCTAACTCCCGATGGTGATGTATTTTCTGCAAGGCTTGCCCAAATAAAACTGGCAACTCTGTTTATCCCTGTGGGAGGACTGTCCATGTCAACTGTTGTTTTACCATTTTCCCTCCTTCCTCCTGTTCCCACTCAAAGGCAAAATAACGTTTACTGTCCTTGGTAATTGGATACCCCCAGAAAGCATCCTTCAAATACAGTACTGAATAATACTGATGTGAAGAAGGCATTTGATTCAGGATGGTATAGGGATCTGGAACTGTGGAATGCCTTGGTTTGACAATTTCATTTATTATTCTTAAATCTTGCACCATTCTGTAGGTTCCATCCAGTTTCTTAATTGTCAGGACAGGAGTGTTATAGGGAGACATCCATGGCTCCAAAAGACCTGCCTTTAGCAGGGACTCAACGACAGGCTCTAACCCCTTCCTTCTTTCCCTTGAAATAGGTAATTCTTTTTAGACATCACTTGTCCTGGTTGCTTTAAAGTAATTTGGAGAGGCCTTATATCTAATTTTCAGTATTTCCCTGGGGCTGCCCACACTTCTGTGTTTATTTCAGCATAAGCTTTATCAGACATTTTACACAAAGTTACCTCAGTGTTAGTCTGTATCATTTTTCACAATACTAATTTACATTCCAACTTCAGCCATCAAATTCTTTCCCAATAATTTATAATCACAACTAGGAACAAACAGCAATTCATGCATTTCAAACCTATCCCCCACATCTACTAACAGCATTTGAATAAAACCCACCCACTCATCCTTTCCACTCACCCCTTGAATAATTATGGATGTTATTGACAATTTCCCCTCCTTAGGGATGAAAGGAATGAGGAACAACTTTACAAGCAAACTGTGGATCTGCTGGTAAATAAACCTAGTTACTGAGAGATAAAGGAAACAATGGGAAGGATTCCACTGATTGATAAATGGAATGAGAGATTTGTCTTTACAAACAAACTGTAGGTCTGCTGATAAATAAAATTGGATACTGAGAGATGAAAGAAACAATGGGAAGAATCATAAATTCCATAAGGAAGTCCACTGAGTGACACAAGGAAAAGACAAAGGAGGGGTATACATTAGAAGGAGCTCTTAGGTATTAGGCGTTTTGGGAAGTCTGTACCTCTCAAGTATCTCAGCCAATGGGGAAAGAGAGAGAGAAATGTGGCTGAGAAATTAGGATGAAAAGGAGGCTGCATCCTCCAAAAATTTGAGAGACCCCAGGGGAAATGCCCCATGGCATCTCCCTTTATTCAAAAAAAGTTACAGGACTCCTCTGTCTCTTCTTTGGACATAAACCTCTGGTGTTTGTGGATTAATTTTCCTGACAAGAATAAAATTTAAAGTGTATGGAGAGGCCCCTGTGTCTACCAGGAAACACATCTCCTCTTGATCTGGACCTGAAGCCAGGGATACCGATAATAAGAGAGGGTTGGACTGGAGCAACACAGGTCCAATTAGTGTGGTTACATCTACATTGTCCGTTTATTACGTGCAGCACGGCAGTTTATATACCATTCTACATAGTTCATACATGTAATAACTTTTTCATTTGCACATAGCAGAGGAAAGAATGCAAACACACATTATTTGGTTTACTCTTAAGGTGGCTAACACGTGCTTACTAACAACTCTATTCAGTGATCTTCAACACTTCATTATTTTTCCCAGACACCTTAATATCTAATTCTGAGTGTGCCACAACTTACTAAGGAATTTTATCTGCGTCACAGGCTTCAAGGCTTCAACAAGGCCTCAGGTCAGGCCTCCGTCAGGGTAGTTCAATATCTAGATATAAATCATGTCCTCCTTCCCTGAGGAATCTTGCAACATGGACCCACCTTAAAAGTTAGCAAGGACTCCAGTATAGTGGGTCTCTGGTATAATTGGAGCCCTTGACACTCCTAACAGTCCATCTCCATTGTCCTGTGGACTTCCTCCTCCTGAGGGTCCAGCTGTTTTTGCAGACAGTCCCCCTTCCAGTGTCTCTTTGCCCTGCAGATAGCACACTGATTCTTTCCCAACTGCTGTTTGGGTTGGCTCTCCTCTGCTGAGGAGGGAATGCCTCTGACACATCCTTGTGGCTGACCCCGTTCTCTGTCCTGGGGGGCTCCTTGGACCCTGCAGTTTATTCCTCCAGTGTCGGAGTCCAGGGCACCCCTCTGGGTGCCCTGGAAGGTCACAGACCTTGGCAGAGAGTCCTGGGACCCGAGAAAGAGGGTCTGGGGTCTGTGCAGGAGAGTTTGCCTGGCACAGAGCCCAGGAAGACACAGGCTTTGATTTTAGTCCATGAGAAAAACTTCCAACACAGAGAGGAATTACAAGTCACAAATGTGTAACAGACAGTAGTGTAGTTTGTCACCAGGTAAAAAGTTTTGTAGTTTTGGGTTTTTAGAATGGAGCTGACTGGGGGACAAGATGGAGGAATTAGGGTGGTACCCTAAGTTCTCCTTCCTCGTTCTCCATCTTCTGAGGTGGTGATGACACAAAGTAGATTGAGTGGATTGGGTAAAAGTAGAAATGACCCTTCTAGTATAGATACTAGGCATTGGTATTAAATGGTAAATAATAAGCACATAGTTATCTGTATAAAAGCAGAGCGACCTCCCATCACGGGGGGAGTCGCCTCGTGTCCAAGCTGCTGTGAACACCTTGGCCGGACACAGAGAATTGTAAGATAAGAAATAATAAACAACGCGAGAAACTAAGAAAACCAAGACCTTGAGACTCCTGTTCATTCTCGCACCAAGCACAGATTTAAAGCCTTCAGAGGTCAGAGGGAAAAACACCCACTCGAACCACCAGCCTGAATCTTGAGGGAAAGAAAGCCTAAAACCCAAGACTCCAGGGCTGTAAAAACTCTGCTATCATCTTTGCCTCATCCATTTTTGCATACACTTGCTGTATCTTTCTAACCAATTCCTCCAGAGGCTTATTCTGCCACTCTTCATCTTTCTGTACTCCTTTCCTTATATCAGGCCAGGATTTAGTAACAAATTGTACCTTCAGCAATGTGTCAACAGCTGGTCCCTCAAGATCCATCCCCCCGTGCAAGGCACCCCTAATCCTCTCCAATCAATGAGAGGGGCTTTAGTGCTTTTCCTGTTCTAACAGCATAGCCTTAGCTATGTGGTTAGTTCTGGGAGCTGCCGATTTGATTTTCCTAGTCAAATAAGCACGGTAGTCATGGAGGCGAGCCAGACTGACCTGATTATTTGGGTCCCACTGGGGGTCCACCTGGGGGATTGGCATCATCCACTGTAGGTGCATTGGGTCCAGCCCCCCCCCCCCCACCACTGCTTGTGGATGTTCGTCCTCCCACAGCTCCCGAACTTTCTGCAAAATCATTCATTTCTCTGATAACCCAAACAAAATCCCCAAAAGAAAATTCCAGTCCTTCCATGTATAATCCGCATTTCCCAAATATTCCTCTATCTTTTCCCCCACCCCTATGGGATCATCTAAATATGAGGGTAATTCCTTTTTCAGTCCTCTTATATCCTGTGTAATAAGTGGTACAATTACAAACCAAACCCTCCCCCTTGACCCTCCAAGGGAACTTGGCATAGTGGCATCTGGTACACCCCTGTCTCTTGGGTCCAAGGGACTTGTGATGTCCTATACTGAGTTCCCCTTCTAGTTCTAGGTGGTGATATGATATGCTGCCCTCCTCCCCTTTCACTGTCATTATCCTCAGGTGAGGCCATAGGAACAGCATTTTCCTGATCCCTTTGCTCCAGAACTTGAGGATACAGGGGACCTGCAGCTGGCCCTGAGTCACTTGGCAAAATTGGAGGACAAGATGGGGGAAGGTGCTGAAAAACATCCCAATCCTCACGATTTTTCTTTTCCTTCCTTTTTTCTTCTTTTTCCTTTTCTTAACACACAAACCTCTCCTGTTGCTTGTTTCAACCATATCAATCCACATTCCCTTTCAATCAATCCTTTCCAATTCTCCTCTAAATACCATCACCTACTTTGACACAAAGTTTATCTGTTCCATAAGGTGGCCATTTAAGCCCCCTTGGCAAATCATACTTTGGCCACACAAAATAACAATATTCTACCATTATCTCCTTAGTGTCCTGGTTTCGGGCACATTTGGGAGAAAACCTCCTAATAGGGTCCCTCTGGGAAGCAAACCCAAATGGCCCTTCCCCCAGTTGGTCCAGGAGAAAATCTCCTCAGAGAAAAGTGGAAAAAAACTATTTAACAAACAAAGTGCCCACAAGCATAAAGAATGAATAATATGAAACAATAAAACCTCCTGTTCTGAAGTGAGATGGCAAATTGAGAAAGTCCTTGCCGTGAGTTAGCTCGACTTGCTCAGTTTCCCATCAGTTCCTCTGGCGCTGGCAAATGCTGAGGTCCAGACCTCAGTGGGCCACAGGTGTGAGATCCTGATGTCTCTCTGGATTTTTCAGTCCAGAGCAGGTTTTAAAAGTCCCAAGAAAAAGAGAAAATCAGTCCAGGGAGCTTCTCTGCCTCAGCTAGCTAAAACTAACTAAAAGCAAAGAGACCTCAGTCCCACTCTGTCTGTGACAAACACAGTCCAGAGAAGGAATGTGGAAGAGGGAGTGCCATCTCTGCAAACAAATTCCATGCTGCTTATTCCTCCCCCTTCACTCCTGGAACTAGTCTTAACATTCAGCAAAAACAGAACAGACAATTGGGGATACAAGCATCAAAAAGTCACCCCAGGGCACATAGTTACCTCTAGGGGAATGCATAATCTGTTCCAAGACCTCAGCATTCTCCCTAAGGGACTCTCTGGGGGTATTATGAGATCCTCATCCCCTTTGTCCATGCCCCTTCCCAGCTTTACCTCGCGCTGGGAGGAGTGGAGCACTCCTGTTCCGTGTGGTAACCCCTATCCCGCCAGCAGTGCCCAGCTGAGGCAAGAAGGTATGGAGTCTGAGTCACTCCAGCCGGTTGCCTTGCTGTAAGAAATGACACCCTCTTTAAAAAATTTCAAAGGTTTATTAAACCTTAACAAAATACAACAAAATACTGACTAAGGAGAAAGAGCAGTGCTGGGAGTCTCTGTGACCAGCAGCCACATGCTCGTCTACAAAATGAATGTTCTGCTTTTTATACCCTTGGCCCTTTCCAAAGTGATGGTGTGATGAGGGTCCTGCTGAGGTAATTGCATGTTATTTATGTGTAATGTCTGTATAAAATAATTTGTGCTTGGAAACTAAGAAATATAGAATTGAGAACTCACAAGCAGCTACCGGGGACTGGCGGCTCCAAGGAGGAACCACGAATTTACAACAGAAAAAGAGCTGCAGCCGACGATGATGGGCCATCAGCAGTGGTGGGCTTGGTTCTGTCTAGGTGATTGATACCAGATATGCATCTAAGACACCACACCCAGAATCATCAGGGGTGTGCATCCCGATGCCGACTTCTCAGAAATCTAAACAATCCCTCGACCCTGCCGGGAAAGCCGTCTGGGAGAACAGAAGTCCCAAAAGAAGACGCATGAATATGCGATCTGAGCAGAAGTGGACAAACAAACCTTGCCTTAGGGAAAATAAACTGTATATAAACTGCACCTTCGGTGGCGGGATTTGTGAACGAGGGGGGACTGGTGCGATAGAGGCCAGTCCGAGGTTCACCCAGCTCCGATCCCAGGATCATAGTTGTCCTTTTTATTGTGGCTTTTCCGAGATTGCTGTTATGCAAAACAAATTTTATTTTTGATTATCAATCTGGCTGATTCATTTATAACATTATTCAAAGCTGTTCTTTCAGCTAATTGTCTCCAGATATTTTGAAATACACCGTATTGTACTGGCTGAAACAAAATTGTAGCAAGATGCGTAATATCATAAGGAGCAAGCACATCACCATTAATAACACAAATAAATTGCATTATTTCTGAAGAATTAATACCATATTTAGCTACTGTGATAAATGTGACATTGGGTGAAAATTCGTGATAAAAGAATATAGCAAGATATGTTAGATTGGTGTTAATATAAAAAGGTATGGTCTGTAGAAACTATTCCCCTGCCAGGTTTCCACGGTCCTCAGTCCTGAGACAAAGAGAACAGGACAAGGACCATTACGAGAAACAAAGACACTAGCCAACCCAGATAAGAATCGACATCGCACCCAGACAGAGAAATTCCTCTCTGAACGAAAAAGAGAATTCTCCGCCGAGGAATACACATTGAAATAAACATGGGCCGGCAAGCTCCATCCGCATGTGAAAGGATCTTCCCGGAATACAGTCTGCAGAGTCTGACAAATCCGGGAAGCCCATCCGAAAATTATTTGGACTATTTGGACTATCCTAGGCACCTGTTCCGCCTCGGGACATGAAAACCCCTATAAAACCCCGAGCTGCGATCTGCTCCATGTGGATTTGGGAAAACTGTGCCTTAGAGTGCGGGTCTTCTCTTCCACCCGGCGCTGCGCTGTGAATCCTTTTGTGGTTTTTTCTTTTTATCGGTGATTGGGATGGTTTTATTAATAAATTGTTTCTTTGTTAATCTGATTTTTGCCGTTGCGTTTATAACAGATTTGGTGCTGTGACTCGGATTCGAAGGAGCTGCAGGGACCTGCTGTCCAGGAGGGTACCCCCGCTGATTTTGGCGGCCTGGTGAGTCGGGAAACCCCGTAGCTCCCTCCGAACACCCGAACCAAATTTAGGAACGAGAAAACCACAAAAGGACAGAGGGAAAATGGATCCAGGGGCAAAGAGAGCTCGGGAAAGGCAAAAGGCCTTCAAAAGCCGCGGCTGATATTGCTCGTAAAATGTCTAAGTGCACGAAGACATCCACGCAGGAAAAGGAGCTGTAAGTACTGCTGGTTGAGTGGGTGATCAGGCGAGTGTGTGAGACGTGATCTGATCATGAAGCGAGTGTGGGCTTCAAGGTCGCAGTTCCGTGTTCTTGCTAGAGAAGCGGTCGGCCGCGAAAGAAGCGATTCTGTGTGAAAGTTCTCTCTCATCTCGCTCGTCAAGCCTGGGACTAGGGAAGTCACAAGGGACCGATCACGTGGAGGCTAAAAGGGGAAGGGTACGTCCTATTGAGCTCGGGAATTGGTAAACCCTTTTAGGCAACGGACCAAGGTAACGGTCCAGGTAAAAATCCATAAGGAGATAGAACGCCGATCAGGGGACCTCTCGGCACAGCTCGCTGGAGGGGCGATAATCGGCAAAAAGCCCCAAATCCCTCAGAGAAAGTCAAAACACAACGCAAAGGCAGAGAACTGACTCAGGAAGGAGTTGAAGACTGGTAAGAAATCACATTACACAAAAAGCATGGGACAGAGAAAGAGTAAACCTCAGAAAAAGACCTCAGGAAGACCTCTCTCTGAAAAGGAGGAGGGAACGCTTGACATCTCTCTAAATAGCCCCTTGGGCTGGATGTTAGAGCATTGGGGAGATTGTCCCCAGAGGAGAGAAAAATCCAGAGAAAAGATGATATATTATTGTGTTGATGTGTGGGGAGGCAAAGAGTTGAGGAGCCACCTTACATGGCCGGTGTTAGGAACATTTGAAAAATGGATGTGTAATGAATTAAATCTCTATGTAAAAAACAAAAGCCCCTCAGACCCTGAGGAGAGGGAATATGCTCAGCTCTGGCTGAATACCCGAGCAGGATTATTCCCAATAAAACAGAAAGGGCGGCCCGGAACTGGGACCGAGCCCTGGGAACCTCTAGACCATCTCCCTCCCCCTTACAATGGGCCGGACTCACCGCCCTTGCTGGATCAAGTGGTGCCTACGGCTCCCTTGGACCCCCGAAACCAACCTATGGGGGCACAAGCATCCCAAGTGGGAAGCCCTATGTCCGTAACGACACAGGCTTCCTGTCCCTTGTCCCCACTGGCAGTTTCCCTGCTGCCACCCCCTCTCCTTCCCCTTCCGTCCGGTCTGGGTCCGTCGGCGGCGCACCCGCCAGTGGACGTCATGACCACTGGAGTCCCCTCCAAGATCCCGTCTGCGCAAAGATGGGAACAGCCTTACTCGCCCTTGCCGGCACTGCCGCCGCAACCAGGGTTGGCCCAAGCGGAGGAGAGAATCCCCTCTGCCCCACAAACGGCGGTTCCACCCCCACAGCCCACAAAAGGGAGACAACCCACTGCCATCAGTTCCCCTCCTGCTAGCAGAACATGTTTGAAAGCGAGGCTGATGGGTGATGAATGGGGAGAGAGTGAAAATGAGGGACATAGTTTACTTCCGTTAAGGGAAGTTCCGACGGCCCCCGGGGTTATCGGGTTTGTGAATGTTCCTCTAAATACAGGAGATGTGAGAGCTTTTAAAAAGGAGATGGGACGGTTGTTGGATGATCCTTTTGGTGTGGCAGAGAGGTTGGATGAGTTCTTAGGAAGTAGTATCTATACCTATGAAGATCTTATGGCAATCCTAAGGTCTTTGTTTAACACCGAGGAGAGAGAAATGATAAAGCAGGCGGGTAGTAGAGACTGGGACCGACGCAATCCACAGGGGACGCCAGGCGACCAGAAGTGGCCCAGCACTAGTCCAAGTTGGAATGCGCAAACAGAGGATGGGAGGCGGAATATGGTAGACTTGAGAAATATCATAATTCAAGGTGTAAGAGAAGCGGTTCCAAAGGGCCAAAACATTAGCAAAGTTTTTGGTGAATGTCAAGGGAAGGACGAATCTCCCACTGAATGGATTGAGAGATTGCGGCGGAGTTTACAGATGTATTCTGGAACCAATCCAAATTCTCCGGTGAGGGAGGTTCTGTTAAAAACTCAGTTCGTTGCTAAACCTTGGGAGGACATTAGGAGGAAATTAGAAAAGATAGATGGGTGGCAAGACAAGACCTTACAGGAACTCCTAAGAGAGGCCCAGAAGGTATACATGAGAAGGGAAGAGGAGGTACAGAAATTACAGGCTAAGGTCCTAGTGGCTGCAGTAAAGGAGGTTCAGAAGCAAGAACAGGCACAGGGTAAGTATAGAACGATGCCCCGAAAGCCTCAGGGTTTTCGCAAATTAACCCCGGCCACTCCAAGGGAACTTCCAGAATGTTATTATTGTAAAAAGACAGGTCACCTTGGGCGGGACTGCCGAAAAAGGATAAAGGATGAGAAAATCTTTCAGGAAGATTAGAGGTGTCAGGGGCTCTTCACTTTGGGGACCAGAACATCCAGAGAGCCCCTGGTAACATTAAAAGTGGGCCCCCAACGACAAGAAGTGATTTTTTTGGTAGACACTGGGGCAGAGAGAAGTACCTTGCAGAATTTGCCGTCTGGATGTGAGACTAGTCGGGAAAGAGTGATTGTGATTGGTGCTAAGGGGGATCCCTTTAAAGTACCTGTAATAAAGAACGTGGAAATTGAGTCTGGAAATAAAATTTGCTTGGGAGATTTGTTGCTAGTAGAAGAAGCTGATTATAATTTGTTAGGAAGAGATATGATCATTGCATTAGGAATTAGTGTGATTGCAGAAAGTTCAGAACTAGTGGTAAAAATGTTTAGGCTCACTGTGAAGGACGAGGAAGAGATTAATCCGGAGGTTTGGCACTCGAAAGGAGAAGTAGGGAGGTTGGAAATCGAACCTATTCACATTGAGATTGAAAACTCAGAGGATCCTATAAGGGTCAAACAGTATCCCATCCCGATGGAAGGGAGAAAGGGGTTGAAACAAGTAATAGATGATCTCCTGAAGGGAGGTACTCTAGAGCCGTGTATGTCTCAACATAACATCCCCATACTGGCTGTGAGAAAAACCGATGGAAGTTTTCGACTGGTGCAGGATTTAAGAGCTGTGAATGCCAGAACCTGAACTAGATTCCCGGTGGTAGCAAATTCCTATACCCTGCTAAATAGACTCTCTCCCGAGGACGTATGGTACAGTGTGATAGATTTAAAGGACGCCTTTTGGACTTGCCCTTTTGGACGAGAGAAGTAGAAATTACTTTGCTTTTCAGTGGGAGGACCCGGATACAAACAGAAAACAGCAGTTAAGGTGGACAGTCCTCCCCCAGGGATTTGTGGAATCCCCAAACCTTTCCGGACAAGCGTTAGAACAATTGTTGACCCAATTCACCCCGAGGGAAGGGACAAGGCTTTTGCAGTATGTGGATGACTTGTTAATAGCTGGACCCACCGAAGAAAGTGTGAGAGAATGTACTGTAGCTTTGTTGAATTTTTTGGGAAAGAAGGGTTTGAAGGTCTCAAAATCCAAGCTGCAATTCACAGAGCCCGAAGTAAAATATTTAGGACATTGGCTAACCAGAGGGAAAAAGAAGTTGGATCCTGAAAGGGTGGCAGGTATCATCGCATTACCTGCACCAAAAACCAAAAGACAAATTAGGCAGATTCTGGGGCTCCTGGGATACTGCAGGCAGTGGATTGAGGGCTTCAGTGAAAAGGTAAAATTTCTGTATGAGAGGTTAAACACTGACAGAGTGAAGTGGACTGAACAGGATGAATCAGATTTTCAGAAATTAAAGAATATCCTCATGACTGCTCCGGTGCTGACGTTACCAGACATAAATAAAGAATTTCAGTTATTTGTGGATGTGAATGGGCAGACAGCACAAGGAGTCTTAACCCAAGAATGGGCAGGAAAAAGGAAACCTATAGGTTTTGTGTCCAAAATTTTGGATCCTGTCAGTCGAGGGTGGCCAACATGCCTGCAGGCGATTGTGGCAGTCGCTCTTTTGGTTGAGGAGGCGAAGAAGGTAACCTTTGGAGCGCCTTTGGTAGTTTATACCCCTCATGATGTGAGAAATATCTTGCAACAAAAAGCAGAGAAGTGGTTAACTGATTCCAGGCTTCTGAAATACGAAGCCATTCTAATCAGCTCTCCGGATTTGGAGCTAAAAACTACCTCTGCACAGAACCCGGCTCAGTTTCTATTCGGAGAAGCCTCGGAAAAATTATTACATGATTGTATCGAGATTGTGGAGCTTCAGATGAAAGTAAGACCTGATTTGGAAGATCAGGAATTGGAAGGAGGAGAGAAGTAGTTCATAGATGGTTCTGCAAAGGTAGTGGAAGGAAAGAGGAAGTCGGGGTATGCGGTTGTGGATGGTAAATCGAGAGAGGTGGTGGAATCAGGTCCCCTAGAAGCGGGTTGGTCAGCCCAAGCCTGTGAGCTTTATGCTCTTTTAAGGGCCCTTCAGCGGCTAAAAGGAAGAAGGGGAACTATCTATACCGACTCCCGGTATGCCTTCGGAGTGGTACATACTTTTGGGAAAATTTGGGAAGAAAGAGAGCTGATAAATACAAAGGGAAGAGGCTTAATCCATGGAGAAATAATTAAACAAATCCTAGAGGCCATTCGAGAACCGAAAGAAATCTCTGTGGTCCATGTAAGGGGGCATCAAACTGGACTCCAGTTCCAAACCCGTGGTAACAATCTAGCCGACAGGGAAACAAAAAGAGCAGCTCTGCTTATGGTGAGTGCCCCTGAGGTGACAATGGAGGAAGCCCCTGAATTTCCTCTACCCCCGTCAGAAAAGGAAACCGAGGAATTCAAGAAGATCGGAGGGGTCCTAGAAAGGGGGAAGTGGAGGCTGCCCGATGGGAGGGAATTAATATCAAGGGAAGCGGCGAGAAAAATCTTGCAGAGATTGTACAGACAAACACACTGGGGAACTCGGGCGTTGGCGGAACAGTTTCTGAAATTCTTCGAGTGCAAAGGGATTTTTGAACTTTCCAAACAAGAGGTACAAGGGTGTGTCGTCTGCCAAAAAGTGAATGGATCCAGATCCAGACAAATTGCCTGGGGGGGCCGTCCTCTCTCATATAGGCCATTTGAAAGGATCCAGGTAGATTTCACGGAATTACCAAAAATTGGGAGATACAAATTTCTATTGGTGATAGTGGACAAATTGACTCATTGGGTGGAAACTTGCCCCAGGGCAAAAGCCACTGCACAGACTGTGTCAAAAATTGTACTAGAGGAACTTATCCCTCGGTATGGAATAATTGACTATATTGATTCAGATCAAGGGACACATTTTACTTCAAAAGTTATTAAACAAACCTCAGAAGCCTTGGGCATCAGATGGCAGTATCACACCCCTTGGCATCCTCAGAGCTCGGGACAGGTGGAAAGGATGAATCAGACCCTAAAGTCTCAATTGTCTAAACTTATGCTGGAAACAAAAATGTCTTGGATCAAATGCCTCCCTCTAGCTTTGCTTAACATAAGAACTATGCCGCACTCTGAGACCGGGTTGTCCCCCTTTGAAATGTTGTATGGAATGCCCTACAAACATGGAATGCCGGTGGGACACCCTCAAGTCGAAGATGCACAATTACAACCTTATCTCATTGCTGTAAACAAAAATTTACAGGATCTCCGAAGGCGTGGACTTATTCCCCAAAGTGCTCCCCTGGGATTCACAATCCATCAGATACAACCGGGAGATAAAGTGTTAATCAAAGCCTGGAAAGAACTTCCCCTCACCCCACACTGGGAAGGACCCTTCCTTGTCCTCCTCACCACTGATACTGCGGTCCGAACTGCGGAAAAAGGCTGGACTCATTCATCAAGGGTAAAAAAGGTTGAGGACTCAAATACCTCGGATTGGAGGATCATCACCCCTCCAGGAGAGCTGAAAATTAGGCTTCAGTGTCACCATAAATGACAAATCAGATAAGTTGTACCACTCCTAACTGTGATTGCTTTCCTTTTATTCATTTCGAATGTGTCTATTGTAAACAGGTTTGGGTAACTCATTGTTGGGGAGGGAACAGACCGAAGGGACTGTGTACCAATTGTCTAACCGAAGAACAGGAGAATACTAGCCGTCTCTTAATACTTGCCAAACGGGCTGGACTTTTGGAACTAGACTCTCCTGAGTGGTACCAAATTTACAAAAAGGGGATAAAAGGGAAATTGGATGCCAAGGCAGAGATTTTGGCAATTGAGTGCCGAAGGACTATCAAAGTACTGTGCAGAAGTGATACGATTAAGCTGTCTCTGTGGGCGATCTATAAAAGGAGATTCGCTATCAGGACAACAAGGGCCCCTGAAGCTTATCCCTGCTGCCGAGAAGATGGTCTTCCCCGCCGTATGTTCACATATGAGCGAAGGGCGAGGCAGAGGGATACATCTGTGGGGAATCCTGACTGTCCTGAGTCTAGCCGTGTGCTTGACCAAGGGGGCCATCCCCGAGGTGCCTCTGGGGGTGAGTTCCCCAGGGAAGTGTGAGCAGTGCCTGACTGCCACATTAACCGGACAGATAATCGACTGCCCTCCACGGCAACAAAGAGGTTATTGTTGGTCTAATGGCACTCAATTCAGTCTCTGTGAATTGGAGGGGGAGTTCCGGTGCCGACACTCAGGGGTAAGTTTTAAGGACGGTCAGTCAAGAATTCGTGTTGTGGGAAGGAAAAAAGCTCTACATGTCATACGTAAACGAAGAGTCAGGATGCTTCCCCCAATCCCAGTTTGTGCACGAAGCAATAAAACCGTATGGGTGAAAGAAAAAAGACAACCAACCTCATTGGTAAACCCTTTTTTGGTACTCTTCATAGCCTGTTCTATTGCAGTTATTATTATTCTTCTTGGCTTAATCCCTTGCTTTATTAGAAACTAGAAGGAGGGAGGAGGGAATGGAAGAGCAGCCAGGACCTTGAAAATATTTGAAGAAGGTGAAACACTCCAGGGATGTGGTGAGATTTCTCAAAAGGATTATGATCCCAATTGGTATTAATAGTCTTCTTCACAGGAAACAAATATAATAAAGAAGCACGAAATTTTAATTTAATAAAATTATTAGGTGGGGGACTGTGATAAATGTGACATTGGGTAAAAATTCATGATAAAAGAATATAGCAAGATATGTTAGATTGGTGTTAATATAAAAAGGTATGGTCCGTAGAAACTATTCCCCCGCCAGGTTTCCACGGTCCTCAGTCCTGAGACAAAGAGAACAGGACAAGGACCGTTACGAGAAACAAAGACACTAGCCAACCCAGATAAGAATCGACATCGCACCCAGACAGAGAAATTCCTCTCCGAACGAAAAAGAGAATTCTCCGCCGAGGAATACACATTGAAATAAACATGGGCCGGCAAGCTCCATCTGCATGTGAAAGGATCTTCCCGGAATACAGTCTGCAGAGTCTGACAAATCTGGGAAGCCCATCCGAAAATTATTTGGACTATTTGGACTATCCTAGGCACCTGTTCCGCCTCGGGACATGAAAACCCCTATAAAACCCCGAGCTGCGACCTGCTCCATGTGGATTTGGGAAAACCGTGCCTTAGAGTGCGGGTCTTCTCTTCCACCCGGCGCTGCGCTGTGAATCCTTTTGTGGTTTTTTGTTTTTATTGGTGATTGGGATCGTTTTATTAATAAATTGTTTCTTTGTTAACCTGATTTTTGCCGTTGCATTTATAACACTACCTTTACCTGAAGGTCTTGCATGACCTTCCATGCAAAAATGTGATGGATATCATTTTGTCCTGGATTAGGAACTGCTTTGAAAACAGGAAAGGCCATAGGCTCATTACAAGCAACATTCATATCAGCACTCTGCATATCTGACATTTTTTCTAATACATCCCAATCCTCCGATTCAGCTGCTTTCTTTTTAACATGCTCCCAAAATTGTAGAGGCTGTTGAGGGGTCACAGTCACTTGGCAAGGAGGTAAAGTCCAAGGAGCAACAGGTTTATATCTATTATGAGGTTTGCCACAAACAGATCCATAGACCAGTTCAGATTTTCTGGTCACTGGAATTTCACCCTCACTATCACTGCTAGGCACTGGAGGATACAGTGTTGATGATTTCATTTGTTTGTGCAGTTCGGGGGGGAAGTGGGGGGGCAGATGGCTCGACTTGCTCTTCAATTTGTTTCTCCTGTAAAATCATTTCAGCTAACTGCTGTGCAAGAGTAGCATATTTTGACTTGTCAATTCAGTTAACTGCTGCACAGGGGAGAGGTAGACAGGCTTAACATAGTCTTTTGGAGACAGATACCAAGAGGCATTATCAATTTGTCATTTCTTTCCCACAACAGTAGATCCTGGAGAAAACTCCACAGAAGTAGTTCCAGCAGGCTCTACTTAAGGGGAAAACACATTCTCAGGCTGAACCTCATTTTTCTGTTGTTCCCCATTAACTTTAATTTCTTGCTCTGATTCTTCTTCTATTGTTACAATTCAGGGCGGCTCAAAAACCAATACATAGAACTCCGGTTCTTCGGAGGGCTTATAGCAAAGATTTATTGAAAGGCAGACTCTTTGATACAGTGTTTCGGTGACAACAATTGACAGAGACATGGACTCCATGAGTTGCACACATGAAGCCGTTTATTGATACAGCTAGCTGAGTTTATATACCTTTTCATTATATAACAAGTAATATTTCCAAGTACATAGCTTAAGACATGCCTCGTACAGACTAACACAGGTATGTACTGTCTTATCTAAGTTCTGCTTGCTAAGCATGTATTGTACCAAGCACATTGCTGTCTCTTGCATTCCTTTCTCAAACTTCTGCTTTCAGTTGCCAAGGCTTGCAGCCTACTAATGCTAACATGTCCATTTCTGTCACGAGCTGAGCAGTGCTCCCAGCTCGGCTCTCTAGCTGTATCCCCACATCTCCTCCTTTCTGTTCCACCAGCAGGATTTTCTTTGTAGATTTATCAATCAATCTCTGCACACATTGCAAAATACATGGCACGCAAATCAATATAAGCAACAATATGGTTAAAATATAAATTCCTGTTTTAACTAAATGCTTAAGCCAGCCAGTAAGCCCCCTGCCTCCAAGCATATGTCCAAGCCAATCATTATCATCTACCACCTTTAATTTGGTTACACTGTCTCGAAGGGCTTGTATGTTAGCATGAATAGACAAAGAGTTGTCAGAAAGGTTCATGCAGCACAAGCCTTCAAAATTCTCGCAACCATGTTCATGTGCTAAAAGCAAGAAATCTATCACAGCCCCATTTTGCAGCGTGGCATGCCTCACACTATCAACATCTGTTAATAAGCCTGTTAAAGTAGAGCTAGTAGCATTAGTTTGTTTTGCAAGCCAACAGCCAAGGTTATTTAAAGTTTTTTATGTATGCCGTGTCTATAGCTGGAACAATTGAGGCAAACATTCAGACTCTGAGACTCCAGGATTCAACATTATCATCACAATCTGGGCTATACCTGTGTGTGCTACATTTTGCTCACACCAGCCTATGCAGAGATGGCAAGCTGCCCCAAAAGGACTGAAACATGGTTAGTCAACCAAAAGTACAAGGGCCTCCTATAGCCCTTCCTGGTATTCCTTTCCAGGCTCTATTTCCACATATCAAAAATATATTGTCCATCAAACCTATAAAGGTAGTTGAAGACCTCCCCACCAGCAGAGCACTTGTCTGGGGTCCTGGTGGGCCAAAAATTCCTGTAGGGAGTAAATGAACAGAAGAGTCAAGCAACATTACTGTGATTGAGGTTGCCAGGTCCAGTCAGGTGCTCCCTGCACTTGCTGGGTGAAGACTTGAGGCAGTCCTCCACTGGGCATTCTCGATGGCTGCACTTGTGAGGCTGGCATCTGCGGTGGCTGCATCTCCATCGGCAGCTGAGGCATTTGTGTCAGAGCCCATTGACAATGGTCGTGAATGCTTTCTGAGGTGTTTTGGCATGTGGGACCTTAAGAAAAGCTTGACGAGCTGCGAGCTGCATCGCAAGCTCCATCAAGGGCTTCCTTTGGGCAATCTTGCACCTGAACAGCAGGATCTGTATATGGTCCCATTCCCATAAGCTGCCTGATTGTGAGGGCGGCCAGGGCCTGATTAGTGTGGCCCATGTAAGTTAAAAGCAGGTTTTGCAAACCTTTTTCCCACTCCTTCTCCCATAAGCTGTATTGCATGGGAGATAACAGTAGTCGGGCAAGAGTTTTCAAATCATACAGAGTCATTGTGTGGCCAGCAAACACAGAGTCCAGCAAGCTTACAAAATGTGGCAAGCCAATACCATGCTCTGTAGCTGCTCGCTGGAGCTCTTTAATTTCTGAGAAGGACAGCTGTTCCCAATGGGCAACTCGCCATCATGTTCCCTTATATATTACTGGAGCCACAATTCTTTCAGCAATTTCAGTGTCCCTCTTTTAATGCTTGTTGTTTTAATCATATCCAGCTGTCATGAGGGTCAGGGGGATGAAAATCAGGTTCTTTGTCAGGATCAGTGGGTCCAGGATCAAAGGGATCCTCCTCCGCACCGTCCTGATCGCTTTCCTCGCTGTCATAGCCAGCAGCAAAAACTCTAATGGAGCCCCCGTGGACTCTCTCCCTTTATTTGAAAAAAGTTGCAGAACTCTGCCTCTTTTGTGGACACTGGCTTTTCATAGCATGATTTTCCATACAAAATGGGGCCTCATCTGGAATCCTTCCAACATCTGGGTCCAGCACACCACAAGAGGAGCTGGAGGCACGTCTCACCCAGTTTTTAGGTGACCAGCTCCTGTCCACACTGGCCGGCACCAGACGATTAATTGGGTACCCGAGACTGTCCAGGAGACAGACAAGAGGCAGACAAGGGGGTCCGTGAAGAGTACACAGGAAAGTGAAGTGGAACAAAGACTCCACAACCAAAGGTTATGAAGTAGGTATGCTTTACTCAGGGGCCAGGCGCACAGGGGATCACTCCGCCAAAGACATGCGCCTTGAAAAGAGCAGGTGCTCTTGTTCAAATACACTTAAAACTCATACATATTTATGAAAGTTCCAATATAGCTTACACATATTTAGAACCTATCCCCACCTACTCTCACTTCGTATGTTAATCAGCTTTTTGTCGGTCTGCGCTTGCACATTGTCTGGATGAAGTAAAATAGTCCTCCTCAGGTGTCTGCTGGATGAACCTGGTTTTTGCGCAGGCCCTCTTGGTCTCTCACTGTCCTCTAAGGTTCCTGGTCATAGTCTAAACTACAAATCTAGTTTTTTCCAGTTTTTTATCACTGGTTTCTACTTATCAGTCTTTAAAAAAATGAGCAAGGCCCTGTTTTTGTATGGCGAAGGATTATCTGTTTTTTACACACTTGATTACACAGCAAATTATAATCTGTTTAAATTTAGTTATAAGTTCCCTACATGAAAAGGATCACTGGACATGGACGACCAGGGTGGGCAGCAAAGGAAAGTCGAAAAAGGGTCTTGATTATAGAGATGACGATCTGTTATAGGTTAACACAGTTTGGTTTTTGGTTAATGGAATATTGCCCTGCCAGGACCTGGGACTTTGTTTTGGAAAGGACAGGGACTTATCAGGAGGCAGTTTTTTCTATTAGCAGGTAGTTTGATCACTAAGAGAGTTGAAGGCGACTTTTGGTAATACCCATATAAAACTGAGTGTGCCCAAGCAGAGTCCTCTTTTACTTCCGGCCAGAGGAGGTAACAGCTCTGAGGGGAGGCCCAGGCTGGCCAGGCCCCACTGCTCCCCCCCTGTGGGGGGGAGCCAGCCCTGGTCTGGCCGTGCCTCCAGGGCCCCCCATCAGCTGCTGGGGGTGAGGATGGAGGCTGCAGCTGAGATCCCTGACTGCCTGAGCTGCTCCAATCGGTGTGAGTTTCTCCTCCCCTTCCCCCATCTCTGCAGCCGACATGGCCACGAAGTCAGCCGCAGCCCGGAGAAAAGAAGACCTGGCAAAATTTAACTCTTTCTTGGAACAGATGAAATTTCCAAAGCCCTAACCTTTTCCTTAGTGAGAGAGATGGCCAAATTAGAGACATGTGAAGGGACAATATGGAGATCTCAAAGTCAGTAAAGGAAAAGTGACCTCTTAGGTGGAAGAGATAACAAGTTGCCTTGGTTCTAGGCTGAAAATCTCGTACAAGTTATGGTAACAGACTGTAATATGAAATGCTAGAATAATCCTTTAAAATGTGGACTGTCGCCCCTGCATTTTCTTGCTTTCAAGTGTTTGAATCTTTGCAGCCTGATTCTCACACTGCTTGATGTAAACTATATGTATTTTTAGAAATTATCTGTGTGTTTTGCATAGTTCTTCTCTGAGAGGAGAACTTGACTGATGGTCAGAGTGACCAATGGAGTCAGGAGGTTGTAACCTCCTTGGGCCAATCCTGGCTTTCTGTAAAAAGTGTATATAAGTGATGGAGTCAGAAAAAATAAAGAAGCTTTCCGTGTTTGACCCTGCTGCTGCCTGCTTGTCCTCTGTGAGGGTCCACACCCACATCGCAAAGTGTGACCCCTCTAAGTGAGGGGTGACAGTGGACAATACAAATCGGGGTGATGATTTGTGGATTTTAAAGCAAGGGTATCTGTAATTTACTGAATGAATATTGAATCAGAAGTTGGGATTTGGTGGTCCCATAAGAGGTTTGAACAGAGAGTGATTAGAAGAAGCCCCCTGTGCTAGCGGAAGAAGTGAGAAGACATCTCTGTTCCCTGAGTTGAAGAATTCTTTGCCTTTGAAGTTGCTCATTTTAAAAAGGTGCCACCCCAATATGATGTGAGTCTACAGACCATATGTAGTCACGGGAAAGGCTACATGATATGGGAGGTTCCACAACTGCAGAAGTTTCCTGGGCGGGCTGCTTTTGTGTGAGTTAGGAGACACAAGCAGACTGTTTCTCTTGTGGAAAGTTACCAAACAACAGGAAAGACTTCTCTCTCTCAAAGACTGAATGAAAGACTGTTTTATAAGTGGTACTGACCTGGAGTTCTGAGTTTTGCCCCTTTATATTGTTTGTAGAAAGTGAACAGCTTGTGGTGGGAGAAAGGGTTGGTTTCGAAATTTCATTTGTGTTTTTTTTCCCTTTCCCTTTGCTTCTCTTAGTGTGTGTTAATAAACTCTGTTTACCTTAAGTTGGGGCCTGTTTTGCCTTTTTCTCCAACATCCTATCTCCCAAAGGTAAAAAAGAGCAGACACTAAATTCTGCAAACGTGAAACCACTACATCAATTGGCATCGTGACTTGGATAAGTGAACCAAAACCACTACATGATCCCAAAATACCTCTGAAGGGTCCTTTGGGAGAACGATGGGATGGTTTGCACATTCTCCCAGAGGTAGTTAAGGACATGGACTCCCAGAGGGGATAATAAGAGGAGCCAAGAAAGGGTCTTGGCAATCCACACCCAGAAGGAGAATATAGTGTTGGTTTGGGAAAGGATTGATTGAAGGAGAGTGTGGAGAAATATGGTTAAGGCAAATAGCAATGGGTGGCTATGTGATAGGGAAAGAAAGATAAACAGGGAGGACTGGGAAGTTCTCTGCCTTATCTTCAAAATCTACAGTCTGATACAGGGCCAGCTGCAAGTCTTGTATTCCCGGCTTCCAGGAGAGCGAAGGCAGGGAGGTATTGTTCCTACACCCTCATCCTTCTTGTCCACCTTTGAGACAAAATTTAGGAGGAAAGTTCCTAAAGGAGTTTTCTCTAGAAAGCAAATTTCTGCAGCCTATCCCCCAACCAGTTTGGGAGATAATCTCTTTGGAGAAAAGTGGAAAAAACTGTTTATTTCACAAGCAAAGTACTCACAAATATGAGAAAATGAATAATATTAAACAATAAAACCTCTCCTTGCTCTGAAGAGATGGCAAAATCAGAGTCCTCTGTGAGTGTGTCTTGGTCTCTTCAGTCTCTCTCTGTCCCTCCAGGGGCTAGAATGCAGCATCCTGGGCCAGGTGTCCAGGCCACAGAGCATCTTGGGGGAAGCCCCAAGCAATTGTTCTGGTGTTCTGGACAGGAGAGAATCCAAACAGTTCCAGAAAAAAAGACACAGTCCTGGGAAAACCTTTCTTGCTGTAGTTAAAGGGGATAACCAGCAAAAAAAGCAAAGAAAAACTCCCTGTCTCTCTCTGTGCAAAAGTCGAGAACTCAGAGAGCACTGAGAGCCTTATTTCTCTCTGTCGCTGTCCGTGCTAGACAGCACAGTTGTGAGAGAGAGGAATTCCAAGGGAGTAAAGTGAAGCTTCTGCAGACAAACTGCTCACTGCTTCCTCTCTCCTTTGCCTTTTCTGTCTCTCCGGGCCTAGCTTAAAGCGATAGGACCCATTTTTGGGCAAAAAACAGACAATGGGGATACCAGCATCATAAAGTCACCCCAGAATGTCTCCCCAGATCATCACGGAGCCAGGGTGGAGGATTTGGGTTTGTCCGCTTACTACTCAGGTCTTAAGGAGGTTTCTCTATGGTGAGGAGTGCTGAGGCCAGGTACGGAAATACTGGACCGGCAGCACGGGCTGGGGAGCTGTGGGGGAGGTGCAGAACCAAGCTGGGGGTGTGGGGCAGCAGGAGCTCAGTGCCGGGTGGTGCCTGACGCTGCCACCTGTCGGAGTCCAGGGCATACCCTTGGATGACCTGGGACCCGAGGAAGAGAGCTTGAACCCTAGACAGGGGGGTGTGGAGCTTGTCCAGGGGGGTTGAAGACATTGGCACAGAGCCCAGGAAGACACTGGTTTTGATTTTAGTCCATGGGAGAGGCTTCCAACACAGAGAGGAATTACAAACCACAAAGGTGTGAAAACAGTAGTTTAGCACAGCACGAGATGAGAAATTTAGAAGTTTTAGGGTTCATAGAATAGAGGTAAGGGGGGGACAAAATGGAGGATTTAGGTTGGTGCCCTAGGTTCCTCTCCTTCCTCGTCTTCCATCTTCTGATGTGGTGATGACACAAAGTAGTTTGAGGGGATTGGGTCAAAGTAAAAATGACCCTTCTACTATAGGCACTAGGCATTGGTCTGAAATTGTAAATAATAGACACATAGTTAAATCGATGAACAGCTAACAGGTTCTGACTTGTCCCATTCCCAACATTTGCTGAAGAGCAGGCACATCAAAGGCATACTTTAGAATAGCCTCATACACAAGAACAAGAGCAGAATCATCTTTCACTTCATAATTTCCTCTGTTGTCCTTAGTGGGAACTTGTAGAGGGATTTCATGGCAGACCTCAGTGCTGTCACATGTGGTGATTCACCATCTTAGATTTTTGTTTTTCTTGTATAAGGGATCAGACTCTACTGCCAAAGAAGCAAACAATGCTTAATAGCTGGTTTTGCACTTCAGAATTAGTTCCTGGATGTTGAGGTGTCTTTGTCTGCCTCGGCTAGCCCTGACACCTCGACAGTATGAGGGTACGGCTCGGTAGCAGGATGAACCTCACCGACCCCTGTGGATTCTTGTCTTGCTTGAAGGAGTGAAGCAACGATAGCAGGAAAAAAGAGGAGGCTGTTCTGGGTTAACTGCTGGCTTTATTCATCAGGGTGTCTGCCCCAGCAGACACCCCTCAGCAGAAGCAGCGGGGGGAAAAGCGAGGGAAAAAAATCCTTTTTTGAACCCCCGAATGCAACACCTTTTATTGGGGGGAGGAACTCAGGGATGGGTTTAACTGGGGACAAATCAGGGGCCAACAGGGCATGGCTCTCTGGATAAATGACATACATAGTAACAAATTATTAACTCAGGTGGGGAGACAGCTGAAGTCTTGTCCAATCACTTGCAGTTTTTCCTGGAACTTTCCAGACTTTTGGGAGAGACCCCAAAGTGACAGACAAGGCCCAGGGGCTGGATAACTTCTGACTGACATATAACTGGGGTTGGGATGAAACTAATGAGGGTGGAACATGGGTGGCATGGGGCAAACCATTATAACTTATAAAAATGAACTAAATACAAGGAACAAATACATACATAAAACTGATAAAACCAAAACCTCACCACTACACCTGGATATGAGTTTGGGGTTGGTTTGGTTTTTTGTGATTGTATATTTCTACCCCCTTAAAAATTGCATGCTCTCACCTTCCCTGTTGTAAGTTGTCTTTCACCCAAATGTGACAAACATTTATAGCAAGGTGCTTGAAACGAACTAAAAATACAATGTCCTTATAAATTCCAAATATTTCATGTTACGAACTGGATTAAAGATACACTATTCAACTTGCATGTCACAGCATCATCTAGTGTGGGAACCGAACTGACTGAGTAGTGGTTTAGCCTCGGTGGCTTATGCAGGAGGCTTCAACCTGAGACCATGGGAAATGGGATACCAAAAGGGAGAAATCTAGTCAGATTATGGTGAGAAGAGTGTACCCATTGGAGTTGGTATGTTAATGGAATTTTCCCATAATAGGCCATGGTTCTGGTTCTTGTTCTCAGTTGGTTCGAGACCTGTCACATATAAGGTCATGTTCCTAGTCTGCATTCACGATTGGACCCCTGCCCTCAGAATATCCCTATATATTGTTACATTCACCATGCCCCTTCAACTTTGGCTCTTGCCCCTCAAATCATGTGGTCTGTGTTTGTTATTTTCACTATTAAAGTTCTTTATCTTTTGGGCAACTCCATCATTCCCGCCCCTCTATTTTTGCCATGCTCGCCTGGCTGGACCAGACTCGGGGTCACAGTGAGCTGGACTGCAACAATCTAGTCTCTATTCAGAAGTTACCACTATGTCAGGAGATATGGAGACATAGCTCTAAAAAGAGCAAGCTGCAGCTGACAGGGGGTGAACGATTACTTAGAGAACAAATAGATTACTTTTTTCCTATTTCAAGAATATAGTTCAGAGGGCAGTTGAAACACACCTGATGACATGTCTTTGTACATTGATTTCACTAGAATAAAAAAAATAAATCCTTTTTAAATGTCATGCAACTATAAGTCCTTGGCATCTCCTAAAGTTCTGAGAGTCTCTGAAGAAAATTCTGCTCAAAATTCATGGAATGTGGAAAGTCTGTGACTAGACTGAGTTTGGCTGGACTCTCCAGTCAAATCAATATTCCTAGGAGCAGCTGTTATCTTGTAACAGAAGCCTACTGAAAAATCACATTGGATGCTTGACTCTTTGCAGTTGCATATAGCCATATAATTTGATTCACAGGATTTGGTTCAAATCAGCAGTGTTCACATTAGCAAAGAAGTGTTCCTGTAGAAAGTTCATTACTGAACAAAAGCCAAGCTTACTCTATCTGTTCTGAAGAATGTTCTTTGATTCTGTAGTGGAACGTTTCTGAGTGCTGCTGTCCTGCAAAAAACTAAGGTAGCTGTAGTTTATGGTAAATTACTGGCTGATTTTCCTACAACATGAAAGGCTTAAATTTAAAAAGGGATTAATAAGTGTTATTTTAACTAGATAACTGGAAAAAAATAGATCACTTTTGCAATGTTGCCTAATATCTCTCAGATATTGGAGTTTTATAGTTCATCAGCTGTTGGAGCCCTGGAAGCTGAGAATTTTAGGCTTTCTGTGTTAAAAGGCACTGACCCTTGAGAAAGCACTACATTTGACCTGAGGCCATGGAACAGGCTTCTGAAATTGAGTGATAGCACTGGGATTATGGGTGTGTAGTTTGAATAGAAGTGTGTGATATCACAGGATGCAAAAATTAGGGTTTAAGGTTTTACTATATAGTAATATCTTGCCAGGGTAACCTTGATAAAAAAAAGGGAGGACTGGCCAGAGAAAACGTAGGTCTGCTCAATGTGAGTAACACTACGTAACTCCTTTATTTTGAGAGAAATGGCGTCTTTTATACACTTCTATATAGTTTACAGTTTGGATAGCTCAGTTATTGGCACACAGCAAGAGAAAGAATGCAAACACTCATTATTTTAGTTACAATTAAGGTGGCTACACATGTGCCTACTAACTACTTCACTCAGTGACCTTCAAATTCCCATTATCTTCCCCAAACACCTTAAGGTGTCTTTTTCTAGCTGCGCCACACACCTGATGGAATTTTATCTGCGCAACAGGCTTCAAGGCCTCGTCAAGGCCTCAGGTCAGAACTCAGTCACAGTAGTTCAAACTCTTGATATAAATCATGACCTCCTGATTTAAGAAAATCAGCAACAAGTTCCCCTTTTTCTTTTTGAACTACCCAGACTGAGTTGAAGGCGTGACTAACTACCTTTTGCATACATTTCAACAAACAAGGCACTACTACTAATACAACTACAACAATGATGAGTACAATGGTCCCAAGATGGATCAAATCTTTGATCCAACCAGTAAAACCAAATGAACTGATCCACTTGTCAAAAGGAGAATCAACCACTACAATTTGTCCCATGTTACGCCTTAGCTGATCAAGTTGTTGATAGATTGACCGTGAGTGATCTGACAAATTCATGCAGCACATGCCTTCAAACTCCTCACAACCATGCCCTTGGGCAAGGAGCAGGAAGTCGATGGCTGCTCTGTTCTGAAGCACTGCATGGCGGACTGTTCCGACATCCGCAGCAAGTTCACTCAGAAGGTTAGATGTTATATTAATTTGTTTAGATGTCCAGCACGCTAAGGTTCGTAACTGGGTGAGAGCTTGCGCTGATGCAACTCCCGGAGCAAAGATCGAAGCCACTATTACAGTTGGACTTCCCCACAGTGATACTGTGGATTTACATCCAGGATCCAATTCAATGGCTTCGCGTTTGAATCGTCGGGATGTTTTTGAAAATTTCGTAATTTGATGAATGGAAGGAGCAAACAGGGTTAATTTCCCAAAATAACATGGGCCCCCTGCAGCTCTCTTGGGTACTGCAGACCACGCTCGATCCCCACAGATGAGGAAAATTCTCGGTGGTAATTTTCTTGCAGCATTTTGTGGTGGTGCTACAAGTTGAGTCCAATTGTTGCAGTACTCTGCATAACGAAAATACAATGGAGATTTAGGAAACAACCAAGTGTTGCCATCCTTGGACTGTCTCTCATGTCCAAACATCAGGCAATAGTTGCCTGGTACAGAGCCAAGAAGATCGAATTCCTGTGGCTCCGCACTTACCGCTCTTAGATCTTGCGTGATGGCAACAACTTGCGCTCCCAAATCATTTCGGGGAATTTTGTGAACTTCACACCAATTTTCGGAGTGTTTGTGAGTGGACCCGATGGGCTGATTGCACCATGCGTTCCAAGCTTCCGACACGTTAGAATAGATTTTCGCTTGTGTCAGACTTTTGAACTCTGCCATGGAAAGCAATGGAACTCCAATCAAACAGGTGCGAAACGGACTGGACGGTGTCGCTAACGACAAGCAAAATGAATCTTGTCCAGTTCGATTGGCCCATGTGACCCACATGTTCTCTCTCTGGTCTACATCGAGCACTCCAATCACTCCTTGCATCAAACCAATGGAAATGACAAGTAGTTCAAACCACATCATTTCACTGGCACTTTTGGTTCCTTTTTCCAGTTTGTTCTAAAAATTCTTAACTTAACTTATAACTTAACTTAATTTTTAGATTCTTAATTTATAACTTAAATTTTTAACTTATACTAACTTAAAATAACTTAACTTTTACTATATACTTATATAACTATTAAATTCACACACTCTAAAATTAATTTTTATCAAACTCAGAAGAATCAGAGGGTTCAAAATTGTCCAAAGATGTTTCAGGTGAATCGATGTCCTCTCGATTGTTCTCGCTGATTGATGGTATTCTTTCTTGTTGGAGGACACGCGCAGGTGAAACGACTCGACACTCAGGCAGGACCAGCTTCTGTGAATACACACATACATTCTCGACCATTAAACAACACTTGACTTGGTCCCTGCCCTTCACCCGTCTGCATATTTTTATAGTAAACACAAAGTCTTGGAATTGCCTCTTGACCTTCTGCTAAACATAAATGATTTAAAACAAACAAAACCTTATACAATCTAATAACTACATCAGTGTCATCTGTCTGTTTCTGCTTTACAAGATTTTTTTTGAGGGTGTAATCTGCGCTTTCAACAATAGCTTGACCTGTGGTAAGAGACTCTGGCATGGAAATGACTACCACTCCCCACACTCGTTGACCGACATAAGCTGGACCATTGTCGGCCTTAAATTCCACAGGCACACCCATGACTGCAAAACAAGCAGACAGATGCCTTTCTACATGCAAGCTCCTTTCCCTTGGCCATGCTGTTGCCTAACTAGATTTTGAGTAGCAGGGACGTAATTCAATCTCCCAAACTCTGGGACATGAGTTACATCCATCTGCCACAACTCTAAAGCTTTCAGTCCCTTTGGGTTTTGTGCCCAGCCTCAGTCCAGATCCGGGATGACTGAGGGCGGGCATGCACTCAAAAGAATCTGAAATTGTCGGTGCAAGGCTTGTGCATTTTGATGGAATGTCTCTTGATGGAATGTCTCATTGTCTCATGACTGTTGCAAGCCTTTTTAAACTTGTTTTCAGGCTTTTTGGGAGGAACATGCACAGCACAGCTGACGCCTGCATCAGCTCGTACATTGCTTTCTCCCAAACTCTGTTGCACTGATGATTCTGAATGTGCATCACACAGAGGACATGATGGCGTTGATTCTGTCTTCATCTCTTGCGGGAATGCGGATGTCTGCTGGTTCTTTCCCGTCTATTTCAACAATTCTGTTTCTGCCTCTCCTTATCAAGGCAGCAAAAGCGTCTGTCCTGCGCATGACACGACTCTTTGGCTGCACTGGCAGAAACGCCCACTCAATGACAATCTCTGTGGCATTAGATTCGATTTTCCACAGATTCTATTTAATTTTCAAAACCAGACTTTTCAATTTTCAGAATTTTCAAAAATTATCATTTTTCATTTTTTGTTCAGTCATTTTTCTGTTCAGGACGGTTCTCTCCCCCTTTTTCTTTTGCCATTGAAAGACAATGGCAAGAGGAGAAGTTTCAGCATTGGTCTGTAAAAGTGTTGACTGAAGAAGTTCCACACGTCGTGCTGTCCTTGGAGTCTGTCGACCTCCTGCAAGCTTCAGTGGCGTGACTGTCAGCATCGCATGTTGTGCACCACACAGGCTTTTGGCATGATCGCTTGACATGACCTGACTCACCACAGCGGAAGCAAACCGGTCTGTTGTGATGTGAAGACTTATTCTTTTTCTTTGATCTTTTCATGTCCGGGACCAGCAGCAGAGCTCTGAGAGCTAGTGATTGAGCCAATTGATGGACTTAAACAGGATAGGTGAGCTGCACAGAGGATGAAGCGTACAGGCCGTGCCCAGTTAACATGTCGGGCTGGATGTTGCAGAATGGATCACCCACCTGTCGATGCCTGCTGGCTTCCTCCGCAGCCAAGCGCTGCCATTGCCGCTCAAAGATGAGAAGCTGCAATGGTGTGAGAAGCAAAGATGCAATGCTGGTACAGTCAGCTGGACAAAGAAGGTTAACTGTGTAAATGTGGTGAATGATGTCTTGCGCTGCTTTGGATCTGAGTCCGTGTGTTTTGACAGTGTCTTTGGCTTTCCGGAGCAGTTTCCAATCCAAAGGTTTCCACTCGGCAGCAATGTTTTCAATGGGATCGGTGGCATCCCAGTTTCCACGTTCTACAATTGAGTTCTCTGTACATGCAGATGTTGAGGCACCAGGGACTGATGACACTTCTAGTGAAGGAACAGGTGAAGGATTGGAAGGTGTTTGTTGTTCCTGTGATTTTGGCATTTTAATAAAATCGGACATAATTTGTTGCAGTACAGAATTGTAGTGTTTAAATGATTTGCGCCGTTCGTGTTGTTCCACAGCGACACGCGGTGGCTGTTCTTGCGATTGCTGCCTGATGATGATGATGATGATGATGTGAGAGAAGGACCCTCGATGCCTCCTGACATAAAATCAGAAGCCAAAACAACTGACACAAGATCAGAAGCCACTATTGAGTCCTTTTCCCTGAAGGACCTTCATGGCCTAAGAAAGGATTATACTCGATGACCTGATGAATCGATAATTAGTTGGTTAGTCCATCCTTGGGATGCTGCAGGCGAGGCTACAATGCTGGATGGCACTGAAGCAAGGCATTTGGGATCCCTGTTGCATGAGCTGGTTATTAACCAAGGAATGATGAGGGAGGCTAACCCTCACAGTCTCTGGGAACAGGTCCTGGGAAGTGTGGCACAACGATATCTGTGTGCAGACAATCTCTATATGCAGCAAACCCAGTGGAAGACCATAGAACAAGGGATTCAATGCTTGAGAGAAATGGCACTGGTGGAGATTGTCTTCTCAGATGACCTAAACACCCAGACTTGGTACCATGTACATCTGTGATGTGGCGAACACTTCTACAACTTGGGCCACAAGAATGCGCTTCTGCTTTAGCAATAATGAAGTGAGATGACAGGGAGGAGACTGTGCTTGATATGGCGAAGAAGCTCTGAGCATATGCAGATGCCGTGCATGGTACAACACATGCAAGCAGAGCAAAGTTAAGGGACCTCCTCAAGGGATCCAGTTCCTGGGAATAAAGTGGAAAGATGGATGTTGTCAGATGCCCACCGATGTCATCAACAAGATCACAGCAATGTCTCCACCAACCAACACGAAGGAAACACAAGCTTTCTTAGGTGCCATAGGTTTTTGGAGAAAGCATATTCCTGAGTACAGCCAGATTGTGAACCCTCTCTACCTGGTCTCCGGCAAGAAGAACACTTTCCAGTGGGGCTTTGCCCAGTCTGAGCCACTGCATACAGTAGATGGAGATAAAGTCCCAGTGGTGCATGTAAAAGGTTTGCTAGGGAAGACAGTTTGGATCAATTCTGCCTCGAGTACAGACAAACCCATCTGTGGGGTTGTCTTTGCTCAGGGACCAGGTTGCACATAGGGGATAATGCAGAAAGATGGAACAGCATGATGTGTACCTCAGGGAGATCTGATTGTTGGGTGAGAACCATGTGTAAATATCATTGTTTGCTGAATGTCACTGCCATTGTCTGTATATAGCTGTATACTGTATATATGTATAATGTATGTGTGTGTGGAGTTGGAATATATATTAGTTTTGGTAGTAAGTTTACAATATGGGGATAAGGGGTGGAATGTCCTGGGGTGACTTTATGATGCTTGTTTCCTGAATCGTTTCTTCTGCTTATGTTGGATATTATGTTCTGCACCTTTAAGACTGGTTATGAGAGCGAAGAAGGGAGAAAGAGCTCCGTGTTTGTTATCAGAAACTGCACTCGCTCCTCCACATTCTCCTCCTGGGCTGTGTTTTCTGCAGCACGGACAGACAGCGGGACAGAGATCTCCATAGCTTTTAGTTGGTTTTAGCTAGCTGAGGCAGAGAAGTTCCCTGGTCTGTTTTGTTTCTTTCCTTTTTCTTGGAACTGTTCGAACCTGCTCTGGACTGAAAACCCAGAAGAGCACTGGGAGCTATCACCTGTGGCCCACCGGGGCCTGGGCCTCGGCATTTTCCAGCACCGGAGGGACTGATAAGAGACTGACCAAGCCAAGCTACACTCCACAACAAGGACTTTCTGAATTTGCCATCTTTTCAAACAGCGAGAGTTTTTATTGTTTCATATTGTTCATTTTTTTTATGCTTGTGGATACTTTGCTTGTTAAATGAATAGTTTCTTCCTCCTCCTGGACCGAGAGGAGTGGGCGGGGCAGGCAAAGCGGCCCCTCCGCACGGGTCGTACGGAGCGGCGCAGCCACCTGATCACAGCGGAGCAGCGCGAGAAGCGAGCGAAGACGCCCCGGCGGCTCTGCACTCAATTTTAAAAGTACAAGGCATGGCTTTGGGGTCAGCCAGCCCACAGACCCCGGCAGGGAGGAGCCAGAAGCAGATGGAGGGCGCAGGGGAACAGGGATCGCTCGGAGCGAGCGCCCTATGCACTTCCGTAAACAATGCCTACGTACTTCCACCGATGCCATTTTGTGAGCAACAAGACGTTCAGCCTCCTGCTGCAGTGCCACCACTGGCCGCTTCTATTATTGCACCTTCTAATACTTACAATACACAACAACTAACTTGCAGTCTCATCCATAATGACAAAGCAATCAAAGTTACGGGTTTCCTGGATTCAGGAGCAGAGATATGGAAGTCACCAGGTGTCTACAAAGCAGTCTTTTTAAGTATTGTTTAATTTTAAAACTATTCTAGGTTCTGTTAAAATATGCTTATCTAATTTGCAAAGTTTAGTGTTGGAATTCTGGAAACAGGATTTTGGGCTTTCTGTGCTAAATGGCACTGATCCTCAAGTAGGCGTTGCATTTGACTTGAGGCCATGGAACAGGCTTCTGAAGTTGAGTGATAGCACTGACGTTGTGGGTGTGTAGTTTGAATAGAGGTGTGTGATCTTACAGGGTAAAAAGCTTGGAATTTGGGTTTTTGGTATATAGTAATATATGTGGGGCAAGATGGAGGATTTAGGGTGTTGTCTAAGTCCTTCTTCACCTTCTTCTTCTTGGTTTCGGGTGTTTCTTTCTAATTGAGTGAAAAAGGTCCACATTGTGAGCCTTGGGTGGTCATTATCAGGTCAAAAATATAAATAATATAGGTGTCATCTTCTTATTGGGGAATTATCACTTAAATAACCTTGGAAAGAGTTAGAGGCATCCATTTAACCTCCATTTTCTAACTTGCTAGCTAGAGCTCACGACTCGTGAGGCTGTAATATAGATAAGAATTAATAAACACTGAGTCTGAACATGAAAACTGAAAGGAGTGAAAATTGGAAAGCTCCTAAATATATGTTGGAGATTTGAAGAGTTGAAACCCTTGATTGTCATGTAATAAGTGTATTAATATTTTAAATATTAATAATTTTGAAATGTAATGTAACAGTAAGGAGCCACCTCTGTGGTCCCCCTGGGGGGGACAGTGAGGGGGGCTGCTTGGTCGCTGGAGGCCGCCCGCAGCCCCCCCCCGAGGCCGGAGCGGGCTGCCCACCGTCAGAAAAGCCTGCACCCCCCACAGACACCAGAGCGGGCCGTCTCGGCCCCGACCCCCGCTCACTGCCACCGTTCTGGCGTGGCACGGCCGATGGGGGGGCCCCGCCGCTGCTCCTGGCCCCCGCGCCGCTGAAGAAACCGAAAACAAAAGTTGCCGGCGTGCCGCCTCCCCCTCCGAGCGTCCGCTCGCCTCGGGCCGGCGCGGCCCGACTCCCAGAGCCCGCAAACCGCTGCCGCGCGGCACGGGCTGCCGAGCCGGCACGAGCCCGGCGCGGAGAACCCCTGCGCTCCCAAAGACTGCTCCTGCACTGCGGCACGGCCGGAGCGTCCCGCGCCCGCGCCTTCCCGCCGCTGTCACCGCCACGGCGTGGCTCTGCTGACGGGGCAGCCCGCAGCTCCCGGCCCGCGCGGCCATCCCGCTCCCGCCGCGGAGCGGCCAAAAGCATACACATACCCCCCCCATCGAAACCGCGAGACTCCCAAGGCGCCCGCTCCCCGTGAAGCGCGACCATCTCGCTGCTGTCGATTGCGAAATAACCCCCCCCCCGGGGCGACCCCGTAGTACATGTAAATTAAGAATCCCAGTGCACTCTGGGACCCTTTTTAACACCAAAAGAACCCTATAAAAATAAATCCATGTAAGATTTAGACCCACAAAAGACAGTACTAAACCGTGTATACCCTAGAGTATTAATAGACAATTTTTTTGTAACTCGCTGTAACCTAAAAATACCCCAAAAAAAGGCAAGACCCCAAGGCAAACAAATGGAAATCAGAACTCCTTGGAGACCCCCGGCAAGGGAAGAGTTCTCCAGCTCTGCAGGAACATCTGGCTGCAAAGCTGACCAGGACCCTCCTCCTCAAGGATGAACCCGGCTGCAAGGTCCCTCGAGCCACCCTTGTAAGAGCTGATTAATAAAGGCATTTTAAGGAGAAAAATATTATCTCCGCCCATTTTTAACAAAAACTGTGACTCCCGTGTATTAATCCCAGCTCTATGACGAAGAAAAGAAGATAAAAACCTCACATTTTAATGGTACCTCCGTGTGAGGAGGAACACCTGTTAACGGGTTGGAACTGGGACCTCCCTGAAGAAAGAGAGATAACCAAAGCAGCTGGAAGCTAGAAAAGAAGAAAAAAATCCCCAGGCAAAAGAAAAAACAAGGCTCAGACTTCCCTAGACGCTGGTGAAAGTGAACCAGAACTTTGTGAGTGCTGGCCAATCACGGAAACAGAGGGAACCAAGGAGAGAAGCTGACGGTTATAACTCAGGTAGGCTTCAAATTCTTCAGGGTTAATAGAATATAAACGTGGGAAATGTAATGTCCAGATTGCAGAGGGACGCAGTAGACTTGCTAGAATCGATGATAAAAGATGCAGGCCCAGTAGCTCTGTTTAACTTCTTTTCTCTGGGACTCTGTGAATCTAGGACTATAGCACTGCTGCCCTTAGAAATACAACGGCGGCAAAACATGCAGACCATCGGAGCCACATTCAGCCCGTGCAGCCAAAAGCAGAGGAGGGATTAGCCTCCCTCCTCCCGCTCCAGCAGCTTTGGCAGCGTCAGCAGCTGTTAAAAGATCACTGACCGCGGCTCAGCCGGAGGTGGGGACGATCCCGGTTGGGGGGGATGCCCTGGCCCTGCAGAGGCACTTCCTAAAGATGAGGGACCCCCTGGGTTGCAGGGGCCCGGATCGGGACTAGGCAGACCTCTCTGTGCACTGCAATCGGCAACTGCACAAACTGAGCATGTGCAGCACAGCTGTCCGTACAACAAAATGGCGGTGCCCTGTGCACTTCCGTAAACAATGCCTACGTACTTCCACCGATGCCATTTTGTGAGCAACAAGACGTTCAGCCTCCTGCTGCAGCGCCACCACTGGCCGCTTCTATTATTGCATCCTCCAATACTTCTAAGTTACAGGTTTCCTGGATTCAGGAGCAGAGGTAACAGTGATTTTTCATCTCTTCTGGTCAAAGGACTGAACTTTAGAGACACCTTTTAAATCCCTCCAGTAAATTTATGTTGCTGCCATTTTATTATAGATTGTTAAAATCTACAGTAACTTTTTGTGATAATAGTCTGAAGAAGTTAAATTTTGTTGTATCTAGAACCATTTATTAGTTCTGTAGTTTTTTAATTTATTACAAATTCAGTGTTGATTAGATTAAGCAAACTTAAGCTTTAGTATTCTTAGATATGAGTAATGTTGAGTTATATTCTATTGATTTGAAATCCTGTTAAGGCTGAGTTCTATTGAGTTAATTTTGTTAAGGTTTATTTTTGTCAA
Organism: Zosterops lateralis; assembly: GCF_965231275.1. NCBI lineage: Eukaryota > Metazoa > Chordata > Aves > Passeriformes > Zosteropidae > Zosterops > Zosterops lateralis. The sequence continues at coordinate 23,426,001 of NC_139801.1, read as the reverse complement.
AATTAATTTCTACCAAGTTTAAGTTTTATAAAGTTTAAGTGATAATGTTGCCATAAGGCCTCTGTTAGCAGTAGTTAGGCTAAGGAGTTGGTCCTTGTGCAGGCCCATGAGAACCAAACCTGAGAAATGAGGCCTGAGAATCTGCTGATGCAAGGAACAACGTTTAAAGGACTTAGTAGAGCATGTAGTACATAGGTATACAAATTACTTGTGAAATATGATTACATGGTTACCAATAAAATGTTTCTATGGTGGGAGTTAAGCTTAGAGAATTAACCTTTATTTTAGCTAGAGCAAGCATGCAAAATTTATAGCCTTTAGAAAGGTTACCTGTAAGATGAATGTGAATGTTTAAAGTAAAATACGTAGGAGACTGCACGTAGGCTGATGAAGTAAGACTTGTAACAAAGGTATAAAAGATAAGCATCTTTTGTAACCAACTCGGGACCCTGACTTTGAGACATTAGTCCTCAGGTCGTCCCCGGGCCCTAAATAAAGCACCGCATAAACTGACACTCTGTTGGTTTGTGTTTTCTCTGGGGATCGGGCAGCAGTTTTCTGGCGACCGTGGCAGGACCTCCGGAGGTGGCTGGGGCGGTTCGCGAGCTGATCAACTCCACGCCGGCACCAGGTGATTTCTGGGGAGTCATCGACCCGCGCCCGACCCCGCACCTGACGGATGACTGTGAGAAGGTAAGCCCGAAAGGTGCTTTATTTTTTTTTTTAAGGTTTGGGTGCCTGCCTAATAAGACGGGACGGCGATTCCCGCAGGGTTGGGCTAAAGACGTCTATGGTCTGGGAAGCCTAGGCGCCGACCGTCAGATGAGGCGAAAGCCTCGCAGGCTCGGCTCTTGCCCCTCGCGGCGACGAGAAGTGGCAAGATTGGTATTGGCACTGGTATTGGTATTGGTATTAGTATTAGTACTGGTGTGTGTGTGTGTGTGTGTGTGAGCAACTTAAGCTGTAAAAAAAAAAAAAAAAAAAAAGAAAAAGAGAAAAAAAAAAAATGATGCCGTTTAAAACCTTTAAGGCTTTGGTACAATCTAATGATAAGGTCCCAGGGAATTCCCCCTTGGGATGTTTACTGGGAAGGTGGAAAAAGGAAGGATTCCACCAAGAGTTACATAAAAGTAAAAAAAGTAAAATGATTGATTATTGTAATCATCAGTGGACACTATATGAAACTGGTGGCCCAGAGTGGCCTTTGAATGGATCTGTTAACCCTGATGTTATAACCCTTTTGATGTGCTTTTTACAGAATAATGAGAAATGGGATGAAATACCTTATCTTGATTTGTTTTATGCTCTCAAAAACAAACCAGAGATGGCCGGAAAATGAGTCTTTACAATCGGAACTTATATCACAACTGAGGCCACATTGTAAACGAGAATCGAAACTTGATGAATTGCCATACATAGATCTTTTCTTTTATTTAAAAGAGAAACCGGCATGGTTAGTGGAATGTGGAATACAAGCACTGGTCTTAGAAAATAATCATTGTTTGGCTTGCGTCCAAGATAAGTGTTGTGTAGAACACCTGGTTTTGAAAAAAAAAAAAAAAAAAAAAAAGGGAGGAGATGATTTGGAAGCTGATTTATTTGTAGGACCCACTGCCCCTACCAACGTTACCTCAGCATTAAGTTTTACTCCACTTACTCTCACCCCACCTGATTCTGTTTCCTCTCCCCTGCTTGCGCCTATCCAAAATGCTTCTCCTGGCTATCCCCCTTCTCTGCTGACACTTGCTCAAAGATTTATCCCTCTACCGACCCTCCTCTCCCACCTACGCCTATGTCATCGGCTCCTGTCCCCTATCCCCAGTCCTCCTCTGCCGGAGTTGCCCATTGCTCCTATCCCTGGCAGCGATCGGGATTTGACTGTGGGGCGGGGATGAAGGGAAGGGAGATGCAGAAGGGACAGGGCGGAGAGCAGTGGTGGTGGAGGGGATGGCTCGGATGCGGCCAGGAGGTATACTGGTCCTCAGGTGGATGGTGGGCGAGCGGGGATTCAGCTCGCCTTTATTTTTCTAGACCAGTCACAGGAGGACATTAGGAAAAGTTACAGGAACTGGAAAACGGAAAGTTAAGAAGTTTGGACAAGTTTTTAGAGGTGGCAAGGACGTGGTGGCAGAACCAGTCGAGACAGTAATAGAGGTGGTTTTGGCAGAGGCTGTGGAGTATTAAGAATAAATAAATTAGAAGGACATTGAAAGCGAGAGTGCCCAAACTGGTTTAGTCAGTATGTTCAGCCTCAGTTGAATAGCATAGCCAGAGTCATGGATCTGTGAGGGGAAGCCAGGATCAAAGGAGCAGATGGTCACTCTGCGCTTAGAAGGGAAAGATGTCACTTTTCTTGTAAATATTTCATATTAAATTATGTAGAAGGGCAGATTGGAAAAAAAAAAAAAAAAAAAAATTGACTGTAATTATTGGAGCCACAAGGAAGGAGGAGATCTGGCCATTCCTGCAATCCCTAGATCTGAGCTTTGGAAATAAAACTTTAACACATAAATTTTTTATATATGCCTGAGTGTTCAGCTTTGCTTTTAGGATGTGATTTTCTGGCAGCTCTAGAGGCAGTGATTACTTTTGAGAATGGTGAACTTGTAATGAGGATACCCGAGTCTAAACCAGGAAAGATTTTAACGGTAAAAGAGAAACCAACTCCAATATTCCTAAAAAGGTAGAAGAAGTAGTGATTCCCTCTGTGTGGGAAACGGATATATTAAGGAAATCTAAATTGGCACAGCCAGTACAGGTAGAATTGAAGGAAGGGCAAGTCAAGTGCCATGCAAATTAAACAATATCCTATCAAGGCAGAAGCATGATAGGGAATAGTAAAGACCATTGATAAATTCCTAAAGTACCAAATTCTAGAAGAATGTGAATTAAAATACAATACTGCAATATTCCCAGTAAAGAAATTTAATGGTGAGTTTAGACTTGTACACGATTTAATGGGCGTAAATGAGATAACTAAAAAGACATTCATTTAGTAGTTGCTAATCCTTATACATTGCTAGCATCAGTGAAAGAAATATACAAATGGTAAGTATAGACTAGTGCAGGATTTAAGGGCAATAAATAACATTGTCAAAGACATTCACCCGGTGGTGGCCAATCCGTATACTTTGTTAACATCTGTGTCAGAGAAATTCCAATGGTTTACAGTTATTGATTTAAAAGATGCCTTCTTCTGCATCCCACTGGCATTAGAAAGTAGGAAATATTTTGCCTTCGAATGGGAGAATCCGGATACAGGACGAAAAAGGCAGCTCACTTGGACACGACTTCCCCAAGGATTTAAGAATTCAAGAATTCTCCTACAATTTTTGGAAATCAATTAGCCAAAGAGCTGGAGGAATGGAAGACGACTCAGGTAAGAGAATCACCCTTCTCTTACGTTCTGCTCCAGTATGTGGACGACATCTTTCTGGCTACAGAACAACGAGAGGTCTGTTTAACCCTAACTATAGAACTGTTGAATATGCTGGGACAAGGAGGATATCGGGTTTCAAAGGAAAAGGCCCAATTAGTCCAAGAGAGTGTGATATACCTAGGCTGTGAAATCTCAAAGGGGGTAAGGAAATTGGGAATCAATAGAGTTGAAGCTATCTGTGCAATACCCACACCCCGAAACCACCAAGGACTAAGATCCTTTTTAGGAATGGTGGGTTGGTGTAGACTCCGGATACCAAACTTTGGGCTAATGGCTAAACCCCTTTATGAAGCTTTAAAGGAGTCTCAACTGCAGTGGAACAAACCACAGGAGAAGGCCTTCCTAGATCTGAAACAGGCCTTGAAAGAGGCACCTGCACTCGGCCTACCAGACTTAAATAAAGACTTTCAGCTATATGTCAATGAGAGGCAGCGACTAGCCCTGGGCGTACTAACCCAAACCCTCGGATCGTGGAAGAGGCCTGTTGGGTATTTCTCTAAACAACTGGACACTGTGAGCGCAGGATGGCCGGCATGCTTGCGGGCAGTGTCAGCCACAGTAATACTGATCCAGGAGGCCCGAAAATTGACTCTGGGGAGAAAGATGGAGGTGTTTGTGCCCCATATGGTACTGGCAGTTTTGGAACAAAAAGGGGGGCATTGGATGTCCTCTAGCAGATTGTTACAATACCATGCATTGCTCAGAGAACAGGATGATGTTGAGCTCAAAGTGACTAATTGCATCAATCCAGCAGAGTTCCTCCGCAGTGAGCAGAATGAGGGCGAATTAACACATGACTGTATGGAAACCATCGAACAGGTATACGCTAGCCGACCGGACCTGAGAGATGTGCCCCTGGAGGTGCCAGACTGGGAACTGTATACCGATGGATCCAGCTTCGTAGAGAACGGAACCAGGTATGCTGGGTATGCAGTGGTGACCCTCACGCAGGTGGTGGAAGCTAAGGCCCTCACCCTAAGAACATCTGCACAGAAGGCTGAAATTATAGCATTAACCAGAGCCCTGGTCCTGAGCAGTGGAAAAAGATAAATATATAGACAGATTCAAAATATGCATTTGGAGTTCTGCACGTACATGGGGCTTTATGGAAAGAGAGAGGACTGTTGAGTTCACAGGGGACATCCATTCGACATCGGAATGAGATCCTGCTGCTACTGGAAGCTGTGTATAAGCCAGTGGAAGTGGCTGTGATGCATGTGAAAGGACACCAGAAAGATGAGGGAAAGATTTTTCGAGGGAATCGGCTGGCTGATTTAATCGCACGAAAAGCTGCTAGAAAGGTCTGCACTGAAATGGCGCTGATTCCAACGAAGGTAGGACCAGTACAACCTTATATGGGACAAAAACCCAGTTATTCCGCTGAGGATGAGAAATTGGCACAGCTGGTCCAGGCCCAGAAGAATGCAATGGGATGGTATCTGACTGGGACTGGCCAAGTAGTGGTCCCTACCAAATTGATGAAGGTGATTTTAGAAACTGAGCATAATAAATGCCACTGGGGAGCAGAGGTATTGGTAAAATTTCTGAAGAAAGAAATTATCTCTAACCAGATGTTAACAATGGCTAAACGAGTGAATGCCATGTGCCCAGTGTGCCTTAAAAATAATCCAGTAGTGAGGAAGCAGATACAACTAAGGAAATCATAGGTAGGAGCAGAGCCAGGAGATTATTGGCAGATAGATTTTTCCGAATTGCCCCGATCACAAGGATACAAGTATCTGCTGGTGTATGTCTGCACGTTTTCGGGATGGCCAGAGGCCTTCCCTTGCAGAACTAATCAGGCCAAAGAAGTAGTGAAAACATTAATAAGAGAAATCATTCCGAGATTTGGGGTTCCATTGGGAATCTCTTTTGACAGGGGACCTCATTTTGTGGCAGGAATGGTACAGACAGTCGCCCGACTGTTAGATGTTACCTGGAATTTGCATACCCCATGGCGGCCTCAATCCAGCGGGCAAGTAGAGAGGATGAATCAAACCCTGAAAGGACAGATTAAGAAAATCTGTCAGGAGGCCAAAATCCAGTGGCCTCAGGCCCTACCATTAGCCTTGTTAAGAATTAGGATTAAACCCCGGGAGAGGATAGGAGTAAGTGCATACGAGATACTGTATGGCAGACCATATCATGCTACAGTATTAAAGGGAGACCCTCATGTAGTAGGGAATGATGTGCTTTTTAATTATGTATTGTCTCTGAATAAGGTACTTACTGCCCTAAAAGGAGCCCTGCAATGGAACAGACCCCTGCCGCTGGAAAATCCTGTCCATGACATCCAGCCGGGAGACCAGGTCTATGTGAAGAATTGGAACACAGACCCCCTGAAAGAAACATGGGAAGGCCCGCGACAAGTGATCATGACCACCTTCACCGCAGTAAAAGTCGAGGGGATCGACAACTGGATACATTACACCCGAGTCAAGAAGGTGCCGACCCGTTGGGAAGTTCAACCGTTAACCCCCACTCGAATGGTGTTCCGGCCCAAGGACAGATTCTGATAGTTGGGTTCTTGCTGATCTGTTTATTACCTTTAACCAATGAATTTTTAGTTATTACAGAACTTGAACCCAAAATAGTGATGATGGAAGGAATGAATGTGTCTATGACCTGTCTGTTCACGGACAACCAGAAAGTTGGATCCGACGAAATCAATATAAAGTGGAGGAGACAAGGGGCAGAACAAATTCATACAGGTATAACTATGGTTTGTGATGAGGATGAGCAAAAAGGAAATACCACCCTGCAACTATCCAATGTCACAATAACTGACAGCGACGTTTATCGTTGCGTAGTCTGGATAAGAGAGAGTTTTGATTATGGGAGTTTCAAATTGAAAGTTTTACCATGGGATACTGGGAAAATAAGTGAAGAAACTGTAGCTGTAAATGTAACTCCAGTCTCAACTCAGGTGGATATGTGAGACGGACCTCCTTTGAGAATAAATTGTACCTTCAAATTGGAAAAGGAATGTTATCAGGATATCCAAGTCAAGTGGTGGAAACAGAATAAACATCAGCAATGGGAAAGACAGCTGGGGAATATAAGTTGGTGGACTCTGGGAACTTATGGGAAAGGGTGGCTGAATTATACTGATCCAAAGATAGGAGAGACAGAAGGTATATATCTGTGCATAGTGTCCTGTGGAGGGAAAGAGAATTTTGGGTTACGAAAGGTGGAGGCAAGGGCCCACTTAGGCTCTGAAATTAAGGCCCAACATGGAGAATATCAAGTGACCAAAGGGAAGGATGTGATTTTTACTTGTGAAGTTAAAGAAGGCCAGCATTTTTCCGAGTATGGATGGTGGTTTGGGAAAAATTTAACATCTGGAGGGAAGTATCAGATAAAAAGAAGATTAGGAGAATCAATTATCCTGATAGTAAGGAATGTGCAGCCAGGAAAAGATGAAGGCATTTACTGGTGTTGGATAGCACAGGATGATTGGTAGGCACATGCAAGAACGATGATGTACCTAGATGAGATGAGAGTGACTCGGCAGGTAGATAATGAGGTAGGGTTACCAAGAAACTCTAAACAGGAAAATCTGGTAGTAGGAGTGATACAAGACTTTGGAAAAACCCAGAATGTGTCATCCATAACTGCTTGTCTACCTTTACCCCATGCAGCAGGGGATCCCATACCCTGGGGAATTATTCCTATCACTGAAATGCCCCCGATCACCAGAAATGGGACAAAGGAATGTAGGAAAGAGTTGCATAACCGTACTGAGTGGACAGTTAAAACAACAACTCTCCGCAAACAGTGGTCATCACCTGGAAGTAGAGGGAATTGTGAAGCCTTACCCAATTCCAAATTCATCACGATTGGACGATTCAAAAATGTAGGATGGTGTGAATATGATGAGGTACAATCACATAAAATGCCCATTACAAAATATTACTATGAAGTGGTTTGCCAGGATGGCAAGGAAGAGTGGACTACATGGCAAGCAATCTGGGGGCCAAGCTTGCTGGAAACATATAGTTATCTAGGGAAAATTGGATGGTGTATACAATGGACTGGTAGAAAGAACCAGACACATGCCCATGTCCTGACAGCAGAAACAAGTCGTAGGAAAATGACAGAGAAAGTAGAGTCATGGAATTGCACAAGGGTAATTACGTGTGATACACCAGGAGAGCAGGTAGGGCTGGTACCAGTGAAGATTTTGCTGAAATGGGGATGTGAATGTAGAGGATACAACCACTCTATAAAAGGAGAATTAAAAGGACAAAAGCAGGTGAATTGCAAAACTACTACCATAAGGAGTCCAGGGAATTTAGTATGGGTCATGGGACATGGAATGTGGACCATACATATACCTATAGATGGATTGGTGACCCAAATAACGTTGGGAGTGCCCACATTATGCCCATTCTGGAAACAATCAAGATTGACAGATTTGGACATAGGAAGGAGGAATAAAAGAGAGGTCATAGAAGGAATAAATCCAGAAGATGAGTGGCATGAACCATCAGGAGGGGTCAAATTGGGTTGGATGTTAGAATCATTATTTGCTCCCATATCGACCTATAGAAATAGGGAAATGCTCTACCGGCTTTTGGGACAAACTGAGAGATTAGCATCAGCCACTAAAAAGGGGTTTAAGGATTTGAATTTGCAGCTACAAGCAACTAGTAGGATGGCTATACAGAATCGAATGGCATTGGATATGTTGTTATTAAAGGAACATGGTGTCTGTGGGTACCTACATGATAGAACAGATCATTGCTGTATCCATATCCCAAACGTTACAAAGGAAGTAGAAAAAGACATAAGTCAATTGGACGATATAGAGTCTAAGATACAGGAAACCAAAGAAGATGCTGAACACAATTGGATTGGAGCAATATTTAGCTCTTTAGGGATCCAGGTTTCTGGTTGGATATCCTCTGTCATTCAATATGTAATAATGATTATAATCTTGGTTGTGATTATTTTTGTAGCATATCGTTGTTTCTTAGGAATGATCTTTAGGGAAAGGATGCATACGAGAAGAGTCATGAAGGCCATGACCCGAAATGAAGTCATGACAAGAATTACTCCACCATCATCTTATATAGAGACTGCTGCATGAAGAAGAGAATTGAGCATCCTTGCAACTGGTTGAAGAATGCTCAAAAGGGGGGAGTTGTTGCCATAAGGCCTCTGTTAGCAGTAGTTAGGCTAAGGAGTTGGTCCTTGTGCAGGCCCATGAGAACCAAACCTGAGAAATGAGGCCTGAGAATCTGCTGATGCAAGGAACAACGTTTAAAGGACTTAGTAGAGCATGTAGTACATAGGTATACAAATTACTTGTGAAATATGATTACATGGTTACCAATAAAATGTTTCTATGGTGGGAGTTAAGCTTAGAGAATTAACCTTTATTTTAGCTAGAGCAAGCGTGCAAAATTTATAGCCTTTAGAAAGGTTACCTGTAAGATGAATGTGAATGTTTAAAGTAAAATACGTAGGAGACTGCACGTAGGCTGATGAAGTAAGACTTGTAACAAAGGTATAAAAGATAAGCATCTTTTGTAACCAACTCGGGACCCTGACTTTGAGACATTAGTCCTCAGGTCGTCCCCGGGCCCTAAATAAAGCACCGCATAAACTGACACTCTGTTGGTTTGTGTTTTCTCTGGGGATCGGGCAGCAATAATAGATTCATATATTATTAAATTAAAGTTTTTACATGTAGGTTTTATTAAGTTAATACAATTTAAGATTCTTTTACCAAAATTTATTCATATCGAGTTTAAGTATTGTCCAATTTAAAAATTATCTTAGTTTTTTTTTAAATATGCTTATCTAATTTGCAAAGTTTAGTTATTTTTTTCTTAGAAATAAGAAGGCTTTGACCGAAACCGCTGTGATGAAGCACTGACAAAAGCTTGTTTGTGGATGGAAAAAGATGCAATTTGCTGCACCCTTGATTTCCTGAAAGGTTTTAGTATTTGTTACAATCTCTGCTGTTTTACCTTCCATAGATAACACAGAAGAGTCAGTAATGATTCCACATTATGGCTGTTATTGGTTGTAAGCTGTTTCAGTTTTTTTGTGTTTTATGTCAAAGATATAGGTTGTTGGGGGTTAGGTTTGGGGTTTTTTTTATTCTGAAGATTTTTTTTTTCCCCATAAGTTACCAAGGCAACTAAGTGTTGGATACTTAAGAGTACTTAACCAAAACAAAGAGGTGGCCAAAGCTCGGAGGGGGAGATAATGTTTTGGGGGCAGGTAAAGGACGGAGCTGGAGGCAATTGGTTTTTCTAGCTCTTGGCATTGGAGAGAACACGCCCAGGCTGCTGCTTGCTGCGGGACGATTTCACTGTCACCAGAAAAGTCCAGTCCTGGGAAATTTACCATCATTGGCTCGTGTGCCCTGGAATTCTGAGCTCCTCTGCCGCCCTGCTGGAGCTGGGCCAGCCCTGCTCCTCCGTTGTGGCTTCTTCGGTGCTGCTCCTTCTGCTACAGTGTGACCCTGCGCCCCCCTGCCCTGCTGGGACATCCTGCCATCCCAGCTACCAGCCCGGGACTTTCCACCATTCCAGCCTGGTGTTCTGAGAATTCCTACAGGGACACCGAGACCAAACTGCCCTGGGCTTTGTGAAGCAAAGCCCTCAAGGTTCTTGGTACTGTTTTGTTATTAATGCTGTAGTTGTTGTTTCTGTTTGCTTTGTTATACATACTAGTAAAGAACTGCTATTTCTATCCCCAAATTTTTGCCTAAAAGCCTCTAACCGCAAATGTATAATTGGGAAAAAAAAAAAAAGGGGGGGGGGGGGTGTGGTTTACATTCTCCATTCCAAGGGAAACTCCAGCTTGCCCTGGCAGATGCCTGTCTTCCTAAACCGAGACATAGGTACATAATAGTTTAGAAAGGTGTTATTTCAAATTCCTTAGATGATGTATTAATTGTATAATGTGGATTTACTGATTTTATGATGATTATTATTTTATAAGATATTATTAGTGTATTTATAGCTGACTTCTTATATGCTTTAACATCTCTTTCTGCAATTATCTAAAAGATACGTATCATTTTTGTTTTCTAGCTGCTTAAGCATCTCTTAAATACTATTGTTAAGAACTTTGTTTTAAAATATATTAAAGGACATCACTCCAGCCCAGAGCTTGGGTCCTGGACAGGCCCTCGACTCTATCTGGATGGATGTTTTGCCAACAAGCCCGGATGTTTCTGCATCAAAACTAGATACAAGTCACTTTGACTTGGCAATTTGACCCTATAAATATGGCAGCTGAATCTATTTTTAGACTGAGTTTGGGAATCATTATCCAGAGATTATGTCCTGGGTTGCAGTGTAGGATGTACACAAAGTATTTATTCTATCACCATCTTCATGAACTGTTCAAACCAGGTGGGCTAGTGTTTTCCCAAGCCCCCTGTCTCTTCTGCTAATGGCCTTTGGAGTGTCTTCTGCTAATGGCCCATTAACGCCTTTGGGGTGTCTTCTGCTAATGGCCCATGAGTCACAGGTAACTCCCTCCAGGGGTTATCTCGGTTAATGGGCCATCAAGGACCCATTTCACACTTCTCATGCTATTGTGAGATGCTCTGCCCAGGGGGAGGAGCCAAGCATTCTCACCTGGATATAAGCTGGTATGTGGGACAGTGCAAGGGCACTTATCCACTGGATTCCCAGAGGAGCAGGGCTGCCAGACCTTTCTACAGGATCACTGCTTCAGGAAGAGCACCTCACCTGGACTGCTTCCACCATCCTGCTCAGGTTGTATTTTGACTCTGTCAGTGATCCTTCGTGTTATTGCATTTATTTTATTTTACTTTTACCTTTTTACCTTTCTTCTTATTAAATTATATCTCTGACTTGGAGCCTCTCATTCGTTTTGCTTTCAAACCATAACAGATGATTGTCCAATTCCTCACTGAGTTAAGGTTTATTAGCTGTTTGCAGACTCTGGGATGATGGTAAAGTATTTTAGTGATTGATAATCATTCAACTTCTTATGTGTTATTGTTAATAGTCATTCATTATGCTTGTCATCTGAAATACTCTTAGTTGTTGTATCTGAATTTTTCCCTGATTGCTGTCAGTTTTAAACAAGAGTTATGCATCTTTCCATCAAGGTACACTTCCTCTATTAACCTGGGGCAAAGGGCTTGCTTGTGTTTCTGCAGATACAGAACCCGAATGAATTCCTGCAAAGAATGTGAAGTCATATCAAGCACAGAAACACACTGACAACTCCGAGAACAGAGAAGCAAGCACACGGACGTGAACTGCACTAAGACTGTAGCTGATGGCAGACATCTTTTGTCCCACTTGCAAGAACTGTGAACCTTGGATTTTGTGTCAATGTAAAAAGAGTGGGAATTGTTTGGTATCGTAGAGCTCTGTTGGCAGAAGCGTGGTGTACATCATGTTATGATTTAGAAGCCTAAATAAAGTACAAAGCCATCTAATTTTTAGTTGCAGTGGGTCACGAAGAAGAAAATAGCCCTCATCTTCCTGCTCTTAGGGAGGGATGTAGAAGAGAATTTTCGAGAGAATCAGGGGAGATTCAAATTTGCAGAGTTGAATGCAAACAAAGCAATTTAGTGCCATATCTTTAGGTGGTTCCAGAACAAATTTGGGAAAAAAACAAAAAAGGAATGTGCTAAAAGATTTGCTTGGAAATTAAGAATGAAAATGAAAGTGCCTTGGATCAAAAAATAACCAAAGAAAAAACATGAAGTTAAATCAGGTATCATGTTCATATCTTGTTTTGTTTGCCTTCAGCAATGCAACCTTACCTGTCAATCAACCAAAGATCAATGCTTGGGGATCAGTAGTATTGTAGAATTCTTTTGTTAGATGATAGCTTAAGGGAAATATGGGCTTCAGTCAAATGTTATGCTTATGCTTTTTTGCTTGCCTGTTTTTAGTAACTTGCTTGCTTTTAGTAGTGCAAGTTTGCTGGTTGGACAACATAAAACTTTTCTCCAAAGAAATCTTTACCCGAACCACTTGGGGGAGGGGCTGCTTGAATTTGCTATTCTGGAGGGACCCCATTCGGAGGTTTTCTCCCAAATTTGCCCTAAACCAGGACACCTCCCCTATCTCAAAGAATAAGACTGGTAATTTCCAACTTTTTATTAATGCTAGTGTTGCCGAAATGATTTTTGCTTTTATATTTTCTTCATCTATATCTATATATATATTTGTAGCTCTGTAGACTATTGTTGTACACTTATATAGTTCCTAGGTCGCTCCAGTGCTTTTCCCTACCCTGACAGGCAGAAAGACAAAACTCATTCCAGAGGCTCCAAACCCCGGGGGTCCAAGGCCCCTAACCTATCTCGGTTCCTTCTGGGAGCCAAGGTTGAAATCAGCTCTTCGAGACACATTTTCATAAACAAAGTTTAGTTCCTATCTAAAGGGGGGGCAACAGAAGAGGTGGAGCCAAAAGGGGGGAATTACTTCATCACTTGTGCTTCTAACTGGGGATTCTTGTCAATTATGTTAATCTGCCAAGCTTATAAAATTGTATTCACCCCATGCGGGTTGGGCATTTTTCCATATCTGCCCCTGGAGCCCTCCAATAAAGACTAGCCTTTATATTACCTCCTATATGAATATTGTCTCAAAAGTGTGTTGTTTTATTTCTAGGTCTTTAAGGCATCACTAGCAATAAACCTAAAGGTAGAAAAAAAATCATGAGCAGTGGTTGTGGTCTAAAAATGTAATTTCAAGAAAATGTTGCACAAAAATGGTCAAAGTGTCTGTCCTTTAAATGACACTGATGATAATTTAAATTCTGACATTGCCACATAGCATTAGAAACTTTAGTTATTAAAAAGGGTTGTGCTGCTATTAGAAAAAACTGTTCTAATCATTGTCACTCAGCTATAAAGGAGTTCTGAGTCTATAATCATAATGAGAGACAACCTTATTTTTTATATTTCCTATTGGTTTCAATCAAAACTCAGGCATAAATGATTCACAGTGTTATTAATGGGGAAAACTCCCTAAAAGATCTTTCTGGGTTCTCCGTAGTTGGCAGTTACAAAGTCAAAATTAAATAAAAACGCTTTATTTGACACAATAATTCACACATTTAGGAAGTCTACTGTTTGCATTATACAAGGAGTTAAATCCAATGCTTGGTTTGTCTATGTTAGTAGCATATACCATAAAACCTCCTGTAACAATACCGTGATAATTTAGTGGTCTTTGGTACCTTTAAAACCAACAGTCAGAAACAGCATTTATTGGACTCCTGAATCCTGGCTGCTAGCCTAGTGAACCTTGCCTTAGGTCAAAAGACACTGATACCAAGCAATGATGATAGCCCATTCTTTCAGAGGTTCAGCTGTGTGCAGTATACAGAAACAAGATGCTATGGCAGTGCTTCATTTCTGGAATGTTGAGGAGCTGTATTAATATCTTGCAAAGCTCTACTGACCAAAACACAAATCACAGATAGTGATTTCCAACATCTGGTAACATTAGACTTCTAAGTAAACAGCAAGACACACCTTATTGACCCCAGTTCAACAAACCAGCCTTCATATCCCAACTGCAAATCACTGAGTTATCTGGCTTTTAAAGTAATTCCCCTTCCCCAGTTTCCTCCCACCCCTACAAAAATGTGCAATCCCTGCCCCCACCATATGTACTGGAAAACACTAAATAACTTCAACAGAGGTCACAAGTTACAGTAATTTTAAGCAGTGTCCTGAAAAAAACATTCATATCCTGTAAGTTGTTGGTATTTTCTAAGTTTAGGAGATTGTATTATAGCTTCCCAGCTGAAACCTAGTCCTAAGAAACCATTGATATAAACAAGACAAAGGAACTGAAGGTGCTGAAACTCAGCTCTTGTACTAATCAGTGGTGTAGCTCCAGAAATAGTTTTTCCCCTATGTAGTTGATACATAGCATATGCATTTCTGATAGCAAATTAATCCTTATGGCTGTTATTTTACACAAAGACACATATTAAATGTTTAAGTCACAACAATCTTAGAGATTACAATTAAAGCATTTTAAAGCATTTAAACAAAATTTTAAAGTTTCATTTTCAAAAGGAAGAGCAATAGAAAAAATTTAATTGTTTTCCACATAGTTCTCTTAAAATAAAGTCCATAAGGACATATTCAGCACCAAAAGTTAATTAAAAAAAACCAAACACAAAAATAAAAACAAAAAACAAAAAACAAAACAAACAAACAAACAAACAAAAAAACAAAAACAAACAAAAAACCGCAACCAAAACCCAGCCATAGAATAGAATCTATAAAGCAAGCATTTAATATTGCCCTTTGTTTCTCTAATGCTTCAATTTTACTTTTTCCTAATTCAGATCAAGATTCTATATCAAATACCGGGCTACAGCTATGAACTTATCGTGCCTCTGAACAACTAATAAAAAAGTTTAAGTGGAAAATCTTCATTTGATAAGGTTTTAGAATGTTTCACTCCGATCCCAGCCTGTGATGCAACATCAATTATGACAACACTGGTCAATTTTGCTTCATATACAGTTTTTCCAATATACTGGGATAAGTGCTTTAATGCTATGTATATCAACAATTGTTCCCTAGTCTGTTAACAAAAAAGAAAAAAAGTAAAATCATCAAATGCCTTTTTATGCCAACAATTTTAACTTGTAAAATTTTGTCTAGTTGGAAAGGATTGAAGGAAAGGACAGTCACAAAAAAAGCAGCCTAAGACATCACCCAATTTCCAATTCTTGCTTATCAAAGCCCAAACATTTCAACTGAATCACTTAAGACGTGACTCGCATTTAATCACCCTGTCATCATTTTTGGAACATAAAATATCTTTCATGTTCTCATAAAGGCCACTTATGGGAAAGCCTATTTTATTATATTTATGAAGCCTTAAAAATAAGGCATAACTTTGTAAGAATGAGCACAATACAGAAACATCAGCTTTCCCTCCCCTCCCTTCTGAGCTGTTTCATTGCACAAGGATTCATACGATGAATTAGTTTTTAAATAGTCAACATCAGACATGTCTCAGACAATAGTTTTTGTTGTTGGTTTTTGGTTTTGGGTAGGGTTTTTTTGTTGGTGGTGGTTGTTTGGTTTTGTTTTTTTTTTTACATGATTTCTGAAAAGAAAATGTACATTTACAAATCTCTAGTATAAAAACACTGATCACATCTAATAGCTTCTTTAGACTACGTTCAAGGAGTCAGTACTTTTTCTATATGATTTCTTGCATTCTAGATGAATGTATGATTAAAGCTGTTGGATTTTTTGTTTGTTTCATAGAATATCTTGAGTTGGAAGGGACCCACAATGATCATCAAAGTCCAACTCCTGGCCCTGCACAGGACAGTCCCAAGAATCACAACCTGCACCTGAGAGCATCGTCCAAACACTTCTTGAGATCTGTCAGGCTTGGTGCTGTGACCACTCCCCTGGGGAGCCCGTTCTGGTGCCCAGTCATCCTCTGGGTGAAGAACCTTTTCCTAATATCCAACCTAAACCTCCCGTGATACAACTTCAGGCCATTCCCTTGGGTCCTGTCACAGGTCACCAGAGAGAAGAGATCAGTATCAGTGCTTGCCCCTCCACTTGCCCTCATGAGGAAGCTGTAGACTGCAATGAGGTCTCCCTTCAGTCTCCTCTTCTCCAGGCTGAACAAACCAAGTGACCTCAGCTACTCCTCATACAGCTTCCCCTCTAGACCTTTCACTATCTTTGCAGCCCTCCTTTGGATGCTCTCTAATAGATTTATATCCTTCTTATATTGTGGCACCCAAAACTGCACCCAGGACTTGAGGTGAGGCCGCACCAGTGCGGAGCAGAGCAGGACAAGCACCTCCCTTGACTGGTTGGCAATGCTGTGCCTGATGCACCCCAGGACACAGTTGGTCCTCCTGGCTGCCAGGGCACTGCTGACTCATATTTAACTTGGCATCGACCAGGACCCCCAGTTCCCTTTTCTGCAGAGCTGCTCTCCAAGCCTCTTGTTCCCCAGTCTGTCCGTACATCCGGGGTTGCCCCATCCCAGGTGCAGAATCTGGCACTTGCCTTTGTCGAACTTCATACGGTTGGTGATTGCCCAGCCCTCTCATTTGTCCAGGTCTCTCTGCAGGGCCTCTCTGCCTTTGAGGGAGTCAACAGCTCTTCCCATTTTATTATCGCCAGCAAACTTAGTATACCTTCGAGTCCTGCATCCAAGTCGTTTATGAAGATGTTGAAGAGAATTGGCCCTAAAATGGAAATTTTTTTGTTATAAATTGTTTGTTTTAAAGCTCTCAGGACTAGCCCAGGAGTGGTCAGAGCAATTCTCAGCAAACTAATTTGAGTATGGCTGGTAACACTGATACTCTGGCTCAGTTTTATAATAATTTTAGTCTACCAACCTCCAAACCAAGATGATAAGGCCAATGGAGCAATATTTGGGTCACTTAAACAAGCTTCAGGTCAACAGAACCTGGTTCTCATGGATGACTCCAACTACCCAGACACTTGTTGGAAGAACAGTACAGCAGCTCATATATCAGCCATCAAGTTCCTGGAATATGTAGAGAACTGCTTCCTCATACAAATGTTAGATGTGCCAAGCAGAAATGAGGCACTGCTGGACTTGCTTCTCACAAACCAAGAAAACCTGCTTTGTAATATCTGTTAGTGATAACCTTGGCTGCAGTGATCACAATATTGTGGAATTGGAGAGCCAGCTGAGCACGCTATAGTATTAAGACAAAGGTTTTAGATTTTAGAAGAGCAAACTTCAGCTTGCTCAGAGCTCAGTTGGGAGGGATTCCGTGGGAAGCTTCCACAGAGGATAAAGGTGCTAGTGAGGGCTGGGAGTTTTTCCAAGAATGCTTTCCTGGAAGCACAAAAGCAATTCATCACCTTTAAAAGTAAAAGAAATGGGCAGAGCAAGAGACCCCCCTGGCTTAACTGCAAGCCTCCGAGTCTGCTCAAAACCAGGAGAAGCATACCAGAGATGGAAAAGCAGACAAATATCTATTGAATACTACAAAGGCACTGCCAGGGCATGCAGAGAAGCAGTTAGAAAAGCAAAAGTTCAGCCCAAATTGAAATTGTCCAGAGATGTCAAAAACCCAAAGAAAGGGTTCTTTGTGTATGTAAACAGTAAGAAACAGAAGGAAAATATGGACCTGATGTTAAACAGGAGAGATGAATTAATCACCAACAATGCTGAAAAGGCTAGAGGATCTCGAAACTTTCTTCTCCTCTGTCTTCTTCACCCGGCACTGCTGGGCCCCAGGCCTTGGGAACAAAAATCCAGGTTGATGCAAACACAGACCTACTGTCAATGAAGAAAGGGTTGGCATGTGAACTCTTACAGGAGCTTGACCCCAACAAATCAATGGATCCTAACACTATCCACCCAAGGGTGTTAAGAGAGTTGGCTGACATCATTGCAAGGCTGCTCTCCATAACCTTTGAGAGATCACAGAGATTGGGGGACTGCCCAGGAGATTGGAAGAAGGCTAATATCACCCCCATCTACAAGAAAGGATTAAAGGAGGATCACAGAGATTATAGGTCCATCAGTCTTATTCAGTCTGTGGGAAAGTTATTGAACAAATCTTCCTTGGGGCTACCAGAAGTCAAATTAAGCATGGGATTGGGAAAAGCCAGCATGGACTCACCAAGGGCAAATTATGCTTAACAAACCTGATCACCTTCTATGACTAAGTAACTGGCTTGGTTTTGTGGGGTAAGCAGTGGACACTGTCTACATGGATTTCTCCAAGGCTTTCAATGCTGTTTCCCACAGCCTCCTCCTACAGAGGCTAATGTGTTATGGTCTAGACAAGTGGTCTGTGCAGTGGGTGGGGAACTGGCTGACAGGCCACAGCTAGAAGGTGGTGGTAAATAGCTCCTTTTCAAACTGGAAATCTGTCACAAGCGGGCCCCCCCAGGGATCAATATTGGGCCCAATACTGTTTACTATCTTCATAAGTAATCTGGATGATGGAATCAAGTGTACCCCGATGAAGTGTGCTGATGATACCAAGCTGAGTGGGGAAGTGGACACTTTGGAAGAAAGATCCACCCTGCAGGAAGACTTGGATAGGCTGGAAGAGTGGGCTAACAAGAACCTGATGAAGTTCAACAAAGACAAACATCTTGCACCTGGAAAACATCATCCAGAAATGCAGCATAGGCTGGGATCTATCCCTCTGGGGAGATGTTCTGTGGAAAGGGCCCTAGGGATCCTAGTGGACAACAAGCTGAATATGAGTGAACAGTGAGCTGCTGTGGCAGAGAGCCAACAGGATGCTGGGTTGCATCAACAAGGGCACCAGCAGCAGAGATAAAGAAGTCATTCTCCTACTCTACTCAGTGCCTTGTCAGGCCACACTTGGAATACTGTGTTCACTTTTGGTCCCTGATATACAAAAGAAGATGTGGGCAGGCTGGAGAGGGTCCAGAGAAGGGCCACAAAGATGATTCAAGGACTGGGAAGGTGCCATGTGAAGAAAGGCTAAGAGAACTGAGTTTGTTCAGCCTTGAGAAAAGAAGGCTAAGGGAAGACCTTATCACCATGTTCCAGTATTTAAAGGGTGGCTACAAAGAAGATGGAGACTTCCTTTTTACAAGGAGTCACATGGAAAAGACAAGGGGTAATAGGCACAAGTTACTCCTCGGGAGATTCCAATTCAACACGAGATAACAATTTTTCACAATGAGAACAATCAGCCATTGGAATAATCTCCCCAGAGAAGTGGCAGATTCCCCAACATTGGACACTTTTTAGGTTTACTAGGTCATCTTGTCTAGACCATGCTTTTGCCAAGAAAGGTTGGACCAGATAATCCTTGAGCTCCCTTCCAATCTGGTGTTCTATGATTCTGTGACAGAGTATCATAAACCCTGAAGATAATACCAAATGGGCAAACTGAGCTGCTGCTTAGTTGCCATAGTTCAATTTTTTCTTGCGATCTGAAATACACTTTCTACTGGAGACTCATTTTATATATAATTTTTGATGATTAGGTAACTACATATTATTTAAATAAAACCAAACACAAACCAACCAACAAACCTTCTCTTTCCCATCCCTAATTGTTAAGGTATCTCTGCCCGTGAACCCTGGACAGCATATGATTATCCCCTTTTCACACTTTCTTTTCACACTTTTAGTGTCTGCCGGTGCTGCTTTCACTTTGTAAGTTTTGCGCATGTCCCTGTTCAAAATCCCCCTCGAAGAACAAAACCAAAACACAAATATAAATAACAGTGCAACATAACAAACCAAAAGCATTCTAACAGTTTGGCAAGTGATGAATTCACCTGAGATTAATTGATCTTTAGGCAGTCTGTAACAAAACACTGCTTTGCAATAAAAGCAGAAAGGCAACAAATTCTTTTAAGAAATCAAGAAGGTATACAACCTTGATCACGTCTCTTATTAGTTTCCTTCTGTTATCTCTTTCCCCACTTATCTGTTGC
Organism: Zosterops lateralis; assembly: GCF_965231275.1. Classification (NCBI taxonomy): domain Eukaryota; kingdom Metazoa; phylum Chordata; class Aves; order Passeriformes; family Zosteropidae; genus Zosterops; species Zosterops lateralis. The sequence goes on along the minus strand of NC_139801.1, from coordinate 23,406,133 downwards.
TTGTCTATTACAGTTAGCTGCAAAACATACAGCAAGGATTGACTTTGAAGGCATGTAATGTTTGTAAATAAATACGCAATAGGATCCAAGCTGAAGAGGTGATACAGGATCAGCCTACTAGGACAATTTTGAGCATGTGCATATGCAGGTAAAGTCCAGGCTACATCAAATTAAAAGAAAATAAAAAGTCAGGGCATTTGTGGGCCTTCATCTCTTCTTTTTTTTTTTTTTTTTTTTTTTTTTTTTTGGCAAAGCTCTTTTGTTCTTTGTTGTGCAGTTCACAAACAATGGGGGGGTAGCAACAGTCCATCATAAATGAGAATAAGTTGTAGTGACACTTAACTGTATAACATAAGTAATAAGCATGAGCAAATTTTCATAGAATCATAGAAAGCAGCCATTCCTCTCTTACAACATAGTTTGAGTGTTTTTAAACACCTGACTGCACGCTAATAAGGCTGCTCCTAGTATGTGCCACTATTTAATGGAGGGGGACACAGGTTTTCAAGCATGTGGAGAAGTCCTATGATGTGCTGTAGGTGTCAAAGCATGATCACAGGTTCTTTTAATTTATTCACCATACAGGCAAGAGCAATATCACTTCCTTTAAAAGCAAGTCTCCACTATGACACCTTGATCTTCAACACAGAAGGTGTGATTCAAAACCCAAGTCAAGTCAGCTTTTTATGGATTCCTTCATCAAGAGGGGCAAGATGATATCTCATCTGTGGGCTGATCTGGGCTTGGATCAATCTAACCAAAAGAAAAAGAAAAAAAAAAAAACAAAAAACAAAACAACAAAAAAACCCCAACCAAACAATTGACCAAGTGAGCCCAGAAAAAAAAAAAAAAAAAAGAAAAAAGAAAAGAAAAACCAACCAACAAAATCCCAAAAATAAAAGCCACAACAACCCAGTGCATTTCAGTGCATTTCAGCATCAATTGCTAGGAATAAAAAACAAAATTCACAAGTTTGACAATTATAATGATATGTGGCATTTCCAGTCCAAGGGTAATTGAAATAATTGAAAAAGTTCTAGTTAGACAAAACTTTGCGAAACAGTAATAAAAATATTAGATCCAGTGGAAGACTTTAAACTACAAGTTGATGGCAATTTAAGGATAAGCACAAATAACTGCTATAAAAAAATTCTCCTTTACTCACACAGAAGTCTTTTGAATTATATGAGATATACAAAAAACATGACTTGACACATATCACTGTAAACATAATTTAAGAAATATTTAATTGTGAGAAGCAAAGAAGTTTTTCTTGAAATGGCAGAAATTTATCAATTAAAAAATCATTCTACTTTTAAATTAAAGTAGTTAACCCTCAAATATCCTATGGGATGTTTCAAAAAGTTCATGTGTTTGAAACCTTACCTCTTCTTCCTCTCTACAGGAGAAATAAAGGGTACAAGCTTGCTAACTTAGGTCAGAAAAACTAGATGTAAGAATAGTTTAAGTGTACATTGCGACTTTTAGACAACATTAAATCAATTAACTTCATACAGCCCTTTTTTCTGCATTTCAAGCCGGGGCGGGGGCGGGGGGGGGGAAGTTGTGCTGCATAATGCTATTTTCTTAAAGTGGATCAATTCAGACAAAATTTGGCCAGAGGACACTTTCTTTCATTTGTCCTATATCACTTCTTTTTCTTGAAAAAGAAAAAAACAACATGAAAAGCTTTGAAATTTGCATCTCATTCATGGTTATTCGGTGGCTGCATTTTTAGTCCTGTGAAGGCCAAAAGTGTTGAAGAACTGTATACTTCAGAAAACCTAAGTCATAAATTAATACCAATACATCGCTCTTCTACATGAAACTGCTGAAAGGCCTACATTCACAGAATTTAAACACACATGTAGGCAAAACAGTTTAGTGGTTGCTATAAATTGTTAGGAAGCAGCAGAGGTGAAAGCTTATTTTTAATACACACATTTTTAAAAAATATGTTTCTAAAATGGCAAACAACACTTTTTGAAAAATTCCAGAAAGTATTAGACTGGGGAAGAGTGCTCCCAAGAAAAATTACCTCCCAGGTCGGCAGCTCCAGGAAATAGCATGATGGAGAAGTCAAGGCACCTCATGGAGCACCTTTTAAATTTAAGGTTGCAGAGTTCATGTAAAAAAAAAAAATAAAAATTATAAAAAGGGTAACCCATGCTGTAAATCAGGCATGGAAAACTCTTGATGCAATTCATCTGCATCTTGCAAACAAAAATCCTCCTCAAAACCAACTTATTCCATGTTCATGATTTTAATGGTTTCTTCCAATTTTAGGAAGGAGAAACAGGTTTCTAAACTTATTCCATCAGACAAAAAAAAAAAAAAAATCAGTCACAAACAATATATAAATCATCATAGTCTGACAGATGTACCTACTTCTGAATATAGGGGAGGAGGCAGAAAACGAAACTCCTGGATATATGCAAATAATGGTCCTTGCAGTGCTCTCTGAAAATCATCAAAAGCAGCTACAGGTGCAAGGCCAGACTGTCTGTGTTCCTCTGTGACCACTTCTGCATAGCTAGGAGGTGCTGGAGGGAAAAGGTACATACAGTTCAAACAACAAGGTCTTATGCATGACAAAATATACACCATGATAAATATTAAACTTCAACCACTGAAAGATTCACCAGCAGATAAACAATGACTTAAAAATTGTTAAACAAAAAAGAGATACTATTTTGTTTTATTCTGATATTAAGTTTATGTTCAAAGACAGACTGACCACTGTTTATTGTGGCTTAATTATCTCCTTAAAATTTAAATCAGACCAAAGATAATTTAATCTCTATACAGGTAGAAATGACAGAACATTGCCGTCCTCTGTACTCTAGAAGTCTCCAGGTCTGGGATTTGTACTTAAAAAAAAGCAAGATATTAGATATGCAAAAAGAGAAGGAAGGAAATACATAATTCTTTCTTTGGCCATGAGAGATCTTCCATAGAAAAGAGTATTATCTTTTCACAAAGCCTTGGCTACTAAGGCTGATGAGAAAGTCCAGAAACTGCTATTATGGGTTGCAATGCCTTATAACCAAGGATGTAATTGGGATACTGGAAGTGGAAGCAATGAAGTTATGCACAGATACAATGGCATCCTGTGCTTTTATTTCCGCCACTTTCCAAAGAAGCTAGATTTCACTGCCTGTCCTAGACAGAAAGGCAGGGAGGGAAAAAAAAAATCTCTTGCGCTACACAGAACAAGTAAGTGGCAAGAAAACATCCACAACGGATTTCCTGCAGGCTTTATTATAAAAGGATGTAATTTGACTCTGTTAACAAGACTGCAATGAATAAAGCAGACAAAAATCAAAAGAGAGTAGCAAATTGATTGAGATTTGTATTATCAAGTTACCTTCTAGTCTTTCAGGCAGGGTCAGACCAAGCCAATTTGTGTTCATGCTACCCTGGCTGCTTACACTTGATGTTCTGCTACCAAATGGATGTAGAGGAATGGTACCAATGACCAGTGGTAAGTTAAGGAATAAATCCACAGCTCCTGGAATATCAACATATACCTGAAGAAAAATGAAACAAGTATATGATTAAAATGTGGGGTTTTATCAACATTTCATAAGTATTAGTCTAAGTTATCTTTCTATGAAAGTTTTCATGCAGAGCTTTTTTCTAACAGCCCCTTTTAGGGCCCATGCCCCTATGGAGACATGAGCTTTTCAAGTTAAGAAGAGTCTTAACATGAGCCCTCACATAGAAATGCAGTCTACTCATTAAATGCTTGCTTAGTTGACAGCTGCTTTAAGAACTTGCATGATTTAAACTAAATTTACTTACCAGACCTCCTGTCATGACACTAATACCAGAGCATGTATTTCTTTCATAACTAATGATCACAAAATGGTGTGCTAGAAATTTGTATGGCATGTTGGAAGCTACTCACTCTCACGAGTGAAACAAACTGCCCAACATACCATCAGTGAATACTCCACACGGATTATACTACAGTCAAGGATTGAAGGGGAAACAGGTGGAATTTTTAACTGTTTGCCATTCCAGGTTTCTGTTTTGCCAGATGACAAGGATTCCCCACGGAGGTTGGCAACAAGCTGTCTGACTTCCTTCATTTTCCCTTTGGCATAGAATGCCTGGGTTTGGTAAATGGTTGCCTTTGGCACCACCATACGGGAAGAGCAATTCTCAATCTCAGCAAAGATTTGAATTGATTCACCTGAAACAAACAAACAAACAAAAAAAACCAAACAAAAAAACCCCAAACAAACAAAAAAAAAAACACTCAACAAAACACACCAGAATTTCAGTTTCTTTACATTTACAAGGCAGCTTAAGCAAACTTTCACATTCTTTATACTGTTACAACAATGCTGCTATCACTGCTCTACCTGAAAAAACCATCCACTGATGCTAATAGAAACAAGATCCCCATGAGCTGTTCTAAAAGGAAAAAGAAAACAACACATCCAAAAAAACCCACAAAACAGTCTAACACCCAAAACATGCCAGTCTAACAGATGAGGTCATTGAACCATCTAGAGATACAAGTAGCCCTGTCTTAGTTAACAGGGTATGCGGAGAAGATTGCTAAATGCAGACGTATGTGGTACAAATATCCTTAATGTCTCATTTACGTAAAAACAGTAGTACAGACTCCAGCTTTAAAAAGGAAGGAAAACCACACAGAATTAATTATAGGATCACATACCTGGGGTGTAGCCCTTTCTTTCAATTTTGGCACTTAAAGATATTGGGCCTGAGGTACAAAGCCAACAACATAGTGTCTTTTCTTTTGTGCCTGCTTGAGGTGACTGCAAGAAGAAGAAAAGTATTGTCCATCAAATTAGGATCTTCATGAATCTCATCAGGTATTTAAACCAACATAGGAAAATAATAATTTTCATAATGTGCTTATTATTACATATTTTGATAAACAAAGCTGCTTTCATAGTGAAAGTCTCAAGCAGTTTAAACAGCATTATACAGATACAATGTTTGTACTAATCCCACTGGTGTATTCGTATTGCTTTTTCTTCGATCCTCCATACTACAGCCACAATTAAAACAATACTAAAAGAAAATACTGTATAGCTTAAAAGGCTTCATAGCCTACACATCCCAACATAATGCTGCAGAGCTTTTCATTTAACTAACAGCAAATTAGAACATCTTCACACTTTCCATTAAGCTGCATTTCCAAAGCAAAATAACTAAGATCAACTACTGTAATCTTTACTCCTGCTATTTCCTCAGTTTCTGAATAATCCTGTTTCATCTATGTTAGAAAGACTTATTTTACACACCAGGATTTAGGGCTTGATCCAAAGCCCACTAAAGTCAAATGAGAGACCTTCGATTTTCATGGAGTTTGTGCAAGGTCCCTTTGCAAGCTGATTTTTCACCCATACACATAAGAAATCTGTTTCAATGGCCTTCTAATTTTCTTTCCCCTCTAGATCAAAATTTGAGAAGGGGATAAAATAAAGGATTTTTAGGCCAGACTGAAATCAAATCCTCACTGAAAGCAGTTGTGATAATAAAGTTATTTTAATAAAATGATATTTCAAAAAAGGATTATACAGAATTGTGATTATTTCCTCCCCATCAGTAGAAAACTATACATGTGGAAATTATCAATTATGCACTGCAGTACATTTTTTACTTTGCATTTTTAAGTTAGCAGTCCCTCACTAAAATATTAAGCATTGCATTGTTCCTTCATAGATTATTCTTTATTTATAATTTAAGAGGACTGGTTAACCAAATTTTCTTCCTTAATGAGAGTCTACAATGTGGTAGCATCAGTTTAGACCGACAAATGCATTTTACGTCTTGTAAAGATAAAGCAACTCCAAGTACAGGATAACTTAGCCTTCAAAATACCAGCAGTTAAAGAGTTGTTAAACTGATATAATACTTAAAATAAGAGCTGTACTTAAACTAGCAAATAAATTTTAGGTAAAGTTACATGCTGATGTTCTTTCAGTTATTATACTTCAGTATTTTTATGCCAGAAAAGGAATGAGTAGTTCTGTCAGTTCTTACCAGTAACGAAGGAGTGTTGATATCTATATGTTCAAAGACTGTAAATTCCTTTTTTAATTTTACTGGTAGAAGCCAAGGCCTATGCAATTCAGCTTTCACCCAATACCGCACACTGCCGTGTCTGCCTTCGAATGAGGTAGCAAGTGGTCTGTGCAGGACAAAGGTCAAAGTTGAGTAAAGTTTTTTCTCTCGTTCCAGTAACGATGCAATTGATCAGATTTGGAATTAGTATGTTGTTGGGGTTTAGGATTTTTCCCTTTGTTTCTTTCTCTTATGGAATTTTCTCCCATTTTGTTGCTAAGAAACAATAATGACCAGTACTTCAGAGAGACGAAGGAAGTAACCAACAGAGAAGGGGGGAAGTGCAGCTGGTTTTACTATCGTAGCTGAGGGGGCATTCTCCTGGGAAGGGCAGAGATATCGCGAGACGGGCTGGGGGAAGGGGCTGGGTGCAGCTCCTAGCTCACTCTTACTCTCTAGACGTCGAGGGGGGAGAGATTCCCTGCTGCTGCCGCCGGAGCCCAGCCCTGTCCTGCTTCTTCTGCCGTGGGTGAGCCTTGCCTTTGCTCGTGAGAGCAGCCACTGAACTGGGACCTTATTAACACCCTACCTCACTAAAAAAAAAAAGACAGACTCTTACCATCTGCTCGGGTACCTCAGGGGAAACCCCGGGATCCCGAGCCCTTCCCCCCTCCCAGGAAGCCTCTCCCTGCCGTGTTCGGGAGCCGGGCTGCCACTGCCCGGCCCCTGCCGTTTCTTTGCCACTGCTCCGGGATTTTTGCTACACTGTAGCCCGCACGCCCTGCCTGCCGGGACGCCCCGCAGTTCCAGCTACAGGTGCGGAGTTTCTGATACATCTCGTCTACCACTCCGGGATTTTGCTCGCCCCTGCTGTTCCAGCTTGCTGCTTCCGAGGTCCCTGCTACAGCTCCTTTTGCTATCCAGAGGGGGCAGCGGGATTGGCTGCCCCTGGGAGTTCGTAAAGGAAGCCCCTTTTCCATCCCTTCTGCTGGCTGTGCCCGCCATTGTCCACGTGCAGAGAGACGACCGAACTCGCGCCACATCGCCCCCTGCAGCCGCGAGGGGATCGTCGCACCTGCCCTGCCCAGCTGGGGAGCCACCAGCGCCCCTGCCGGCTGTGACCATAACTACACCAAAGGGGAAGGTGCCTGACAGCTGAGAGAAGGGTGTTACTGGGTTTCTGGTTTTGTTTGTTGTTGCTGCCGTCGTTGTTGTTTGTTTGCCTTGTTATACATACTAGTAAAGAACTGTTATTCCTTTTCCCATATCTTTGCCTGAAAGCCCCTTAATTTCAAAGTTATAATAATTCGGAGGGAAGGGGGGCATATTCTCCATTCCAAGGGAGGTTCCTGCCTTCCTTGGCAGACACCTGTCTTTCAAACCAAGACATATGTAGAACTGTATTTTTAATGTATCATAATAAGCATAACTTATTTGCAACATTTCCATATCTCAGAAAAACGTAATGTTAAAGTTGGGGAAATATATAATCTCTGATTCATTCAACAGTAGTTTTGTAGAAGTTTAAAGAATCAATTAAAGAATTGTGCAAGAAAAGTGCCAGAAGAATAGACATCTCCTTTAGAGGCCATTTTCAAGTGTAGAATAAAGCATGCCTTTTTAAGGTCAAATTAAGACCACCAAGAAAAATTAGCATTAGTACCATCCCGTTATTATTTTGGACATTGTGTTCTGTAAATAACTGTGTATTATTTACTTGGCTGGTATCTCAGTGGTTTAACTATAACTAAATGCATTTGTAGTCTGTTTTGCCTTAAGTACAGTAGTTAAATATTTCAATGTAGAGTTCTGAAGAGAGAGCTTTTGAGCATCATCTAATTTTCCTTTACCCTGATGAGATCATCTTAATATATATACACACACATATAAAAAAGATAAAGACTATTCTGCTCTGAACGCTGAAAGACAAAGTCCTTTTGGGGAGTTGGAGAGGGAAAAAGAAATATGTGGATAGGGGATGTCAAACCTTTCAGCATTACCCTTTTATCCTCTTCTCCCTCCTCCTTCTTCCCTCCCCCACCATCATAAGATGAAGGACATAAGATTTTTATATTCCAGTCATGTCCAGTTAACTGTAACTTGTCTTTTCCTAACACTTTCATCCTTTAATCTCCAGGAAGAATTTTTATATTGTACTATAATTAAAATGTATCATAAAAAAGATAAGTTATGGGCAAAGTTTCCATCCCTAAATTCTATATCAGATAATACTAGCTGTGCTATTACTTTACTAGAAAGAATCATTCTGCTACAAGTTTGACATTTCTATTTGCACATTTGAAATGTTTACTTTTTTTCTTAATAATGCAAATGAAAGGATTTTCTAATCAGCCTTCAATGTTTCATCCTGCTTCAGTATCCTTTAAGAAAAAAAATTCAGTAAGGGCAGTCAGCATATTGGTTCTTTTCACTATTGCTTTGTATTTGGTTGCACTGGGTCTGGCTGGGATGGAGTTAACTTTCCTCATAACAGTCCATATAGTGGGGCACACACACACACAGACACACAGGACGACGAGACAGTCAGGGCTGACACAGACATTCATGGCTATGGTGTTTGTCTTCTCGAGCAACCAATACACATACTGAGGCCCTGCTTTTCAGGAAGTGGCTGGACATTTCCCTGCTGATGGGAAGTAGTGAATTAATTCTTATTTTTGCTTTGCTTCTGCATACAGCTTTTGTTTTTTCTTATTAAAACTGCCTTTATCTTGACCCACAAGCTTGTCCATCTTATTTTCTCCCCCTGGCCTGTTGATGCAGAGGAATGAGAGAGCAACTGCATGGAGGGCTGGCAGGCAGCCAAGGTCAACCCACCACATTGGTTTTGTTTTAAATAAATTTTAGAAATATTCCATGGATACAAAATAGCAAGAAATGGTAAGGAGGCAGTATCAAACTAGTGTTCTCCAGGCCTTTTACTACCAGCCTTCATTTTTTCCAGTATTATCAAAGATGGCTTCATAGTTATTCTTTCAAGTCACTTGACAAGACCTTTAGTGTTTTAATCAATTCTTGTGCTATTTTAGTGGTCATATTTGAACATTCCTTCCAACTCAAGGGAATATCAGTATCATCCTTATCACTTCTTATAGAAGAGTTTTTCATCTGAACCTTAAACTGACTTCTAAAAGTTTCCATAGATATGCATCTTCTTCAGCATTCTAATAATATTGACTGTAAAGCCCTGCGCTATTTGCGGAAACTGATCTGTAAAAGCATTTATCATCTGCAGGTTCTAATAAAGCCAGTCCCTCTAATAAGCAGATGTTTTATTAGCTTTAATATTAGGTATCAGTCTAATATTCTGCCAACTTTTTTTAACCTTAATGACTTTGGCACTTGACTTTTACAGTAAAAGGCTCCTCCTACCTCCTTTCTTTCATCTATTTCCAGACTCTCTCTGTTCCTTCATATTTAATTTTCCTGCAACTTGTGTTTGAGCTAATTTCCATGTTGGTAACTCCTCTATGTATAAATCTCCCCTTCACAATGTATACATTAGACACCTCAAATGCATTTGTGTGTGTGTGTGTGTGCGTGGCAATTTTATCTTAAGACTTCTGCTATCATTCTTGCTTCACCTTTGCTTTCTGAGACAAGCGGGATTAGGTATGGGAATGTTTCTTGCTTCATCCACCCATCCATTTGTTTTGGTTTTTTTTCCATCCTGGCTTTTTTGTCTAGAGGTCAGCCTGAGTACATACATCCTATTTGAAGTAGAAAAAAAAAAAAGCCAAACAAACTCTTATTTAGTTCGAATGCAGTTAAGCCTGCCACATCTTTTTCAGACTGAGCCTGAACAGTTAAGCTGTTATCACTAGGTTCTGATGGCCTGCATGACTCCAGTAAAATCTTGCTTCATTTAGAAGATACCTCAGCCCCTCTGCAGGACTCAAATGACACAAGTTCCCCTCCCTTCTTCTGTGAAGGGGTCCAATCCTCCATAAGGAGCCAACATACCTCAGTCAAAACAAAGAGTAACCAACTGAGCAACGAGCTCCTGCTTTGTGAACAACTCTTAACCAGTTTAAAAGCAATTTCTTCAGTTTAATGAGATTATGTCCTCTACTGCATGTCTGAGCACAACTACTACCACTGAAAAGGTTTCCCTCTCTCCACAAGAATTTTTCTGAAGCAGGTATGTATCTTAGCCTTCTCTCACAAGCTGTGTACTGCATGTAAGTACTTACATCTGTGGAAGCTCAAAGCTGAATGCATATTCATGCCTTCCTGAATGAATAGTGTGAAGGCCTTCTTCAGAATTGTCATCATCTAGGAGGGAAAAACCCAATATGCTATTCCACCTGTGAACATTTTACATAGCATAATATATTATATAGGTCTCTTTTCCAGAATAATAGGGATTTATACATTCTTTACAATACTAAGAATACAGCGTCTCAGAAACAAGTCTCTCCAGTCTGTTTCTATTAACTGCTAGATATACAGCTGCAGAATTTTTAAGGTTAGGTTGAGGCATTGATTTAGAAGAATTAAAGACTTCAGTTAAAATAGATATTGCTGAGGTAAGGTAGCTAAGCTTCCCTTTTGTTAACAGAAGCCGGATTGAAGGAACTGATAAATCAGGGAAGCTGTCAAACTAGGCTTTTACATCCTGAATAATCAATAGACTCCATGAATACAATACAATCATAAATCAAACAGTCCTGGAAAAACAGGATTCAGTTGTCATGTAACACTAAAGGTTAAAAAGTCAGAGCTGAGGAAGACAATCTTTCTTCATCATTTTGGGACCCCACCCCATAAAAAAGACCACCGACCCATTTCAAAGAACAAACTACGCATGCTTAATGGCTCTTTGGCTAATTACCATACGAAGCGGGGAATGGGAGGTACCAGAGTTATGAATATGCATTTGTAGTTTGTGTATTCAATACTCCTGTACATAAAAGACCCTGTGATCATCTGTAAATTGCGCGTGTGTTTCTGGGAGCGATCCCGCACGCTGCCCGGCGTCGTAATAAACATACACTTTCTAACTTTAAACTGTTAGAGAGTCTTTGTCCGTCATAGTTGGATATTGGTGTTAGATCAATATCCATATTTTTTTTAATAAATCAAGGTGAGATTCCAAGACTCGCCTGACATAAAAGCAGAAGTTACCTTGGTTTAATTTATGATCTTGATTCCAAGTACTGACATAGTTGTAACTGCTGCCATTTCAAGGTCTGCCTGAAAGATACGTAATGGAAACTGCTTTCCGATATGACTTCTAGTTAAAACTTAAAATGAAATAGAGCTCTCTAATAGTATTAAGTGATCTTAGTATTGTCTGCTACATTAATCGATTACATGTAGTAATTCAGCTTCCTCCTATCGCCTGCCTAGCAAGTGTCTAAAAATCGATTTTTTTAAAAAGTGCGCAAGCACCACCTAGAAAGTACTGAACAAATTCAGGGGCACGAGAAGTGGCAAGCTGTCCAATTAATGTTGTTAAGAGCTAATGTATCAAAAATTGAAAGTTTAGCTCGATCTTGCTTGGATAGCAAAGACCCAAACATTTCCTAATTTCAACGAGAAAGCTGACCTTGTTTTATAGTCATGATTCCTTGTATTGCTTTAAATGCCCCAATAAATTTGCAGTTTGTTCCAATATAATTATCATGAACCCAGAAAAAAAACCCGCTGATTCCAACAGAATAGAAAGTTATTTAGATAAAACAATTCAGCATTCCACATACAAAAGTGTTGCGGTGTGCATTTTGGGTTTCCTAAAAATTCTGTATAATTTTTGTTATTAAGTTTCTGTAAGGGTTCATTCCTACCCCCACACTCCTTTTCCTCGATTACTGCTGTTAACTTCATAATAGGCCTGGCTCCCACCATTGTATGTCCCTTAATAGCCCTGGCCTAGCCCATTGTATAGCTTTGTATCTTATCTGTGAACACATTCTTGATGGCTGTAGCCCAGCCAGGTGGCTCAGCCAGGGCCTCAAGAATATCTACACCCCTTTCACCCCTATATGGCAATGTCAATGCCCCCCTATACCTAAGTCACTCCCCCTCATTTCCATCTGTAACGCCCATGTTCATAAGAGCAAGCAAGAACTCACACTGACACTCACGCTTTGACCACCTGGGCTTTCGCCCTGAATAAACACCTGAGGCATTGATTTAGAAGAATTAAAGACTGTAGTCAAAATAGATAGTTCTGAGATAATGTAGCTAGGACTTCCCTTTTGCTAACAGAAGCCAGACTGAAGGAACTGATAATCCTTGGAAGGAACCGATCAATCAGAGGAGCTGTCAAAGTAGGCTTCTGCATCCTGAATAATCAATAGGCCCTATGAACACAATACAATCATAATTCAAACAGTCCTGGGAAAAACAGGATTTAGCTGTCACGAACACTAAAGGTTAAAAAGTCAGAGCTGAGGAAGACAATCTTACTTCATCATTTTGGGACCCCACCCCATTAAAAAGACCACCGACCCATTTCAAAGAACAAACTACGCATGCTTGATGGCTCTTTGGGCTAATTACCATACGAAGTGGGGAATGGGAGGTATCAGAGCTATGAATATGCATTTGTAGTTTGTGTATTCAATACTCCTGTACATAAAAGACCCTGTGATCATCTGTAAATTGCGCGTGTGTTTCTGGGAGCGATCCCGCACGCTGCCCGGCGTCGTAATAAACATACACTTTCTAACTTTAAACTGTTAGAGAGTCTTTGTCCGTCATAGTTGGATATTGGTGTTAGATCAATATCCATATTTTTTTTAATAAATCAAGGTGAGATTCCAAGACTCGCCTGACATAAAAGCAGAAGTTACCTTGGTTTAATTTATGATCTTGATTCCAAGTACTGACATAGTTGTAACTGCTGCCATTTCAAGGTCTGCCTGAAAGATACGTAATGGAAACTGCTTTCCGATATGACTTCTAGTTAAAACTTAAAATGAAATAGAGCTCTCTAATAGTATTAAGTGATCTTAGTATTGTCTGCTACATTAATCGATTACATGTAGTAATTCAGCTTCCTCCTATCGCCTGCCTAGCAAGTGTCTAAAAATCGATTTTTTTAAAAAGTGCGCAAGCACCACCTAGAAAGTACTGAACAAATTCAGGGGCACGAGAAGTGGCAAGCTGTCCAATTAATGTTGTTAAGAGCTAATGTATCAAAAATTGAAAGTTTAGCTCGATCTTGCTTGGATAGCAAAGACCCAAACATTTCCTAATTTCAACGAGAAAGCTGACCTTGTTTTATAGTCATGATTCCTTGTATTGCTTTAAATGCCCCAATAAATTTGCAGTTTGTTCCAATATAATTATCATGAACCCAGAAAAAAAACCCGCTGATTCCAACAGAATAGAAAGTTATTTAGATAAAACAATTCAGCATTCCACATACAAAAGTGTTGCGGTGTGCATTTTGGGTTTCCTAAAAATTCTGTATAATTTTTGTTATTAAGTTTCTGTAAGGGTTCATTCCTACCCCCACACTCCTTTTCCTCGATTACTGCTGTTAACTTCATAATAGGCCTGGCTCCCACCATTGTATGTCCCTTAATAGCCCTGGCCTAGCCCATTGTATAGCTTTGTATCTTATCTGTGAACACATTCTTGATGGCTGTAGCCCAGCCAGGTGGCTCAGCCAGGGCCTCAAGAATATCTACACCCCTTTCACCCCTATATGGCAATGTCAATGCCCCCCTATACCTAAGTCACTCCCCCTCATTTCCATCTGTAACGCCCATGTTCATAAGAGCAAGCAAGAACTCACACTGACACTCACGCTTTGACCACCTGGGCTTTCGCCCTGAATAAACACCTGAGGCATTGATTTAGAAGAATTAAAGACTGTAGTCAAAATAGATAGTTCTGAGATAATGTAGCTAGGACTTCCCTTTTGCTAACAGAAGCCAGACTGAAGGAACTGATAATCCTTGGAAGGAACCGATCAATCAGAGGAGCTGTCAAAGTAGGCTTCTGCATCCTGAATAATCAATAGGCCCTATGAACACAATACAATCATAATTCAAACAGTCCTGGGAAAAACAGGATTTAGCTGTCACGAACACTAAAGGTTAAAAAGTCAGAGCTGAGGAAGACAATCTTACTTCATCATTTTGGGACCCCACCCCATTAAAAAGACCACCGACCCATTTCAAAGAACAAACTACGCATGCTTGATGGCTCTTTGGGCTAATTACCATACGAAGTGGGGAATGGGAGGTATCAGAGCTATGAATATGCATTTGTAGTTTGTGTATTCAATACTCCTGTACATAAAAGACCCTGTGATCATCTGTAAATTGTGCGTGTGTTTCTGGGAGCTATCCCGCACGCTGCCTGGCGTCGTAATAAACATACACTTTCTAACTTTAAACTGTTAGAGAGTCTTTGTCCGTCATAGTTGGATATTGGTATTAGATCAATGTCCATAGTTTTTTAATAAATCATTTTGGCGAGCCAGCCAGGAGAACTGCTCTCTCTGGCCGTCGGGCCGGTGGGGTCTAGGACCCCTCAGGGCGCCCACCCGGAAGTTTTCGGGGTGAGGGCTCCTCAGACCTTACCGTCCACCCGGGGAAAGACCTGAACCTCCTGGAAGTACGGACAAAAGGTATGTTTAAAGAAAAATGTATTGAATGAAGGTGCCTTTGAATAGAGGCGGCTTATAAGTCATAAGAGACGTCTTATGCAAAGCAGAGGCCTGGGTTTTGGAATCTCCGAGGAGTATTGTAACAGTTGTTGTGTTCCAGGTAAAGCTGGTCACTTGTTGGCTGCATTCCAGGGGGGGGGGAAAGCAGCAGCAGCATAGAGATGCTGGTATTGGGGGCGTAGTGGCTCCATCTTTGGTTTGTCCAGGTAACGCTGGTCACTGTTGGCTGCATTCCAGGGGAAAGCAGCGGCAGCACAGAGCTATTGTATTGGTTCCAATTTGGCTTGTAGTTTAAAGGTGCACTTTGGTAATTCATAATCTGAGAGGCTAGCCTGAATTTTTGAGGTGAACAGGGTCCCGTTTTGAGTTGCGGTCGCGAACGCTGAATGTGTGTGTATTCGTGTCTGTTTGGGTTTTCTTTGTGATTGAGTGCTTACAAAAAGAATAATTTGTGTACCGTATGTGTGTGAATTGTGAAAGTTTGTGTTGTAAGTGTTTTTGTTTTTAAGAGATTTTAAAACCCCCGCCGATCCGCGGAAGGATATCTCTGCTGAAAAGCAGAGGAATTCGGCGGGGAGATGTGCTTGGGCCGTGACTGGAGGGTGTCACGGAGAGTGCTGTGAGTCCTGACTGCATAACTGATAGTGTGATTTTAATCAGTGTGCTGTTCAATAGAAAAACATCTGTGGGTGGATAAACTGTTAGTTGTTTATTAAGGAAAAAAAAAAGTTTTGGGTGGGTTTTTTTTTTGTGCTCTTTGCAAACATTCTCCGGAGATATCACAGTGATCAGGCAGGAATCTGGGTTGTCCCGGTAACCGGCAGGGAGCCGGGATTTGTCGCCTCCGGCTGAGTCTTTGAAATTCTGAAAAAGCCTGATGTGTTTGTTTTAACTATTGTTTGTTTGTAGAATACAGTTTTAATTGTAAAAAGAGCCAAAACTGCCTGATCGAGAAAACCCCCGCTTTTTCCTCAGTGCAAAAAATTTGTGGAGTGTTTTTGAACCCATTGTTTTGTGAGCCTAAAAAATTGCTATCACATAAACAGGTTTTGGTGAAGGGGGACAGTGTATAAGAAGTTGATTGCAAATTTTCTTCAATTGTTAACTTTTTGTTTTAAGCACAAGAATTGAAAAGCTGGTTCAAAGAGTTCCCCTGCCCAGGGATGGAATTTCAGAAACCCTAAAATTAATAACCAGTAATTTGAATTAGGTGTCTGGGTAATCGCGTGTTTTTTTTCTTTTAAATAAAAAGAATTTTTCCTTTTTTATGTAAACATAAATTCTTTCTTCAACAGCTGGTGCTTCGAGCCTTGTTTACATATTGCTAATTTTTTTAAGATTAACAAACTGGTTTTTTCCCTTTTTTTTTTCTGGTTAAACTATATGCCCAAGAATAGGAGACACAAGAATTGGAAAGCTGATTCAAAGAGTTCCCCTGCCCAGGGACGGAATTTCGGAAACCCTAAAAATTAATAACCAGTAATTTGGATTAAGTGTCTAAGCAATTGTATGGGGTTTTGCTTTTAAATAAAAAGAATTTTTCCTTTTTAGGTAAACATAAATTCTTTCTTCAACAGCTGGTGCTTCGGGCCCTGTTTTAAAGAACAAGCTGAGGTTTTTTGTTTGTTTGTTTGTTTTTTCCTTTTTTCTGGTTAAAGAAAAAAAAAAAAAAATCTCTAAGCATGGGGGCAAATGAGAGTAAAGAGGTCCCTAAAGGGAGCCCTTTGGGGTGCATTTTAACACACTGGAAAGAGCTGGCGGGCTATGATGGTGCAGAAACCAAGAGAGAGCTGGTTAAGTTATGTACACAGTGGTGGCCATTATATAAACTTGATGAGGGAGTGAAGTGGCCAGTGAATGGTACACTGGACTATGAGACACTATTACAGTTAATGCTTTTCCTGCGGCGGGAACAAAAGTGGTCAGAGGTGACTTATGCAGATATGTTTTTCAGCCTCCGAAATCACCCTGAGTGGCAAAGGGATTGTGGAATGAGACCACCATCTGATCCTTTAGTATTGGCCCTTGAAAAGGACAATAAAGCTACTAAAGGGAAACCAAAACGTTGTTGCAGCACCTGCTCGATAAATCAGAGGTGCACACATCCCGACAAGGTATACCAAGTAGAGACTTTGGAACGAGAGACAGCAAACATACTTAAACCACCCCCAAAAAGACAGGAAAGGAGGAGGGTGGTGGAAAATGCAGATTCAGGACCACTATTGACTCCAACCTCCCCCACTTCATCTTCCACAGCAACTAAACTATATCCACCATTACCTAGTAGTGACAGTGAGTGGGATGAACCTGAACCTCCCCCGTCAGCTCCCAAACTTTCCCCACAAGGGCCTATAGCATCAAGAACCCAAAAACAAACCAGAGGAGTCATACAAGCACCCCTAAGACAAGCAATGACCTCTGAGGGAGAGACAAAACTGATTAAGGTCCCCTTTTCCTCAATTGATTTAGAGATTTGGGAAAAGAGTGCTAAGGGCTATCGAAGTGATCCAATAGGGGTTGCTAAGAAAATGAAGTTTATAATCAAGCAGCATTTACCAGATTGGGCAGATCTCCAATTGCTGCTTGATGCCTTAACAGAAACTGAAAAGCAATTAGTTCTGAAAGTAGCTAAGGATCTAGCCGAGGATGATTGTAGAACAACACAGGAAGATGTCAAAGATGTATTTCCCCTGCAGGACCCAGGCTGGGATCCTAATGAGGATGAGGAGCTGGGACGGTTAAGGAGATACCAGGAATTGATAGTAAAAGGGCTAGAAAGAGCCATCCCCAAAACCATAAATTGGTCAGCCCTATATGCTGTCAAACAAGGCCCCTCCCAAACACCTTCTGAATTTCTAGATCACCTGCAAGACGCAATGCGCCGACACACCACCCTGGATCCTGAATCTAATGAAGGAACACAGCAATTAATAAATTTATTTTTAGGACAGTCTACAGGAGACATCAGGCGGAAACTCCAGAAGATCCGGGGTCCAGACAGCCGGAATTTAGAAGCTTTACTGGATGAGGCCTGGAGAGTTTTTAGTAATCGGGAAGAAGGATATAAACAAGGGATGAAGAAATTAGTAGCAGAAGCAAAAGAGAGGGAAAAAGGAAAACATGGACATGGTCCACTGAAACAGGGCCCATCCCGACTGGGAAAGAACCAGTGTGCCTTCTGCAGGTAAACTGGGCACTGGAAGAACCAGTGCCCAGAATTAAGAAAGGGTGATGAACACAGAAAAGGCGGTCAAAAAGGGGAAAAGATGATTGCTCATGTCAAAGAAGACTGAGGAGGACCGGAGGGCCCCACCCTAGGGGACCCTCTGGTTATAGTCAAACTAGGGGACAGAGAAAAGGAGGTGAAATTCTTAATAGACACAGGGGCAACATTTTCAGTGCTGAATAAGGCCCTAATACCTGTAACCAATGACTATGTTATGGTAAGAGGAGCGACTGGCCAACCTGAGAGGGCTTACTTTTGCAAACCATTGAAGTTTAAATTGGGGAAACAATGGGGAATCCATTGATTTTTATATATGCCTAATGCTCCATCTGCACTTTTGGGCAGAGATCTGCTAGAGCAGCTGGAAGCAAAAATAATATTTAAGAATGGGGAAATTATTTTGGAGGTAAAGGATCAACAATATGTAGATGATAACCAAGGAAATCGAAGTTGCAAATAAAGAAACTTTCAGTAAAATAATAGATCAGGTGTTTCCGGGAGTGTGGGCCTCTGACATACCAGGCCGGGCAAAGAATGCACTACCAGTACAGATCAAACTTAAGGAAGGAGGACAGCCAGTAAGGGTTAAACAATATCCCCTAAAAAGAGAAGATAGGAAAGGGATTAGTCCAATTATTGAACATTTTTTGAAGATAGGACTATTGAGGGAGTGTCAGTCTGATTTCAACACTCCTATCTTGCCAGTGAAGAAGCCTGATGGGTCATACAGGCTAGTACAGGACTTAAGAGCTGTCAACAAAATAACTGAAGATCTGTACCCAGTAGTTGCCAATCCTTATACACTGCTGACTCGCTTAACACCTGAGTTAACCTGGTTTACCGTTTTAGATTTGAAGGATGCCTTCTTTTGCCTCCCTCTCCATGAAGCCAGCCAGCAAATTTTTGCATTTGAGTGGGAAAACCCCAAAACTGGACGAAGGACTCAGCTCACATGGTGCGTTCTTCCCCAAGGTTACAAGAACTCCCCCACCATATTTGGGGAACAGCTTGCAAAGGATTTGGAATCTTGGGAACCCCCACCAGGAGAAGGACAGCTACTCCAGTACGTAGATGACCTGCTGATAGCCACACAGACCCAAGCAACATGTGTGGACTGGACGGTAAGCCTCCTAAACTTCTTGGGCCTACAGGGGTATCGAGTATCCCAAAAGAAAGCCCAGCTGGTGAGGCAAACAGTCATTTACCTGGGTTATGAAGTGAGTGCTGGACAAAGGACTTTGGGGCAGGACCGCAAAGAGGCGATATGCCAGACTCCAAAGCCTCAAACAGTGAAAGAACTTAGAACCTTTTTGGGCATGACGGGATGGTGTAGACTGTGGATCTATAATTATGGATTGCTTGTTAAACCTCTATATGCCTTGATCATGGATGGAATTAGAGAACTTCAGTGGACAAAGGAAGCTACTCGAGCCTTTGACCAGCTAAAGCAAGCCCTCATGTCAGCTCCAGCTTTGGGACTTCCAGATGTGAGCAAACCATTCTTCTTGTTCTCTCACGAAAAGCAAGGAATCGCCTTGGGAATATTGGCACAGAACCTTGGCCCATATCGGAGGGCAGTGGCCTATCTTTCCAAACAACTAGACACAGCTGCTAAAGGATGGCCAGGGTGCCTCAGAGCTGTTGCAGCAGTGGCTGTGAATATCCAGGAAGCACGCAAGTTCACCCTAGGCCAGAAGATGACTGTGCTAGTGTCCCATACGGTGTCTGCAGTCCTTGAAGCAAAAGGGGGGCATTGGCTCTCCCCACAAAGATTCCTAAAGTACCAAGCTATACTGGTAGAACAAGATGATGTTGAGATTGTGGTAACTAACATTGTGAACCCAGCTTCCTTCCTCAGCGGGAGTATGGGAGAATCAGTGATCCACGATTGCCTGGAGACCATTGAAGCCACCTACTCCAGTCGCCCGGACCTGAAGGATACTCCTATTGAGGATGCTGAGACCTGGTTTACCGATGGAAGTAGCTACGTTGTCAGTGGAAAGAGGCATGCGGGGTATGCAGTTACTACCAGCAGAGAGGTAATAGAGTCTGGACCATTGCCCACCAACGCCTCTGCACAGAAGGCTGAAATCATCACCTTGATCCGAGCCTTGGAGCTAGCAAAAGGCAAAGAAATTAACAGCTATACAGATTCAAGATACGCGTTTGGGGTAGTCCATGCACACGGAGCCATTTGGAAGGAGAGAGGACTATTAAATTCACATGGGAAAAGCATTAAACACTCACAAGAAATCCTAAAGCTGCTAGATGCTGTGCAGCTACCTGAGAGAGTAGCAATCATGCACATCAGATCGCACCAAAAAGTGAGTTCTGAATTAGAGGAAGGGAACATGCTGGCAGACAGAGAGGCAAAAGACGCAGCTAAAGGTGAGGTGCCCAATGAGACAATTGAGGCAGCACTTATCCCAGATGGAAAAATTTCAATTGAAGGTAAACCAGTATACAATAAGAAGGATAAGAAACTTATTAAAGCAGAGAAAGCAAATTATAATCAGGAAGGGTGGGCTGTGACAGAGGAAGGGAAACTTGTAGTACCCTCCTATTTGTTATGGCCATTAGTGCAAAGGGAACATGAGAAAACACACTGGGGAATAGATGTCTTGTATAGCTATTTGAAGGAAAGAATTATGGTCAGGAAGTTACAAGGTACAGTGATACAGGTAACCCATCAGTGTAGTCTTTGCCTCCAAACTAATCCCAAAAATACCCCAAAGCCAAAAATGGGACAAATTGGAAAAGGCTGTGGGCCTGGGCAACAATGGCAAATTGATTTTACAGAGCTGCCCAGGAAGGGAGGATATCGTTACCTATTGGTGTTAACTGATACCTTTTCAGGATGGCCAGAAGCATTTCCTGCCAGGACAGCTAAGGCCCGAGAAGTGACCAAAGCACTGTTGCAAGAAATAATACCGAGGTTTGGAGTTCCAGCCACCATATCCTCAGATAGAGGGCCACACTTTGTTTCAAAAATTGTACAACAAATAAGTAACCACCTGGGAATAGACTGGGAATTGCATACTCCATACCATCCACAATCCAGTGGCCAAGTGGAAAAAATGAACCACTTGATTAAATTACAAATTGTGAGGTTGGGACAAGAAGTTAATTTGCCCTGGCCTCAGGCTCTCCCATTGGCATTATTACGAATTCGGACAAAACCAAGGGCAAAAGAAAAACTAAGTCCTTTTGAAATATTGTATGGAAGGCCGTATGCAGTTCAAGATGGAATAGCACCCATGCAAGTAGGGGAGGAAATCCTACACAAGTATATGGTGGCCCTAAATAGACAACTTAGAGAAATTGAGAAATATGTGGCTGGAGCTCAAAACAGGGAATTAGATGGGCCAGTACATGATATACAACCTGGGGATTATGTATATGTTAAGTCTTTTGCAGAAAAGACCTTGGAACCACAGTGGGAAGGACCATTCCAAGTGCTTCTCACCACCTTCACTGCAATCAAGATTAAAGAACAAAAGGCCTGGATCCATCACTCCCGAGTGAAGAAAGCCCCAGAAGGAATCTGGAAGATCACACCAGGTGATGACGAACTGAAACTGAAGCTCACTCGGAACCACGAATAGAAGGACTAATAATTATTATGGACATTATGTGGAAAGTTGTAATTATTGCAGCAATAACTATAGCAAGGGTCAGCGCAATACCACGTAGGTACAATGTGACCGAGATAAACAGATGTCAAGGAAAAGCTTATGATGCTTACTCTCGTAAGGCTTTGAATAAGATGCTAAGAGTTACGAATGCAAGCTTATGGGAAGGAAGAAATGTTTGGGGGTGTAAGTATGCATTCGTACAGGATGGGTTCCATGAGGCTTACCACCCGCCCATGAGACCCATCCGGATTAGTCCTGAATGCTGTGACAAATGCTTGAGTAAATGTCCTCAATTTAGACTCAAAATAGAGGGGTGTGCAATAAGAGGGTATGACATCAACTTTAACATTACTCAGGTATGTACTGAGCTCCATAAGAACCAAACCAAGATGATTCCACCAGTGCCAAGAAAGGCCGTGATCCCCCAGGTACCATCTATCCGAAAAGTAGAGGAACACATAACTCCTGTAATTACCAAAATTGGGCCATATGCTATTAAAAAGACAGGAGTTCAGAGGCTGATAATTAACCCAAAGTGGTCTTTAAAACGAGTAGAAATGGGAGTACAGGTAAATGCTTCTCACGTTTGTCCAGAATGTGCTCCATTTCTCAAAAACCCCTTTATGGACTGGACCACTTGGCTCCAAAAAAGTATGCCTCCTAATTTTAGAAGTAAGAGAGATCTCACTGGGGTGTTAGGAACAGGGTTGGGAGTACTAAATACAATAGATTCAGAGGTACTGATGAATAAATTAGCCTCAGTAGGGAATGATCTAGTCCAACTACAACAACCTTTGCAATCCTCTCTACTTGCATTGGGTAACAATCATTGGAAATTGACCCAAATACTACCAGAATGGGAAAACACAGAAGAGCAAGATCATGAGGTAATAATTAATGCACTAGGTACAGCTAGTGAAAACATTTCTCTGGCTCTAGGATGTACTCAGGCACAACTGTGGATGCAATCAGTGGCTGCCACAGTTATCAGGGAAGGCGGAGAGGGAACATTTCCGGCTGAGATTCG
This sequence comes from Zosterops lateralis, assembly GCF_965231275.1. Lineage (NCBI taxonomy): Eukaryota > Metazoa > Chordata > Aves > Passeriformes > Zosteropidae > Zosterops > Zosterops lateralis. The sequence goes on along the minus strand of NC_139801.1, from coordinate 23,383,547 downwards.
CAAAATTGTTTGGGATAATGCCTCTGATATGGAGAGGGAACTCCAGTCTTGGTGGGTGATGGTCAATTTCACTTATAACCCTGTGACTAGTGTAGCGACAGCCTTTGTTTTAACTATACGTGATGCCTCGGTGGACCTAATACATCCAATAGTCCCCTTAGGATTAAATCATGAGGGAACTGTATTATACCCTTCTGAACACCGGATGTGGGCACGAGAAATTGAAGGAAAATGGCAAACTGTTAATCTAGAGCCCTGTACTGCGAGAAGACAGCTAGGATACATATGTGAAGGGACATTAGAAGGTGACAAAGACACTTGCTTGGATACAGACCAGAATATCTGTCACTTTGAAACGCATCCAGTCAAACAGAAAACTTCACTGGTGTATACAGGGCAAGGTTGTGTCTGTCTAAGGACAGCATGCCGCATCATAAAAATAGACAACCAAATTATAAATGAGATCCAATTCAATTTGTGTATTTGCATTTTTGTCAGAATTAAGGGATGTGATTTTTCCTATCAAGCACCTGTAATATCACATCAATATATAAAGGCTAACCTAACTACCGTGCAGAATATACTGCCTGTACCCATAGGAATGAATTTGACTTTAGTCGCTCAATTGATGAAACATCCCAGATTGAAAGAAATCTTAAAAGAAATTAAGGAAGAGGGAAGAAGGACATTAATTACAATTCACCATGACACAGAAACCATCAAAGGAGTATTTAAGAGGCTTGAGGAACATTTGTCTCATCACTGGTGGGATGTGCTTTTTGGGTGGTCTCCAACAGCAACGGGTATACTAAATGCCTTACTCCACCCTATAGTTGTGTTGCTTATTCTGGTTAGTATAAGTTTAGTTTTATCTGTTGAGATGCTTGTTTGGAATTGGAGGATGCTACGACGAATAGCAGCCTTAACCTCATTATCAAAAGCGTATGGCTTGGTCTTGAGAGACACTAGCTGTACAGATTGGATTGATGAGGAAGACACTTTTGAGTAAAAGAATTTACTCACTTTAAAAAAGGAGAAGTGGGGAAAATGAGGCATTGATTTAGAAGAATTAAAGACTGTAGTCAAAATAGATAGTGCTGAGATAATGTAGCTAGGACTTCCCTTTTGCTAACAGAAGCCAGACTGAAAGAACTGATAATCCTTGGAAGGAACTGATCAATCAGAGGAGCTGTCAAACTAGACTTTTGCATCCTGAATAATCAATAGACCCCATGAACACAATACAATCATAAATCAAACAGTCCTGGGAAAAACAGGATTTAGCTGTCACGAACACTAAAGGTTAAAAACTCAGAGCTGAGGAAGACAATCTTACTTCATCATTTTGGGACCCCACCCCATTAAAAAGACCACCGACCCATTTCAAAGAACAAACTACGCATGCTTGATGGCTCTTTGGGCTAATTACCATACGAAGCGGGGAATGGGAGGTATCAGAGCTATGAATATGTGTGGTGGTGCTTAAATTCAATTCCAGTTGGGTTTTCACTGCTCCAGTTTGGTTTTATAAGTTGTGTTTTATAATTTTGTAATTATTACTATTGTTTAAGATGGCCTCTCCTTCCCTCTCCTTCTCTCCTTCCCTCTCCTTCTCTCCTTCTCTCCTTCCCTCAGACTTTCCCGCCAAAACCTTGGTTGTCCTGGTAACCCTATCCCATAATAGTTGTTTACCACTTTTCCGTTAAGTGTCAATCTTTAAGTTATATAACTTCCCCACCCCCTCATCATGTATTCCTCCTCCCCAAGTTACTTATTATTGGTTCAAAAGTTGTGCATTCCCTCATTATACGTTGGCAAAAGGTTGTGATTGGTCCCACGCAATCCCACCCCTGTAACCCACTCAATAAAGAGCCGTGGCATCTCGAGGTCAGCGTCTCTCTCGGAGCGCTGCCTTGGGGAACACGCACCCCTTGGTTGCACATCCTGAGAGTCCCGCCTTTCTATTCTGCGCACTATCCGCACCGTGGTCGGGTTTGCCCACGCCTCTGGCAAAGTGGCCCCCTGGTTGTAGTGGCGGCAGGGCTGGCCGGAGCTGCACCCATTGGAAAAGCCGAACCACTGCAGTCTGGCGCCCAACGTGGGGCTGTCACGCGTGGGCAAACAACAGACGACCCGACGGCGACGGCACTGACGGGGCGCACTCAGTTCGAGAGTGTCGCGGGTGAATCCGGTCGATCGGGACCTTTACGGATTTTTCATTGTCGTCGCGCCTCCTGGTGGAAGCAGCCTTCAGGTGCGCTCCCGGGAGGACGAAGGGAGTAGCTCTGCAGCACCCAGTAGAGTCCTCTTCGGTGCGGATTGATCCCAGACCAAACCGCCGTACCCACGCAGGAACCAAGGGAAGGGTAAGTGTGAGCCCCTAGCCCTCACCCTACCCAAAAAGGGGGATCCAGCCCAGGAGCTGCTGTCCTGGGGGGATCAAGCCGCGCGGCACTCGGGGGGGGGGTTGTTTTCCTCTCTCAGGTTTTTGTTTAAAGGTTCCTGGTTTTATTTTGTTTTGTTGGTTTGTGTTTTGTGTTTCCGCGGCTCCGAGCTGGTGCGCCTGAGCCCAGCTATCGGGAAGCCGCGCGCGGTGATCGGGAGCGACACGGCCGAGTCCGTGGTCTAGTGGTTAGGATTCGGCGCTCTCACCGCCGCGACCCGGGTTCGATTCCCGGTCAGGCGGGACCGGGACCACGGGAGCGGCGGGACCGGAGCGGAGCCGTGCTCATTCCTTGGCCGGCCCGGGCGCGGGAGACCGGGGTTCGATTCCCCGACGGCAAGCCGGAGCCACCCCGTTTTCGGTCTGCGCACGGGCGACAGACGCAGTTTAAAGCGGGTTTTTTTGTTTTACGAGGCACCTCCGGGGCGGAGGCAGTGGGGGGGTACTGCCTGACCGGAGTTTTCGTGCTGGGATTCGATTTTTAGTTTATTTTTGTGTTGCGGTACGGTTTGGAAGTTAAGAATGGGTGCCAAGCTCTCGGCAGAGCAGAAAGGCGTGTTTCGTTGTTTTGTTGGCGTTCTCAGTTTTAATAATGTTAAGTTTTCCGAAGGAGAGCTGAAGCGGTTTGTGCGCATGCTCTTTCTGCATTTCCCCAAGACTACGCCGGAGGTTGTGACGGAGCTCCGATTTTGGGAGCCTGTCATTTTAAAACTTACCAATTTGGCCGCCTCTGGAGACGAAAAAGCGGCGAAATATCTGTTCTGGTCCCAAAAGATTCGGACCGCTGTAAAAAATATGAAAGGAGTGCAGAAAGAGCAGTCTCCTGGAGAAAGTTCCGTTTCCCCCCGTTGTTCCCGTTCTGTGTCCCGCTCCCCGTCACCCCGCCGCGGCATTCTCAGGGACGCAGCGGGCAAACCCCAGCCCACCAGCCCTGGCTCCCTCAAAATGCCGACCCCCCGCCCGGGGCAGACAGGGCAGTCTGCCCGGGACATCCGACGGAGCCCTGGCCACGCTCCCGAGGAATTTTCCCTTCCCCGAACCTCCCTAAACAAACCCCGAGTTCGGTTCAGTGTAAACGGAGGAGAATGCACACAAAATGCCCACGCGGAGCCGCATGGCGACCGCGTGGCAAGCGCACGCGGCGCTCATGCGGAAAAGCCGCATGGCGACCGCGTGGAAAGCGCGCATGGCGACCACGTGGCAGGAGCACGCGGCGCCCATGCGGAAGGCGCACGCGGCGGCCACGCGGGAGAGCCGCGTGGCGGCCACGCGGCAGAGGCGCGGAATGGCGGCGGCCGCATGGCGCGGTCGTCCTCTTTGTCCACCCTGCCCGCCATTCCGCTGCCGGAGGCGCCGCTCGCCGCCGCCGCCATGGCCCCGCTCCCGTTCCCTTCCCCTTCCCAGTCCCCCAAGTTTTCTCCCACCAACCCTTTTCTGTCCCCTTCCACTCTTCCCCGAGGCCGTCCCTCTCCTGAAACCCCTTCCTATGACCCCCCCACCTGCCGCACCTCCCAGGTCTCCACCCAAAACCACTCCTCCGAAGGCGTGCCTTTCCCAGACCCTGGCACGCCCCCCTCCTGTCTTCGGCCACGCCCCTCGGTGACGCCCAAGTCCCGCCCACTGCCTCCCGGTTCCCACGCCCCTTCTTCCGGTTCCCACGCTTGGGGCTTGGAGGGGGAGGGGTGGGATCCAGGAAGTGATGACCCCCATGTCCCTTCTCTCGCTCCGGTTACCTACAGGAGGGGTAGGGGAGGGCATGAGGAGGCAAAATGGCAGCAATTGTCCCAGAACGTGGTCAGGGAACTCATGAAGGCCCTCAAGGAGTACGGCCGCATGAGTCCGTACTTCCTTGGCTTGTTGGATGGCCAGGTTACCGGGAGTGATGTAGTCCCACATGACATCAAGTACCTTTTCCAGTGCTTGCATTCCAGAACTGAGTATCAGCTCTGGTTTGCGACCTGGAAAAGGCACTTGCAGGACACCCTTCCAGGTTGGTCGAATGACCCTGACACGGCTGTGGACAATGAGGGAAACATAATAACGCTGTCACATGTCATGGGCGAGGGTGATTGGGAAATGCCTCAAAAGCAAGCCGCAGGACTTCCCAAGCCGTTGTTAACGCAGATTGCTAAGGTTGCTGTGAAAGCGTTTTTCACCATGCGGCCTTCCGGCCCCATGGAATCCTATTTAGATATTTTTCAGGGACCTCAGGAAAACTTCCTGCTGTTTGTGGAAAGGCTAACGGTAGCCATAGAGCAGCAGGAAGACGACGAGTTGGCGAGGAAACGGCTGGTCACATCCTTGGCATTCAAGCATGCCAACCAGATATGTAAACAGGCGATGCTGACCTTGCCAAGGAACCCCAAGCCAACGTTGCAAGAATACGTAGAGGTCGTCACAGAGATAGTCCCTCTGATGACGCCGGGGCGTCCTGAAAAACAAGAACACCGGAGGAAAGCCGTCAGTGCAGCAACCGCAGCGACCTCAACCTTCCAACAGGACAACGCGGCCGTCACACATAAAACACCCAGACAAGGGAAATACCCGTCAAAGGGCGCAGCAGACAGACCCTGCGCTTTTTGCGGGAAGCTAGGCCACTGGTGGCAAGCATGCCCCCTGAGAAAGGAATTCCAAGAGTTCAAACAACAAAAAGAGGGGGGAGGAGGAGGTGGAAGGGGAGGAAGCTCCCAACAAAAAAACGAATAAGGGAGTGCGGAGCCGCCCAGTGCGATGACCCCAATCGGGCGGCCCAAGCCGGGGGAGGGGGAATGGGGAATGTTGATTTGAGTTGCACCGGACATTGTATTTTAACGGACTTGACTTTTTCTTCCCAGGGACAGCGGAGGAATTCTCTGCAAGGTCCAGGGGGAAATTCACCGGACGAGACAAGAAACTCCCCTTTGAAGAGTCTTTCACCTGATGATCCTGACCCGAATGTGCCTGTTCCTTTCGCAGGAAAGTCCTTGACGACAACAAGCGAAGGAGTGCCCTTTCATCTTGAATTATCTGATGCCCTGTGGATCCGTGATGATGAGTGGCACCGCGTGGAGGTATCTAAAAATCGAGGTACCTGGAACAAAATTGGCACAACATATGTAGTCGTGGGGGATTGTAAACATACCCCGCCGAAGATCGAGATTGTTCCCCAAACCACTCCTGCGGATCCCGAGTGGTTTGAACTCTGGCTTCGCTGCACGAACCCACCCATTTATCTGTCAAAGGGACAGATAGTCGCCCAGGCAATACCATCACTCCCCGAAAGGGTGTGTCCCGAGGGCGACTGCAAGACCTGCCACCCCCAGATAAGCACAGTCATAAACATTACACATGACAGACCTGAGGAGGTGTGCAAATTAAGGGTGGGCGGGGAGACCACCATCATTAAGGGTCTCCTTGACTCGGGGGCGGACGTAACGGTGATCCCGGAACACCTATGGCCGTCACGTTGGCCACTGCAAACAGTGGTTGAGCAAGTTGAGGGTGTTGGAGGCCTTCAATTGGCAAAAAAATCGAAAAACATGGTACAAATTAAGGGGTCCAATGGGCAATTGGCCAACATCCAGCCCTTTGTTTTAAACTACAAAGCACCCCTGTGGGGGAGAGATGTCCTGGCCCAGTGGGGGGCGACAACTGAATTCCCTGACCCTCCACAAAATTTTCGGGCTGCGGTCACTGAACAGCGCCCCACCCAAAAACTGAATTGGAAAACAGATTCTCCAGTTTGGGTGGAGCAGTGGCCGCTTTCTAAAGAAAAATTAAAGGCGCTGAATGAGCTCGTGGAAGAGCAACTCCGAAAGGGTCACATAGAGGAGACCACCTCTCCTTGGAACACCCCGGTGTTCGTGATACAGAAATCCGACAAGACCCGATGGAGGCTTCTCCAGGACCTCAGACAAATTAATGAGGTCATTGAAGATATGGGATCTCTCCAACCAGGGATGCCTTCCCCAGCCATGTTGCCCCAAAATTATAATCTGGCAGTAATTGACATCAAAGACTGCTTTTTTCAAATTCCTCTCCACCCCGACGATGCTCCGCGGTTTGCGTTCTCGGTTCCTAACATCAACCGAGAGGCCCCGAGGAAGAGGTATCACTGGCGGGTGCGTCCCCAAGGGGTGAAAAATTCTCCCGCCATCTGCCAGTGGTACGTGTCTTCCTTGCTGACCCCCGTGCGTGCAGCTGCACACCAGGCCATCATCTTTCATTATATGGATGATGTGCTCGTGTGCGCCCCCAGCGATGACCTGTTGACGCATGCGCTTGACCTGACAGTGGCTGCACTGGTTGCTGCAGGGTTCGAGTTGCAGGAAGCAAAAATTCAAAAGATGCCACCATGGAAATATCTTGGCCTCGAAATTAATAAGCGGACCATTGTTCCGCAAAAATTGGCTATCCAAACCAACATCAAGACCTTAGCGGATGTGCACCAGCTGTGTGGGGCTTTGAACTGGGTGAGGCCTTGGCTGGGTCTTACCACCGAGGACCTAGCACCTCTTTTCAATTTATTGAAAGGGGGAGAGGGGCTGAGTTCCCCTAGGTCACTCACCCCGGAGGCACAGAAAGCACTGGAAAGGGTTCAAGAGTTGATGTCCACCAGACAGGCAAATCGATGCCATGCTGATTTGCCTTTCCGCTTTGTCATTCTAGGAAATCTGCCGCACCTCCATGGAATGATATTCCAATGGGACAACGGGGTGACCAGCATACCCTGGAAGGACCGAGGCAGGAGAGATCCTCTTCTTATTATAGAATGGGTCTTTCTCAGCCACCACAGGTCCAAGAGGATGACACGCCCACAGGAGTTGATGGCTGAACTAATCCGGAAGGCCAGAGTCCGCATTAGAGAACTGGCCGGTTGCGACTTTGAGGTGATCCACGTACCAATTCGGTTGAATTCGGGCCAAATTTCAAAGGCAATGTTAGAGCACTTGCTTCAAGAGAACGAAGCACTTCAGTTTGCCCTGGACAGTTACACTGGTCAAATTTCAATCCATCGGCCTGCCCACAAAATTTTTAATTCGGATGCTCAATTTAAATTAAATTTAAGGAGTGTTCAGAGCAAAAGACCGCTCGAAGCCTTGACAGTTTTCACAGACGCGTCCGGAGGGTCCCACAAGTCAGTGGTGACTTGGAAAGATCCTCAGACTCAGCAGTGGGAGTCTGACGTTGCTGAGGTGGAAGGATCCCCTCAGATTGCTGAGTTGGCCGCAGTCGTCAGGGCCTTCGAAAGGTTCTCTGAACCATTTAATTTGGTAACCGATTCAAGCTACGTTGCAGGTGTAGTGTCCAGAGCGGAGAACTCAGTTCTCCAAGAAGTGACTAACATTGCTCTGTTTAAGTTGCTCTCGAAGCTGATAAGGCTAATCTCCCACCGAGAGCAACCGTTTTACGTGATGCACACCAGGTCGCACACGGATTTGCCGGGGTTCATAGCGGAGGGAAACAGGAGGGCTGATGCTCTTGCTGCCCCTGTCGAGAAGGCCCCGCTGCCCGACGTTTTCCAGCAGGCGAAGCTCAGCCACCAACTCTTCCATCAGAATGTGCCAGGTCTGGTCCGAGGATTCAAACTGACCCGAGATCAGGCCAAGGCCATTGTGGCGACCTGTCCCAGCTGCCAGCGACATGCAGTCCCAACCCTGCATGCCGGGGTGAACCCCCGAGGGCTGAGCAGCAACGAGGTTTGGCAGATGGACGTTACTCATGTCTCCCAGTTTGGGAGGCTGAAGTACGTCCATGTGTCTGTGGACACCTTTTCTGGAGCAGTCTATGCCTCCGCCCACACAGGGGAGAAGGCAGGGGATGTCATTAAACACCTTCTCCAAGCCTTCTCTTTCCTAGGCATCCCTAAGACCATCAAATCAGACAACGGGCCAAGCTATATTTCCAAGGAGTTCTGCAACTTCCTCCAGCAATGGGGAGTAGAACACAAAACCGGCATCCCCTACTCCCCGACAGGCCAAGCAATTGTGGAGAGGACACACCAAAACATCAAAAGAGTCCTCAATCAACAGGGACAAATTCTAAAATTGGAGTCACCCCAAATTCGATTAGCCAGGGCCTTGCACACAATTAATTTCCTAAATTGTTCATTCGAATTTATGAATCCCCCAATAATTAGACACTTTGGAGGGAACCCAAATTTAAAATTAGTGTCCAAACCGCCAGTTCTCGTCAAGGACCCGGAGACCATGAGAATGGAAGGTCCACACGATTTAATCACTTGGGGACGCGGGTACGCCTGCGTATCGACACCCACCGGACTTAAATGGGTGCCGGCCAAGTGGGTGAGACCTTATGTTCCCAGGGCCTCCAAAGGGTCAGACCATCAAGTAAAAAATGTCGCTTGGCGAAGGAAAAGGAAGCCCGTTGGTCCGGAGGAGGAGAGGTCCGCTCCTTCCTTCCCCATTCCTCACTGGCTTTTTGTTGATTAATTTATTTTGTTATATTTTAAGTTACAGAGGAGACCAGTCAGCTGCTGTAAAAACGGGACTCCTAATTTTGTTTTTGTTACTCATCATTGGAATTGCGTTTGGCATCATACGACGATCCACTCAAAAGACCATCACTGCAGCCACCTCTTCACTCAGCGTGAACAACGTCTGGGCCAGTGTTCCTCCCGTCAAAGAGATTGAGATGCAGCAACTCCCGCCATGGGAAGACGAGGAATACCCTAACCCAGAAGACTTTTGTACCGGAGACTGATGACGAGAGGTGGCTCACGGAACAAGAACAGTTTCAGGAAATCTATCCCCCGAACAGATACTACTAAAATCCATCACAAAAAAATAAAAAAGGGGGAGATGTGGTGGTGCTTAAATTCAATTCCAGTTGGGTTTTCACTGCTCCAGTTTGGTTTTATAAGTTGTGTTTTATAATTTTGTAATTATTACTATTGTTTAAGATGGCCTCTCCTTCCCTCTCCTTCTCTCCTTCCCTCTCCTTCTCTCCTTCTCTCCTTCCCTCAGACTTTCCCGCCAAAACCTTGGTTGTCCTGGTAACCCTATCCCATAATAGTTGTTTACCACTTTTCCGTTAAGTGTCAATCTTTAAGTTATATAACTTCCCCACCCCCTCATCATGTATTCCTCCTCCCCAAGTTACTTATTATTGGTTCAAAAGTTGTGCATTCCCTCATTATACGTTGGCAAAAGGTTGTGATTGGTCCCACGCAATCCCACCCCTGTAACCCACTCAATAAAGAGCCGTGGCATCTCGAGGTCAGCGTCTCTCTCGGAGCGCTGCCTTGGGGAACACGCACCCCTTGGTTGCACATCCTGAGAGTCCCGCCTTTCTATTCTGCGCACTATCCGCACCGTGGTCGGGTTTGCCCACGCCTCTGGCAAAGTGGCCCCCTGGTTGTAGTGGCAGCAAGGCTGGCCGGAGCTGCACCCATTGGAAAAGCTGAACCACTGCAAATATGCATTTGTAGTTTGTGTATTCAATACTTCTGTAGACAAAAGACCCTGTGATGATCTGTAAATTGCGCGTGTGTTTCTGGGAGCTATCCTGCACGCTGCCCGGCGTCGTAATAAACATACACTTTCTAACTTTAAACTGTTAGAGAGTCTTTGTCCGTCATACTTGGATATTGGTATTAGATCAATGTCCATAGTTTTTTAATAAATCACACCTTCCTAAGTAACACCAAGCGTGAGCCGCTCCTTTCTTCCAAGCAAGGTCATGTCTCTGTCTGAAATCTGGACCCAAAGGATTAACTCGTTTGTATGGTATCTGAAGAGCAGAGCTAGCCGGACAGACAAGCTCGGAAGGACCATACATAAGGGTTGGCATAATTCAGGCACATATAGTGGGATTACGCAAAAGACCCTTCCTGTTGTTAATAGTCTGAAGCATCATGAAGGAACACTGCTACATTTTAAGATTTCTTTTAGTTCCCACTGTTCTACAAAAGTGCTGATGCTCCAATTTCTTTAGTGCACCAGAAATGCTGAAACAAACCTGTGCAAAAATATAAAACCCCTAGAAGACTATTTACACAAATGTACCTGCAGCATGTAATGTCACGAAATAACGATCTTCGATACACCGAAAAAGCAAAGCAATGTGTATAGTGCTTTGTTGTTGTTGTTAAAAAACACTTGGAGGGCTTTGTTTGTTTTTAATTAAAAATAGTAGTGTTTTCCTTGCACATACATTTTTTCATCCCTTCTTCACTTCCTGTCAGATCAGCAGTCCCATTGAGCCTGAACAGCAGCAGCAGAATTATGGTAAGCAAGTACTGAGCTGTCAATCACAGACTAGGCTGGAGCAGGAGAGGACTGGCCTAAACTGGCATGAACACATCCCCTGCCAACCACTCATATACATACAGTATACATTACACCCCACTACATTTGCTCAGCAACTCTGCTCACAGTCTGGCCTGACTACCGCAGAGGTAAGGAGAGAGGGGGAGGGCATCACCCACGCCTCACCATCTGCTCTCCTCATATCACAGGGCCACGCTGCTGGCTTGCCCCGTGCAGACACCCCAATCCTGCACTTCTCTCAGGGGCATGTGCTGACCATTACTGAAAGGCGATTACAGATAGTGCTGGCCAAGGGCATGGGACAGGAGAGATAACCGAATGGGCGATGCAAGAGGCTGCAGGGCCATGTGTCTCAACGGCCGCCCCTGCTCACAACTCCTTGCTGGCCCAGTGGATGTGTATGGCAGGAGCTTGAATACTTCTGCCTGTCCCCAGAGGTGGGCATTCCCAAGAAAGGCAGTGTGCCCTCTGGAGCCACTTCGCTCTGCCTCTCAGCACACACTAGTGAGCGGGCAAAGGAACTTCCCCCACGTCCCAGCCCCCTGCAATCAGCGGCTGGCATCACCTTAGCAACAGGCTAACAAACTCCAGCAGGCCAATAACAAGGTGGGGACAGGGAGTGGTCTTCCAGACTGTGGTAGGGTACAAGGCGTAGAGTTAAACTCCACTCTGTGCAGCGAGTGTTCACAGTCCTGCCGCTGCAGCCAAGGGAAGGACAGTGGTGTTCCGGGACAACTGCTTAAGACTGTACGTGCTGCACATGCAGCACCAGTCTTGCTTCTGGTGTCAGAACGTGTCTGATCTGTCCCTTCCCTGCCACCTTTTGTTCCCTTTCCAGACAAAACCAAGCACCTATGATTTATTAAAAAAATATGGATATTGATCTAATACCAATATCCAACTATGACGGACAAAGACTCTCTAACAGTTTAAAGTTAGAAAGTGTATGTTTATTACGACGCCGGGCAGCGTGCGGGATAGCTCCCGGAAACACACGTGCAATTTACAGATCATCACAGGGTCTTTTATGTACAGGAGTATTGAATACCCAAACTACAAATGCATATTCATAACTCTGGTACATCCCATTTCCCGCTTCGTATGATAATTAGCCCAAAAAGCCATCAAGCATGCGTAGTTTGTTCTTTGAAATGGGTCGGTGGTCTATTTTATAGGGTGGGGTCCCAAAATGATGAAGAAAGATTGTCTTCCTCAGCTCTGACTTTTTAACCTTTAGTGTTCGTGACAGCTAAATCCTGTTTTTCCCAGGACTGTTTGAATTATGATTGTATTGTGTTCATGGGGTCTATTGATTATTCAGGATGCAAAAGCCTAGTTTGACAGCTCCTCTGATTTATCAGTTCTTTCCAAGAATTATCAGTTCCTTCGGTCTGGCTTCTGTTAGCAAAAGGGAAGTCTTAGCTACATTACCTCAGCACTATCTATTTTGACTACAGTCTTTAATCCTTCTAAATCAATGCCTCACCTACCATTGAGGTCAGCATTTGGATCTACAGGCCACATACAAAGTCATTGCTGCTGCTTAAGCTGACAGAAGCATAGGATCGCCTTCTTACTCGTAAGGATACATCCTGCTATGAATGACTCATGCACGATTGCATGTTTCTGTCATCTGCAAGCCAGAGGTGAATAAATTTTTCACATGAGAGAATTATTTCTAAGGCAGCAGTATAAAGAACATTTGAGCTAGAAAGACACTTCATGAGTGACCTGAGCTTGCTTGCATCGCCGTAACATAATTAAAATCGATAGCAACTGCTATTTCCAGAAGATCTCTGCAGTAAATATACTTCAAATTAAAAAAAAAAAAAAAAAAAAAACCCCACGCACACACACAAACTACCCCCCCCACCCCCCCCCCACCCCCCCCAAAAAAAGCAAAAACAACCCACCAAACACCCAACTAAATTATGTACTCAGTTTTCACATTTTCTTGTTCTAGGAATTGAGTCATCACCACCACCTGACGTGTGCAACCAATCTGCGAAGAGAAGGAATTCTCCCTCTCTTCTTCCCGGGACTGGCCCCAAACAGGATTGAACCGCTTCTAACAAAGGGTGGAAACTTCAGAAATAACAAGCTTAGAGTCCCTTGTACTTTCACAATGTAACTATGCAAACTATAGATTAGCAAATTTAAGACCCACGATCCCACTCACAATGTAATATCCCATTTCCATACCCAAAAATAAGGGAATTTGCAGGGCACTTTCCATTTCTATAGGGGCTTAGCAGACCAGGTTTTCATTGAATGCAGGTTCCAGAACTCCTCAACTCAGAAGCGATGCTCCAATTATACAACCATGACCTCTTATTTGGCCTTTCAGACAGATTTTTACATCTGAGTCCCCCATAGAGGAGTTGAATAAAAGAAATTAAAGTAATTTACAAGTATACTAGTTTAGAACAAAGGAAGAAATGGAAAATTACGGGTGCGGTGGTGATAGCACACCAAAGTAATCCACAGGAAATCTTTTATCTGCCAACAATGAATCAACCTTAAAAATAATTCTGCAAGTCAGACCTGTATCTGTTATGTGTCAAAGTCTAATGTTACATTTTAATTACACTTATGATTCGATGGGATGCTACCAAGAAAGTAATTCACTACATATCTGGTTTTGATTTAACAGCTATTTTCCCCATAGAGAAACAAATCACGCTAATATCACTAAGAAAAACAAAAAAAAGGCATTGTATATTAAAAAACACATTAAAAACAATGCAAATCCTTATGAAAAAGACTGTTAAAATGCAGGTATTTTTAAAAAGTCCTGTTTTCAGGTACTTTGAAAATGCACCTCAACATGCTTTTAAGTAAACGTTCAAATAATCAGGAATACAACCTAAGAATGCAACCAGCATTTCTTCATCTTTAGAAATAGTGAACGCTCTGAGATTGCATATTAAAAAGGGATAAACCAAGCAAAGATACATCTTTTTCTGGAAATATGTCTGCACATAGTGAATTAATAAGCAAAAAGCTTACCTCTTGCATGCCCGACTAGAATGTCCTTATGGTTAAAATACTCTACTTCTTCGGTGTAATTTTGTGTATAGGCAGTGTTGGATCCAGCATTTCTAGATTCGCTCCAGCGTACTTTTGCATGCCCTCTTGCACGAATTTTAAGAGCTTTCACTCTAATTTCCCCAGTAACTTCTAAACTGATCCTTCCTGAGACTGTGTCCCCGCTAGAATACACGGGGATATTGCTGTTACTGAGACAGTCAAAGCTTATTGTCAAACTCTTCACTGTCACAGTTAGGGACACGAAAAGAACCACACTCACCCATCAGGTAGAAGCAGGGAAAAGAAGGACCGTTTTTTATGATTTAGGGTTTATATAGTATTTGGGATTTGGTCAAGGATTGGTCATTGAGAGGAACACCTCTCTGACTCCAGTGGTCAATACAGAAGTCTATCACCAAGAGGAATGAAAACAATATAGATTGTTTTGAGAGACTTTGCAGGAAGATATGTAAACTATCATCAGAAGGCTAGGGATTATGGCAATATATCACCCTTTCTGCATTAGGAAAAAAGAAAAGGAAAAAAGAAAAATGAACATTGTTCAGTCTGGTGGAAGGACCAGCGGAGTGAACACTCGCATCTTGCATCTGAATCATCACTTGATGGTTCTTCCATTTGCTGCCTTTCATTTGGTCGCAGTCTCCAGCTTTCAACATGGCAGGGTTAATAGAATTCTGTGGCACCAGTAAGGTGCTTGATGGCATGCAAAGCTTTGCCAATCGACTCTGCAGGGTTTCACCCTGCATTTCTCATTTTTGTTTAAAAGATTATTTTTTTTTTGCCTCAACAACACAACACAGAGTCATCAACAAATGAAACAAAGCAGCATCGCTGACTCTCTACAAAACTGAATGACTCAACTGCTGTGGCATGTCGGCAACACAAGATAAATCCATGACTAAATTGAAAGGTTCCTGGGAAAACTTGGAAATGCCATGACAGCAGCCTCAATGCAATTGGGCTGACCCATCTTCATGACCTACCAAACTGGCCACTCAGATCCATCCTCCAAGTAACAATGGCCTTTCCTGTCCTTCCCAAACCGTCAGTAATGACAGTGCACTGGCTCCTGGGTATTATTAAAATAATTTTGCCACGTGCAATAGCTCATGGCTGGGCAGATGACAGGTGATCTGCCCTAAAAAACTTTCAGAGCACTTCGCAGAAAAACACTGCTTGCAAAGCTCCGTTCAAATGCCTCCCGTAAAACCGAGAGTATGAATTTCAGCTGCCAGCTTCTTCTGAGACACCTCCCAAACAGCCAGCCAGGATCCCCAAGCCGTGCCAGGAGATGAGATGAGATGAGATGAGATGAGATGAGATGAGATGAGATGAGATGACCCGACCCTCCGGAAAAGGTGCCCTCGCACTCCCACCGCCCCCCCCCCGAAAATTTTTTCTCTCAGTTCTTCAGTACGTATCTCAATACCGTACTGCGAACTCGCAGTAGAGCCCTGACTCCACTAGGGAGTGCTCTACCTCTCTGCATGAGACGGAAGCAATAACGCAAGAAAACCAAACACGTCAGGAAAGACACGCAAGCTGTGGAGGAATCTGCCGCCACAGCTCGCTTCGCGCATGCGCGGGGGTGGTTGCTTTTCACAAAGCTGTTCTCCAAGTGAGCTGGCAACGTGCGGACCAGCTGCCTTTGTAAGGATATCGCAGTGTTGGGTGGTTGTCGTTGTCTTCTCGGTAACTCCGATGAAGCGTTCATAGGGGACGCGCTGATCTTGTTGGCAGGCTCTTTACGCAGCAGAGGTTTTGTTCAGTATAAAGTGAAGGTCGCGTTTTCGATGAGATCTTGACTTTTTTTGTTTTGTTTTGTTTTCCTTCGGCTATATTTTTATACACTTCGTTAAAAATCATGGTGCTGGGGAAGGTGAAGAGTTTGACAATAAGCTTTGACTGTCTCAGTAACAGCAATATCCCCGTGTATTCTAGCGGGGACACAGTCTCAGGAAGGATCAGTTTAGAAGTTACTGGGGAAATTAGAGTGAAAGCTCTTAAAATTCGTGCAAGAGGGCATGCAAAAGTACGCTGGAGTGAATCTAGAAATGCTGGATCCAACACTGCCTATACACAAAATTACACCGAAGAAGTAGAGTATTTTAACCATAAGGACATTCTAGTCGGGCATGCAAGAGGTAAGCTTTTTGCTTATTAATTCACTATGTGCAGACATATTTCCAGAAAAAGATGTATCTTTGCTTGGTTTATCCCTTTTTAATATGCAATCTCAGAGCGTTCACTATTTCTAAAGATGAGGAAATGCTGGTTGCATTCTTAGGTTGTATTCCTGATTATTTGAACGTTTACTTAAAAGCATGTTGAGGTGCATTTTCAAAGTACCTGAAAACAGGACTTTTTAAAAATACCTGCATTTTAACAGTCTTTTTCATAAGGATTTGCATTGTTTTTAATGTGTTTTTTAATATACAATGCCTTTTTTTTGTTTTTCTTAGTGATATTAGCGTGATTTGTTTCTCTATGGGGAAAATAGCTGTTAAATCAAAACCAGATATGTAGTGAATTACTTTCTTGGTAGCATCCCATCGAATCATAAGTGTAATTAAAATGTAACATTAGACTTTGACACATAACAGATACAGGTCTGACTTGCAGAATTATTTTTAAGGTTGATTCATTGTTGGCAGATAAAAGATTTCCTGTGGATTACTTTGGTGTGCTATCACCACCGCACCCATAATTTTCCATTTCTTCCTTTGTTCTAAACTAGTATACTTGTAAATTACTTTAATTTCTTTTATTCAACTCCTCTATGGGGGACTCAGATGTAAAAATCTGTCTGAAAGGCCAAATAAGAGGTCATGGTTGTATAATTGGAGCATCGCTTCTGAGTTGAGGAGTTCTGGAACCTGCATTCAATGAAAACCTGGTCTGCTAAGCCCCTATAGAAATGGAAAGTGCCCTGCAAATTCCCTTATTTTTGGGTATGGAAATGGGATATTACATTGTGAGTGGGATCGTGGGTCTTAAATTTGCTAATCTATAGTTTGCATAGTTACATTGTGAAAGTACAAGGGACTCTAAGCTTGTTATTTCTGAAGTTTCCAGCCTTTGTTAGAAGCGGTTCAATCCTGTTTGGGGCCAGTCCCGGGAAGAAGAGAAGGAGAATTCCTTCTCTTCGCAGATTGGTTGCACACGTCAGGTGGTGGTGATGACTCAATTCCTAGAACAAGAAAATGTGAAAACTGAGTACATAATTTAGTTGGGTGTTTGGTGGGTTGTTTTTGCTTTTTTTTTGGGGGGGTGGGGGGGGTGGGGGGGGTAGTTTTTGTGTGTGCGTGGGTTTTTTTTTTTTTTTTTTTTTTAATTTGAAGTATATTTACTGCAGAGATCTTCTGGAAATAGCAGTTGCTATCGATTTTAATTATGTTACGGCGATGCAAGCAAGCTCAGGTCACTCATGAAGTGTCTTTCTAGCTCAAATGTTCTTTATACTGCTGCCTTAGAAATAATTCTCTCATGTGAAAAATTTATTCACCTCTGGCTTGCAGATGACAGAAACATGCAATCGTGCATGAGTCATTCATAGCAGGATGTATCCTTACGAGTAAGAAGGCGATCCTATGCTTCTGTCAGCTTAAGCAGCAGCAATGACTTTGTATGTGGCCTGTAGATCCAAATGCTGACCTCAATGGTAGGTGAGGCATTGATTTAGAAGGATTAAAGACTGTAGTCAAAATAGATAGTGCTGAGGTAATGTAGCTAAGACTTCCCTTTTGCTAACAGAAGCCAGACCGAAGGAACTGATAATTCTTGGAAAGAACTGATAAATCAGAGGAGCTGTCAAACTAGGCTTTTGCATCCTGAATAATCAATAGACCCCATGAACACAATACAATCATAATTCAAACAGTCCTGGGAAAAACAGGATTTAGCTGTCACGAACACTAAAGGTTAAAAAGTCAGAGCTGAGGAAGACAATCTTTCTTCATCATTTTGGGACCCCACCCTATAAAATAGACCACCGACCCATTTCAAAGAACAAACTACGCATGCTTGATGGCTCTTTGGGCTAATTATCATACGAAGCGGGAAATGGGATGTACCAGAGTTATGAATATGCATTTGTAGTTTGGGTATTCAATACTCCTGTACATAAAAGACCCTGTGATCATCTGTAAATTGCGCGTGTGTTTCTGGGAGCGATCCCGCACGCTGCCCGGCGTCGTAATAAACATACACTTTCTAACTTTAAACTGTTAGAGAGTCTTTGTCCGTCATAGTTGGATATTGGTGTTAGATCAATATCCATATTTTTTTTAATAAATCAAGGTGAGATTCCAAGACTCGCCTGACATAAAAGCAGAAGTTACCTTGGTTTAATTTATGATCTTGATTCCAAATACTGACATAGTTGTAACTGCTGCCATTTCAAGGTCTGCCTGAAAGATACGTAATGGAAACTGCTTTCCGATATGACTTCTAGTTAAAACTTAAAATGAAATAGAGCTCTCTATAAGTATTAAGTGATCTTAGTATTGTCTGCTACATTAATCGATTACATGTAGTAATTCAGCTTCCTCCTATCGCCTGCCTAGCAAGTGTCTAAAAATCGATTTTTTTAAAAAGTGCGCAAGCACCACCTAGAAAGTACTGAACAAATTCAGGGGCACGAGAAGTGGCAAGCTGTCCAATTAATGTTGTTAAGAGCTAATGTATCAAAAATTGAAAGTTTAGCTCGATCTTGCTTGGATAGCAAAGACCCAAACATTTCCTAATTTCAACGAGAAAGCTGACCTTGTTTTATAGTCATGATTCCTTGTATTGCTTTAAATGCCCCAATAAATTTGCAGTTTGTTCCAATATAATTATCATGAACCCAGAAAAAAAACCCGCTGATTCCAACAGAATAGAAAGTTATTTAGATAAAACAATTCAGCATTCCACATACAAAAGTGTTGCGGTGTGCATTTTGGGTTTCCTAAAAATTCTGTATAATTTTTGTTATTAAGTTTCTGTAAGGGTTCATTCCTACCCCCACACTCCTTTTCCTCGATTACTGCTGTTAACTTCATAATAGGCCTGGCTCCCACCATTGTATGTCCCTTAATAGCCCTGGCCTAGCCCATTGTATAGCTTTGTATCTTATCTGTGAACACATTCTTGATGGCTGTAGCCCAGCCAGGTGGCTCAGCCAGGGCCTCAAGAATATCTACACCCCTTTCACCCCTATATGGCAATGTCAATGCCCCCCTATACCTAAGTCACTCCCCCTCATTTCCATCTGTAACGCCCATGTTCATAAGAGCAAGCAAGAACTCACACTGACACTCACGCTTTGACCACCTGGGCTTTCGCCCTGAATAAACACCTTCCTAAGTAACACCAAGCGTGAGCCGCTCCTTTCTTCCAAGCAAGGTCATGTCTCTGTCTGAAATCTGGACCCAAAGGATTAACTCGTTTGTATGGTATCTGAAGAGCAGAGCTAGCCGGACAGACAAGCTCGGAAGGACCATACATAAGGGTTGGCATAATTCAGGCACATATAGTGGGATTACGCAAAAGACCCTTCCTGTTGTTAATAGTCTGAAGCATCATGAAGGAACACTGCTACATTTTAAGATTTCTTTTAGTTCCCACTGTTCTACAAAAGTGCTGATGCTCCAATTTCTTTAGTGCACCAGAAATGCTGAAACAAACCTGTGCAAAAATATAAAACCCCTAGAAGACTATTTACACAAATGTACCTGCAGCATGTAATGTCACAAAATAACGGTCTTTGATACACCGAAAAAGCAAAGCAATGTGTATAGTGCTTTGTTGTTGTTGTTAAAAAACACTTGGAGGGCTTTGTTTGTTTTTAATTAAAAATAGTAGTGTTTTCCTTGCACATACATTTTTTCATCCCTTCTTCACTTCCTGTCAGATCAGCAGTCTCATTGAGCCTGAACAGCAGCAGCAGAATTATGGTAAGCAAGTACTGAGCTGTCAATCACAGACTAGGCTGGAGCAGGAGAGGACTGGCCTAAACTGGCATGAACACATCCCCTGCCAACCACTCATATACATACAGTATACATTACACCCCACTACATTTGCTCAGCAACTCTGCTCACAGTCTGGCCTGACTACCGCAGAGGTAAGGAGAGAGGGGGAGGGCATCACCCACGCCTCACCATCTGCTCTCCTCATATCACAGGGCCACGCTGCTGGCTTGCCCCGTGCAGACACCCCAATCCTGCACTTCTCTCAGGGGCATGTGCTGACCATTACTGAAAGGCGATTACAGATAGTGCTGGCCAAGGGCATGGGACAGGAGAGATAACCGAATGGGCGATGCAAGAGGCTGCAGGGCCATGTGTCTCAACGGCCGCCCCTGCTCACAACTCCTTGCTGGCCCAGTGGATGTGTATGGCAGGAGCTTGAATACTTCTGCCTGTCCCCAGAGGTGGGCATTCCCAAGAAAGGCAGTGTGCCCTCTGGAGCCACTTCGCTCTGCCTCTCAGCACACACTAGTGAGCGGGCAAAGGAACTTCCCCCACGTCCCAGCCCCCTGCAATCAGCGGCTGGCATCACCTTAGCAACAGGCTAACAAACTCCAGCAGGCCAATAACAAGGTGGGGACAGGGAGTGGTCTTCCAGACTGTGGTAGGGTACAAGGCGTAGAGTTAAACTCCACTCTGTGCAGCGAGTGTTCACAGTCCTGCCGCTGCAGCCAAGGGAAGGACAGTGGTGTTCCGGGACAACTGCTTAAGACTGTACGTGCTGCACATGCAGCACCAGTCTTGCTTCTGGTGTCAGAACGTGTCTGATCTGTCCCTTCCCTGCCACCTTTTGTTCCCTTTCCAGACAAAACCAAGCACCTATGATTTATTAAAAAAATATGGATATTGATCTAACACCAATATCCAACTATGACGGACAAAGACTCTCTAACAGTTTAAAGTTAGAAAGTGTATGTTTATTACGACGCCGGGCAGCGTGCGGGATCGCTCCCAAATACACACGCGCAATTTACAGATGATCACAGGGTCTTTTATGTACAGGAGTATTGAATACACAAACTACAAATGCATATTCATAACTCTGGTACCTCCCATTCCCCGCTTCGTATGGTAATTAGCCAAAGAGCCATTAAGCATGCGTAGTTTGTTCTTTGAAATGGGTCGGTGGTCTTTTTTATGGGGTGGGGTCCCAAAATGATGAAGAAAGATTGTCTTCCTCAGCTCTGACTTTTTAACCTTTAGTGTTACATGACAACTGAATCCTGTTTTTCCAGGACTGTTTGATTTATGATTGTATTGTATTCATGGAGTCTATTGATTATTCAGGATGTAAAAGCCTAGTTTGACAGCTTCCCTGATTTATCAGTTCCTTCAATCCGGCTTCTGTTAACAAAAGGGAAGCTTAGCTACCTTACCTCAGCAATATCTATTTTAACTGAAGTCTTTAATTCTTCTAAATCAATGCCTCAACCTAACCTTAAAAATTCTGCAGCTGTATATCTAGCAGTTAATAGAAACAGACTGGAGAGACTTGTTTCTGAGACGCTGTATTCTTAGTATTGTAAAGAATGTATAAATCCCTATTATTCTGGAAAAGAGACCTATATAATATATTATGCTATGTAAAATGTTCACAGGTGGAATAGCATATTGGGTTTTTCCCTCCTAGATGATGACAATTCTGAAGAAGGCCTTCACACTATTCATTCAGGAAGGCATGAATATGCATTCAGCTTTGAGCTTCCACAGATGTAAGTACTTACATGCAGTACACAGCTTGTGAGAGAAGGCTAAGATACATACCTGCTTCAGAAAAATTCTTGTGGAGAGAGGGAAACCTTTTCAGTGGTAGTAGTTGTGCTCAGACATGCAGTAGAGGACATAATCTCATTAAACTGAAGAAATTGCTTTTAAACTGGTTAAGAGTTGTTCACAAAGCAGGAGCTCGTTGCTCAGTTGGTTACTCTTTGTTTTGACTGAGGTATGTTGGCTCCTTATGGAGGATTGGACCCCTTCACAGAAGAAGGGAGGGGAACTTGTGTCATTTGAGTCCTGCAGAGGGGCTGAGGTATCTTCTAAATGAAGCAAGATTTTACTGGAGTCATGCAGGCCATCAGAACCTAGTGATAACAGCTTAACTGTTCAGGCTCAGTCTGAAAAAGATGTGGCAGGCTTAACTGCATTCGAACTAAATAAGAGTTTGTTTGGCTTTTTTTTTTTTCTACTTCAAATAGGATGTATGTACTCAGGCTGACCTCTAGACAAAAAAGCCAGGATGGAAAAAAAACCAAAACAAATGGATGGGTGGATGAAGCAAGAAACATTCCCATACCTAATCCCGCTTGTCTCAGAAAGCAAAGGTGAAGCAAGAATGATAGCAGAAGTCTTAAGATAAAATTGCCACGCACACACACACACACACAAATGCATTTGAGGTGTCTAATGTATACATTGTGAAGGGGAGATTTATACATAGAGGAGTTACCAACATGGAAATTAGCTCAAACACAAGTTGCAGGAAAATTAAATATGAAGGAACAGAGAGAGTCTGGAAATAGATGAAAGAAAGGAGGTAGGAGGAGCCTTTTACTGTAAAAGTCAAGTGCCAAAGTCATTAAGGTTAAAAAAAGTTGGCAGAATATTAGACTGATACCTAATATTAAAGCTAATAAAACATCTGCTTATTAGAGGGACTGGCTTTATTAGAACCTGCAGATGATAAATGCTTTTACAGATCAGTTTCCGCAAATAGCGCAGGGCTTTACAGTCAATATTATTAGAATGCTGAAGAAGATGCATATCTATGGAAACTTTTAGAAGTCAGTTTAAGGTTCAGATGAAAAACTCTTCTATAAGAAGTGATAAGGATGATACTGATATTCCCTTGAGTTGGAAGGAATGTTCAAATATGACCACTAAAATAGCACAAGAATTGATTAAAACACTAAAGGTCTTGTCAAGTGACTTGAAAGAATAACTATGAAGCCATCTTTGATAATACTGGAAAAAATGAAGGCTGGTAGTAAAAGGCCTGGAGAACACTAGTTTGATACTGCCTCCTTACCATTTCTTGCTATTTTGTATCCATGGAATATTTCTAAAATTTATTTAAAACAAAACCAATGTGGTGGGTTGACCTTGGCTGCCTGCCAGCCCTCCATGCAGTTGCTCTCTCATTCCTCTGCATCAACAGGCCAGGGGGAGAAAATAAGATGGACAAGCTTGTGGGTCAAGATAAAGGCAGTTTTAATAAGAAAAAACAAAAGCTGTATGCAGAAGCAAAGCAAAAATAAGAATTAATTCACTACTTCCCATCAGCAGGGAAATGTCCAGCCACTTCCTGAAAAGCAGGGCCTCAGTATGTGTATTGGTTGCTCGAGAAGACAAACACCATAGCCATGAATGTCTGTGTCAGCCCTGACTGTCTCGTCGTCCTGTGTGTCTGTGTGTGTGTGTGCCCCACTATATGGACTGTTATGAGGAAAGTTAACTCCATCCCAGCCAGACCCAGTGCAACCAAATACAAAGCAATAGTGAAAAGAACCAATATGCTGACTGCCCTTACTGAATTTTTTTTCTTAAAGGATACTGAAGCAGGATGAAACATTGAAGGCTGATTAGAAAATCCTTTCATTTGCATTATTAAGAAAAAAAGTAAACATTTCAAATGTGCAAATAGAAATGTCAAACTTGTAGCAGAATGATTCTTTCTAGTAAAGTAATAGCACAGCTAGTATTATCTGATATAGAATTTAGGGATGGAAACTTTGCCCATAACTTATCTTTTTTATGATACATTTTAATTATAGTACAATATAAAAATTCTTCCTGGAGATTAAAGGATGAAAGTGTTAGGAAAAGACAAGTTACAGTTAACTGGACATGACTGGAATATAAAAATCTTATGTCCTTCATCTTATGATGGTGGGGGAGGGAAGGAGGAGGAGGGAGAAGAGGATAAAAGGGTAATGCTGAAAGGTTTGACATCCCCTATCCACATATTTCTTTTTCCCTCTCCAACTCCCCAAAAGGACTTTGTCTTTCAGCGTTCAGAGCAGAATAGTCTTTATCTTTTTTATATGTGTGTGTATATATATTAAGATGATCTCATCAGGGTAAAGGAAAATTAGATGATGCTCAAAAGCTCTCTCTTCAGAACTCTACATTGAAATATTTAACTACTGTACTTAAGGCAAAACAGACTACAAATGCATTTAGTTATAGTTAAACCACTGAGATACCAGCCAAGTAAATAATACACAGTTATTTACAGAACACAATGTCCAAAATAATAACGGGATGGTACTAATGCTAATTTTTCTTGGTGGTCTTAATTTGACCTTAAAAAGGCATGCTTTATTCTACACTTGAAAATGGCCTCTAAAGGAGATGTCTATTCTTCTGGCACTTTTCTTGCACAATTCTTTAATTGATTCTTTAAACTTCTACAAAACTACTGTTGAATGAATCAGAGATTATATATTTCCCCAACTTTAACATTACGTTTTTCTGAGATATGGAAATGTTGCAAATAAGTTATGCTTATTATGATACATTAAAAATACAGTTCTACATATGTCTTGGTTTGAAAGACAGGTGTCTGCCAAGGAAGGCAGGAACCTCCCTTGGAATGGAGAATATGCCCCCCTTCCCTCCGAATTATTATAACTTTGAAATTAAGGGGCTTTCAGGCAAAGATATGGGAAAAGGAATAACAGTTCTTTACTAGTATGTATAACAAGGCAAACAAACAACAACGACGGCAGCAACAACAAACAAAACCAGAAACCCAGTAACACCCTTCTCTCAGCTGTCAGGCACCTTCCCCTTTGGTGTAGTTATGGTCACAGCCGGCAGGGGCGCTGGTGGCTCCCCAGCTGGGCAGGGCAGGTGCGACGATCCCCTCGCGGCTGCAGGGGGCGATGTGGCGCGAGTTCGGTCGTCTCTCTGCACGTGGACAATGGCGGGCACAGCCAGCAGAAGGGATGGAAAAGGGGCTTCCTTTACGAACTCCCAGGGGCAGCCAATCCCGCTGCCCCCTCTGGATAGCAAAAGGAGCTGTAGCAGGGACCTCGGAAGCAGCAAGCTGGAACAGCAGGGGCGAGCAAAATCCCGGAGTGGTAGACGAGATGTATCAGAAACTCCGCACCTGTAGCTGGAACTGCGGGGCGTCCCGGCAGGCAGGGCGTGCGGGCTACAGTGTAGCAAAAATCCCGGAGCAGTGGCAAAGAAACGGCAGGGGCCGGGCAGTGGCAGCCCGGCTCCCGAACACGGCAGGGAGAGGCTTCCTGGGAGGGGGGAAGGGCTCGGGATCCCGGGGTTTCCCCTGAGGTACCCGAGCAGATGGTAAGAGTCTGTCTTTTTTTTTTTAGTGAGGTAGGGTGTTAATAAGGTCCCAGTTCAGTGGCTGCTCTCACGAGCAAAGGCAAGGCTCACCCACGGCAGAAGAAGCAGGACAGGGCTGGGCTCCGGCGGCAGCAGCAGGGAATCTCTCCCCCCTCGACGTCTAGAGAGTAAGAGTGAGCTAGGAGCTGCACCCAGCCCCTTCCCCCAGCCCGTCTCGCGATATCTCTGCCCTTCCCAGGAGAATGCCCCCTCAGCTACGATAGTAAAACCAGCTGCACTTCCCCCCTTCTCTGTTGGTTACTTCCTTCGTCTCTCTGAAGTACTGGTCATTATTGTTTCTTAGCAACAAAATGGGAGAAAATTCCATAAGAGAAAGAAACAAAGGGAAAAATCCTAAACCCCAACAACATACTAATTCCAAATCTGATCAATTGCATCGTTACTGGAACGAGAGAAAAAACTTTACTCAACTTTGACCTTTGTCCTGCACAGACCACTTGCTACCTCATTCGAAGGCAGACACGGCAGTGTGCGGTATTGGGTGAAAGCTGAATTGCATAGGCCTTGGCTTCTACCAGTAAAATTAAAAAAGGAATTTACAGTCTTTGAACATATAGATATCAACACTCCTTCGTTACTGGTAAGAACTGACAGAACTACTCATTCCTTTTCTGGCATAAAAATACTGAAGTATAATAACTGAAAGAACATCAGCATGTAACTTTACCTAAAATTTATTTGCTAGTTTAAGTACAGCTCTTATTTTAAGTATTATATCAGTTTAACAACTCTTTAACTGCTGGTATTTTGAAGGCTAAGTTATCCTGTACTTGGAGTTGCTTTATCTTTACAAGACGTAAAATGCATTTGTCGGTCTAAACTGATGCTACCACATTGTAGACTCTCATTAAGGAAGAAAATTTGGTTAACCAGTCCTCTTAAATTATAAATAAAGAATAATCTATGAAGGAACAATGCAATGCTTAATATTTTAGTGAGGGACTGCTAACTTAAAAATGCAAAGTAAAAAATGTACTGCAGTGCATAATTGATAATTTCCACATGTATAGTTTTCTACTGATGGGGAGGAAATAATCACAATTCTGTATAATCCTTTTTTGAAATATCATTTTATTAAAATAACTTTATTATCACAACTGCTTTCAGTGAGGATTTGATTTCAGTCTGGCCTAAAAATCCTTTATTTTATCCCCTTCTCAAATTTTGATCTAGAGGGGAAAGAAAATTAGAAGGCCATTGAAACAGATTTCTTATGTGTATGGGTGAAAAATCAGCTTGCAAAGGGACCTTGCACAAACTCCATGAAAATCGAAGGTCTCTCATTTGACTTTAGTGGGCTTTGGATCAAGCCCTAAATCCTGGTGTGTAAAATAAGTCTTTCTAACATAGATGAAACAGGATTATTCAGAAACTGAGGAAATAGCAGGAGTAAAGATTACAGTAGTTGATCTTAGTTATTTTGCTTTGGAAATGCAGCTTAATGGAAAGTGTGAAGATGTTCTAATTTGCTGTTAGTTAAATGAAAAGCTCTGCAGCATTATGTTGGGATGTGTAGGCTATGAAGCCTTTTAAGCTATACAGTATTTTCTTTTAGTATTGTTTTAATTGTGGCTGTAGTATGGAGGATCGAAGAAAAAGCAATACGAATACACCAGTGGGATTAGTACAAACATTGTATCTGTATAATGCTGTTTAAACTGCTTGAGACTTTCACTATGAAAGCAGCTTTGTTTATCAAAATATGTAATAATAAGCACATTATGAAAATTATTATTTTCCTATGTTGGTTTAAATACCTGATGAGATTCATGAAGATCCTAATTTGATGGACAATACTTTTCTTCTTCTTGCAGTCACCTCAAGCAGGCACAAAAGAAAAGACACTATGTTGTTGGCTTTGTACCTCAGGCCCAATATCTTTAAGTGCCAAAATTGAAAGAAAGGGCTACACCCCAGGTATGTGATCCTATAATTAATTCTGTGTGGTTTTCCTTCCTTTTTAAAGCTGGAGTCTGTACTACTGTTTTTACGTAAATGAGACATTAAGGATATTTGTACCACATACGTCTGCATTTAGCAATCTTCTCCGCATACCCTGTTAACTAAGACAGGGCTACTTGTATCTCTAGATGGTTCAATGACCTCATCTGTTAGACTGGCATGTTTTGGGTGTTAGACTGTTTTGTGGGTTTTTTTGGATGTGTTGTTTTCTTTTTCCTTTTAGAACAGCTCATGGGGATCTTGTTTCTATTAGCATCAGTGGATGGTTTTTTCAGGTAGAGCAGTGATAGCAGCATTGTTGTAACAGTATAAAGAATGTGAAAGTTTGCTTAAGCTGCCTTGTAAATGTAAAGAAACTGAAATTCTGGTGTGTTTTGTTGAGTGTTTTTTTTTTTTGTTTGTTTGGGGTTTTTTTGTTTGGTTTTTTTTGTTTGTTTGTTTGTTTCAGGTGAATCAATTCAAATCTTTGCTGAGATTGAGAATTGCTCTTCCCGTATGGTGGTGCCAAAGGCAACCATTTACCAAACCCAGGCATTCTATGCCAAAGGGAAAATGAAGGAAGTCAGACAGCTTGTTGCCAACCTCCGTGGGGAATCCTTGTCATCTGGCAAAACAGAAACCTGGAATGGCAAACAGTTAAAAATTCCACCTGTTTCCCCTTCAATCCTTGACTGTAGTATAATCCGTGTGGAGTATTCACTGATGGTATGTTGGGCAGTTTGTTTCACTCGTGAGAGTGAGTAGCTTCCAACATGCCATACAAATTTCTAGCACACCATTTTGTGATCATTAGTTATGAAAGAAATACATGCTCTGGTATTAGTGTCATGACAGGAGGTCTGGTAAGTAAATTTAGTTTAAATCATGCAAGTTCTTAAAGCAGCTGTCAACTAAGCAAGCATTTAATGAGTAGACTGCATTTCTATGTGAGGGCTCATGTTAAGACTCTTCTTAACTTGAAAAGCTCATGTCTCCATAGGGGCATGGGCCCTAAAAGGGGCTGTTAGAAAAAAGCTCTGCATGAAAACTTTCATAGAAAGATAACTTAGACTAATACTTATGAAATGTTGATAAAACCCCACATTTTAATCATATACTTGTTTCATTTTTCTTCAGGTATATGTTGATATTCCAGGAGCTGTGGATTTATTCCTTAACTTACCACTGGTCATTGGTACCATTCCTCTACATCCATTTGGTAGCAGAACATCAAGTGTAAGCAGCCAGGGTAGCATGAACACAAATTGGCTTGGTCTGACCCTGCCTGAAAGACTAGAAGGTAACTTGATAATACAAATCTCAATCAATTTGCTACTCTCTTTTGATTTTTGTCTGCTTTATTCATTGCAGTCTTGTTAACAGAGTCAAATTACATCCTTTTATAATAAAGCCTGCAGGAAATCCGTTGTGGATGTTTTCTTGCCACTTACTTGTTCTGTGTAGCGCAAGAGATTTTTTTTTTCCCTCCCTGCCTTTCTGTCTAGGACAGGCAGTGAAATCTAGCTTCTTTGGAAAGTGGCGGAAATAAAAGCACAGGATGCCATTGTATCTGTGCATAACTTCATTGCTTCCACTTCCAGTATCCCAATTACATCCTTGGTTATAAGGCATTGCAACCCATAATAGCAGTTTCTGGACTTTCTCATCAGCCTTAGTAGCCAAGGCTTTGTGAAAAGATAATACTCTTTTCTATGGAAGATCTCTCATGGCCAAAGAAAGAATTATGTATTTCCTTCCTTCTCTTTTTGCATATCTAATATCTTGCTTTTTTTTAAGTACAAATCCCAGACCTGGAGACTTCTAGAGTACAGAGGACGGCAATGTTCTGTCATTTCTACCTGTATAGAGATTAAATTATCTTTGGTCTGATTTAAATTTTAAGGAGATAATTAAGCCACAATAAACAGTGGTCAGTCTGTCTTTGAACATAAACTTAATATCAGAATAAAACAAAATAGTATCTCTTTTTTGTTTAACAATTTTTAAGTCATTGTTTATCTGCTGGTGAATCTTTCAGTGGTTGAAGTTTAATATTTATCATGGTGTATATTTTGTCATGCATAAGACCTTGTTGTTTGAACTGTATGTACCTTTTCCCTCCAGCACCTCCTAGCTATGCAGAAGTGGTCACAGAGGAACACAGACAGTCTGGCCTTGCACCTGTAGCTGCTTTTGATGATTTTCAGAGAGCACTGCAAGGACCATTATTTGCATATATCCAGGAGTTTCGTTTTCTGCCTCCTCCCCTATATTCAGAAGTAGGTACATCTGTCAGACTATGATGATTTATATATTGTTTGTGACTGATTTTTTTTTTTTTTTTGTCTGATGGAATAAGTTTAGAAACCTGTTTCTCCTTCCTAAAATTGGAAGAAACCATTAAAATCATGAACATGGAATAAGTTGGTTTTGAGGAGGATTTTTGTTTGCAAGATGCAGATGAATTGCATCAAGAGTTTTCCATGCCTGATTTACAGCATGGGTTACCCTTTTTATAATTTTTATTTTTTTTTTTTACATGAACTCTGCAACCTTAAATTTAAAAGGTGCTCCATGAGGTGCCTTGACTTCTCCATCATGCTATTTCCTGGAGCTGCCGACCTGGGAGGTAATTTTTCTTGGGAGCACTCTTCCCCAGTCTAATACTTTCTGGAATTTTTCAAAAAGTGTTGTTTGCCATTTTAGAAACATATTTTTTAAAAATGTGTGTATTAAAAATAAGCTTTCACCTCTGCTGCTTCCTAACAATTTATAGCAACCACTAAACTGTTTTGCCTACATGTGTGTTTAAATTCTGTGAATGTAGGCCTTTCAGCAGTTTCATGTAGAAGAGCGATGTATTGGTATTAATTTATGACTTAGGTTTTCTGAAGTATACAGTTCTTCAACACTTTTGGCCTTCACAGGACTAAAAATGCAGCCACCGAATAACCATGAATGAGATGCAAATTTCAAAGCTTTTCATGTTGTTTTTTTCTTTTTCAAGAAAAAGAAGTGATATAGGACAAATGAAAGAAAGTGTCCTCTGGCCAAATTTTGTCTGAATTGATCCACTTTAAGAAAATAGCATTATGCAGCACAACTTCCCCCCCCCCCCCCCCCCCCGCCCCGGCTTGAAATGCAGAAAAAAGGGCTGTATGAAGTTAATTGATTTAATGTTGTCTAAAAGTCGCAATGTACACTTAAACTATTCTTACATCTAGTTTTTCTGACCTAAGTTAGCAAGCTTGTACCCTTTATTTCTCCTGTAGAGAGGAAGAAGAGGTAAGGTTTCAAACACATGAACTTTTTGAAACATCCCATAGGATATTTGAGGGTTAACTACTTTAATTTAAAAGTAGAATGATTTTTTAATTGATAAATTTCTGCCATTTCAAGAAAAACTTCTTTGCTTCTCACAATTAAATATTTCTTAAATTATGTTTACAGTGATATGTGTCAAGTCATGTTTTTTGTATATCTCATATAATTCAAAAGACTTCTGTGTGAGTAAAGGAGAATTTTTTTATAGCAGTTATTTGTGCTTATCCTTAAATTGCCATCAACTTGTAGTTTAAAGTCTTCCACTGGATCTAATATTTTTATTACTGTTTCGCAAAGTTTTGTCTAACTAGAACTTTTTCAATTATTTCAATTACCCTTGGACTGGAAATGCCACATATCATTATAATTGTCAAACTTGTGAATTTTGTTTTTTATTCCTAGCAATTGATGCTGAAATGCACTGAAATGCACTGGGTTGTTGTGGCTTTTATTTTTGGGATTTTGTTGGTTGGTTTTTCTTTTCTTTTTTCTTTTTTTTTTTTTTTTTTCTGGGCTCACTTGGTCAATTGTTTGGTTGGGGTTTTTTTGTTGTTTTGTTTTTTGTTTTTTTTTTTTTCTTTTTCTTTTGGTTAGATTGATCCAAGCCCAGATCAGCCCACAGATGAGATATCATCTTGCCCCTCTTGATGAAGGAATCCATAAAAAGCTGACTTGACTTGGGTTTTGAATCACACCTTCTGTGTTGAAGATCAAGGTGTCATAGTGGAGACTTGCTTTTAAAGGAAGTGATATTGCTCTTGCCTGTATGGTGAATAAATTAAAAGAACCTGTGATCATGCTTTGACACCTACAGCACATCATAGGACTTCTCCACATGCTTGAAAACCTGTGTCCCCCTCCATTAAATAGTGGCACATACTAGGAGCAGCCTTATTAGCGTGCAGTCAGGTGTTTAAAAACACTCAAACTATGTTGTAAGAGAGGAATGGCTGCTTTCTATGATTCTATGAAAATTTGCTCATGCTTATTACTTATGTTATACAGTTAAGTGTCACTACAACTTATTCTCATTTATGATGGACTGTTGCTACCCCCCCATTGTTTGTGAACTGCACAACAAAGAACAAAAGAGCTTTGCCAAAAAAAAAAAAAAAAAAAAAAAAAAAAAAGAAGAGATGAAGGCCCACAAATGCCCTGACTTTTTATTTTCTTTTAATTTGATGTAGCCTGGACTTTACCTGCATATGCACATGCTCAAAATTGTCCTAGTAGGCTGATCCTGTATCACCTCTTCAGCTTGGATCCTATTGCGTATTTATTTACAAACATTACATGCCTTCAAAGTCAATCCTTGCTGTATGTTTTGCAGCTAACTGTAATAGACAAGCAACAGATAAGTGGGGAAAGAGATAACAGAAGGAAACTAATAAGAGACGTGATCAAGGTTGTATACCTTCTTGATTTCTTAAAAGAATTTGTTGCCTTTCTGCTTTTATTGCAAAGCAGTGTTTTGTTACAGACTGCCTAAAGATCAATTAATCTCAGGTGAATTCATCACTTGCCAAACTGTTAGAATGCTTTTGGTTTGTTATGTTGCACTGTTATTTATATTTGTGTTTTGGTTTTGTTCTTCGAGGGGGATTTTGAACAGGGACATGCGCAAAACTTACAAAGTGAAAGCAGCACCGGCAGACACTAAAAGTGTGAAAAGAAAGTGTGAAAAGGGGATAATCATATGCTGTCCAGGGTTCACGGGCAGAGATACCTTAACAATTAGGGATGGGAAAGAGAAGGTTTGTTGGTTGGTTTGTGTTTGGTTTTATTTAAATAATATGTAGTTACCTAATCATCAAAAATTATATATAAAATGAGTCTCCAGTAGAAAGTGTATTTCAGATCGCAAGAAAAAATTGAACTATGGCAACTAAGCAGCAGCTCAGTTTGCCCATTTGGTATTATCTTCAGGGTTTATGATACTCTGTCACAGAATCATAGAACACCAGATTGGAAGGGAGCTCAAGGATTATCTGGTCCAACCTTTCTTGGCAAAAGCATGGTCTAGACAAGATGACCTAGTAAACCTAAAAAGTGTCCAATGTTGGGGAATCTGCCACTTCTCTGGGGAGATTATTCCAATGGCTGATTGTTCTCATTGTGAAAAATTGTTATCTCGTGTTGAATTGGAATCTCCCGAGGAGTAACTTGTGCCTATTACCCCTTGTCTTTTCCATGTGACTCCTTGTAAAAAGGAAGTCTCCATCTTCTTTGTAGCCACCCTTTAAATACTGGAACATGGTGATAAGGTCTTCCCTTAGCCTTCTTTTCTCAAGGCTGAACAAACTCAGTTCTCTTAGCCTTTCTTCACATGGCACCTTCCCAGTCCTTGAATCATCTTTGTGGCCCTTCTCTGGACCCTCTCCAGCCTGCCCACATCTTCTTTTGTATATCAGGGACCAAAAGTGAACACAGTATTCCAAGTGTGGCCTGACAAGGCACTGAGTAGAGTAGGAGAATGACTTCTTTATCTCTGCTGCTGGTGCCCTTGTTGATGCAACCCAGCATCCTGTTGGCTCTCTGCCACAGCAGCTCACTGTTCACTCATATTCAGCTTGTTGTCCACTAGGATCCCTAGGGCCCTTTCCACAGAACATCTCCCCAGAGGGATAGATCCCAGCCTATGCTGCATTTCTGGATGATGTTTTCCAGGTGCAAGATGTTTGTCTTTGTTGAACTTCATCAGGTTCTTGTTAGCCCACTCTTCCAGCCTATCCAAGTCTTCCTGCAGGGTGGATCTTTCTTCCAAAGTGTCCACTTCCCCACTCAGCTTGGTATCATCAGCACACTTCATCGGGGTACACTTGATTCCATCATCCAGATTACTTATGAAGATAGTAAACAGTATTGGGCCCAATATTGATCCCTGGGGGGGCCCGCTTGTGACAGATTTCCAGTTTGAAAAGGAGCTATTTACCACCACCTTCTAGCTGTGGCCTGTCAGCCAGTTCCCCACCCACTGCACAGACCACTTGTCTAGACCATAACACATTAGCCTCTGTAGGAGGAGGCTGTGGGAAACAGCATTGAAAGCCTTGGAGAAATCCATGTAGACAGTGTCCACTGCTTACCCCACAAAACCAAGCCAGTTACTTAGTCATAGAAGGTGATCAGGTTTGTTAAGCATAATTTGCCCTTGGTGAGTCCATGCTGGCTTTTCCCAATCCCATGCTTAATTTGACTTCTGGTAGCCCCAAGGAAGATTTGTTCAATAACTTTCCCACAGACTGAATAAGACTGATGGACCTATAATCTCTGTGATCCTCCTTTAATCCTTTCTTGTAGATGGGGGTGATATTAGCCTTCTTCCAATCTCCTGGGCAGTCCCCCAATCTCTGTGATCTCTCAAAGGTTATGGAGAGCAGCCTTGCAATGATGTCAGCCAACTCTCTTAACACCCTTGGGTGGATAGTGTTAGGATCCATTGATTTGTTGGGGTCAAGCTCCTGTAAGAGTTCACATGCCAACCCTTTCTTCATTGACAGTAGGTCTGTGTTTGCATCAACCTGGATTTTTGTTCCCAAGGCCTGGGGCCCAGCAGTGCCGGGTGAAGAAGACAGAGGAGAAGAAAGTTTCGAGATCCTCTAGCCTTTTCAGCATTGTTGGTGATTAATTCATCTCTCCTGTTTAACATCAGGTCCATATTTTCCTTCTGTTTCTTACTGTTTACATACACAAAGAACCCTTTCTTTGGGTTTTTGACATCTCTGGACAATTTCAATTTGGGCTGAACTTTTGCTTTTCTAACTGCTTCTCTGCATGCCCTGGCAGTGCCTTTGTAGTATTCAATAGATATTTGTCTGCTTTTCCATCTCTGGTATGCTTCTCCTGGTTTTGAGCAGACTCGGAGGCTTGCAGTTAAGCCAGGGGGGTCTCTTGCTCTGCCCATTTCTTTTACTTTTAAAGGTGATGAATTGCTTTTGTGCTTCCAGGAAAGCATTCTTGGAAAAACTCCCAGCCCTCACTAGCACCTTTATCCTCTGTGGAAGCTTCCCACGGAATCCCTCCCAACTGAGCTCTGAGCAAGCTGAAGTTTGCTCTTCTAAAATCTAAAACCTTTGTCTTAATACTATAGCGTGCTCAGCTGGCTCTCCAATTCCACAATATTGTGATCACTGCAGCCAAGGTTATCACTAACAGATATTACAAAGCAGGTTTTCTTGGTTTGTGAGAAGCAAGTCCAGCAGTGCCTCATTTCTGCTTGGCACATCTAACATTTGTATGAGGAAGCAGTTCTCTACATATTCCAGGAACTTGATGGCTGATATATGAGCTGCTGTACTGTTCTTCCAACAAGTGTCTGGGTAGTTGGAGTCATCCATGAGAACCAGGTTCTGTTGACCTGAAGCTTGTTTAAGTGACCCAAATATTGCTCCATTGGCCTTATCATCTTGGTTTGGAGGTTGGTAGACTAAAATTATTATAAAACTGAGCCAGAGTATCAGTGTTACCAGCCATACTCAAATTAGTTTGCTGAGAATTGCTCTGACCACTCCTGGGCTAGTCCTGAGAGCTTTAAAACAAACAATTTATAACAAAAAAATTTCCATTTTAGGGCCAATTCTCTTCAACATCTTCATAAACGACTTGGATGCAGGACTCGAAGGTATACTAAGTTTGCTGGCGATAATAAAATGGGAAGAGCTGTTGACTCCCTCAAAGGCAGAGAGGCCCTGCAGAGAGACCTGGACAAATGAGAGGGCTGGGCAATCACCAACCGTATGAAGTTCGACAAAGGCAAGTGCCAGATTCTGCACCTGGGATGGGGCAACCCCGGATGTACGGACAGACTGGGGAACAAGAGGCTTGGAGAGCAGCTCTGCAGAAAAGGGAACTGGGGGTCCTGGTCGATGCCAAGTTAAATATGAGTCAGCAGTGCCCTGGCAGCCAGGAGGACCAACTGTGTCCTGGGGTGCATCAGGCACAGCATTGCCAACCAGTCAAGGGAGGTGCTTGTCCTGCTCTGCTCCGCACTGGTGCGGCCTCACCTCAAGTCCTGGGTGCAGTTTTGGGTGCCACAATATAAGAAGGATATAAATCTATTAGAGAGCATCCAAAGGAGGGCTGCAAAGATAGTGAAAGGTCTAGAGGGGAAGCTGTATGAGGAGTAGCTGAGGTCACTTGGTTTGTTCAGCCTGGAGAAGAGGAGACTGAAGGGAGACCTCATTGCAGTCTACAGCTTCCTCATGAGGGCAAGTGGAGGGGCAAGCACTGATACTGATCTCTTCTCTCTGGTGACCTGTGACAGGACCCAAGGGAATGGCCTGAAGTTGTATCACGGGAGGTTTAGGTTGGATATTAGGAAAAGGTTCTTCACCCAGAGGATGACTGGGCACCAGAACGGGCTCCCCAGGGGAGTGGTCACAGCACCAAGCCTGACAGATCTCAAGAAGTGTTTGGACGATGCTCTCAGGTGCAGGTTGTGATTCTTGGGACTGTCCTGTGCAGGGCCAGGAGTTGGACTTTGATGATCATTGTGGGTCCCTTCCAACTCAAGATATTCTATGAAACAAACAAAAAATCCAACAGCTTTAATCATACATTCATCTAGAATGCAAGAAATCATATAGAAAAAGTACTGACTCCTTGAACGTAGTCTAAAGAAGCTATTAGATGTGATCAGTGTTTTTATACTAGAGATTTGTAAATGTACATTTTCTTTTCAGAAATCATGTAAAAAAAAAAACAAAACCAAACAACCACCACCAACAAAAAAACCCTACCCAAAACCAAAAACCAACAACAAAAACTATTGTCTGAGACATGTCTGATGTTGACTATTTAAAAACTAATTCATCGTATGAATCCTTGTGCAATGAAACAGCTCAGAAGGGAGGGGAGGGAAAGCTGATGTTTCTGTATTGTGCTCATTCTTACAAAGTTATGCCTTATTTTTAAGGCTTCATAAATATAATAAAATAGGCTTTCCCATAAGTGGCCTTTATGAGAACATGAAAGATATTTTATGTTCCAAAAATGATGACAGGGTGATTAAATGCGAGTCACGTCTTAAGTGATTCAGTTGAAATGTTTGGGCTTTGATAAGCAAGAATTGGAAATTGGGTGATGTCTTAGGCTGCTTTTTTTGTGACTGTCCTTTCCTTCAATCCTTTCCAACTAGACAAAATTTTACAAGTTAAAATTGTTGGCATAAAAAGGCATTTGATGATTTTACTTTTTTTCTTTTTTGTTAACAGACTAGGGAACAATTGTTGATATACATAGCATTAAAGCACTTATCCCAGTATATTGGAAAAACTGTATATGAAGCAAAATTGACCAGTGTTGTCATAATTGATGTTGCATCACAGGCTGGGATCGGAGTGAAACATTCTAAAACCTTATCAAATGAAGATTTTCCACTTAAACTTTTTTATTAGTTGTTCAGAGGCACGATAAGTTCATAGCTGTAGCCCGGTATTTGATATAGAATCTTGATCTGAATTAGGAAAAAGTAAAATTGAAGCATTAGAGAAACAAAGGGCAATATTAAATGCTTGCTTTATAGATTCTATTCTATGGCTGGGTTTTGGTTGCGGTTTTTTGTTTGTTTTTGTTTTTTTGTTTGTTTGTTTGTTTGTTTTGTTTTTTGTTTTTTGTTTTTATTTTTGTGTTTGGTTTTTTTTAATTAACTTTTGGTGCTGAATATGTCCTTATGGACTTTATTTTAAGAGAACTATGTGGAAAACAATTAAATTTTTTCTATTGCTCTTCCTTTTGAAAATGAAACTTTAAAATTTTGTTTAAATGCTTTAAAATGCTTTAATTGTAATCTCTAAGATTGTTGTGACTTAAACATTTAATATGTGTCTTTGTGTAAAATAACAGCCATAAGGATTAATTTGCTATCAGAAATGCATATGCTATGTATCAACTACATAGGGGAAAAACTATTTCTGGAGCTACACCACTGATTAGTACAAGAGCTGAGTTTCAGCACCTTCAGTTCCTTTGTCTTGTTTATATCAATGGTTTCTTAGGACTAGGTTTCAGCTGGGAAGCTATAATACAATCTCCTAAACTTAGAAAATACCAACAACTTACAGGATATGAATGTTTTTTTCAGGACACTGCTTAAAATTACTGTAACTTGTGACCTCTGTTGAAGTTATTTAGTGTTTTCCAGTACATATGGTGGGGGCAGGGATTGCACATTTTTGTAGGGGTGGGAGGAAACTGGGGAAGGGGAATTACTTTAAAAGCCAGATAACTCAGTGATTTGCAGTTGGGATATGAAGGCTGGTTTGTTGAACTGGGGTCAATAAGGTGTGTCTTGCTGTTTACTTAGAAGTCTAATGTTACCAGATGTTGGAAATCACTATCTGTGATTTGTGTTTTGGTCAGTAGAGCTTTGCAAGATATTAATACAGCTCCTCAACATTCCAGAAATGAAGCACTGCCATAGCATCTTGTTTCTGTATACTGCACACAGCTGAACCTCTGAAAGAATGGGCTATCATCATTGCTTGGTATCAGTGTCTTTTGACCTAAGGCAAGGTTCACTAGGCTAGCAGCCAGGATTCAGGAGTCCAATAAATGCTGTTTCTGACTGTTGGTTTTAAAGGTACCAAAGACCACTAAATTATCACGGTATTGTTACAGGAGGTTTTATGGTATATGCTACTAACATAGACAAACCAAGCATTGGATTTAACTCCTTGTATAATGCAAACAGTAGACTTCCTAAATGTGTGAATTATTGTGTCAAATAAAGCGTTTTTATTTAATTTTGACTTTGTAACTGCCAACTACGGAGAACCCAGAAAGATCTTTTAGGGAGTTTTCCCCATTAATAACACTGTGAATCATTTATGCCTGAGTTTTGATTGAAACCAATAGGAAATATAAAAAATAAGGTTGTCTCTCATTATGATTATAGACTCAGAACTCCTTTATAGCTGAGTGACAATGATTAGAACAGTTTTTTCTAATAGCAGCACAACCCTTTTTAATAACTAAAGTTTCTAATGCTATGTGGCAATGTCAGAATTTAAATTATCATCAGTGTCATTTAAAGGACAGACACTTTGACCATTTTTGTGCAACATTTTCTTGAAATTACATTTTTAGACCACAACCACTGCTCATGATTTTTTTTCTACCTTTAGGTTTATTGCTAGTGATGCCTTAAAGACCTAGAAATAAAACAACACACTTTTGAGACAATATTCATATAGGAGGTAATATAAAGGCTAGTCTTTATTGGAGGGCTCCAGGGGCAGATATGGAAAAATGCCCAACCCGCATGGGGTGAATACAATTTTATAAGCTTGGCAGATTAACATAATTGACAAGAATCCCCAGTTAGAAGCACAAGTGATGAAGTAATTCCCCCCTTTTGGCTCCACCTCTTCTGTTGCCCCCCCTTTAGATAGGAACTAAACTTTGTTTATGAAAATGTGTCTCGAAGAGCTGATTTCAACCTTGGCTCCCAGAAGGAACCGAGATAGGTTAGGGGCCTTGGACCCCCGGGGTTTGGAGCCTCTGGAATGAGTTTTGTCTTTCTGCCTGTCAGGGTAGGGAAAAGCACTGGAGCGACCTAGGAACTATATAAGTGTACAACAATAGTCTACAGAGCTACAAATATATATATAGATATAGATGAAGAAAATATAAAAGCAAAAATCATTTCGGCAACACTAGCATTAATAAAAAGTTGGAAATTACCAGTCTTATTCTTTGAGATAGGGGAGGTGTCCTGGTTTAGGGCAAATTTGGGAGAAAACCTCCGAATGGGGTCCCTCCAGAATAGCAAATTCAAGCAGCCCCTCCCCCAAGTGGTTCGGGTAAAGATTTCTTTGGAGAAAAGTTTTATGTTGTCCAACCAGCAAACTTGCACTACTAAAAGCAAGCAAGTTACTAAAAACAGGCAAGCAAAAAAGCATAAGCATAACATTTGACTGAAGCCCATATTTCCCTTAAGCTATCATCTAACAAAAGAATTCTACAATACTACTGATCCCCAAGCATTGATCTTTGGTTGATTGACAGGTAAGGTTGCATTGCTGAAGGCAAACAAAACAAGATATGAACATGATACCTGATTTAACTTCATGTTTTTTCTTTGGTTATTTTTTGATCCAAGGCACTTTCATTTTCATTCTTAATTTCCAAGCAAATCTTTTAGCACATTCCTTTTTTGTTTTTTTCCCAAATTTGTTCTGGAACCACCTAAAGATATGGCACTAAATTGCTTTGTTTGCATTCAACTCTGCAAATTTGAATCTCCCCTGATTCTCTCGAAAATTCTCTTCTACATCCCTCCCTAAGAGCAGGAAGATGAGGGCTATTTTCTTCTTCGTGACCCACTGCAACTAAAAATTAGATGGCTTTGTACTTTATTTAGGCTTCTAAATCATAACATGATGTACACCACGCTTCTGCCAACAGAGCTCTACGATACCAAACAATTCCCACTCTTTTTACATTGACACAAAATCCAAGGTTCACAGTTCTTGCAAGTGGGACAAAAGATGTCTGCCATCAGCTACAGTCTTAGTGCAGTTCACGTCCGTGTGCTTGCTTCTCTGTTCTCGGAGTTGTCAGTGTGTTTCTGTGCTTGATATGACTTCACATTCTTTGCAGGAATTCATTCGGGTTCTGTATCTGCAGAAACACAAGCAAGCCCTTTGCCCCAGGTTAATAGAGGAAGTGTACCTTGATGGAAAGATGCATAACTCTTGTTTAAAACTGACAGCAATCAGGGAAAAATTCAGATACAACAACTAAGAGTATTTCAGATGACAAGCATAATGAATGACTATTAACAATAACACATAAGAAGTTGAATGATTATCAATCACTAAAATACTTTACCATCATCCCAGAGTCTGCAAACAGCTAATAAACCTTAACTCAGTGAGGAATTGGACAATCATCTGTTATGGTTTGAAAGCAAAACGAATGAGAGGCTCCAAGTCAGAGATATAATTTAATAAGAAGAAAGGTAAAAAGGTAAAAGTAAAATAAAATAAATGCAATAACACGAAGGATCACTGACAGAGTCAAAATACAACCTGAGCAGGATGGTGGAAGCAGTCCAGGTGAGGTGCTCTTCCTGAAGCAGTGATCCTGTAGAAAGGTCTGGCAGCCCTGCTCCTCTGGGAATCCAGTGGATAAGTGCCCTTGCACTGTCCCACATACCAGCTTATATCCAGGTGAGAATGCTTGGCTCCTCCCCCTGGGCAGAGCATCTCACAATAGCATGAGAAGTGTGAAATGGGTCCTTGATGGCCCATTAACCGAGATAACCCCTGGAGGGAGTTACCTGTGACTCATGGGCCATTAGCAGAAGACACCCCAAAGGCGTTAATGGGCCATTAGCAGAAGACACTCCAAAGGCCATTAGCAGAAGAGACAGGGGGCTTGGGAAAACACTAGCCCACCTGGTTTGAACAGTTCATGAAGATGGTGATAGAATAAATACTTTGTGTACATCCTACACTGCAACCCAGGACATAATCTCTGGATAATGATTCCCAAACTCAGTCTAAAAATAGATTCAGCTGCCATATTTATAGGGTCAAATTGCCAAGTCAAAGTGACTTGTATCTAGTTTTGATGCAGAAACATCCGGGCTTGTTGGCAAAACATCCATCCAGATAGAGTCGAGGGCCTGTCCAGGACCCAAGCTCTGGGCTGGAGTGATGTCCTTTAATATATTTTAAAACAAAGTTCTTAACAATAGTATTTAAGAGATGCTTAAGCAGCTAGAAAACAAAAATGATACGTATCTTTTAGATAATTGCAGAAAGAGATGTTAAAGCATATAAGAAGTCAGCTATAAATACACTAATAATATCTTATAAAATAATAATCATCATAAAATCAGTAAATCCACATTATACAATTAATACATCATCTAAGGAATTTGAAATAACACCTTTCTAAACTATTATGTACCTATGTCTCGGTTTAGGAAGACAGGCATCTGCCAGGGCAAGCTGGAGTTTCCCTTGGAATGGAGAATGTAAACCACACCCCCCCCCCCCCTTTTTTTTTTTTTCCCAATTATACATTTGCGGTTAGAGGCTTTTAGGCAAAAATTTGGGGATAGAAATAGCAGTTCTTTACTAGTATGTATAACAAAGCAAACAGAAACAACAACTACAGCATTAATAACAAAACAGTACCAAGAACCTTGAGGGCTTTGCTTCACAAAGCCCAGGGCAGTTTGGTCTCGGTGTCCCTGTAGGAATTCTCAGAACACCAGGCTGGAATGGTGGAAAGTCCCGGGCTGGTAGCTGGGATGGCAGGATGTCCCAGCAGGGCAGGGGGGCGCAGGGTCACACTGTAGCAGAAGGAGCAGCACCGAAGAAGCCACAACGGAGGAGCAGGGCTGGCCCAGCTCCAGCAGGGCGGCAGAGGAGCTCAGAATTCCAGGGCACACGAGCCAATGATGGTAAATTTCCCAGGACTGGACTTTTCTGGTGACAGTGAAATCGTCCCGCAGCAAGCAGCAGCCTGGGCGTGTTCTCTCCAATGCCAAGAGCTAGAAAAACCAATTGCCTCCAGCTCCGTCCTTTACCTGCCCCCAAAACATTATCTCCCCCTCCGAGCTTTGGCCACCTCTTTGTTTTGGTTAAGTACTCTTAAGTATCCAACACTTAGTTGCCTTGGTAACTTATGGGGAAAAAAAAAATCTTCAGAATAAAAAAAACCCCAAACCTAACCCCCAACAACCTATATCTTTGACATAA
Source organism: Zosterops lateralis (assembly GCF_965231275.1). Classification (NCBI taxonomy): domain Eukaryota; kingdom Metazoa; phylum Chordata; class Aves; order Passeriformes; family Zosteropidae; genus Zosterops; species Zosterops lateralis. The sequence goes on along the minus strand of NC_139801.1, from coordinate 23,341,426 downwards.
AACACAAAAAAACTGAAACAGCTTACAACCAATAACAGCCATAATGTGGAATCATTACTGACTCTTCTGTGTTATCTATGGAAGGTAAAACAGCAGAGATTGTAACAAATACTAAAACCTTTCAGGAAATCAAGGGTGCAGCAAATTGCATCTTTTTCCATCCACAAACAAGCTTTTGTCAGTGCTTCATCACAGCGGTTTCGGTCAAAGCCTTCTTATTTCTAAGAAAAAAATAACTAAACTTTGCAAATTAGATAAGCATATTTAAAAAAAAACTAAGATAATTTTTAAATTGGACAATACTTAAACTCGATATGAATAAATTTTGGTAAAAGAATCTTAAATTGTATTAACTTAATAAAACCTACATGTAAAAACTTTAATTTAATAATATATGAATCTATTATTGCTGCCCGATCCCCAGAGAAAACACAAACCAACAGAGTGTCAGTTTATGCGGTGCTTTATTTAGGGCCCGGGGACGACCTGAGGACTAATGTCTCAAAGTCAGGGTCCCGAGTTGGTTACAAAAGATGCTTATCTTTTATACCTTTGTTACAAGTCTTACTTCATCAGCCTACGTGCAGTCTCCTACGTATTTTACTTTAAACATTCACATTCATCTTACAGGTAACCTTTCTAAAGGCTATAAATTTTGCATGCTTGCTCTAGCTAAAATAAAGGTTAATTCTCTAAGCTTAACTCCCACCATAGAAACATTTTATTGGTAACCATGTAATCATATTTCACAAGTAATTTGTATACCTATGTACTACATGCTCTACTAAGTCCTTTAAACGTTGTTCCTTGCATCAGCAGATTCTCAGGCCTCATTTCTCAGGTTTGGTTCTCATGGGCCTGCACAAGGACCAACTCCTTAGCCTAACTACTGCTAACAGAGGCCTTATGGCAACAACTCCCCCCTTTTGAGCATTCTTCAACCAGTTGCAAGGATGCTCAATTCTCTTCTTCATGCAGCAGTCTCTATATAAGATGATGGTGGAGTAATTCTTGTCATGACTTCATTTCGGGTCATGGCCTTCATGACTCTTCTCGTATGCATCCTTTCCCTAAAGATCATTCCTAAGAAACAACGATATGCTACAAAAATAATCACAACCAAGATTATAATCATTATTACATATTGAATGACAGAGGATATCCAACCAGAAACCTGGATCCCTAAAGAGCTAAATATTGCTCCAATCCAATTGTGTTCAGCATCTTCTTTGGTTTCCTGTATCTTAGACTCTATATCGTCCAATTGACTTATGTCTTTTTCTACTTCCTTTGTAACGTTTGGGATATGGATACAGCAATGATCTGTTCTATCATGTAGGTACCCACAGACACCATGTTCCTTTAATAACAACATATCCGATGCCATTCGATTCTGTATAGCCATCCTACTAGTTGCTTGTAGCTGCAAATTCAAATCCTTAAACCCCTTTTTAGTGGCTGATGCTAATCTCTCAGTTTGTCCCAAAAGCCGGTAGAGCATTTCCCTATTTCTATAGGTCGATATGGGAGCAAATAATGATTCTAACATCCAACCCAATTTGACCCCTCCTGATGGTTCATGCCACTCATCTTCTGGATTTATTCCTTCTATGACCTCTCTTTTATTCCTCCTTCCTATGTCCAAATCTGTCAATCTTGATTGTTTCCAGAATGGGCATAATGTGGGCACTCCCAACGTTATTTGGGTCACCAATCCATCTATAGGTATATGTATGGTCCACATTCCATGTCCCATGACCCATACTAAATTCCCTGGACTCCTTATGGTAGTAGTTTTGCAATTCACCTGCTTTTGTCCTTTTAATTCTCCTTTTATAGAGTGGTTGTATCCTCTACATTCACATCCCCATTTCAGCAAAATCTTCACTGGTACCAGCCCTACCTGCTCTCCTGGTGTATCACACGTAATTACCCTTGTGCAATTCCATGACTCTACTTTCTCTGTCATTTTCCTACGACTTGTTTCTGCTGTCAGGACATGGGTATGTGTCTGGTTCTTTCTACCAGTCCATTGTATACACCATCCAATTTTCCCTAGATAACTATATGTTTCCAGCAAGCTTGGCCCCCAGATTGCTTGCCATGTAGTCCACTCTTCCTTGCCATCCTGGCAAACCACTTCATAGTAATATTTTGTAATGGGCATTTTATGTGATTGTACCTCATCATATTCACACCATCCTACATTTTTGAATCGTCCAATCGTGATGAATTTGGAATTGGGTAAGGCTTCACAATTCCCTCTACTTCCAGGTGATGACCACTGTTTGCGGAGAGTTGTTGTTTTAACTGTCCACTCAGTATGGTTATGCAACTCTTTCCTACATTCCTTTGTCCCATTTCTGGTGATCGGGGGCATTTCAGTGATAGGAATAATTCCCCAGGGTATGGGATCCCCTGCTGCATGGGGTAAAGGTAGACAAGCAGTTATGGATGACACATTCTGGGTTTTTCCAAAGTCTTGTATCACTCCTACTACCAGATTTTCCTGTTTAGAGTTTCTTGGTAACCCTACCTCATTATCTACCTGCCGAGTCACTCTCATCTCATCTAGGTACATCATCGTTCTTGCATGTGCCTACCAATCATCCTGTGCTATCCAACACCAGTAAATGCCTTCATCTTTTCCTGGCTGCACATTCCTTACTATCAGGATAATTGATTCTCCTAATCTTCTTTTTATCTGATACTTCCCTCCAGATGTTAAATTTTTCCCAAACCACCATCCATACTCGGAAAAATGCTGGCCTTCTTTAACTTCACAAGTAAAAATCACATCCTTCCCTTTGGTCACTTGATATTCTCCATGTTGGGCCTTAATTTCAGAGCCTAAGTGGGCCCTTGCCTCCACCTTTCGTTACCCAAAATTCCCTTTCCCTCCACAGGACACTATGCACAGATATATACCTTCTGTCTCTCCTATCTTTGGATCAGTATAATTCAGCCACCCTTTCCCATAAGTTCCCAGAGTCCACCAACTTATATTCCCCAGCTGTCTTTCCCATTGCTGATGTTTATTCTGTTTCCACCACTTGACTTGGATATCCTGATAACATTCCTTTTCCAATTTGAAGGTACAATTTATTCTCAAAGGAGGTCCGTCTCACATATCCACCTGAGTTGAGACTGGAGTTACATTTACAGCTACAGTTTCTTCACTTATTTTCCCAGTATCCCATGGTAAAACTTTCAATTTGAAACTCCCATAATCAAAACTCTCTCTTATCCAGACTACGCAACGATAAACGTCGCTGTCAGTTATTGTGACATTGGATAGTTGCAGGGTGGTATTTCCTTTTTGCTCATCCTCATCACAAACCATAGTTATACCTGTATGAATTTGTTCTGCCCCTTGTCTCCTCCACTTTATATTGATTTCGTCGGATCCAACTTTCTGGTTGTCCGTGAACAGACAGGTCATAGACACATTCATTCCTTCCATCATCACTATTTTGGGTTCAAGTTCTGTAATAACTAAAAATTCATTGGTTAAAGGTAATAAACAGATCAGCAAGAACCCAACTATCAGAATCTGTCCTTGGGCCGGAACACCATTCGAGTGGGGGTTAACGGTTGAACTTCCCAACGGGTCGGCACCTTCTTGACTCGGGTGTAATGTATCCAGTTGTCGATCCCCTCGACTTTTACTGCGGTGAAGGTGGTCATGATCACTTGTCGCGGGCCTTCCCATGTTTCTTTCAGGGGGTCTGTGTTCCAATTCTTCACATAGACCTGGTCTCCCGGCTGGATGTCATGGACAGGATTTTCCAGCGGCAGGGGTCTGTTCCATTGCAGGGCTCCTTTTAGGGCAGTAAGTACCTTATTCAGAGACAATACATAATTAAAAAGCACATCATTCCCTACTACATGAGGGTCTCCCTTTAATACTGTAGCATGATATGGTCTGCCATACAGTATCTCGTATGCACTTACTCCTATCCTCTCCCGGGGTTTAATCCTAATTCTTAACAAGGCTAATGGTAGGGCCTGAGGCCACTGGATTTTGGCCTCCTGACAGATTTTCTTAATCTGTCCTTTCAGGGTTTGATTCATCCTCTCTACTTGCCCGCTGGATTGAGGCCGCCATGGGGTATGCAAATTCCAGGTAACATCTAACAGTCGGGCGACTGTCTGTACCATTCCTGCCACAAAATGAGGTCCCCTGTCAGAAGAGATTCCCAATGGAACCCCAAATCTCGGAATGATTTCTCTTATTAATGTTTTCACTACTTCTTTGGCCTGATTAGTTCTGCAAGGGAAGGCCTCTGGCCATCCCGAAAACGTGCAGACATACACCAGCAGATACTTGTATCCTTGTGATCGGGGCAATTCGGAAAAATCTATCTGCCAATAATCTCCTGGCTCTGCTCCTACCTATGATTTCCTTAGTTGTATCTGCTTCCTCACTACTGGATTATTTTTAAGGCACACTGGGCACATGGCATTCACTCGTTTAGCCATTGTTAACATCTGGTCAGAGATAATTTCTTTCTTCAGAAATTTTACCAATACCTCTGCTCCCCAGTGGCATTTATTATGCTCAGTTTCTAAAATCACCTTCATCAATTTGGTAGGGACCACTACTTGGCCAGTCCCAGTCAGATACCATCCCATTGCATTCTTCTGGGCCTGGACCAGCTGTGCCAATTTCTCATCCTCAGCGGAATAACTGGGTTTTTGTCCCATATAAGGTTGTACTGGTCCTACCTTCGTTGGAATCAGCGCCATTTCAGTGCAGACCTTTCTAGCAGCTTTTCGTGCGATTAAATCAGCCAGCCGATTCCCTCGAAAAATCTTTCCCTCATCTTTCTGGTGTCCTTTCACATGCATCACAGCCACTTCCACTGGCTTATACACAGCTTCCAGTAGCAGCAGGATCTCATTCCGATGTCGAATGGATGTCCCCTGTGAACTCAACAGTCCTCTCTCTTTCCATAAAGCCCCATGTACGTGCAGAACTCCAAATGCATATTTTGAATCTGTCTATATATTTATCTTTTTCCACTGCTCAGGACCAGGGCTCTGGTTAATGCTATAATTTCAGCCTTCTGTGCAGATGTTCTTAGGGTGAGGGCCTTAGATTCCACCACCTGCGTGAGGGTCACCACTGCATACCCAGCATACCTGGTTCCGTTCTCTACGAAGCTGGATCCATCGGTATACAGTTCCCAGTCTGGCACCTCCAGGGGCACATCTCTCAGGTCCGGTCGGCTAGCGTATACCTGTTCGATGGTTTCCATACAGTCATGTGTTAATTCGCCCTCATTCTGCTCACTGCGGAGGAACTCTGCTGGATTGATGCAATTAGTCACTTTGAGCTCAACATCATCCTGTTCTCTGAGCAATGCATGGTATTGTAACAATCTGCTAGAGGACATCCAATGCCCCCCTTTTTGTTCCAAAACTGCCAGTACCATATGGGGCACAAACACCTCCATCTTTCTCCCCAGAGTCAATTTTCGGGCCTCCTGGATCAGTATCACTGTGGCTGACACTGCCCGCAAGCATGCCGGCCATCCTGCGCTCACAGTGTCCAGTTGTTTAGAGAAATACCCAACAGGCCTCTTCCACGATCCGAGGGTTTGGGTTAGTACGCCCAGGGCTAGTCGCTGCCTCTCATTGACATATAGCTGAAAGTCTTTATTTAAGTCTGGTAGGCCGAGTGCAGGTGCCTCTTTCAAGGCCTGTTTCAGATCTAGGAAGGCCTTCTCCTGTGGTTTGTTCCACTGCAGTTGAGACTCCTTTAAAGCTTCATAAAGGGGTTTAGCCATTAGCCCAAAGTTTGGTATCCGGAGTCTACACCAACCCACCATTCCTAAAAAGGATCTTAGTCCTTGGTGGTTTCGGGGTGTGGGTATTGCACAGATAGCTTCAACTCTATTGATTCCCAATTTCCTTACCCCCTTTGAGATTTCACAGCCTAGGTATATCACACTCTCTTGGACTAATTGGGCCTTTTCCTTTGAAACCCGATATCCTCCTTGTCCCAGCATATTCAACAGTTCTATAGTTAGGGTTAAACAGACCTCCCGTTGTTCTGTAGCCAGAAAGATGTCGTCCACATACTGGAGCAGAACGTAAGAGAAGGGTGATTCTCTTACCTGAGTCGTCTTCCATTCCTCCAGCTCTTTGGCTAATTGATTTCCAAAAATTGTAGGAGAATTCTTGAATTCTTAAATCCTTGGGGAAGTCGTGTCCAAGTGAGCTGCCTTTTTCGTCCAGTATCCGGATTCTCCCATTCGAAGGCAAAATATTTCCTACTTTCTAATGCCAGTGGGATGCAGAAGAAGGCATCTTTTAAATCAATAACTGTAAACCATTGGAATTTCTCTGACACAGATGTTAACAAAGTATACGGATTGGCCACCACCGGGTGAATGTCTTTGACAATGTTATTTATTGCCCTTAAATCCTGCACTAGTCTATACTTACCATTTGTATATTTCTTTCACTGATGCTAGCAATGTATAAGGATTAGCAACTACTAAATGAATGTCTTTTTAGTTATCTCATTTACGCCCATTAAATCGTGTACAAGTCTAAACTCACCATTAAATTTCTTTACTGGGAATATTGCAGTATTGTATTTTAATTCACATTCTTCTAGAATTTGGTACTTTAGGAATTTATCAATGGTCTTTACTATTCCCTATCATGCTTCTGCCTTGATAGGATATTGTTTAATTTGCATGGCACTTGACTTGCCCTTCCTTCAATTCTACCTGTACTGGCTGTGCCAATTTAGATTTCCTTAATATATCCGTTTCCCACACAGAGGGAATCACTACTTCTTCTACCTTTTTAGGAATATTGGAGTTGGTTTCTCTTTTACCGTTAAAATCTTTCCTGGTTTAGACTCGGGTATCCTCATTACAAGTTCACCATTCTCAAAAGTAATCACTGCCTCTAGAGCTGCCAGAAAATCACATCCTAAAAGCAAAGCTGAACACTCAGGCATATATAAAAAATTTATGTGTTAAAGTTTTATTTCCAAAGCTCAGATCTAGGGGTTGCAGGAATGGCCAGATCTCCTCCTTCCTTGTGGCTCCAATAATTACAGTCAATTTTTTTTTTTTTTTTTTTTTCCAATCTGCCCTTCTACATAATTTAATATGAAATATTTACAAGAAAAGTGACATCTTTCCCTTCTAAGCGCAGAGTGACCATCTATTCCTTTGATCCTGGCTTCCCCTCACAGATCCATGACTCTGGCTATGCTATTCAACTGAGGCTGAACATACTGACTAAACCAGTTTGGGCACTCTCGCTTTCAATGTCCTTCTAATTTATTTATTCTTAATACTCCACAGCCTCTGCCAAAACCACCTCTATTACTGTCTCGACTGGTTCTGCCACCACGTCCTTGCCACCTCTAAAAGCTTGTCCAAACTTCTTAACTTTCCGTTTTCCAGTTCCTGTAACTTTTCCTAATGTCCTCCTGTGACTGGTCTAGAAAAATAAAGGCGAGCTGAATCCCCGCTCGCCCACCATCCACCTGAGGACCAGTATACCTCCTGGCCGCATCCGAGCCATCCCCTCCACCACCACTGCTCTCCGCCCTGTCCCTTCTGCATCTCCCTTCCCTTCATCCCCGCCCCACAGTCAAATCCCGATCGCTGCCAGGGATA